>NC_073385.1:67603230-68203230 GCF_028641065.1 Leucoraja erinaceus | reverse complement strand
TTATACTAGCTTAGTTGTGCTCAGCTGCTATCGTCCCGCAACTAAAACATTACACCAAAAATACAATACAATGCTATTTCAGGATAGTAGGGATACTCCTTAATATATAAGGATTTTAATTTGCTAATTCAGCTTCTTCTGCAGCACTAAGTGAACCTTACATCCTCACTATGCAGGTGGAGCAAACATTCTGGGAAATACAAGTTAGCAGCAAAACCTTTCTGCTCTGCATCCATTATGCTTGTGCCAATAAATCGGTGTCCAATAGTGGAAATCTCATGTATATCGGCGAGACCAAGCGCAGGCTCAGCGATCGTTTCGTTGAACAGTTACACTCAGTCCGCCTAAAATTACCCGATCTCCCAGTTGCTCAACACTTTAACTCCCCCTCCCATTCCCACACTGACCTTTCTGTCCTGGGGCTCCTTCATTGTCAGAGTGAGGCTCGGCGCAAATTGGAGGAACAGCACCTCATATTTTGCTTGGGCAGCTTACATTGACTTACATTGAACATTGACTTCTCTAACTTCAAGTAGCCCTTGCTCTTCCTCTCTCTCTCTCCATCCCCTCCCCCTTCCCAGTTCTCCGACCAGTCATACTGTGTCCGACAACGTTTTATCTCTGCACCGCACACTCCTCTGACATCAGTCTGAAGAAGGGTCTCGACCCAAAACATCACCCATTCCTACTCTCCAGGTAATGCTACCTGACCCGCTGAGTTATTCCAGCATGTTGTGTCTTATCTTCGATTTAAACACAGCATCTGCAGTTTTTTCTTACACAGAAATTATACATTCTAATACATTCCTTATACATTATTTGAGACATGGAAAAAGCTTCACCTGCAAAGGTCCCATTATAAGCAGTGCTAACTACTGTAAGTTTCAAGCTGCACTGGTTAATCAGTGCACAACACAATTCCAGAAAGAATGAACAATGTAACTATTTAATTTGTTACTTCGGGTTGTTGGCAGTGGAAGTAATGGCAACTAAAATATTTTGAGCATTGATTTGATGGCTGTCACATATAACTATGAAACAGGGCCAGGACGCCACTGTATTAGTTTTCACAAACTAATTATACTCGATGAGCTATTCCTTGAGAGGGAATCCAGAACTGATTACAGAACTAAAATATATATTTAGATAAAACAGGGGTCATAAACTAACTTATGTCCTTTAATCTGAGTAATAAGATTACAACAACCTAAATGTTTATATTTTACATGTATGATATTAGCTTGTTGAATTATTGCCATGTTCAAAGCAAGCTGCTGAGTGGGATTTCCTGCATAAAACTGGGTAATGACTAAATTCTGATTCTTCTGGTAAACTCTCAAAGAGGTAATGGCATGAGTATAATTCATTGTATAAGTCAATATTTTTAAAGGTTGAAAAGTATTGCTACACGATTAGTTTTAGCTAAAGTGTTCACACTCGCTCCAAATGTGAAGAATGAAAACGTAAAACTAAACTAAATTAAAGTTCAATACAACATGAATATATTTATTTTATGTAAAGATATATGTTAATGTATATTTTGCCTATCATGCCATCAATTAATCAACGATGTTTACTACCTTTAAAATATTTAGAACAATTTGAATCAATAAAACAATCAATAAAACTATCCCTTTGAAGTAAATATTGCATTCCCGTAGGTCACTCTGAAGTACGTAGAAAAGCTGTCTGCAATCCAATATTCAGTTTTACCTCATTTGGCCTTGTCCAGGAAGTCAAGGAAGTTTTTGAAAGAGTTTCAGCCAGGCAGGCCTCAAAAAAGCCACTTAAAAGTAAAAATAGTTACACAAAATTACTTATTTCACATAGTGGTAGAAATATTTAAATTGTTAGCTTTGAAGTGCTGACTTACAATTATAGATATATCGTTTCTTCATCTTTTGGAGGAAGAAATGAACTATTTGAACTTCTACCTTTTTGACGGTACCATCACATGGTGTTTTTTGGCATTCCAGCTGGAGGAACAGGAAATGTTTTAAATCAACAAGAGTTGGCTGACCTACTGTTTACTAGTTGCTGTAATATTTGATCATGCCATTGAAAGAAGCACTAAAACAAAATGATCTGTTCTTCCAAAGATCAATAGTTGAACTAAATGAAGATTTTTCCAAACTGCCTGTTGAAAACATCTAAATTGTGTAATTGTGAAACAAAATGTGGACTTAGTCTATCTGAATCTGTTTGAGTGCCTTGTATGTAGAATGGATAGTTGGCAATGAATTGTAGACTCAGGAGTCCTAAGTTAGTTTGGAGACACAATGTGAATGAATGCAGATTTATGAACTTACTCTCTTTTCCAGGCAGCTGTTGTTGGGCTGAAAATTAAATCATACTGCATAAGCAGATGGTACAATGTCACATCATTGCACAAACGGATTTTGTATGATTTAATGCAATGTAATCTGATTTCTGCTCAAAAATGTACTTTTTTAGCTGATATCAGTTCAGGCAGTTGTATAAAAATACAATTGCATTAAACTGATAAATTTAAAAGGATTGCAACATATTTTCACATTGATGACTAACCTCACATAAGGGCAGACAACCATCAAAGTGTAAAATAATCAAATGCCAGCAATGTCTCCACCGACCCTTGTTAATCACAGCAAACTCCAACAAGCTCACCCATTAGAGGGTATAATTCCAATTTGATCACATCCCAAAGAATTTTAAAAGTTTTAAGATAAAATCTTCCCACACGGTTGGCCTGAAAGGGAAATAATCAAAATCTTCTCGTTAAAATCAAATTCTTTATTTGAATGGGCGCCCTCCAAACAGGCACTATTTTAATAAATAACTAGACCAAGAGCAGACCCATTGGGTCTGTTCCCCCAACGTGCGGTTGCGTTGGGTGGCGGGCATGTGGTGTCACACACACTAACTACCACCCCGCACACACGCTAACTACCCCACTTGACATTATATTAATATTATTAATTTGCTCCTTTTACCCCATAACCGCCCTCTCCACTGACACATAGCCCCCAACTCACAGGTGCGTCTAGAGAGGGGGGTGGTAAAGAGTGAGGGCAGAGAGAGAATGGGGAGAGACAGAGAGAGAGAGGCAGAGACAGAAGGGCAAGAGACAGAGGGAGAGGGGGGTGGAGGGGAGGAGGAGAGGATGGTGGGGGCTGAGGGGAGAAGGAGATGGGGAGAGAGTGGAGATGGGGAGCGAGTGGGGAGGGGGAGATGGGGAGAGAGTGGGGAGGGAAGGGGGAAGGGAGAGAGAGGAGGAGGAGGTTGGGGGAGGGGAGGAGAGCGGGGAGGGTGAAGGGGGAGATGGATAGGGGGGAGGGGGGGGTAGAGGAAGAAGGGTGGGTGAGGGGGGTAGAGGAGAGGTGGAGAGTGGAGGGGGCGAGAGAGAGAGGAAGGGGGGAGAGAGAGAAGGGGGGTGGGGGAAAAGCACGGGGTGGAAGGGAGGGAGGAAGTGAGAGAGATCTCCCACCCCTGTCCCATTGTGATATCATATGTAAATGAGATTCATTGGGTTTTTTTCAAAATAGACTTTATTCAGGTAATAAATATATGCAATACATGAACTGTGCGAAGAATTCATCCGACATTTTCGGAGGCTATACAAATTGTTCAATGCAGTTTATATACATTTCTCAAATTTCACACATCTGTCCCCCACCCGTGCCACTCATGTGGCCCCCTGGCGTGGGATACCGTCCCTTATTGTTGAGGGGCGTCTCCACCATACCATGCCCCCCATGTCCAGCAGCGGAAGGACCCTAGACTGTGGTCCTCCCCCACCGAGCCTTGGCGTTGGCTGTACCGAGCTTCAGTGCGTCCTTCAGCACGTACTCCTGCAGTCTGCAGCGGGCCAGTTGGCAACATTCCCTGACGGACATCTCGCTCTGCTGGGTGGTCATCAACGCTCGGGCAGACCAAAGAGCGTCTTTCACCGAGTTGATGACCCTTCAACAGCACTCGATGTCAGTCTCTGAATGTGTCCCTGGGAAACAGTCCGTAAATCACAGAGTCCTCTGACGGAGCTGTTCGGGATAAAGCGTACCAGGGACCCTTGCATACTTCTCCAGACTCTCTTTGCAAATCCACACTCTGCGAAGAGGTGGGCAACCGTCTCCTCTCCATAGCATCCATCCCGAGGGCAGCGTGCACTGGTAGTGAGGTTCCGACGGTGCAGGAAGGATCTGACTGGGAGGACTCCCCTCACCGCCAGCCAAGCCAGGTCTTGGTGCTTGTTGGTCAGTTCTGGCGATGAGGCATTTTGCCAGACAAGCTGGGCAATCTGCTCTGGGAACCATGCCACCGGATCCATCGAGTCCTTTCCCTGCAGTGCCTGCAGGACGTTCCATGCTGACCACTGCCCGATGGACATGTGGTCAAAGGTGTTGGTCTGGAAGAACCTTTCCACAGACGACAGATGGTGCGGCAATGTCCAGCTGACTGGCACATTGCGTGGCATCTGTGCCAGGCCCATCCTTCGCAACACCGGGGACAGGTAGAACCTCAGCAGGTAGTGACACTTGGTGCCCACGTGCCTTGGCTCTACACTCCGCCTGATGCAGCTACACACGAAGGTGGCCATCAGGATGAGGGCGACGTTGGGCACGCTTTTATCCCCGTTGTCTGCATTGTCACAATCCCCGTTGTGCATTGTGGCCCGTCGCACCCGGTCTATCCTCGAGCCCCAGATGAACTGGAAGACAGCCCGGGTGATCCCTGTGGCATAGGAGGGAGGGACAGGCCACACTTGTGCCAAGTACAGTGTAAAGAGGTGTCATGAACACATTGTGTCTTTACTACTTTTTATTAATATCACATAACCGTTGCTGCCCTAGCTGTACGTGGTCTGTCACCAGAGCTAGAGAGAGATCAATGGGTGGGGAGGTTGCAATTATACTTCTGATATGGGGAGTGGTTAGTAGTGGTGAGGTCACTATATTAAAGGCACATGCACATGATCTACATCCTTCCCCTTGGAAACAAAGCAATACAGTAGTGACGGGGCGACCACGTCTCATGCGCTACGAGCATGTAAGCAAACAGTTAAACAAACAGATGAGCAACCAGCTAAGCAAAATCACCATAGCGGACAGGCGGCTTAACCAGCCGGCCGGACCGGGTACGCAGCTCGCCATCTCCCCCCTCTGCAGGAAGAGCCGGAGCCGGGGCGGGCGGCCGAACCGGGGATCCTGGAGGAGAAGGAGTCGGCGGAGGCAGAGGAGGGGACGCAGGCGCAGAAGCGGGTGGACGGGCAGGGGAACGAGGGCTGCCAGGCGGAGAGCGGGGCTGGATGAGCTGGGATGGCAGGGAGCGAGGCATGCGTGGGGCGGCGGGCAGTGTAGCGGACAACGGAGGGGAGAAAGGGTTGGCAGGTGGTGGTGGGGGCTCGTTGACAAGCCGCAGATGTTGGCGGGACTGGCGGTAGATGGTACCGTCGTGGTCGACCAGGTAGGACCGCGGCGAACCAGCATCACCGACAACGGTGGCAAGTTTGGAGTGACCGGAGGGGGACTGCATCCGGACGACTTGGCCGGGGAATAGACGCGGCAGGGGACGGCAGGACTGGTCGTGGGAGCGCTTTTGCACTGCATGCTTGAGGGCAATGCGCTCCTGGACGGCAGCAGGCTGGAGAACAGAGGGCACGAGGGACTGCTGGGTTACAGGGAGTGGAGGTCTCGTTGTGCGAGCCATCAGCCGCTGAGCTGGCGAGCCCAAGGCAGTGTCGCGGGAGATGTTCCGAAGATTGATGAGGGCTAGGTAGAAATCGGATTTGGACAGTCTGCAATGCTCCAGCAAGTCCTTAGCACTGCGGACAGCGCGCTCCGCCAAGCCGTTGCTTTGCGGGTACTCTGGACTGCTGGTGTAGTGTCGGAAGTTCCAGCTGGCAGCGAAACCCCCGAAACTCGGCACTGGTGAACTGGCTTCCATTGTCAGATTGGAGGCTCGCCGGGGAGCCGAAAGTGGCGAAGTGGCGGCGCAGCTTCCCGATGACGGCCGAAGAGGTGAGGGAGTGCAGCTGGTCGACCTCGAACCAGCTGGAATAAGAGTCAACGAGGACCAGGAAGTGCTTGCCACGCCACTCAAAATTGTCAGTGGCGACTGCCATCCAGGGCAGTTCAGGGGCAGGCTGTTGCAGAAGCGGCTGGCGTTGCTGATGGGGAGCGAGGCTATTGCAGGTAGCGCAGGCGGAGACCCTCTCCCGGATGTCTTGGGCCATGCCGGGCCAGTAGAACTGAGTCTGGGCGTGGGACAGAGTGGCCTCGGCCCCAGGGTGACCGCTGTGGGCGACTTGAAAATAGTGGTCCCGCAGCGCGACGGGCACAACGACTTTGTGTCCCTTCACCACCACACCGTCGTGCAGGACAAGCTCGTCACGGACCAGGAAGTAGGGCACGGCACCGGCTGGCAAGGATGAACGGCAGTCTGGCCAGCCCCGCCGGATGACGTCGGCAAGCTGCTGCAGGGCTGGATCCTCGGCAGTGTGCTTGACCAGGGACTGCATCTGCTGTGAAGGCACAATGTTAACGTTAAGCACCATCAGGTCAGACGATTCGTATGGGTGGCGATCAGTGGACGATAGTGGTGCGCGGGACAGCGTGTCGGCCACAAACATGTCCTGGCCCTTGCGATACACAATTTTAAAAGTGAAGCGCTGTAGCTGCAGCATCATGCGCTGCAGCCGGGAAGAGGCAACGTGGATCGGCTTGTTTAGGATGGTGGTCGGTCTCGATTGTGGAGTTGTTGCCCAGAATGTAGTCCTTGAACTTGGAGCAAGCAAATACCACGGCAAGCAGTTCCTTCTCAATCTGAGCGTAGCGCTGCTTGGCAGAGGTCATGGTGCGGGACGCATAGGAAACGGGCAGCTGCCGGCCATCGTGGAGCTGCAGGCAGGCGGCACCCAGACCAAATTTGGAAGCATCGGAGGTGAGAACGATGGGACGCTGTAGATCGAAGAATTTGAGAGTGGGGGTACTGACTAGTCAAGACTTCAGGACGTCGAAGGCTTGTTGGTGATGCGGGAACCAGGCCCAGGCAGTGTCCTTCTTGATGAGCTTCTTCAGGGGCGCACTCAGCTCGCTGAGGTCGGTGATAAATTTTCCCAGGTAGTTGACCATGCACAGGAAACGCTGCAGGCTGGGCACATCGGTGGGTGAGGTGGGTGAGACAGCAGCCGTTTTTTGCGGGTCAGGCTTCAGACCCGAGGCAGTAAAAACGTGGCCCACGTAAGTGACCTCCGGGACGCGGAACCGGCACTTCTTGGGGTTGAGCTTAAGGTTGATTTCACGGGCCCGATCTAGGACTTGACGGAGGTGGAGGTCGTGCTCAGCCACGTCCTTACCTTAGACTAGAATGTCGTCAACGATGATAGCACACGGCAGACCGGCAAAGAGCTGCTCCATGGTTCGCTGGAATACCTCGCTGGCAGAGTTAATCCCGAATGGCATGCGGAGGAATCGGAACCTTCCGAAAGGCGTGCTGAAGGTCGTCAGGTAGGAGGATCGCTCATCCAGCGGTATCTGCCAGAAAGAACTCTTGGCATCGAGGACCGAAAAAACAGTGGCCGGACCAACCTGTGCAGCGACGTCCTCCACTGTTCGCATGGGGTAGTGCGGGCGTTTGATGGCCAGGTTCAGGTCCTTGGGGTTGATGCAAATGCAAATTTCAGTTTTGTCCTTGGCACGCCTGGGCACCCAGCAAGGTAACGTTGTTGGAGTCTAGCAGGTAGAAGGTGAGGGGCCGAGAGGCCTTCAGGACCTTGCAGTGCAGGGTTGCCTTTCCCAAGGGAACGAGTACGGCTCCCCCGTAGGCATGCAGGCGGGAGTTGGCAGCAGTCACTATCTCATTAGTTCTTATCTTTTTGAAAACGCTTGTTGACATTACATTGGTAACTGCCCCCGTGTCTATCTTTGCTGAGAAGGTCGAGCCATTGACAGAGACCCGAACCGAAGGGTCCGTTATCAAGGCATGTGCATCCAAGAGCGAAAAGATGCTGGTCTCCCCCTGGGATGAACTGGTATCAGACAAAGGGAGTTCGTCAGGCGGAGACTGGGAACCAGGCTCGCTGTCAGCCTGAGCAAGGTTGATTAACATTCTCCGAAGAGGGGGGGCAGGCTTCCCACGAGAGCGGCAGGCTGCAGAGAAATGGTTTAACTTTTTGCAAAAATTGCACGTCTTGCCCAAGGCAGGGCACACATTAAACTGATGGGAGGCAAAATTGCAGTTGGGGCAACGTCGTGGGCTCCCGCCCCCGGGTGCAGGGGAACCCTGTTGCCGTGGCGGGCCAGCGTTCCGCTGGCGGCCAGCAGCAGTGGCAAAGTTAATGTCATGATCAGCAGGCGACAGTGCCGAGGTGACAGCCTCAGCCATGCGGGAGGCGTGCAGAGCCTCGTCCAGAGACAGGTCGGGCTTCCGCAGAAGTTCAGCCCGTAGCTTCACATCGAGAAGGCCATATACTAGGATGTCGCGGGTCACTTGATCGGGGGTCAGAGCGTCCAGGCGACAACGCCTGGCCATGTGTCGCAACGCGGCGATATAGTTGTCGATTGACTCTCCAGGGATCTGACGCCGACTGAACATTTTAAAACGCTCTAAAATGCAGTTGGTGGGGATGTCGCACATCGCGGTAAACTTAGCCATAAGACATACCGGGTCTCGAGCATCTTCACCAGCACCATATACAAACGACTCAGTTCGTTCCAGGGCATCGGGACCAGCCAGGTTGAGGAGCAGAGAAGCCCGCGTTTCAGCGGTGGCAGCAGGATGGGCGATCGTCACGTAGTGCTGGAAATCGCGGCGAAAGACACCCCACCGATGGGCAATGTCCGAGTCGAAGACAAGCACATCGGGCTTGCTGCAAGAGGTAGCCATGGCACGGGAGATAGAACAAGGGATAGGGAACTGGGTCAAACGTAAATAAAAACCGACAAACAGGAGGCGCGGAGGCACGATTGTGACACCATGTAAAGAAGAGTCATGAACACATTGTGTCTTTACTACTTTTTATTAATATCACATAACCGTTGCTGCCCTAGCTGTACGTGGTCTGTCACCGGAGCTAGAGAGAGATCAATGGGTGGGGAGGTTGCAATTATACTTCTGATATGGGGAGTGGTTAGTAGTGGTGAGGTCACTATATTTAAGGCACATGCACATGATCTACATACAGCAGCCCCGAGAGCACCTCACACCTGATGATCAAATGTTTACCTGTTATGGAGAGGGAGCGTGTCTCCACAGCTCCAGCTTCTTCCCCACCTTGGCTATCCGCTTCAGCCAATTCTTGTTACACGCCTCAGCTCCCCCCCCGAACCAGATCCCCGGCACCCTCAAAAAGTCAGGCTTGATGGTGAAGGGGACGGAAGATCGGTCGGGCCAGTTGCCGAAGAGCATGGCCTCGCCCTTCCTGCGGTTCACCCTGGCTCCCGTGGCCGACTCAAACTGGTCGCAGATACTAATCAGTCTGCGGACCGACCCTGGGTCTGACAGAAGACAGCCACACTTCCATGTACAGGGAGGTTTTGACGAGTGCCCCACTGCCTGGCAATGTCACTCCCCTTATGCTCGCATCCTTCCTGATGGACTCGGCAAAAGGTTCAATACAGCAAACAAACAAGACAGGAGAGAGAGGGCAACCCTGCCTGACTCCAGACCTTACAGGGAAACTGTCTGATTCCCACCCATTGATTTGGACTGCGCTACGGATATTGGTGTAGAGCAGTTTGATCCAATTTCGGATTCCCTCGCCAAAGCCCATTTTGGAGAGCACGTCGCTCATGTACGTATGCGATATCCTGTCGAAGGCCTTCTCCTGGTCCAAGCTGACTAGGCAGGCCTCCACCCGTCTGTCCTGCATGTAGGCGATGGTATCTCTCAGCAGCGCTAGGCTGTCTGAAATTTTCCTGCCAGGCACAGCACAGGTTTGGTCCGAGTGGATCACCTGTCCCAGAGCAGACTTGACCTGGTTGGCAATGGCCTTAGACAGGATCTTATAAACTACATTCAACAATGTGATGGGTCTCCAATTCCTTATATCCTTCATCTCCCCCTTCTGCTTGTAGATTAGGGTGATGCTGCCCTTCCTCATGGAGTCTGATATGCTGCCAGCTAGAAGCATGTCGTTGTACACTTCCAGCAGGTCCGGGCCCACCCAGTCCCACAGAGCCGAATACAACTCGGCCGGTAAGCCATCGCTTCCGGGAGTTTTATTCGAGTCAAAGGAATGGATGGAGCCAGTCAGCTCCTCTAGAGTCAGTGGTTGGTCCAGACTCTCCCGCTTGCTGTCCTCCAAGACCTCCTTGATAGACAGGAAGTTCTGGGAGGCGGTGCTGGCTGTGGCCTTTTTGTCATACAAATCCGTGTAAAAGGATTTGCAGATCCTCAGCATGTCCGCCTGCAAGGATGCTACCGAGCCGTCTTCCTCCCTAAGGCTGTTGATCACAGAGCTCCCCCTGTGAACCTTATGGAAGAAGAAACTTGAGCACGTCTCATCCTGCTCCACGTGGCGGACCCTGGATCGGAGATGATCTTGGAGGATTCAGAGGTAAATGAGATCCATTGTGATTGTACATCTGTGAGATGGCACAGTGACTCATACAGCAGTTTGGTTTTAGTGGGACCACGTGAAGGTTCCAATCTCACACCACCGTCCCATTATGATGGCATAAGTAAATGAGATCCATTGTGATTAGACATCTGTGAGGTGGCTCATGCAGCAGTTTGATTTTAATTTTTTTTGATGTTTTGTGAACAATTTGATTGAAAATTTGGGCAGATAAATTACCAAATTTACAGAGCAGTGCATTTATGAAATCGTAAGTTAAATCCCTACCGAAATTGTAAAAATCTCCGCATTTTTGCGTCTGGTTTACGACTACCCCCCAAAGGCAGAATGCCGTACACCTCATGGGGGGGGGGGTAGAGAGTGAGGACAGAGAGAGAATGGGGCGAGACAGAGAGAAAGGAGCAGAGACAGAGAGAGGGGCAAGAGACAGAGGGAGAGGGGGGTGGATGGGAGGAGGAGAGGGAGGGTGGGTGAGGGGGGAAGGAGGGGCGAGAGAGATGGGGAGGACAGGGGGAGGGGGAGGGGAAAGGAGGGAAGAGGGAGAGGTGGGGGGAAGGGGGGAGGGGGGTGGAGGGGAAGGGGGGGTTTAGGGGAGGGAGCGTGGGGAGGGCAGGGGGGGGGGAGAGAGTGGGGGGGCGACAGAGAATGGGGGGGGAGAGATGAGGGGAGAGAGATAGGGGGGGAGAGGGGGAGAGACGGAGAGTGAAATGCAGCCGTGCGTCACTCGTTCAGAATGTTCTGGAAATGAAGCGTGTGCGTCTCATGCACGAAACCTGTCGGCAGCTCTATGGAATTCAGGGGACCAGCCTGCCGCGTCACACACACACTAACCACCCCCCCTCTCTACCCACCCCCCCCCCCCCCTTTAATCACCCCCCCCCCCTCCTCCCTCCCCCCCTCCCCTCCTTGCCCACCCCCACCCCCCTCCTCTCCCCCCTCCCCTCTCCCCCCCTGATGTAAGGCCCCGCTCCAGGTACTTTTCAATCCCGCAACTCGGGCAGGAGAAGTCGCCGTTGCAGAAGCCCTGAAAAGCAGTCTCCCACCAGGGACCCGCGGGCTCCCGGTGTCACCGTCCACCAGACCTGCGGCTGGAGCCTCTGAATCTCTGGGGTCGGGTCGCAGTTGCGCGCCACCACAACTCCTCCCGCTCCGAACTCGGCCAGCTCCGCAATGGTAAATAGGAGCGCAGGCTCCGCGACTGGAGCCCCAGGTCGTTCCGGTTGTAGGCCACTCCACGGTGCTAGGCCCCAACGACAACGGAGACCCGACAGAGAAAAGGTCGGGTTCTCCTTACAGGGAAAATATTTTAAACGTTTCTTCACCCCCCGGCCCCTAACACACATACCCAATTAAAAAAGATTATATAAACTACATTTAAACTAGACAAAAAAAAGACAGACGGACTGCAGAGGTCGCTGTGACGTGAGTCGCGCCGCCCACCCGTAAGTGACAAATAATTTAATTAAATTCAATGAAAACCAATGGAATCTACAACCTGGCAGCTGGGGGGGCGGGGCCAGCAGACAGGCTAGGGGGCGGGGCTGGGCGGGGCCACCAGGCAGGCTGGCGGGGCCAGTGGGCCGGGTGCAAAAGCATTGCGAGTTCAGTGGGAGGGGCCACCGGGCATGATAGGGCGGGCAGGGCCAGTTGGGCCAGGTGCAAAGGCATCGTGAAAGGGAGGGAGGGCGGAATTGTGATTAGACATCTGTGAGATGGCGCTGTGACTCATGCAGACGTTTGATTTTAGTGGGACCACGTGAAGGTTCCGATCTCCCACTCCTGTCCCATTGTGATGTCATATCATATGTAAATGAGATCCATTGTGATTGGACATCTGTGAGGTGGCACTGACTCATGCAGCAGTTTAATTTTTAAGTTTTTTGATATTTTGTGAACAATTTTATTCAAAATCTAGGGAGATAATTGACCAAATCTAGAGAGGAGTGCATTTATGAAATTGTAAGTTAAATCCCTACCGAAATTGTAAAAATCTCTGCGTTTTTGCACCTGGTTTTCAAGGAGATACGTTTCACATGCAAAATAACACACACATCCACACACACAGTTTTAATAGATACTAGACCAAGTGCAGACCCGTTGGTTCTGTTCCCCCAACGTGTGGTTTGGGGGGGGGGGGGGCGGCATGCAGCGTCACACACATTAACCCCCCCCCCCCCCCACACACACTAACTACCCCCCGCACACACGCTAACTACTCCCCTTGTTAATATATTAATATTATTAATTTGCTCCTTTTACCCCATAATCGGCCCATCTACGGACGGATAGCCCCCGACCCGCAGTCCCGTCTAGAGAGGGGGGGGGGGGTAAGAGAGTAAGGGCAGAGAGAGAAGGGGGGGAAAGGGAGGGGGAGAGAGAGAGGGAGGGGGTTAGGGGAGGGAGGGAGGGAGGGGGGGGGGGGGGGAGGGAGAGAGGGAGTGGGAGGGGGGGAGTGGGATAGAGAGAGAGAGGGAGAGAGAGGGTGAGAGAGGGAGGGGGAGTAAGAGAGAGAGGGGGGAAGAGAGAGGGAGTGGGGGAGAGAGAGAGAGAGAGGTAGGGGGAGGGGGGGTCGCAAGGTTTTTATCAAAGGGCTTGCGAGAGGCGCGACTGGCAGCACGTTGGGTTTGCAGCGGGAGGGAGGGAGGGGGAGAGGGAAGGAGCATGGGGAGAGGATGGGGGAGAGAGAGAGAGTGCGGAGCTGAACGCGGTGAGCGGGCGGCTCTGATAGGGCCGACCTCGGGTGACGTGGAGAGTCGGCAGCTCTCGCAACGGAGGCATTTCAGGTTTCGCAGAGGGAGTAATGCCCCAAGCGACAATAACTGTCGCCGCCATGTTCAAGCCGGTGACTGGCTGTCACCTCCGGTGACCTCCTCGATCTGCAGGAGTTGGAGTGAGCAGGCGGGCGTGGGAGCTGCGGGAGGCGTGGCGCAATCGTACTTGAAGCGGGGGGGGGGGGGGGGGAGTGGAGCAGAGCCGAGCTGCCAAATGAAAAGAGAGAGAGAAGCGGCTTGGATTGGTCGGCATGTGGGCATTGTGACGTCAGCAGCTGGTAAGAGCCGTTTAGATCTTAAAAATTGAGTCTTGTTTGAGTTTTGTGATCAATTTTACTCAAAATCTGGGGAAATAATTGACCAAGGAGTGGATGTGTGAATGTAAAAGTAAAATCGCTAGCGAAATGGTAAAAATGTTGGTGTTTTTGCGCGTGGTTTGCGAGGAATAACGAATCAAATGCAAAATGCTGTACACCCACACACCCACAGAGTTTTAAAAGTATATAGATAGATATGATATAATTTCCTGTTGAAATTAACTGTTTACAGCCCGCCACCATTTAGAAATATAGGGGGGTTGCACGTAAGATCACTGGGTCATAGGGCTTGACGCACGGAGCTACTCAATCCATCTGGAGGACATCGCAGCTTCCAGTATATGTTGTTAATACACGAAATGCGTACTTTCCTACCTGTTAAAAACCGCCAAAATGTTGAATTTTTGCGCTGTAAAAAATTGTGGAAATCGGGGTAAGCGTGGGAGACATGTACCCAACTTCAGAATTCCAAAAGTGAAGCGAAATGAAGGTAAAGAAAAGCGAGAGCTGAAAGGACAACAACAGCTAAAGTGCTTGGCGAACATTGGCTGTGCAGATATCGGAATTGAAAATATTGGGAATTATTGCGTTTGCTCACTGCATTTCATCAACAGTAAGGCAGTAATGTGTTTTTTCTTTATTCCTTTGTTATCTAAAAAGTCTCAGAAGTGATAAATCCGGCTGTAAATTTTGCTTCAGAGGCGTTTTCTTTCTGTATGTAAAAGCCCACTTGAGAACAATGGGCGATTTTAAAATTTTACAACCAGATTTACCACTTCTGAAACTTTTTAGATGCCAAAGGAATCAAGAAAAAACACACATAATGCCTTACTGTTGATGAAATGCGGTGAGCAAACGGCCAATGTTTGCCAAGCACTTTGGCTGTTGTTGTCCCTTCAGCTCTCGCTTCTATCTACCGTCATTTCTCCTCACATTTGGAATTCAGAAGTAGGCTAAATGTCTCTCACGCTTATCCCGATTTCCATAATTATTTACAGCGCAGAAATTGACCATTTTGGCAGGTTTTAACGGGCCCGCTATGCTGGAAACAATGGTCAGTGCTTATCTGCAGTTCATCGCTTGTACTCCAGTTGGCGTAGCGTAGCAACAGTATGGGTCATGGGTCGTGACCCGACTGCCGTGCAACCTCCCTATATGATTAGTTATTTCTTACTTTGATAAAATTGACTCTGGCTTTGGTTTCCTTGATTTACAATGTTTCTTTTGCGACAGCAAGCATTCCTTATCGTTGAGGGGCAAAGAGAAAAGTACATTTGGCAATTAAACATCTTTTACTCTTAAAATCCTTTCTGCCAGCTTCCAACACACTTCGATACAAAGTTGCAAGACAGGAACACTCTGAACTTTTCACCTCAATGGGATATCACAGCAAGTGCTTCAACGGGAGGGTGAGGGCAAATTGGTATTGCAAATGGAACTGCTGCGGCAGGCAGTGGAAGCGCAATTGGAATTTTTTTTTAAGTCCAGTGCTGAGGGAGGCAGGGGAGTGCTGGAATCTTACATTCAGGAACGGATTCAGTAGGTGACCACGCCTTCCGTGGGGGCTACGGGTAAGTGGTGCAATATTGCGTTGGGGAACGGGTTGTGTTGGGGAACGGGTTGCATTGGGGTAACAGGCCCCCCGTGTGACAGGGACCCAACGGGTCCCACTTGGTCTAGTATACTTATAAATGTCTTGTCTTGTTTCTATGTGTGTCTGGCTTGTCTGTTATTGTCTTTTCGCCAAAACGGTACACAATAGTGCTAACATTTTTGCAGAATCTTACTCGGCTCTTTCCCGCCGTCCATCTAATAAGTTTCCTTCAGATATGATGTAATATTTCACAAGTTATTAATATTTAAAGTTTTTAAAAAAGCCACAGTGGAAAAAAAACTGCTTTTGACAGGGAGACTCTTCCAGCAGCTTCCAGTTATGATGTCACAATGCCATCTCATAGTCCACCAATCACAATGGCATCTCATTTACATAGGCTGACGAGTACAACAATGACATCACAAAGGGACCTGCCCGTGAAGTCTTCAAGCCCACACCGTTGCCAACGGTAACGGCAGCCAAGGCTTTACGAATTTTACCCCCATCCCACTCCCCACTGCCCACAACCCACTTCCCACAGAATTTTGAGAGACCGAATTTTGCCGATGCCCCTCTCTGGCATTGGTGGCCCAATCGTTGAGCATCACCATTAGCAGAATCAAAAGCCGAGTCCATTCATTGGCTCCGGGAAGTGCCGACTGTCCTCCCCGCCCCCCACGTGGGGATGATTAATTGACTCCAGGGAGTGCCATCGCCGACCCAAAAGTCAAGTCCATTCCTTGGCTCCGGGAAGTGCCGACTGCCCCCCACAGGTGGGAAGGATTGATTGACTCCAGGGAGCGCCGACGGATTGCATTGGGGGACAAGGCCTCCCGTGGGGGCTATGGGTGAGTGGTGGAATATTACATTGGGGGAATAGGTGAATGGTGGAAATGGGTTGCGTTGGGGAACAGGTGAGTGGTGGATTATTGCATTTGGGGACGGGGCCCTACAGGTCCCACTTGGTCTAGTATATATCACTAAACCTGATGGTTTGTTTGCATGCGTGCGTACATGCATGTGCGTGATATCCCAAAACCCCGCCAAAACTGTACACGATAGCGCTATAATTTCTGGCCCACCTTACCTTGGTCCTGGGATGTAAATGAAACACGTTTTCTTCATATTGATGGTATGTTTTACAAGTTATTGACATTTTAAACTTTAGAAAAATCACTTTTCAAACCACTTTTCCAGTTGCCCTGCCTGTCAGCCGCATTCGACATCACAATGGGATCCCGAATCTCATTTACAATAAAAATCGCGATTTTAAAAAAAACTCAATTTTAATCAAATTCTTCCGTTTTCGTTAACAGCCAACATTGTGTTTAGGTTATTTTAAAGAAAAAATGCGATTTTCATTGAGAATTTCATTTTTTTTAAAACATCGCGATTTTCATAGTGGGGATGGGGGCGGTTTCTATTTTTATTTAATCGCAATTTTCATTGTTGGGAGATGGGATAGGAAATTCCAACAGAAGAGTTGTGGCCAGCATAGGGAACCGGTGGCCTACTCCTGTTCCTATCTTCTGGTGGTCTTGTGTTCCAAAAGAGCTCAATTTCATTCACGTGTTTAGAAAGCTAGTTACTTTCCTCAATGAGGAAATAAACCTGCGAGATGAATATTGTGCAGGTTTATATACTTCTTGAAAATTCAAACCAGCTACTGTTGGCTTTGAACATATCAGAACTCTCAGAAGATTCATCACGTTCTTTCAATTGGTGCCATTACATTCCTGTTTTTTCCTGGATCATCAGCAAACTCAGGGGTCCATGCCATTGATACCTATCTTCGAACAACGTGCTTGGCGTGGAAGATTGCAACCTTCGCGTGGTCCGCCCTGTTTCGACGAATGCAATCAACCCGGCGTGCACAATCAAATAAGATCATATAGAACAAGTTGTCCTACAACTTTAGGCTGTGCGCGCCATACGCAAGAAGAACAACAACAACGTGCTTAATCCTTTTCCCATTATTTTCATTCTAATATTGTAATCTCCAGGGCAACTAACTAAACAGATATTTACATATATGTGAAGATCAACATTTCATGGTATGTATTTCTTGCATACTGCATCAGTGTCTATTTCCATTGTTGCAATTCATTTCAAAAGTGGTTTGGGAAAATACTGTGGTTGGTTTCAAGGATCAATAATGTCAATGTAACCTATCATGTCAAGTGGCTGCAATCTATTATTTCAAGGGTCTTTGTTAACACAATGCATCTACAACCTAATGGATAGAAATCTTGTCACAGTCACACCTGTGATTTTAATTACTAATTACTTATCATATACTAAAACTGGACTGTAGGTTCTCACAATGTCCCGTATAGAATACAATAGATATAGGTAAAATACCGGTGATTGTTTACATTATTAATGGTTCATTAGACCAGGCGCAGACCCGTTAGTCTAGGCCACTTGAAAGAACATGATGAATCTTCTGATAGTTCTGATATGTACAAAGGCAGGCAGGCGAATATTTGTGACATTGGAAGGTTTAGATAGTCTTGTTCACTGGTTAAACCCTTTACCTATACGGATTAGATGACAATGGATTTCTACAATCTGATTCAACTGGTGCACAGATTAACATTACCTGAAACATAGAATATGGCATCACATGCATTTGAAGTATATGAAGCCACAGAAAGAAAAACGGTGTACCAATGCAGTGATAATGTACCGTAATGTACTGTATCACAGCTATTTCCTCCACTTTATACATGGGAGATCAACATTTCTTAGGAATGTGAGATAAAATAATACATCCATTATCAATTACCACTCCTTATACATTACCCTGCCATTATCTGGAACATGGCAATGAGGGTACAGAAGATGAGAAGGCATATCCTGTTTTCATTTAATTTTATGTGACTTTGTGCAGCAGATGTTTCTTGCTCTCTGGGGACTATATCACATGCACACTAGAAACTAAGCTAAATTGAGGTAGGTGATAATATTTCATCATTAATGACCTCTCCCCCCCTCCCCCAGTGACGATTGCCAGCTCCCAAGTAATTTCTGTTAGCTGCCCTTCAGGAGTAGCCAAAGGTGTTCTAGCATTTTATGCATGGCTTTAAGCTGATGGTCCAGAATTTGATAGGTGGTGACAGTTTGTTTCCTGCTCAGGCATCCAGGGAGGAAAAGTAATCCTCACATCTATTTCCATGTTTCCAAACACAAATTCAAGATGAATAGACTAACATCTTATGCCACATCATACATTGGAACAGTCAATTATATCATCACTTGTGTTTTGATACTATTAGGATAAGTGGTTCGAAAATAAAACAAAAATAGAAGTGAAATTGGCTTAGCAATGGTCAAGGTTAATAAACCACTTTTTTTTGCTGCAGTTCCCACAGTTGTAAAAATCTGCCAGAATTTATATGCCTCATTTACATTTTGAATCATGGTTGGGTGGATTGAGACTTTATTTTACACGTTCACATGTTATAGGAATAGAATTAGGCCATTTGGCCCATCGAATCTACTCCGCCATTAATCATGCCTGATCTCTGCCTCCTATTACCATTTTCCTGCTTCTCCCCATAACGCCCATTCTAATCACGAATTTGTCTATTCCATCAGTGGAACCATCCTTTCCACATCCATTCTATCTATGCCTTTCATTATTCTGTAAGTTTCAATGAGGTCCCCCGTCAACCTTCTAAACCCCAGCGAGTAGAGGCCCAGTACTGTCAAACGCTCATCATATGCTAACCCACCGATTCCTAGAATCATTCATGTAAACCTCCTTTGGGCCCTCTCCAGAGCCAGCCCATCCTTCCACAGATATGGGGTCCAAATTTGCTCACAGTACTCCAAACGCGGCCTGACCAGCGCCTTATGGAGCCTCAGCATTACATCTCTATTTTTATATTCCAGTCTTCTTGATATAAATGCTAGCATTGAATTTGCCTTCCTTACTATAGATTCGATTTGTAAATTAACTTTTTGGGACTCCTGCATCAGCACTTAATTTCTGGATTCTCTCTCCATTTAGAGAATAGTCTACAACTTTATTCTCATTTCCAAAATGCATGACTCCGCCTTTTGTTATACTGAATTTCATCTGCCACTTCTCTGCCCACTCTACTAACCTGTCCAAGTCATTCTGCAGAGTCCTGGCTTCCTTTACACTGCCTGACCCTCCACCTATCTTAGCATCATCTGCAAACTTGGCCAAAAAGCCTTCAATCCCCTTGTCCACATCATTAATATACCACATGAAATGAAGAGGCCCTAGCACGACCCTTGTGGAACTCCACTAGTCACTGGCAGCCAACCTGAAAAAGCACCCTTCATTGCAACTCTTTGCCTTTTGCCATCAAAACATGCTAGTATCTTCCCTTCAATACCATGGGGCTCTCATCTTCCCTTCATGGGCTCTCATGTTTCCTCGCAGCCTGATATGCAGCTCCTTATTGAAGGCCTTCTGTAAATTTAGGTAAAAAACATCTACAGCCTCCCCTCTGTCAGTCCTGTTATTAACTTCCTCAAAGGTCTCCAGCAGATTCGTCAGGCAAGATCTTATATTCAAATGCTGATTTTTGGCCTATTTTATCATGAACTTCCAAGTACTGCGTAACCTGATCCTTTATAATTGACTCTAAAATCTTACCAACCAGGCTAATGGTTTCTGCTCTTCTGCTTTGCTCCCTTCTTGTACAGCAGATATTTTTAATATCTTTTGTACAACTTCGGCTTTACACGGGTTTTATTTAATTCCTACTTGGGGATCAAGTTAAAATAAATGATCGCCCTTGGTGCAGGAAATGGGAAACATCTCCTTCTTGGCTGTGTTTATTTTATCTATGTACATAATACACTCTTAGCACAAGCTTCCTAATGAACCACAGCAAGTGATCAAGTTGATCTATATCAAGAAGCAATTACCCTCAAAATGTGAAGAAGGGGCTGACAATCATCAAGTGCTTGATCTCAGAGTTCAGAGAGTAAAGGGCCTGTCCTACTTAGGCGACTCTTTAGGCGACTGCCAGGGGCTAGTTTTAATCGAATTCACCTACGACACCTGGCGACAACCTACGACAACACCCACGTCAAACTACAACAACCTATGACAGCAAGAAAAGGCCGCCACTGTCGCCAAAAAAATGTCAATATGTTGAAAATTTTGCTACAGTCGCCTGTAGTCGCCAAAAAAATCGCCTAAGTGGGACAGGTCCTTCAGGGGTCTGCCCACTTACGCGATTTTTTCGGCGACTTGCCGGCACCCGTCATAGTCACAGCAGGTTTCTGAAAATGTTCAACATGTTGAAAATCCAGCAGCGACCAAAAAAACCTGCTGCGACTATGACGGGTGCCGGCAAGTCGCCAAAAACCCTCTTTGGAATTTTACGTGATCAAAACATGCATAAATTGCATTGAGCTTATCTGAAAGAGTGATGTTGTTGCCAGAGATCACCCTTGATTTTGGGCTTGTAGCCTGTGTAGTGTTCAGGCCCTGTCACTCGCCTGGTATCTGCTTGTTTGAATTGGGACTCTAGCTTGTTTTGGATTTCTCTCTTTGTATCCCTGACAAGGGCCTGTCCCACTTTCACAAGTTAATTTATGAATTCTCCCGAGTTTTCCCCTTGATTCAAACTCGCAGAATGCTCGTAACGAGTCCGTAGGAGTTCGTAGATATATCGTAGCAGCTCGTTATGCTAGCCGTAGGTACTCGTGGCATCAGGTAAGTCGGGACGTTTTTTCCAGCCCGATAAAAAATGTCCACGAGTAAAAAAAATGGTCGTGATGAAAGAAATTGCAACTTTTTACCCGTAAGGAGGGCATCGAAATAGTCGTGGGAGTTCGTAGACATACTCGTAGGAGTTCGTGAACATAGACGTGGAAGGCCGTAGGAGTTCGTAGATTACCACGATCTTGATTTTTTTTTTTTAGGTCCTTTAAACTCGGCAGAGGTTTTGAATTAAGTCGTGAAAGTGGGACAGGCCCTATAGTCTTCTGGAAGTCCAGTCTGATGTTAGATGATTTCAAATAAAGTCAATGGGAAACATACAAAATAAATTATTTTAAATACTGAACCATGCCAGCTAGGATTGATTAATCTTGCTCACTGAACCATAAATAAAGTCTCTCAGTTTCTGACTCGCTGTGCAAATGGAATGCTTCTGAAATAATGAAACTTTAGGTACATTATACAGATACTTAAAATTAAAATGTGCTAAAAATGTAATGTTATTTATTAGTTGCTGTGCAGGGCAATTGAAGTAATGAACACTTGATTTTATAAAACAGGACAAAGTTGATGTTATGTGATGTTGATTAATTGGAAGAGATCATGACTATTTTGTTTGCAGGAACAACAGAAATCAAAGTGAATGTTCACATCATTGATATAATAGATCATGATTGAACAAGTATAATGAACTCAGTGCTACTTAATTAACCAATTTAGCTTGTTATCTTTTGTATCATATACAAATCTATATCAAGGATTAGGGCTTTGTCACTATTCATGCAATATATATATATGCTATATATGCAAAAATCATTTGTTCGAGGCACATAAGTGTTAGCAAGGCATGGCACAATTCCGGAATCATTCATGAGATTGGTTCAGTCAGCCTCTATGCCAAAATCATTATATATTGACTTCAAGAATTTCTGTACAAAATTCTAATTAATACCAGGCAGATTAGAAATCTAGTGAAGCATAATTCCAAGATTTTATCATCATAGTTCCACAGAGATGCCACTACACTTTATCCAGCATCAAATAGTTCAGTCTGTTGTGTTCACCGAAAAAACAATTATTATGGGTAAAAATAAGGCACAAAGAGCTGGAGTAAGTCAGTAGGTCAGGCCACATCTCTGAAGAGCATGGATAAGCGACATTTTGGGTTGAGACCCTTCTTCAAGTGTGGGTGCCTTTACCAGTTTAACATTATAAAACTGGATACACTTCAAATCTTTTTTTGACTGTGAAGTAATTTGGACATTTTAAGATTGTGTCAAATGCAAATTGTCTTGTTTAGATCTATTAAGTCATATGTTGTTTTCCTGTACTACGGTACTGGAAAATGATCATAATAGTTACACAATAATTAAATTTAATTCCAAGGGTTTCAATCCCTTTCATTTGATTAAGCACGAATTAGACTAGAATTTAGAATAATTTACATAAGTTCTCTCGTGCACTAGATTTCTCAAAATCAAACAAAGTCAAGAAGAGTTTATTGCCAAATGCACGAGTATGGTAAGGTGCAGATACAACGGAAGCATCACAGGCACACAGATTCAGACTATGCACACAAAAAAAAAGGTGGTTCATTGTGTTCTGTGCTGAGGTAAAATTTGGGTTGTATAGATCGGTTCAAGAAAAAAGCTGTTAGGTGTAGAAAAGTAGCTGTTCCTGGACCTCGTCGTGTGAGACTTCAGGCTTTTGTATTTCCCACGTGACAGTAATAGCAAGAAGATGGTGAGGATCTGTGTTGATGGATGCCACCTTGCTTTTGATGGTGGGGAGGACTGTGTCTCTGATGGAGCAGACTGAGTCCACTACTTGCTGCAGCCTCTATTGAACTTTGTTAAGAGTATTTGGTGACATGCTGAATATCTTTAAACTTCTAAGAATGTAGAGGTGATACATTATTTGAGATTACTTCTATGTGCTGGGTTTCAGACAGATCATCCAAGATGTTAATGCTCAACAATTTAAGCTGCTAACTCCCCAACGCTGACCCACCAGTGAAAACTGGCACTTGGTCTCCCAACCTAACCTTTCTGAAATCAACGATAAGTTCCTTGGTTTTGTTGATGTCGAGAGGTTGGTGTTGCTACAACACTCAATCAGATGTTCTTTCTCTGTCCTTCATGCTGACTCATCAACATCTGTGATTTAACCAACAATAGTGTTGTTGGCAAATTTACAGATGGTATTGGCATAATGCTTAGCCACTCAGTCGTGGACGTAAAAATATCAAAGCAGGGGGCTCAGTTCGCAGCTTTGAGGTGCACCTGTGATAATGGTCAGTGAGGAGGAGATGTTGTTACTGATCTGCACTGATCAATAGTCAATAGTCTATTTAATTGTCATTTGGACCCCTGGAGGTCCAAATGAAATGCCGTTTCTGCAGCCATACATTACACACAAATAGACCCCAGACACAACATAATTACATTTTACATAAACATCCATCACATAGCTGTGATGGAAGGCCAAAAAAACTTATCTCTCCACTGCACTCTCCCCCCCCCCCCCGATGTCAGAGTCAAAGTCAAAGCCCCCGGCTGGCGATGGCGATTGTCCCGCGGCCATTAAAGCCACGCCGGGTGGTGCGAGGTCGCACACCGGGTCTTGGTTTTAGAGACCCCGGTGTGCGCTCGCAGAGTCCCGCGGCCATTCCAAGCCGCGCGGGGCAGTGGTATTAGGCCCCGCTCCAGGAGCTCTTCAACCCCGCAACTCGGGCGGGAAAAGTCGCCGCTGCAGGAGCCCCGAAAAGCGGTCTCCCCCCAGGGATCCGCGGGCTCCCGGTGCCGCCGTCCGCAGACCCGCAGTAGCAGCCTGCCTTCGCATCAGCAGCAGCAGCGGCATCGGCAGCAGCAGCAGCAGCAGCAGCAGCGGCAGCAGCAGCGCTCCTCCACCGCTCCACCCGCTCCGGTCTCGGCCAGCTCCGCGACGGCGACGGTGAGTCGTGGCACCAGAGTCCCCGGCTTCTTCCTGTTGGAAGCCGCTCCTCGTTACAGCCCCAACGACAACTGAGACCCGACGAGAAAAGGTCGGGTCTCCAGTGCAGGGAGAGATTCAAAAGTTTTCCCCCCCACCCCCCCCCGCCCCCCCACACACACACCCCAACATAAAATAACAAAAACTACATAAAAACACAGACAAAAAATAATAAAAACGCGGACAGGCTGCAGAGGCCGCTGCTGACCAGAGTCGCGCCGCCTACCGGGCGGTCTATCAAAGAGGAAGACATGGATCCATTTGTAAAAGGAAATTCAGAGGCCCTGGTTTTGGAGCTTGGTGATGGGTTTGGGAGGGATGGTAGTTTTTTATGCTGAACAGTAGTCGATGTGCAGCAGCCTTACGTATGTGTTCCTGTTATCCAAATGGTCCAGAGAATAAACTAAAAGCAGACAGAACCAGAAGTACAAAGGCAGTAATGATTCAATTTGCTTATATTAACACCTGGCTTGTGGCCTCATTGAAGGTATCAGTTGTAAATCAGGAAAGTTCTCCAATAGCTTCAACTATTCAAGAGATTGTGGCAGATCTGATCATTGGTCTCACAATATCTCTGCCAAGCCCCTCAACATCTTTTATATTTAAGTTCAGTGAAAAGATTTCACATTCTTCAGAAGTCCAGAAAACATCAGACCATTCTGCTCAATAATTCTTATTAAGACAACCCCCCCTATCCCTCAGTTCATTCTAGTGATTCTTCAATGGCCTGATTTTAAGATAAATATATTCTTCCCTAAAAAAGCATTCTGAATGTGGCCCTATCAGTGTCTGTACCTTTGCTCCAAAAACTTCGGAACTCCTGTAGTCAAGAATCAAGAGTGTTTAATTGTCATATGTACCAAGGGCGGAAAAGTGAACATTTTACTTGCTCAGCTTTTCGGGCGCATTAATGCAACAACATAACAAATAAGTATACAATAAACAATAATACAATAAATTATCAGTTACCTGATCATAATAGTGCAAGTCCAAGTACAAAACAACTTACATTGAAACACTGAAAATCGCAAAGGAAAGAATTCAAGGTTTACCAGAGGCATCAATCTTCATTCATCCAGATCGTCGGCCAGCTTTGGAACATGAAAGGCAGTTTAACACGCAAATTGCCAACGAAGTTGCCGTCATAATACCAAAAGGTAGCAATGTTACAAAATTTTGGGATTAAAAAAATCAAGTCTGCAATTTATCCCATCAGATAAAGCATAACAATAAGTTTAATTTGACACCTAATTCACTTTCATATCTCAAGTAATAAAAAAGTTATGGCCATTTTCATACTCGGAAATTAGCATCTTGTTCCCTATTGATTTTCTATGGACATAACAAAAAAGCTGTGATCGAGGACAGTCAAA
Source organism: Leucoraja erinaceus (assembly GCF_028641065.1). Classification (NCBI taxonomy): domain Eukaryota; kingdom Metazoa; phylum Chordata; class Chondrichthyes; order Rajiformes; family Rajidae; genus Leucoraja; species Leucoraja erinaceus. The sequence goes on along the minus strand of NC_073385.1, from coordinate 68,177,919 downwards.
AGCCCATAACCTTCTTAAAAATTAAGAGAACTGAATGAAATTTTCAGTTATCATAGATTGAACCATTCTGAAACAAATATAAAATAATCTTACTTGGAGGACCTGAAATTAAAGCATATAATTAGTTAGTTACCCAATTGTAGCTAATTTCAAACTTCAATTACTAGATCTAAACATCTATCAATTTCTTAATAAATGATTAACATTTTTAAATAGCCTAAGTGTCCAAATAATATTCATAAATAATTCACAATAAAACATGATTTTTAAATCTCATTTACATCAATTTATAGGCCAAATGGAAGGAATTTAGTGTTCAATTGCTGTAAATTAAAGTCAATTTAAATCGGCTTTCTAGTGGGTTCCTGTGAACGCACTGGTTTAGAACGTTCACATTGCGCTGGATTTGTGCCCTCAAATACCCAGAAAAATACTGCGGGATATAAAGAGCCCAAAATGAACTATTCGCTATAGAAAACTTTATATACAGGGTTCTTAAGAAGCCCCTTTTAATGTAAAAATAAGGTACATACCTTTAATTGTTTGCTTTATAAAACCCTGGGGCTGCGAGAGGTTGCGGGTTTAGAGAGTGATTTTTAAACTACTATAACTATTATACAAGGCCATAAAAACTAATAATACCTTTTGCGACGGGGTCTTCCAGCGATTTTCCGTTAATGATTTACTAGGCTGAACATTTTCGATTGCAACAGCCTAGTAAAAATGGCGTTTTTTAAACCCGCCCCCTCTAAACAGCGCCAGAATCGCGCACACGGGGTGGGGCAGATACTCAGACACGATTCAGGTAGGTTTTGTAACATACCTACAAAAGGTAATGACCCTCAGGCACATTATCTTGAAATAAAAAGGAGGAGGCCTGAAAATCATTTCAGTCTCATAGGTCGTATGGTAGTTTTCAATACAGCCTTTTCTTTCCACATGGAGATAATGGATAGCATCATCAACTCCAAATGAGTATCTGCAAGAAATTGACTGCAATGCGATATTATGCCTATAGGATTATGAATCATGATAATGAATTAAACCACCTTTTGAGAGGAGGATCTCTTTTAAAAGATTGTGGTTGATATGGCAGCTAAGATAGAGACTGATAGGCTCCATTATATTCGCATGAATCAAGCATAGTTGAGATCAACAACTTACAGCGGCCTCACGGATGCATTAAACGATAATGATGATTTGGAAAACATCGGAAAGCACATCATCCTCTCTTCGACATTTGTCGGTGGACCGAGATACATGATGGAACAATGCCAGTACGCCATGATGTAAATTCGGAAGTATGGTAATTCTTCGTTCTTCATTACGATGACTTGCAATCTAAAGTGGAGTGAGATGCGACAGTGCCTCTTTCACAGCAGTCGTGATAGACCAGACTTGATTGCAAGAATATTTGATCTGAAAAGAAAGCTATTCATCAAGTACCTCACTGGTCCAGGTGGCCTCGTTGGCAACTGTATAGCTTTCGTCTCGACTGCGGAATATCAGAAGAGAGGCCTGCCTCATTTACACTGCCTGTGGTGGCTTGACGAAATGAGTAAGCCAAGACCAAGACATTTTGACAGATTTGTCAGAAGCTGAAATACCAGACCCGCAAGTAGATCCCGAGCTACATGAATTGGTACTCAAGCACTTGATTCATGGACCATTCTGCAACCACACCTCTCTATGTTGGAAGGATGGAGGATGCAGTAAGAGATTCCCAAAGCCATTTTTCGAGAGGACAAGGTGTGGATATGATTCATTTCCTCTGTACATGAGCAGATCCCCAGACATGGGAGGATTTCAGGGAAATCAAGAGGGATGCTGGTATCGACCTATTACTTCTGATTGGGTGGTGCCCTATAATGCTCAACTATTGAAGTTGTTCAAATGTCACATCAAGATTGAGATATGCTCCTCTGTAAAGTCAGTCAAGTACATCAACAAGTGCACCTTAAAGGGAAGTGATCAAGCAGTTTTTGGAGTTAACAGGCATGACGAAATTACACAGTACTTGACTGGCAGATACATTGGTCCATCAGAAGCAGTGGCATCAATCCTTGATTTTACGATTCGTGAGAGATAGCCCGCTGTCTTTCGACTCCAGACATATCTACCACAACAACAATGAGTCGTTATCAGAGTCGATGCTGCTCAGCAGCGGAGCAATGATGATATGGCGAGAACAACATTATCTAAATTCATGGCATTGTGTTCTCAAGAGCAATTTGCAACCATACTCTACTGTTCCTCAATTTTACGCATCTTAGGAGATGGCAAAGTAGGAAACCTGGCAAGAGAGTGGAAGACCTTCCAGGTATTTTTGAAGTCAACGTTCTGGGACGTGTGTATACCGTGTCCCCAAGATGTGGTGATCTCTACTACTTGAAACTGCTTCTCCATCACGTAATAGGGCCAGTATCATTCAATTCATTGAAGACACACAATGGAGACGTTTATCCTTTCGTCAAAGACATCTGCAAACAAAGAGGTTTGTTGCAGACTGACGGCCATTGGCAACAAACTGGAAGATGCTGAGAAGACAAGACGCCCCAGTGCAATGAGAGATTTGTTTGTTGTTTTGCTGATGAATACTGAGATCAACAATCCTCGACAATTATGGGATCACTTCAAGAATTCAATGTCTAAAGAAAGAGAACGGAATAGAGTTCTGGATAGAGTTCCGGAAGTGGCGGTGCTGTTGAACGGCTGCGCCTCGCCTGCAGTCCGGCTGTTTTTACTTTTTTGTCTTGTTTTTTTTGTCTTGTTTAGTTAAATTTTTGGTTATTAGGTTGTGTTATGTGGGGGGGGGGCTGAAACAGGGATTTCTGTCTCTCCCTTCGGGGGAATGCGACTTTTTCTTGTCGTATCCCCCTTCTCTGCTTCCGTCTGCGCTGAGGCCTAATGGCGGAGCTGGCGGCCTCCAACCTGCGACCGACCTCAAGGCTCCGGAGGTAGAGCCAGCCAGGACTCACCAACGCGAGACTGGCCGTCTTCGAGCTGTGGCGGTGTTCGAGCAGCGGCACGACTCGGCGCTCTGGTGAGGGCGGCCCGGCGCAGGACTGGGACGGTGCTGGCTGAGACGCTCCGGTGTCAGGGGCACGACTCGAGGCTGGGACGGGGCTCCCATGATGGCGGCCCGGCTCGGGGCTGGGACGGCGCATCGGTGGCCTAGGCGGCCCGGCGCGGGGCTGAGGCGGTGCTCCAGTGGCTGTGGCAGCCCGGCGCAGGGCTGAAATGGGGCTCCAGTAGCTGAGGCGGCGTTCTTGCGACGGCGACCTGAATCCGGGGCTCGGCCGCGGGCCAGTGGACGACATCGTCGGGAGCTCGCAGGTCACAGGCTGGTGCCTGTTTTCCGGAGCTCCCGCGGCTACAACTGCGTCTGCTGGACTGGAGGGCGGCAGCTTCGACCACCCCAGGCCGCGGAGCTTGAACCGGCCCGTTCGCGGAGCTCGGTGAGCCGCGGGACTGACTTACCATCGCCCGGTGGGGTATCGCCTCAGCATGGAGGGAAGAGACAATAACCCTAAGATTTTTGCCTCCATCACAGTGAGAAGGACCTGGCGAATTCACTGTGGTGGATGTTAATTTGTGTTTATTGTGTGTTTTGTTGTTTATTATTACATGTATGGCTGCAGGCAACGACATTTCGTTCAGACCGAAAGGTCTGAATGACAAATAAAGGATCTAAGTCTAAGTCTAAGAACGGAGAACAATGAGTGATCCTAATATCATGATTGATGAGAAGCATTATGATCAGGCTCCGTTGTATATTCAAGACAAGCTTGAGAATTACAACAAAATAATGGAATGCTTTCATTTGCCATGACCAAGAAATGGAAGGATGCACTTTGATGGTGACAATCCAGAATTACTGCAGGAATTGCAATACAATAGAACTGAACAATAGCAATTTGTTGAGAATGAGCCTCTCCTGAATGCTGAGCAGAGAGCAGTGTATGACCAGGTCTGCAACTGCTTGAAAAGGAATCTTTCTTCAATGTTTTTCATTGATTCACCAGGAGGAACGGGAAAGACATTTATCACTAATTTGATCCTCTCCAAAGGTCAAGGTGATGTTGCTATTGCTGTAGCATCCTCAGAGATAGCAGCTACATTAATGCCTTGTGGAAGAACTGTACATTCTCAATTCAAGATACCCATCCAAGTGACCGAGGATACATTCTGCAACATTGAGAAGAACTCAAACACGGCACGTTTGATGAGGCAAGTGAAACTCATTGTTTGGGATGAGCGACCGATGATTAGCGGGGAGAGCTTTGAAGCAGTGGACAGAACTCTTTCAGATATATGCATTGAACTAGTCCTTTTGGTGGGATTCTTACCATTTGTTGTGGTGATTTACGACCACTCCTTCCTGTAGTGAAAAGGGGAAAAGATGCTCATGTTGAAAATTCCTGCATCAAGAAATCCTACTTGTGGACACTTTTCACCAAGTTTCAATTGCATACAAATATGCGATTGAGAGAGGGAGAAGGCAACTATTCTCAATTTTTGTTGAAAGTTTGAGAAGACGACATTTTAAAGAATGAAGACGATGAAATTGAAATGCCACATGACATGGTCCTATCAGCAAGAACTCCAGAGGATTGTATTGATTTCATCTATCCCACATCCCATGCAGAATTATTCTCTGACAAATGTATCTTGGTTCCACACAACGATACCATGAGAAGCATCAATTCTACATGTATCAGATGCTTCCCTGGAATCATTAAGGAGTACTTTTCTTTCAATACTGTCACGGAACTAATGCTACTCATTTTCCAACAGATTTCCACGATTCACCTGAGATCTCTGGATTACCACCACACAAATTGGAGTTGAAGGATCTCCAATCGTGTTAATGAGAAACTTGGAACCCCCAAAGCTATGCAATGGAACGAGGATGATAGTGGAAGAGCTACACAATAATCTGATCGTTGCAAGAATCAACATGGGAGTCTTCAAAGATGACATTGTTCTCATTCCTGGGATAACACTCAATTTTACAAAGACATTCCCCTTCAGCAGACCCAATTCCCAATTCAGTCAAGTTTTGCTATGACGATCCATGAAGCACAAGGACAAACCATGGAGAAAGTGTTGATCTACCTCGAGAAACCGGTATTTCAGCATGGACAACTAAATGTGGCTCTTAGCCGAGAAAATATGAAGGAAAATGTCAAAGTTTTCCTGAAGGATGGAACATCGACCTAGAATGTTGTCATTAAATGCGTGCTTGGTTGAACAATGAAATCTGAAGTAAATTATCAGATTTTCTTCGTTAAAGTTTGACCACTCAATAATGTCTCTATATTAAAATTGTATGTCTTTCTTTTTCATCAACGGCAGGGAGACATTGAGCCGCAGTTAGCAGCAGAACGCAACAAGAGATGCATCAAGAAACAACTGAACTGAATAAATTTAATCTTTAACATTTAACTTGTTATATTTTAAGAGTGATTAACATTTTAAGCTTTAATAAATACCTTTTCCACTTGCCATGCCCGTCTGCTGTGCCTGCACATTAATACCTGCGTGTTCTACGTCACAATGGGAACCCAATGGGATGCCAAGAGTGGATGGGGGAGTTGAAGGGGGATGGAGTGAGTGCATGGGGAGGGGAGGGCATGGGGCAGAGTGGGGGGGGGGGGGGGGGGGTGAGGGGAGCTGGGGGTACCAGGTGCGTCACAACGGGAACCCATCAGCCACGCCTGCGCAGTTGGGGGCCATGGCTCAGTGGTGAAATATTGGATTGGAATATCACTAAAAAACTGTAATCTTGTTTGTTTGTTTGTTTCTTTGCACCTCAATTTTCTCAAAAAACGGTAGAGGATAGTGCTACCATTTTGGCCCACGTTACTCACCATTCGGTGATGCAAATGAAACAAGTTACATTCAAATTGATGGTGTATTTCATGTTACTGATATTTAAACATAGAAAATAGGTGCAGGAGGAGACCATTCGGCCCTTCGAGCCAGCACCGCCATTCATTGTGATCATGGCTGATTGTCCCCAATCAATAACCCGTGCCTGCCTTCTCCCCATATCCCTTGATTCCACTAGCCCCCAGAGATCTATCTAACTCTCTCTTAAATCCATCCTGTGATTTGTCCTCCACTGCCCTCTGTGGCAGGGAATTCCACTAATTCACAACTCTCCGGGTGAAAAAGTTTTTTCTCACCTCAGTCTTAAATGGCCTCCCCTTTAATCTAAGACTGGGGCCCCTGGTTCCCAACATTGGGAACATTTTTCCGGCATCTAGCATGTCCAGTCCTTTAATAATTTTATATGCTTTTATCAGATCCCCCTCATTCTTCTAAACTCCAGTGAATACAAGCCTAGGAGAGGGGATAGAGGGAGATGAGTTATGGAGGGAGTGTGTGAGTGACTGATGGTAGGGAAAAGGAGAGGTGGGAGGAGAGGGAAAAGAAGAGGGAGGAGGTGAGGAGGGAGAGTGGAGGAGGAGGGGGAATAGAGGGAGAGATGGGGGGGATTAGCAGGGGAAGTGGGGGAGGTAGGGAGTGGGGAATAGAGGGAGAGGAGGGCAGTGGGGGAGGTGAGGAGAGATAGTGGGGGGGATAGGGGGAGGTGAGGAGTGGGGGAAGTGGGGATAGATGGAGAGGAGGGAGGGAGGGAGTGACAGGGTAGGGGAAAGGAGAGAGAGAGAGGTGAGGGAGGGATTGGGGTATAGGAGAGGGAGGGTGAAGAGGGGGAGAGAGTGCTAAGGATGTGGGGAAATGAGCTGTGCCCGTGCAGTTGGGGGCTCTGGGTGAGTGGTGGAACATTGCGTTGGGGGACCAAGACTCCTGTGTGACAGGGACCCAACGGTCTAGTATTTAACAGTCTCAAACATTTAATTAATACTTATTTTTTTCTGATCTTCTGGCCACAGTGACAACTTCAAATTTACTCTCAATACAAACTATCTGCCAGCTTTCTGCCCTTTCGCTTAATCTATCCACACGATCTAGTCACCACAACTAAATTACCATCCATATTTGTATTATCAGCAAAATTGGATTTATTACACTTGGGTCCAATCATCTGTGCCATTAATATCAACAGTCAATAAATACCCAAGACTTCAGCACTGATGCAGAGGCACAACACTAGTTACTTGAAAATGACCAAGCAATCCTGAACTTTGTTTTCTGTCCAATCTTTATCTGTGTTGGCATTGTGATCGGCACAGACATTGTGGGCCGAAAGGTCTGTTCCTATGCTGTAATGTTATATGTTCTATGCTAATATTGCACCCTCAAAATCATGAGCTTCGACATTATGGGAAGATTGTTTAGGAGCACCATAGTGAATGCCATTTGGAAACAAAATACACACTACTGATTCTTCTTTATCTGTCTTAGAAATTGTAACTGCAAAGATCTAAATTAAATTTGTTTAACATAATTTTTCTTCCGTAATCTGTGGTGACCCTGCTAAATCATGTTATAATGTTCTGCCCTGTTAAGTGCTCGGCTGTTAATTCCCCAATAATGGTTTCAGATTTGTTGTTACAACTAATATTAGGATAATTGAACAATCGTTCCCTATTTCCACTTCCCACCTTTCTTGAATAGAGGAGTTACATTTACTGTTTTCCAAACCCTGGAAACTTCCAATATTCTAGGGAAGCAATGAATCAATAATTTCTGTATCCAGCTCTTTAGAACTCTAGGAAGTAGGTCTTCAGATACAGGGACTTTATCAGGACTGAGACCATGTTCTTTGATAATTCCACTATAGTCATACAGCCTGGAGACAGGTATTTCGGTCCAACTTCTCCACACCGACCAACATGCCCCATCTACACGAGTCCCACCTGCCTGCATTTGCCGCATTTCCCTCGAAACCTATCATATCCATGTGCCTGACTAAATGTTTCTTAAATATTGTGATAGTACCTCCTTCAACTACCTCCTTCAGCAGCTTGTTCCATACACCTACCACCCTGTATCAAAGTACGTGTAATTTGAGCATAGGAGCTGTACTCATACTCGCACATGCTCATACTCGCGCCAATAATTATGTAAATAGCAGTGACTTGTGACCTGGAAATAACTCATTCTTGCTTTTGATCACAACACTAGTGTGTGTGGAGCCATCTTTCTCCATCTAATATGTGCTAGTTTTACCTATATTGTAAGCAGACACATATCAAAATATGGTGGCAGCGGTGAAAGCCAAATTTGCGGATCAAATGGACGCTATAGTGATTAGCAAAATGCTTTGAAAGGCTTTAGGAATCAGTTTTTCAACGCTCATCGGACTCGCCGACTGATTTTGTCAGAGGTGCATGCATGAGATGGACTGAATGCAGGTCAGTACGCACACAAGGCTAAGACGCAGTGTATAAATCAATGTTGTGTGGATCCAGGGACAGACTCGAAGATCACGCATGCTGATTGGATCCATGAACCGGAAAAAAAGTTTTTTTGAAAATATTTTCGATAGTAGAAGAGATTAGGGAATATTACTCAAATTACACAGTCGCACGTTGTGCTTATAGCTAAACGATACAAAAGCTATTAAGAGTGAGGGGATATGCTGATATTTCAAAATGGCGCAGGCCAATCCATTTTTCCATGTGGCTCTACCACCCAATCTAAAGCTCAAAGTGAACTGGGTGGAAGAGTGAAAAATGTTTAAACAAATTTACGAAAATTATGCAGTGGAATCAGATCTGGATAAGAAGGAGAAACAGTATCAAAATGCAGTTTAGAAGTTTAGGGGTAACATGAGGGGAAACTTCTTTACTCAGAGAGTGGTAGCGGTGTGGAATGAGCTTCCAGTGGTGGAGGCAGGTTCGTTGGTATCATTTAAAAATAAATTGGATAGGCATATGGATGAGAAGGGAATGGAGGGTTATGGTATGAGTGCAGACAGGTGGGACTAAGGGAAAAAAAGTTGTTTGGCATGGACTTGTAGGGCCGAGATGGCCTGTTTCCGTGCTGTAATTGTTATATGGTTATTCCTGCATACTGTTGGACCGGAAGGATTACGAATCTTCAATTCCCTGACTTCGAAACGATTGCAGATGAGACGGATGTGAACGTCATCATCGACAAGATGTCTACCATCATCATAGGAGAGACGAAGGAAAGGTATGAACGATTAATTTTCAATAAACAAGACCAGAAACCATGAACGATTCATTTTCAATAAACGAGACCATTGAATCGTATGTTGCAGAGCTGAAGGAGCTTGTTAAGACATGCAACTTCGGCGATTGCCTGAAAGAAAACCGCATTCGAGATCGCATCGTCATTGGTATTGCAGACCGGTCAATTAGGAAGACACTTTCAGAAGAGGAATCTGACACTGCAGGAGACTGTGGACATATGTAGATCCTCGGAGGTAACAGCGACAAGAATACAGGTCATCGGTGAAGAGCCGACAATACACAAGGTGGAACGATTCAAACCGAGGGAAAAAGGGTTGATTTTCCTTCACAGAGGAAGCATCAGGGACCAGTCAAGTGCAAGTTCTGAGCGAGGATGCACGAGCGCAGGAAGGAGGAATGCCCAGTGTATGGGAAGGACTGCATCAGATGCGGACGACAAAAACACTTCGCCTGCTGCTGCAAACAGAGGGAGGTCTGCACAGGGTCTGCACAAGGTCATAGAGACATCTGACACAACGTCCATTTCCGACGCAGAGTCTGAGTTGCATTGGGATCAATGCAGCCGGAAACAATTCCTCTTCAGGCCTATTCGCTGAGATGCAGGTCGGCACAGAAGCCATCAAGTTTCAGATTGACTCTGGTGCCAGTGTTAATGTGATTCCCAAGGATCGTGTACCCAATAATGAAAAGATTAGACAAGAGAAAATTGTCTTAAAGATGTACAACGGATCCAACCTGCTGGTGGAGGGTAGGACCAAAGTCATACTCCGGAACGAGATGAACAACAAGAAGTACCGTGTTCACTTCATAGTAGTAGAGGAAGGCTGGCTCACACCGGTCCTGAGCGGCAAAGCTGCACAACAGATGAAACTCATCGTGGTTCACTACGAGAACTTCAAGAGCCTGAATGCTGTTAGTGAGGCTGACTCATTACTCAAGAGCTACAAAGATGTCTTTGACAACGAAAGACCGTGGAGACTGCCTGGCAAGGTCAAGTTGGTAACGCAGGCGGAGGATGTGACCCCATCACAGTGTCCTGCAAAGCCGGTACCTGTAGCCATGAAAGAGAAGTTCAAGAATGGTCTCATGAAACTGGTCGAGCAGGACATCTTGACTCAAGTCGAAGAACCAACTGAGTGGCGTGGCAAGCTGGTCGTTACAGAGAAAAAGGACAGCACAGAGTTGAGGTTCTGCATAGATCCTAGAGCCCTCAACAGTCCTGAAAAGGGAGATCCACAGACTATCAGTCATAGAGGACGTACTCCATGAGCTGGCCAAGCGAAGATTTTCTCCAAATTCGATCTGAAGTCAGGATTCCTCCACTGCAAACTAGATGAGGAGAGCAGTTTCCTAACAACCATGAACACCCCCTTTGGGCGATATCGCTGGAAGAGGTTACCATTTGGACTGAAAGTAAGTGCAGAGATCTTCCAGAAGAAGCTGCAACGAGTCCTAGAAGGATTAGAGGGAGTGGAATGTGTTGCAGATGACATCATCCTGTTCGGAGTAGGGGACACCAGAGAAGATGCAGAAAGGAGTCAGGATGCAAGACTGCAAGATCTTCAGCGATGCAGAGACAAAGGCATCAAGCTGAACTGGAAGAAGTCGGTAGTGAAAACTACTTGTATCACATTTCTAGGACATGTAGTTACAGATCGTGGCCTGAAACTGGACCCGAAGAAGATTCAAGCTATCAAGAGATGCCCAACCCAACCAATCCAACAGAAATCCAAAGATTACAAGGCAGTGTAAACTACTTGGCAAGATTTCTGCCAATGTTGTTGAACACATTCGAACCTTTGAGGAGATTGACCCACAAGGATGTAGAGTGGGAATGGTTGAGAACATGACATGGCAATGTCAAAAGACCAAGGAGCTGTTGACAACGGCACCTATCCTGGCGTTTCACAAAACAGAAGTCCCAGAGGCAGCACAACCGTCAGAGACAAGTTGAGTGTGCAAGACGGCCTAGTATTCAGAGGAGGGAGAGTTGTAATCCCTTTCACTCAATGCAAAGATATGAAGGAGACACCCCACACCTCTCACCTAGGAGGAGAAAGAACCTCCAGAAGTGCTAGAGAGTGCATTTTCTGGCCCGGAATGAACTCCGATGTGAAGTAGTTCATTTCAACCTGTGAAGCCTGCAGGACATACAAACAACAGAATCAAAAATAAACTCTTCGTATTCAAGAAGGAACTGCAGATGCTGGAAGATCGAAGGTACACAAAAATGTTGGAGAAACTCAGCGGGTGCAGCAGCATCTATGGAGCAAAGGAAATAGGCGACGTTTCGGGCTATTCTAATATTGATTTTAATCAGTCTGAAGAAGGGTTTCGGCCCGAAACGTCACCTATTTCCTTCGCTCAAAAAGAAACTCTGATGCCCCAGATCGCCCATGGGAGAAAGTGGGAATCGATTTGTTTGAACTTGAGGGAAAGCATTATTTAATCACAGTCGACTATCTATCTAATTTCTGGGAAATAGAAAGACTGTATGACCCGAGCAGCAGAACAGTCATTGTGAAACTCAAGAACCATTTCCCAAGATACAGAATTCACAGCACTGTGGTAAGCAACAGCGGGACACATTTCTCATCAGAGGATTTCGCCAAATTTGCCAGGAAATGGGAATTTGACCACTACACAATTTCTCCAAGACATGGCCAAGCTAACGGAAAGGTAGAATCGGCAATCGAGGCAGCTAAGCGAGTACTGAAGAAAACCACTCACTCCAAGACAGATGTCTACTTGGCAATACTGGAATTGTGCAACACCCCTGCGCAATGAGTGAACGGTAGTCCTGCACAAAGACTACATGGAAGGAGGACAAGAACGACACTTTTAGCTACATCAAACCTCCTCAAACCACGTGGTGCTGAGATACTAACAGAAGAGAGGAAAAAGATGAAGGATTTGCAAGGAAAACAGTCAAAGATCCACAACCAACATACCAAGGATCTGCCAATCCTGGAAGAAGGTGATGTCGTAAGACTCAAACCCTATAAACTAGGAGATACCAGATGGCAACAGTTCAGAAACGACTGGATGAGAGATCGTACAAAGTCGAGTCAGTACTTCTAATCCGACGTAATCGAGTGGATCTGAAGAAGACCGGAGAACTACCCTCACACATAACTCCAGAGAAACCACCAGACGCAGGAAGACTGAGAAACCGTTGCAACATCGGCTGACACATGAAAAACCAACACAACATGCCTCACCAGAAAAAGATGCAATTTGTGAAACTCAGAACACAGAGAAAACTAAACAAAAACAAAGTGACACAAGAGAAGAAACTTTGTTTTAGGTACTTTGCACGAACCAGTGTCCAGAACTGTTGATTAAAATCGATCCAACGCTGTAACTGAAATGAACAGGTGGACCTTTTCCATCCCTATGGTAATAGATGCAATGTGTTGTATTCCTCGCTCCCGGGTCTATATCATTTCAAACTTGGACACACTAAACAGCAAAAGTAGACTGTACAATCATTTATTTTCCCAATCTTTTGGTTTAGATTTCATAGGTGGGTATGTCATGAATGGCTAGTTTACAAACAGAAACATTGCATTTTTATTTGTTTATAAGCGATGTATGAAAGAAAACACTACAATCTCACAACAATAATCATGTCATGGACCGGTCGCCTTTTTGGAGAACATTGTTACTTTAGTACAGTTGGGTATTCAAAGTATTATTATCCAGAGTTTTCCTCAAAGTTGAATTCTTTCAAACGCATGCATGCACAGTAATCTGCAGTTCACTCTCTTGTAAAAACTAGATGACAACTTGCTGAAAGTTCACAGTATCATCAAGCATGCTGTTATGGTTTATTATGGTGTAGATAATCATGTGAGGTTATTTGTATTATTGTTGTGACAGTTAAAACCTCTTGCACTAACCTTCCTCTCCGCCATGATCCCAGAGTGCTCTCTGCCTAGAAACGAAGTGCGTGATTGGTCAATTTACATCCGACTCAATGTCAAAGGTGCTTTGATTGGACAATTACTACTCGGAAAATTTGAGGTTTTTCCTCATATTTTAAAAATATGTGCAGGTTTTGTTCTTGATGAGTTTCAGGTATGATTTATATAATATTTTTACACAATATGTTAAAAATACAGGTAGATACGTGATTTGGGTCACGAAATGAAACGCAAAAGCACCTCGGCCCACAGCCTAATTGTATTTTCGCCAAAACGGTACACAATAGCGTGAAAATCTTTGCAGAACCTTACTCAGCTTTTTCCCGTCGTCGATGTAATAAGTTTCCTTCAGATTTGATGTTATATTTTACAAGTTATTGATATTTAAAGTTTTAATAAAGCCAACTTTGATAATAATAACTGCCTTTGAGAGAGAGACTCTTCCAGCAGCTTCCAGTGATGATGTCAAAAGGGCATCTCACAGTTGTCCAGTCGCAATGGATCACATTTACACAAGCTGCCATGAAGATTCCGTAAACCGAAAATGACATCACAATGTGATCTAACCTGCGAATACACAAGCTTTTTTTTTAAATTTATTTTATTAGAAGCAATTGTACATTGATAAGACAATCGAGATAACAGTTATACAATTATTGTACAGCTTCATTTTTAACATTGAAACCTAAATCAGAAAACAAGAGAAAAAAGGTGAGAATGAAGAAAAAGAAGTAAAATAAAAGAAAGGAAAAAAAAGGCCCCTAAACTACCAAAGAAGTGCAAGAGGAAAGAAAAGAAATAAGAGAAGAGAAGATGGAGATATACCTTCCTTCCCCTCACCCATTCCTGGCATTGGTTTTAAATTTGTGTTTAACCATTCTATTGTTGCTGAAATTCAGTGAAAGGTGACCATGGTTTGAGAAATTGATCTGCATTTTCAGCCAAAACTAGCCTGATGTTTCCTAAATGTAGTGTCTCGGACATATCTGTAATCCACATCTTCACTGTGGGAACTGTTGTCTTTTTCCAAAATTTGTGTATTTGATTTTTTGCCGTTATTAGGCCATAATCTAGGAAACATTTTTGAAATATTGTTAGCTTAGAACATGCCTCTGACATACCTAATGTGATCAGTTTTATATCTGATTCCAATTTAATTTAAAGTATTTTAGAGAAGATATCAAATATTCCCCTCCAGAAGCTTTGTAACTTTATACAGGAAGCAAAAGAATGGGTTATAGTCGTTTCTTGGAGGTGGCATTTATCATAAATAGGGGGAGACGGTGGGGAATTATTAAATTTGGTCTTTGGAAAGTAAAGTCTATGCAGTATTTTAAATTGTATCAGGGAGTGCCTGACATTGAGAGAGCAGTAATGTATGTATAGTAGGCTTTCCTTCCAGATATCCTTTGAAATTAATGAACCCAATTCATCTTCCCATGCTAGCCTATACATCTCAGCAGATGGGGTATGTGCAATTAAAAGAGTATTATAAATGTAGGATGTTAACTTGCTTGTATCGGCATGTCTATTCATACACTCGTCTAGTATATCTGGACCCATAAAATGACAGTCTTGTGTATATGTTTTCACATAATCTCGGTTTGACGATATCTAAAGAGATTGCTTGCTTTCAAATTATATTTCTCCTGTAGTTCTGGAAACGAGGAAAATCCCCTTCTCATAGAGATCTCCCGCCGTTTTAATTCCTGAGTTTTTCCATTGTGCAAACGCCTTATCTAAAGTAGACGGTTTAAACGAGGGATTGTTAGGATTGGTAAAAGGAGAGAGAAATTTCTCAGTTTGAGAATTAATTTCAACTGTTTCCAAATATGTAGGGTATTGTGTATTATCGGATTCTGCTCAGACGTTGATTTATTCAGATGTTGGAGAAAGAAGAATCGCGCCTATATTAAAAGGCAAACAATCTTCCCTCTCCATTTTTAACCAATTTACCTGTTGACATGTATCACCAATCCAGTAAATTATGTTTTTTATATTAGTCGCCCAATAGTAGAAAAGGAAATTAGGAAGTGCTAATCCTCCATTTTCTTTACACAAATGTATTTTATGTATTCTATGGGTTTTATAGTCCCAAATGAAATTTGTGATAATAGAGTCAATTTTTTTTTTTAACTTTTGGGGAGATATATCAGTATTGATTGAAATAGATATAGGAGTTGTGGAAGGAAGATCATCCTTATGGCATTTACTCTACCTATAAGGGAAATAGGGAGTGCTTTCCAGAATTGAATGAAGGCATTTAATTTAGTAATTAATGGTGGGAAATTTGTTTGAAATAGAGAGGTGTATTTTCTAGTCACGTAGACTCCAAGGTATCAGAAATTTTCAGCAACAATTCTAAAGGAAAATTTCTGGAGTTGTGAAGGGTCTTGAGCTTTTATTGGCATAATTTAACTTTTATTCCAGTTTATTCTATACCCTGAAAAGGTACCAAATTGTTCTATAAGGTTTAATACATTTGGAATACTAACTTGGGAATTGGTGATGTATAAGAGTACATCGTCTGCATATAACAAAATCTTTTTATTGGTATGTTTAGTGTTGTATCCATGAATACCCAAATGTACTCTGATGCTTTCTGCTAAAGGTTCTATGGCTAAGGCAAATAACATTGGTGAAAGGACGCATCCTTGTCTATTACCCCTGGATAATTGAAATTTCGGTGACAGAATTTGATTTGTCAATATTCTGGCTGTCGAATTGTGATATAACAACTTCACCCATGAAATGAGGTTTTCGCCTAATTTGAATTTTTCCAACTGTAAAGAGATAGGCCCATTCTACTTGGTCAAAAGCTTTTTCTGCATCTAAAGAAATAATTGTTAAATCTTCATTTATCGATCTGTGTGAATAAATTATATTAAACAAGCGTCTCAAATTATGAAACGAATGTCGCTTAGATATAAACCCAGTTTGGTCTGGGTGTATTAATTTACTAATGTATAGACTTAGTCTTCTTGCTAAAGTTTTGGCTAATATTTTCTGATCTGTATTTAGAAGAGCTATTGCTCTATATGATCCAGGCTCTTCAAGATTTTTATCTTTTTTAGATATCAATGTAATGGTTGATTCAGCAAGGGTTTGTGGTAAGGTCTGTTCTTTAAAAGCATGTATATAAAGGGCACCTAAACATGGGGGAATTAAATAATTGAATTTATTGTAGAATTCATTGCTAAACCCATGTGGACCTGGCGTTTTCCCACTTTTCAGTGATTTGATAGTCTCTTTTATTGTAATTTCAGTACCTAATTCTTCTCGTTCCTTCTCATTAAGTGATGGGAGGTTGCAATTTTCAAGAAAGTTTTTGATCTTTACAGTCGGCTGATGTTTTTGATGCATATAGATTTTGATAGAATTTTAGGAATCTTTCATTAATGTCTTTGGGAAGTGTGAGCAGCTCTCCTTTTTCTGATAATATTTTTGGAATAATATCTTTTTCCGTTTTTCTCAGTTGGCGTGCCAGAATTTGGCTGGTTTATCACCAAATTCGAATTTCTTTTGCTTAATGTATTGAAATATCTTAGTAACTTTTGCAGAGAGGATCTGATTTAATTTTAATTTTAATGCTGCTATCTTATTATGTTTAACAGTAGTTGGATCAATCGCATTTTCTGAGTCAAGCTGTTTAATCTGTTTTTCTAATTCCAATTGTTCCAACCTGTTTTTTTTAATTTTGAAAGGCTAGGTACGAGATAATGAAGCCTCTGATAAAGGCCTTGAAAGATTCCCACATACTGTAGCTGAGATACCGGGTGTATCATTTGTCTCATAGAATAATTCCATCTGTTGCTTTAGGTAGTCACAACAACTTGGCTCAGTTAGTATTTGTGGATTAAATCTCCAGAACGGTTTTTTTATTATACATTCCTTCTAGTTTTAAGGAGAAGGTTAATGGACAGTGGTCAGAAATGATGTTATTATGGTATTTGGGATTGAGTGTAAAAGGGATAAGTTTTGAATCCACCAGAAAATAATCAATTCCTGTATACGTTTTGTGAACACCTGAATAAAAAGAGTATTCTCTTGCGGATAGGTTGGCAATCCTCCACACATTGGTTATGTTTGTGTTTTTTATGTAGGTGTTTAAAGGTTCACTGGATTTTGATTTTGAAGTGTTTCTCCTTTGCTGTGAAGATTTATCCAAATATGGATCTAATACACAATTTAGGTCTCCTCCAATTATCAGATTCTGCTGACAGGAATCTGAGATTTTACTTCGGAGTCACGTGAGTGGCTACGTGAAGAAGACCCCGTCCATGCGCATGCGCATCATATCGTCGTTCGCATGGCGGAAGCACCGGACTGGCAAGCATGTCGCCTGTTTGCCAGCGGTAAGTTAAACTAAGAAGCTAAGGTTTCTATTTCTTACCTTTCTTAGATTTCATGCAGGAACCTCTTTTACAGAGGTTTCCTGCCGGTACTTCACGAGGCCGACGAGGGAACCAGTATAGCTGGGGTCGGGTCTGCGATTTTTAATGTTTAAAAACGCTGGGGAATATACCAGTTGTAGTTGCATTGCAGCAGCATTAGATTTGCTGATTTGCAGTGCCAGAGACCCGGGTAGTTACGGGTACTTTTAAATTAAAATGTTATTCTCAGAGGAGTGGGTTCCTCTGGAGGCTCCGTTTAAAGAACGGTTAGCCCTATTGCCGTGAGGGTTCCCCTCCAGTAATAGGGATAGATGGTGGGGTTCCCCGATATAGTGGGGTAAAACCGTTTATACGGTCAACGCTAATACCGGTAGGGTTTCCCTCCAGTAATAGATATAGATGTGGGGTTCCCCAATATGGCGGGGTAAAACCGATTAGACGGTCAGCCCCAGTACCGGCAGGGTTCCCTTCCGGTAAAATATACAGATGCTGGGGTTCCCAGGGTATGGAAATCCAGTAGCAATACGGTTTCCAGACTACATTGGTCCCCAGGATATGGGATCAAAACTAACCTCAAAGGTCAGCATTAGTGCTGGGAGGGTTCACCTCCAGTAAGTTATAAAAACAATTGTTTTGAGGTTGGTTAGGATGGAAATAATAATGGAGAAGATGCTCCATTTAGACACACTAGGGAGTGTGTCAGCGTGGGCCAATGGAGGAGCCTGCGCCAGCAGCACTTTGGAACAGGGTTGCTTATTTGAATGCCTAGTCTATGGCAGTGTGGGCCTATGGGAGATCCCGCGCCATCAGCGCCTTGGAACAGAGCTGCTTGGTGCCTAGTATATGGCAGCGTGGGCCTATGGGAGAGCCCGCGCCAGAAGCACCTTGGAACAGGGCTGGTTGACGCTTAGTCTATGGTAGCGTGGGCCTATGGTAGAGCCCGCACCAGCAGCACCTTGGAACTGGGCTGCTTGACGCTTAGTCTATGGCAGCATGGGCCTATGGGAGATCTCGCGCCAGCAGCACCTTGCGATAGAGCTGTTTGATGCCTAGTCTATGGCAGCACGGGCCTATAGGAGTGCCCACACCAGCAGCACCTTGAGATAGGGCTGCTTAAAAATGCATGCATAGTCTATGGCAGCGCAGGCCTATGGGAAAGACAGCACCAGCAGCACCTTTGGACAGGACTGTTTTCATTGTTGATGCCTAGGCTAAAGGCAGCGTTGGCCTATAGGAGAGCCGCGCCAGCAGCGCCTTGTAACAGGGCTGCTTAAAGTATATGCCTAGTCTTCGGCAGCGTAGGCCTATAGGAGAGCCAGCGCCAGCAGCGCCTTATAACAGGGCTGCTTTAAACGCATGCCTATTCTATGGTGGTATAGGCTTATGTTAGAGCCAGCACCAGCAGCACATTATAACAGGGCTGCTTTATGTTTCCCTCTAGGGGAAGGAGCAAGGGTCTATGGAAAAGCCTGTGCCAGTAGCGCCTTGTAATAGGGCTGCTTAATGTGTCTCTTTTATAGAGCAGGGAGCATGCCGGGTCAGTACAAATCTGATGCCGAGTTTGAGCTATGGAGCATATCCAAGGGACAGGGCATGTGTCTAAAGTACCATGCCTGGCAGAAAGGTTGCCATCCCAACACATGCAGTGAACATGTGTTGGGATGGCATTAAGACAGCCGCTGAATCTACTATTCAGGTAAAACCCATTCAATAGGGAAAACCTGGAGGACAAAGCACAAGCTGTTGGTCAAGGCCAACAACGGGCAAAGCCTCATTTGCATCAGCAATAAGCAGTTCACTAAAGCTGGTGGCAGCATTAATGCAGCCAGAGGCTCCATATATTCTGCAACTAAAGAACACTTACAAGTTGGTAAGATTTACACTTGATTGCACAATTCACGAATGATTAAAATATAATCATCTCCTTGGAGGCATCTAACCATGTAAAGCAGGTTGGAATTGGGCCAGAATTGTGTTTAAGGCAGCCGCATTATTATGGCCAGGATTGCCTTCAAAACAGGCCTTGTAAAATGGCCAGAGTTGTTTGCAACGCAGGTCGGGGCCAGAGACAGTCTCGAAAATTGGGCCAGAGTTGTCATTTAAGACAGGCAAAAAATGATGTAAGGATGGCCTGGTCATTATGAAAAATGGCTAATTAACAACTGATTTTATAAGGTGTTCCCATTTACAGGGATCATTTGGAGTCTCAAACTATACTTAAGAGGTTGGGCTCTTCTATACAGTTAAATTCAGTTGTTACCAAATAGACTTGTTGGTCATTGGGATTTAGCTTTAACTATTAATTGGCCTATGACGCAGCTCTGGGCAACAGATTACAGTTATAGAAATCTGTAATAGCCCTGTGGTTAGTATCAGCCGCTAGTCATTAAGACTAATTGGCAATATATAGCTGTGATACAGCTGTGCAAGTGGGAGAATTGACATCATGCTAAATGGCAAATTCTAAAGTGCCATGTAAGTCATTGTTATTATACTGACACTATTACTACTGCTGCTGCTGATAAATTCATTTCACTTGCACTTATGTGCAACATGAGGAATAAAACTGTATTATATTACATTGTATTGTACTAGCTGAAGCTACTAAAGCCACTATGATGTACAAACAGTATGCAACATTGTGCCAGCAGTTGGTCAGAAAATATTACAGTAACATGGCCTATGTAGGATATTGCGAAGGTCATCTCCAGTTTGGATGTGGAGGAGATTTGCATGATTATCAATTCTTCAGTTATTGGGATAACTATTTAACTATTCTATTACATGCATTCGATGGGTAAAAGAGTGGGCAAAAGAGCAACATTTTAGTTGCTGGGTGGATGAGCCCTGTTCCATTTTCCCCTATCCCCTGGTGGTATCTTCCAGAAAAAAGTGCATTAACAGGAATAGCTAGGCTATTTTGTCGAAAAGATAGAAAGTGAAAAAAAAAAGAACGGAAATTGCAGCATAATGAAATGCTGCTAGCGAATACCACCTGCTGGTGGTGTAATTCATGATAACTTCCGTAAATGATGTTAATATCAAATAACTCCGCTCCTTAAGGAGTTAAAAAACACTTACAGAACAGAGAACACAAAAAACAGTAAGTCCGTCACTAAATAGGTAATTAAATATTGGATATTTAGATTAATATCTTATTACATAACTTTCTGATATTAGTATGTTAAGCTATTGACCGATTCAAAGTCGGTGAACCTACAGCAACTTGTTGATTCCAAATGCAGTATAAGCCCGGTATAAACCCTAACCCTGATTATAACCACTGTATAACTGGACACGCTTTGAATGAATTAAAGACATAGTATAAATTCAGTATAAATGCAGTGTAGCACTCTTGGTTGGCATCATGACATAAACTCGGTAGTACCGTAAGTCCGTCAAGAGATCAGTATTCCCAAGAGGTTAATTATCTTATTGTACACTCATTTGGTAGTTAAATATTGGATATTAGATTAATATATGGAACTTATTACATAACTTTCTAATGTTAGTATGTTAAGCTATTAACCGATTCAAAGTCGGTGAACTTGTGGCAGCTTGTTGATTACAACTAGAGTTTACATAGGCAAAGCAACCCCTCTCTCTCTCTCTCCCTCCCTCTCTGCCTCCCTCTGCCTCCCACCACCTTTCCCACACATTCCAATTCAATCTCTGAACTAAACTTCCCCCAGACTTACCAAGACTTGCTCAATACTTCCCAGCACTTGCCCACCCCCTCTCTCTCTCTGTCGCTCTCCCTGGCCCTCTCACCTACACCCAATGTTCTCCACTCCCCCAAAACATTCCACAACTTCCTCTAACCAACTCTCACATTAATTCTCTCTAACACTGCCTCGCTCCCTCTCCCTCTCTCTCTCTCTACTACTCTACCCCTACCCCTCCCTTTCTCTGCCTTGCTCTGTCATACGGTCGCTCGAGTTCTCTGTTTGGCGTATTAGCCAACTGCGTTGGCAGTCTTATAACAGCATATTAAATATAAACACAGTATAAATGAATACAGTATGAATGAATTAAAAGCCCGGTATAAACCCTAACCCTCTTTATAACCACTGTATAACTGGATACACTTTAAATGAATTAAAGACACAGTATAAATTCAGTGTAAATACAGTGTGGCCCTCTTGGTTGGCATCATGACATAAACTCGGTAGGACAGTTACTTATCCTTGACGGAATCCGCAGTATCTTGGGCAAACTTAAATGCTTTATCCGGATCAGTAAAGAGGTGTTCAGCCGCTTTATATGTAACTTGCAGTTTGCCTGGATACAGTAGACCGAATCTGAGATCTGGTATGTCCCTCAGAATGGATCTCGACTTGGTAAAGAGTGCTCTTTTCTTGACGACTTCAAGTTCAAGTTCAAGTGAGTTTATTGTCATGTGTCCCTGAGGACAATGACATTCTTGCTTTGTTTAGCACACAGAACATAGTAGGCATTTACTACAAAACAGATCAGTGTGTCCATATACCACAATATAAATATATACACACATAAACAAATAAACTGATGAAGTGCAAATAGCAGATGGTGGTGTGGGTCTCTGATGATACTGCCAGCCTTTTTGAGGCAGCGACTGCGATAAATCCCCTCAATGGAAGGATGGTCAGAGCCGATGATGGACTGGGCAGTGTTTACTACTTTTTGTAGTCTTTTCCTCTCTAGGGCACTCAAGTTGCCGAACCAAACCACAATGCAACCGGTCAGCATGCTCTCTACTGTGCACCTGTAGAAGTTAGAGAGAGTCCTCCTTGACAAACCGACTCTCCGTAATCTTCTCAGGAAGTAGAGGCGCTGATGAGCTTTCTTGATAATTGCATTAGTGTTCTCGGACCAGGAAAGATCTTCAGAGATGTGCACGCCCAGGAATTTGAAGCTCTTGACCCTTTCAACCATCGACCCGTTGATATAAACGGGACTGTGGGTCCCCATCCTACTCCTTCCGAAGTCCACAATCAGTTCCTTGGTTTTGCTGGTGTAGAGGGCCAGGTTATTGTGCTGGCACCATATGGACAGTTGCTCGATCTCTCTTCTGTACTCTGATTCATCCCCATCAGTGATACGTCCCACAACAGTGGTGTCGTCAGCGAACTTGATGATGGAGTTCGCACTGTGACCGGCTACGCAGTCACGACTCACGACGCAGCGGCCTCTGCAGTCGGTCTGTCATTTTTTTAATATTTTGTCTCGTTTGAGTGTACCTGTAGTTTTTATTTATTTTTTAAACTGGGTATGTGTCAAAATCAAAATAGGACGTACATGGTAAATGGTAGGGAATTGAAGAAAGCAGGTGAACAGAGGGATCT
The DNA here is from genome assembly GCF_028641065.1 of Leucoraja erinaceus. Lineage (NCBI taxonomy): Eukaryota > Metazoa > Chordata > Chondrichthyes > Rajiformes > Rajidae > Leucoraja > Leucoraja erinaceus. Next base: position 68,155,144 of record NC_073385.1, on the reverse strand, counting down.
GGGAATAACTGTGCACAGTTCCCTGAAAGTGGAATCTCATGTAGATAGGGTGGTAAAGAAAGCTTTGGGTGTGCTGGCCTTTATAAATCAGAGCATTGAGTATAGAAGTTGGGATGTAATGTTAAAATTGTACAAGGCTTGGTGAGGCCAATTCTGGAGTATGGTGTACAATTTTGGTCGCCTAATTATAGGAAGGATGTCAACAAAATAGAGAGAGTACAGAGGAGATTGACTAGAATGTTGCCTGGGTTTCAGCAACTAAGTTACAGAGAAAGGTTGAACAAGTTAGGGCTTTATTCTTTGGAGCGCAGAAGGTTAAGGGGGGACTTGATAGAGGTCTTTAAAATGATGAGAGGGATAGACAGAGTTGACGTGGATAAGCTTTTCCCACTGAGAGTAGGGAAGATTCAAACAAGGGGACATGACTTGAGAATTAAGGGACAGAAGTTTAGGGGTGACATGAGGGGGAACTTCTTTACTCAGAGAGTGGTGGCTGTGTGGAATGAGCTTCCAGTGAAGGTGGTGGAGGCAGGTTCGTTATTATCATTTAAAAATAAATTGGATAGTTATATGGACGGGAAAGGAATGGAGGGTTACGGTGTGAGCGCAGGTATATGGGACATGGGGAGAATACGTGTTCGGCACGGACTAGAAGGGTCGAGATGGCCTGTTTCCGTGCTGTAATTGTTATATGGTTATATATGGCCGGGGGGTGGGGAAACTTTTAAAATCTTTTCCCTGCACATAGAACCCGACCTTTTCTCTGTCGGGTCTCCGTTGTCGTTGGGGCCTAGCACCGTGGAGCGACCTCCAACCGGAATGACCTGGGGCTCCAGTCGCGGAGCTGCGGACTTACCCACCATTGTGGAGCTGGCCGAGTTCAGAGCGGGAGGAGCTGTGGTGGCGCGCCGCTGCGACCCGACCCAGGAGATTCTGAGGCTCCAGCCGCCGGCCCGGTGGACGGTGACACCGGGAGCCCGCGGGTCCCTGCTGGGAGACCGCTTTTCGGGGCTTCCGCAACGGCGAGTTCTCCCGCCCGAGGATGACCTGGAGCGGGGCCTTTTACATCGCCCGGCGCGGCTTTAAATGGCTGCGGGTCTTGTTAGCGCACGCCGGGGGCTCCAACACCAAGACCCGGAGCAGGGCCTTGAATCACCCGGCGCGGCTTTATAATTGCCGCGGGACTTACTTACTATCGCCCGCCGGGGGCTTTGACTCTGACATCGGGAGGAGAATGAGGAGTGCAGGGGAGAGATAAGACTTTGCCTTCCATCACAGTGAGGAGGAGATTCACCGTGATGGATGTTTGTGTAAATTGTGTTGTGTCTTGGTTCTTCTTCTTGTTTGTATGACTGCAGAAACCAAATTTTGTTTGAACCTCTGGGTTCAAATGACAACAAATAAATTATATTGTATTGTATGAGTATAAAGTGAGTACAGCAGGGGGCTGAGCACACAGCCTTGAGATGCTCCCGTGCTGATTGTTATCGAGGCTGACACATTTCCACCAATACGAACGGACTGTGGTTTGTGAATGAGGAAGTCGAGGATCCAATTGCAGAGGGATGCGCAGAGACCCAGTTCTGCGAGTTTGGTAACCAGCTTGGAGGGGATGATTGTGTTAAATGCTGAGCTGTAATCGATGAATAACAGCCTGACATGAGTTTTTGTTGTCCAAGTGGTCCAGAGCGGAGTGGAGGGCCAGCGAGATCGCATCCACTGTTGATCTGTTATGGCGGTAAGCGAACTGCAGTGGGTCCAGGTTTTTGTCAAGGTAGGAGTTGATTTGCTCCATGACCAACCTCTCAAAGCACTTCATCACCACCGACTTTAGTGCCACTGGTCGATAGTCATTGATACTCTTCTTGGGCACTGGTATAATTTATGCCATTTTAAAGCAGGTGGGGACCTCAGACCTCAGAAGTGAGAGGTTGAAAATGTCCGTAAAAACTCCAGCCAGTTGGTCCGCACAGGTTTTAGAACGCGACCGGGTATACTATCAGGTCCAGATGCTTTTCGAAGGTTCACCCCTCTGAAGGATTTCCTGACATCGGCCTCTGTGACTGAGACTGAAATACCATCACAGCGAATGGGGGCTCGGGAAGGCACATCAGTATTCTCCCTATCAAAACGTGCGTAAAAAGCATTGAGCCCGTCAGGGAGTGATGTTTCGCCGACATTCGAGCTGCCTCCTGGTTTCGCCTTGTAGGAGGTGATTGCATTCAGACCCCGCCACAGCTGCCGAACATCTGTCTCATCCTCCAGTTTGGAGCAGAAGTCCCTTTTGGCCTTTTTGATGGCCTTACCAAGATCGTATCTGGACTTCTTGTAGGCCACTGTATCATCGGACGTGAATGCCCGGTGTCTGGACTTCAGAAGAGTGTGGATCTCAAAGTTCATCCAAGGTTTCTGATTGGGAAACACTCGGAAGGTTTTTGTAGGGATGCAGTCCTCCACACATTTCTTTAAGAAGTCTGTAACCACTGTGGCGTATTCGTTCAAGTCCGCTGCTGAGTCCTTGAACATTGCCCAGTCTACAGACTCCAAACAGTCCTGGAGTTGTTCCTCTGCCCCCCCCCCCGACCAGTTCTGTGCTGTCCTCACATCTGGGGGTGCGCTCTTCAATTGTTGCCTGTAGGTCGTATTTACCGAAGTGAGGGCGAGGGATAGAACGATAGGCATTCTTGATGGTGGTGTAGCAGTGGTTGAGGGTGTTTGGTCCTCTGGTGCAGCAGGAGCATGTTGGTGGAAGTTAGGGAATAATTTCTTGAGGTTTGCCTTATTGAAGTCCCCAGCAATTGTGGTAAATGCCTCGGGGTAAGACGTCTGGTGTTTGTTGACCACGACGTGCAGCTCCTCCAGTGCCAGATGGACGTCTGCCTGGGGTGGGATGTAGACCGCGGTCAGGATGATGGAAGTGAACTCCCTTGGGAGATAGAAGGGGCGGCACTTCACCACCAGATGTTCGAGGTGTGGAGAGCAGGAGTTGGACAGGACTGCCACGTCTGAGCACCACGCAGAGTTGACCATGAGGCAGACGCCCCCTCCTCTCCCTTTCCCAGATGCCAGTGTACGGTCCATACGGTGGATGGAGAACCCTTCAGGCTGGACCGCTGAGTCTGGGGAGCTGGGGGTGAGCCATGTCTCTGTGAAACAAAACACAGAGCATTCCCTCAGCTCCCTTTGATAAAGCAGCCTTGCCCTTAAGTCCTCCACTTTATTTTCAAGGGACTGTACCTTGGCCAGTAGGATAGTAGGGAGAGGGTGCCGAAGTCCCCTGCGCTTCAGTCTGAACTGAAGTCCTGCCCAATGGCCATGTTTCCGGACACAATGGAAACTTCCCCTTTGTTTCCAGGTACTGTGTTTACAGTACCTGCTGGTTCTGCAGACCTGCGCCACTGGAAGTCCTTGCCAATACACAAGCTTTGAGAGTGTTTTTACATTGTAAGGCAGGAGTCGGCAACCTTGTTCTGCATAGGGTTCAGGACGCATGTCTGTGTAGGTATGTTACAAAACCTACCTGAATCGTGGCAGAGCATCTGCCCTATCCCGTGTGCGCGATTTTGGCGCTGTTTTGAGGGGGCGGGTTTAAAACGCGATTTTTACTAGGCTGTTGCAATCGAAAATGTTCGGCCTAGTAAATCATTAACGGAAAATCGCTGAAAGACCCCGTCGCAAAAGGTATTATTAGTTTTTATGGCCTTGTAAAATAGTTATAGTAGTTTAAAAACCACTCTCTAAACTCGCAACTTCTCGCAGCCCCAGGGTTTTATAAAGCAAACAATTAAAGGTATGTACCTTATTTTTACATTAAGTGGGGCTTGTATATAACCCTGTATATAAAGTTTTCTATAGCGAGTAGTTCATTTTGGGCTCTTTATATCCCGCAGTATTTTTCTGGGCACTTGAGGGCACAAATCCAGCGCAATGTGACCGTTCTAAACCAGCGCGTTCACAGGAACCCACTAGAAAGCCGATTTAAATGGACTTTAATTTACAGCAATTGAACACTAAATTCCTTCCATTTGGCCTATAAATTGATGTAAATGAGATTTAAAAATCATGTTTTATTGTGAATTATTTGTGAATATTATTTGGACACTTGGGCTATTTAAAAATGTTAATCATTTATTAAGAAATGGATAGATGTTTAGATCTAGTCATTGAAGTTTGAAATTAGCTACAATTGGGTAACTAACTAATTATATGCTTTAATTTCAGGTCATCCAAGTAAGATTATTTTATATTTGTTTCAGAATGCTTCAATCTATGATAACTGAAAATTTCATTCAGTTCTCTTAATTTTTAAGAAGGTTATGGGCTTTTGACTGTCCACGATCACAGCTTTTTTGTTGTGTCTATAGAAAATCAATAGGGAACAAGATGCTAATTTCCGAGTATGAAAATGGCCATAGCTTTTTTATTACTTGAGATATGAAAGTGAATTAGGTGTCAAATTAAACTTATTGTTATGCTTTATCTGATGGGATAAATTGCAGACTTTGATTTTTTAAATCTCAAAATTTTGTAACATTGCTAGTCTGTGGCATCAAATCACGTGTTCAAATAGATCCCGCCCCTTCGAGGACGCACTGGCCCGTAATTACGGGCGCTCACGAACATGGCGTACCTAAGGACCATTGCCTTGACTCTGTCCTGAAGGCGGTGGCTCAAATATTCATACCCACTTGTCCACGGCCAATTGACAACCCCGATTCCGACAGTGAAGCCCAGACACAGCCGGCCGTGCCGGCAGCTTTGCGCAGGATGCAGCACAGCCAGAACTCAGCGCTCGGTGGCTCCGCCATAGAGTCGCCGCGGCCTCCATCCCGGGAGGTACCGGTGATGAAGGAAGTCTGCGGGCTGGACGATTACGGAAAAAATAAAACGCCTGCGGGCCGGATGATTTCAGGTTATGGGCCGACCCCTGTTGTAAGGAGACAGGCGTAGTGGGGAGATTTAAAAGTTTTAAAGTGACATTTAAAAATTGGATTTCTTCAAATCTGCACTTGCAGTTAGGTAGTTATAACATCACAATGCCCTACAGCTACAATGTTTCTATCCCAGAACATTGAGTCCTTCACAGCAAATGTCCTTCAGGGAAAGAATCTGCCAACCTAACCCTGCGCAGCTCAGTTTAATCATTAGATTTGGATAGCAAAAGATGGTCATGTCGTTGGCACCTACATCACATTATATCTTAGTGCAATGCATTTTTTGTAAATGTAAGTTTAAAATGACCTGCACAGTTGGGGGGCTATGGGTGAGTGGTGGAATATTGCAATGGGGGAACAGGTTGCGATGGGGGAACGGGTGAGTGGTTGAATCTTACATTGATAAATCCAACGGGTTGCGTTGGGGACCAGGCCTCCCGTGTGACAGGGCCCCAACGGGTGAGTGGTGGAATCATATGTTGGGGAACGGATTGCATTGGGGGACCAGGCTCCCCTGGGAGCTATGGGTGAGTAGTGGATTATTGCGTTGGGGGAAAGGGTTATGTTGGGGGAACGGGCTTTGGGGGAAGTGAGTGGTGGATTATTGCGTTGGGGGACAGGGCCCAACTGGTCCCACTTGGTCTAGTCTATTACTAAAAGGCTCATCTTGTTTCTGTGTGTGTGTGTGTGTCTGTCTGTCTGTGTGATTGTATTTTCGCCAAAACGGTACACGGTAGCGCTAAAACATTTGCAGAACCTTACTCGGCTTATTCCCGTCGTCGATCTGATTTCCTTCAGATTTGATGTTATATTTCACAAGTTATTGATATTTAAAGGTTTAAAAAAAACAATTTGAGAATAACTGTGAGATTTCTAGCAGCTTCCAGTGATGATGTCACAATGACATCTCAAAGGCCTCCAATCACAATGACATCTCATTTACATACGCTGCCATGAACATTACGACAACCAAAAATGACGTCACAATGGGATCTCTGCAACACGCTGCCGTGAGCATTCTAACAGCTGAAAATGACATTACAATGTGATCTCTACTGCCAATACACAGGCTATGATAGTTGACGGAGTGGGGGATTGGAGGAGAAGAAATGTTATTTAAACATTGTCTTTAGTGGAGGAGTGCGAAAGGGGAGAGGTGAGGGAGGGAGTGACTGACGGTAGGGAAAAGGAGAGGGAGGGAAATGTGACAGAGACAACGGGATCAGCAGCTTCAAGGGGAGTAAGGATAGAGTGAGATTTCCCCCCCCCCCCGGGAAGGAGATTGATTGGCTCAAGGGAGCACCGGTGCCGACCCAAAAGTCAAGTCCATTCATTGGCTCCGGGAAGTGCTGACTGCCCCCCCCCCCCCCCCCCCACGTGGGAAGGATTGATTGTGTTGGGGGAACGGGTTGCGTTGGGGGAACGGTTGAGTGGTGGAAATGGGTTGCGTTGGGGAAACAGGTGAGCGGTGGAATATTCCGTTGGGGAAATGGGGCCCAACGGGTCAGGGTTTGGGAGGGAGGATGTAGAGGAGGGGGAAGGAGTGTTCGGGATGAAGAGAAATGAGCCACGCCTGGGCAGTTGGGGCTATGGGTGAGTGGTGGAATATTGTGTTGGGCGAACGGGGTCACGTTGGCAGAACGGGTGATGGGGGTGATTGGCTCCGGGGGCGCCCGGCTCCGGGGTGAGCGCCGACGCCGCGTTCAGGGTCCAGTTCTCCTGTGTGACGCCGTGCCCCATCCCCCCTTGGGGGACGGGGCCCAACGGGAACTACTTGGTCTAATAAGTAAAGCCAGGATTTTGCCATAAATGCCATGTGCCTTTTCATGCCTTTTTTGATGATTTCACCAGGATAATGCCTTTTTCACGATCGAGCGCCTAAATCAGCCTTTTGTTGCCGGTTTGCTAAAAGGTAGTTTGCTATTTTCTCTAGTTGTACCATGATTACAATAACCATATAATAACCATATAACAATTACAGCACGGAAACAGGCCATCTCGACCCTTCTAGTCCGTGCCGAACACATAATCTCCCCTAGTCCCATATACCTGCGCTCAGACCATAACCCTCCATTCCCTTCCCATCCATATAACTATCCAATTTATTTTTAAATGATAAAAACGAACCTGCCTCTACCACCTTCACTGGAAGCTCATTCCACACAGCTACCACTCTCTGAGTAAAGAAGTTCCCCCTCATGTTACCCCTAAACTTCAGTCCCTTAATTCTCATGTCATGTCCCCTTGTTTGAATCTTCCCTACTCTCAGTGGGAAAAGCTTTTCCACGTCAACTCTGTCTATCCCTCTCATCATTTTAAAAACCTCTATCAAGTCCCCCCTTAACCTTCTGCGCTCCAAAGAATAAAGCAATGACGTTTTCTATGTTAACACATTAATATTAATGTTATTATTAACATGTTAACATAGAATAACATAAGAAAAATTCCACAACCGGGGCGAACCGGGGACGGCACCGTCGGTCGTGCATTCGTTCGTGCCGCTGCCCGCTGGTTCGATCTTCTCCAAGATCTATTTAAGAAGGCAAGATCATAGGCAATGTTTCGGGTCGAAACCCTTCTTCAGACTGATGTGGGAGGGGGGCAGGAAAAAGAAAGGAAGAGGCAGAGACAGTAGGATTAGAAGGAGAGCTGGGAAGGGGAGGAGGGAGGAGGGAGAAGACAAAGGCTATCTAAAATTAGAGAAGTCAATGTTGAAACCGCTGGGGTGTAGACTACCCCAGCTTGTTTCCTCACTGCATTTACTGCTGGCTCCAGGTGCAAATCAGAGTTTTTGAGTAATCTGTGCAAGACATTCATTGATGCTGGAATTCCACTGTGGAAATTGGAAAACAAATCTCTCGGAGGTTGTTTAGAGAAACATGTACCAAACGAGTCATCATTACGGAAAAATTATGTTGACTATTATGCAACTTCAACATTGTTGTACAGAAAATTAGAGATCAAGTTGCCTGCAACAAAATATGGATCTCAATAGACGAGATAACCGATGCTGTGGGGAGATATGTTGCCAATGTGGTCACTGGTACACTGGAGGCAGGTCAACCATCAAAGGGGTATTTGTTGACAGCGGAAGTATTGGAGAAGTCAAACAGCTCAACTATTGCTCAGTTGTTTACATCTTCGCTTGTTTTACTTTGGCCAGAAGGTATAAAACATGAGAATGTTCTTCTGTTTGTGACTGATGCAGCTCCATGCATGAAAAAAGCTGCTCGTGCTCTTAAAGTTTTATTCCCCAAAATTTGACATGCTTAGCTCAAGGACTTCATAGAATTGCCAAGTACATATGTAACTTGTTTCCAAATGTCGATCGCCTAGTTTCCAATGTCAAGAAAATCTCCCTCGAAGCACCGTCACGTGTGCAGTTGTTCAAGGAAATGGCACCCGAGATTCCGCTACCTCCTCAACCTGTTTTGACTAGGTGATGTACATGGCTCTCTGCTGTACTCTACTATGCTGCAATTTTTGAAATAATAAAAGAAATCGGCAACTGTTTTGAAGAAGAAGAATCTGCTGCAGTCAGGATCGTCAGTGAAATCATGCAGAAAAAGTTCCTCCACTGCGATCTTGTGTTTATTACTTCCAATTTTACAGACTGCCCAACTTGTTCTTCGGAATTTATGAGAGGAATAGATCGGGTAGACGCACTCATGCCCAGAGTAGGGGAATTGAGAACCAGTGGACATAGGTTTAAGGTGATGGGGGGAGAGATTTAATAGGAACCTGAGGGGTAACTTTTTCACACAAAGGATGGTGGGTGTATGGAACAAGCCACCGGAGGAGGTAATTGAGGTAGGTACTATCATAAAGTTTAAGAAACATCTAGACAGGTATATGGATAGGACAGGTTTAGAGGGATCTGGGCCAAACGCAGGCAGGTGGGACTACTGTAGATGGGACATGTTGGCCTGTGTGGGCAAGTTGTGTTAAAGTTCATTTCTTAAAACAGACAACTCACAATAAGTTAGGTAAAACCAACAAGCTTTACTGATCATTGAGCCGGCGAAAGTGTTAGGAGATACAAAGTCAAGTACCTGTACCTTAATTTGTACGGGTCCGGGGTCACATCACATCACTTCTGCCCCGAAGCTTTGACCCCCACCAGTTTGCGTACAGAGCGAATAGATCCACAGAGGACGCTGTAGCCACAGCTCTCCATGCTGCACTGTCTCACCTGGAGCAGCGGGGGAGCTACGTGCGGATGCTCTTTGTGGACTACAGCTCTGCTTTTAATACTATCCTTCCCCACAAACTGGTGGACAAACTGGGGGACTTGGGACTTCCACACTCCACCTGTACGTGGATAAATAGCTTCCTGTCGGGTCGAAGCCAGAGAGTCAGAGTGGGCCATCACACATCCACGGCCCTCAGCCTCAGTACCGGCTCTCCACAGGGCTGTGTACTGAGCCCCCTGCTCTACACCATCTACACGCATGACTGCACCCCCGCCCACCACAGCAACACCATTGTCAAATTTGCGGATGACACTACAGTGGGGGGACTCATCTCCGCGGGGGGGACGAGTACGCCTACCGGGATGAGGTGGAGCAGCTGACAGTGTGGTGCGAAGAAAATAACCTGCTCCTCAACACCTCAAAGACGAAGGAGGTAATAATAGACTTCAGGAAAAACAAAACGGACATGGTACCACTGACCATCAGAGGGGACTGTGTAGAGAGGGTGGCGGATTTCCGCTTCCTGGGAATCCACATTGAGGAGGACCTGACGTGGAGCGTGAACACCACTGCGCTGCTGAAAAAGGTCCAGCAGAGACTGCACTTCCTGCGGGTGCTCAGGAAGAACAACATCACTCAGAGGCTGCTGCTGTCCTTTTATCGGTGCTCCATTGAGAGCATACTAACATACTGTGTATGCGTGTGGTACACCAGCTGCACAGTGGCTCAGAGGAAAGCGCTCCAGAGGGCCATTGACAACGCCCAGAGGATTGTCGGCTGCCCTCTCCTTACCTTGGAGGACCTACACAGTTCCCGCTGCACCAAAAAAACCCAGAATATAATAAAGGACATCTCCCACCCCGGACACTCCCTGTTTGAACTGTTGCCGTCAGGCAGACGGTACAGATCCACAAGGACAAGGACAAATAGACTACAAAACAGTTTTTACCCCACTGCTATAAAAGCACTAAATGTGGCCGCCAAGGAACGCAGGGGCGATACAGACTAAGGGACTGTGGTAACGGTGAAATCGACAGAAGGATGGAGGGTTGGGTGTGTATGCGTGCTTTGTCTGTGTTTTTTATTTATTTGCTTATCTTTATTATTTTACCGTGGATGTTTCGTTAGCTTTAGAAATGTTTGAATGCTGCACTGACTGGCTGACATTTTAAATTTCGTTGTACATGGCCCATGTTACAATGACAATAAAGAAACTATTCTATTCTATTCTATTCTACACGTGACAATAAACTGACTTTGAAACCTTGAAGTCAAGGATCAAGACAATTGAAAGATGGATCATTGATAACTGTGCTCTTACGGCACATTCGAGTTTGACCTTCATGTCATCATTGAGAAGTTTGCCGAAGCCCCTTGACTTTTCAGTCTTTCAATCAATCTCAACAAGACCAACGTTTTGCTCCAACCTGCTCCAGGCTCTGTGACATCCACCTTACAGCAGAAATATTGATAGCACCAAGCTGCAGACTTTCAATCAGTCTGAAGAAGGGTCCGGACCCGAAACGTTATCTATCCATGTTCTCCAGAGATGCTGTCTGACCCAAAATGCTTGAGTAACAGGCAGGCAACATCTCTGGAGAGAAGGAATGGGTGTCTGTTCCAAGTTGAGCCGAAATGTCACCTATTTCTTCTCTCCAGAGATGCTGCCTGTCCCGCTGAGTTACTCCAGCATTTTATGTCTACCTTCGAGTTAAACCAGTACCTGCAGTTCTTTCCTACACATGCTGTCTGACCCGTTGAGTTACTCCAGCACTTTTATTTAGAAAAAGGAATATTACACTAAAAACTGCCTTGCACATGTGCCTGGCTGTTGTGGGATCTCTTGCATGTTTTTAATAATCCCCAGGCCCTCTGTTGGCAGGATGTATTCTTCCTGGCAAGTTCCTCCAGATTGGTTTAAAAAAAGATTGGTCTGACAAAACAGACAGCTTATACTTCTTAGGTGCCAGGCAGTGTTGATGGATGGAATGAAGAAGGTTAACAACAGCCTTAAGACAAACTCTGTTGTGGTCTGGATGAGATTATGGTTGATGTCATGATTATGAAGAAGGTCCCTGCTTGAAAGGAATCCATCAGAAATAGTGTCAGAAATAGTAAACACCTCAACCTCCTTTGATTCAATGGTTTGATTCATCTTTCAAATAACAGGAACTATCAAACAAATTCTCTCATATGATAGGCAGAGTTAGAGAAAGTATGCCAGTACAATCGAGAAATTACAAAATATAGTGTGGACTATGATTGAAAACAGCCTGTAGATCGGTTCAATATGACAATCGGGTTGTTGGCAGAATATTATGTCAATAGTGTGAAATTCACAAGTTAATCTGATGTTCTCCAAATGACGAAGATTAGAACCAGATTGACCACATGAGGATCAGTGGCACATGGTGATAATCCCTAAAAGATGAAAACGCGAGTTGATGTTGGCCGCAGCCACCATCTTGTGATAGCCTCTGAGAAGTGAGAGTCCACTAAATAAGAAACTATGTAAATGGTAGCAAGCTAAACTCTGCAGAAGTACTAAAAATTTTGGTTTGCAGTTAAGGAACAAGGACCTGAAGAGCTTGATGAAGAGGAGCAAACACAGATGAGGGAATCGACAAGAACTGAGACAGAGTATCAACAATCTATAAATGGAGCAATAAAGCATGTTTGATTGCACGCAGAAAAGAAAAGAGCGATCACACATGGTGCATGGAGCGCCTTGGGAAACATAAATCCTGATGAAAAATGTTCCAGATGAAAGATTCTAATGATCTAAAGATAAATATCATTAGCAGTACAGCAAGATATTTCCAGAGGTCAACTATCCCGTAACAGTGGACAAGCAACACAACATTGGTAAACTGATTGAACGAGCAGAAGATGAAGTGCCTATTTAGTTCACTGTTTGTTTTTGGGAGCTTTCTGGCGCAAGGACCTGCCACATTTCACGCATTACAATACTGGCCATTTCTGGTTAGAAGTATATTTGAAAGTTTTATCACACATGCCATATTTTGATCAGATAATATCAAATCTGGGGAAGTTAGAGCTTCTCCTCCCCCAACCAACTTTTCTTATGTTTCTGAAAGGGAAAGACTTCAATTCTAACGCTCCCTCGTTTTAGAGTTATCCCATTAATCCGCACTCCCCAAACATTAACACCTTCTACTCTCAACATTCTGACAGCAGAAATATTTTGTGATTCATGAACCTGAAGCCCTGCAACTGGCCATACTCGGCTTATGGTGCTCGGCAAACCAGAAGTTACTCAACAACAGCTGGTGATATTACAATGTAAAAGCAACACACATTAGAGCAGGATATGTAAAGCACTGATATTCTGGGCTGCCGTGAGCACATTGATCAGGAGAGAAAGTACTCTACACTTCACACAGAATCTGTGGAGAGCAATAAAGTTAACATTTTAGGTTATTTGTTTTGAATAAATAATTTTCCCTTGGAATAAATTTTATTTTGTATAGCCAAAATTGACATTATATATTCTGAACATTTACAAAGTAATCGATCGAGGATCATAAAATCTACTAGGAATTGAAACATTTTGAAACAAAGTGGATTATGGGTGGAGCAAGTTGTCGTCTTTCCAAATTCAGATAGTCTTCTGGAGGAATGGACCACTTTTGTGTTTGATGAATCATCCTCCACATATACAAAGTTGGAAGTTATGGTGGGATATGACTCATATCCCATCACTGAAAAAACCCTGAATTTCTCTGTTTGTTGCCAACCTTCCCAATTATTTGCATAAACGCAGACAAGTACAACATGCGACAAAATGTCAACATTTTAACTCATATTTATACATTCAATTGTTAAAAAGCAATTAAGATCAACAAATTATCCTCTCGTACGTTTTTGATATCGGCTTTCCATTTGTGCCTATGCCCCTCCACTTACTCCTATTTGGTCCTTGGAGTATGACTTTAATCAGCTGGGCTTGGAATAGCCACAGGTTTGCAAACTGACAGCCAACGGAAAGATGGAGTGGCAATGGTGGGTCATGATTGTTGCTGAGAGTGGCTGTTTATTTGTGCCCCATGGAGCTACAGATCAATGAGCAAGTAATCATTTGAAAAGCATGGATTAGACTGACACAGCCCTCTTTAAGTCCTTTAGCACTAGTTCACAGAGCCACAATGTCAGAAATCTGAGCTTTCACGTTTATATTCTTGTAACCATTCCTGGCAGTGACCTAATTCATATGTCATTCTACTGCCATTTCACTATTTACCTACAGGACTCTATGGTCTCATGTACAAAGATGTCTTTTCTCCACCTCTTTGACTGTAATCCGTCTTAAATGCATTAAGACACAAAACATATATATCACATTTTTATTGGTTTATTTGTGAGGCAGAATGTTTAAACTGTTCAAAATGTTGCAATTTAAGCTCTTTCTGCAGACTAGCTGTGGAATTATTTCACATGATTCTTCTGTCCACTCAGGATTTTAATGTGAGCACACACAGATAAAAGCTTATCCATTCTTGAAGACATGGGCGGAAATCACTTTTAAAACATGGGGGGGGACACAATGAGGCCTAACATCTAGGACAGGGGTCGCCAACCAACGGCCCACGGGCCGGATCCGGCCCTTAACCCGAAAGCAGGCGGTTTTTTTTCAATTCATTTTCGCGACCTGGGAACTGCAGCCAGTCCCAGGGCACGCAGGTGACCTGGGTGCTACAGCCCGCCCTGGGGCAGGCGAGCCGACCTGGGCGTTACAGCCAGTCCTGGAGCAGGCGAGCCAACCTGGACGCCATAGCGAGTCCCGGGGCAGGCGAGCTGACCTGGGCGCTACAGCCAGTACTGGGCGGTTTTGCTGCAACATGTTCCACAAAACAAGGGGGGGGGGATTGTCCCCCACCTCTCAAAACATGGGGGGGAAGCCCCCACCGTCTCCCCCAGGATTTCCGCCCATGCTTACAGATATGTAATTGAGACCAATGTAGTAGTATTGTGCCTGAAAATCCAAGTGCTTGATCATAAATAAGTGTTTGACCCACAATCAGCCATAGCTTCCAACAATTTCCCAGAGCTTATGAATGCCACAAAGAACCCACCCCACCCACCTGACGATGTCTCTTCAAATTATGCTAGTCACTCATGAAATTACATCGATGAATAAGTGCCACCGCCTGCAACAACATAACGAGCATTGTGATCACATAAAGAAGCGAGCATTGTTATCACATGAAGAAAGGTCTGAAGAAGGGTTACGACCCGAAACGGTTCCTATTTCCTTTGCTCCATAGATGCTGCCTCACCCTCTGAGTTTCCCCAGCATTTTTGTCTACCATTGTGATCACATTCATGGAGTTCCTAGGTCAGATTTTGTGTGCAGTCTGTAAGAGGCCAAACTGGCATGGGTTAAGTGTGTATCATAATGCGTGGAAATGCGTTCCAACATTGTCCAATTTAACTTCCTATAAGTGGTGACTGTGATCTCAAAATAATTATTTGTTCTTTAAAAACATCTTTTAAGCAGAAGAAGCTCTGCAGCAGGTTAGAAGTTACACCCAGTTTGGCAAGCTTAAGGTTTGATTTGTGAAAAAAATCCAGGTTTAATTTGGACCGAAACTAATTTGTCCTACTATGTGTCAGACGATAATTGCAAGGGTATACTCCCACCTGAATAGTGATTCACCTTTCTTTTCACCTAATTTGCAAAATTCATTGTCCCTTGCCAGACAAAAGCCAGGCAAGCAAATGGCAAGACTAATTATTGGAAGACCATTTATTCAGCTGTAATTTCATTATGGTCCCTGGCAATGTAACAGAGCTCCATTAGTGTGATTATTGAAAGTGGCATTTTCTACTGTTCACAGTCATGTTAATTGTATCCATAATTATATGGTATTTATAGCAATTACACATATATTCCTGCATTTAAGTGGGAACTAGCATGTCATGGATATGTTGAGGGAAGTTTTTTGAGCAGCTGTGAGCCTTGTCAGTTCATACCTTAAAACGTCTGTCAACTTGTTCTTGTGGATGTTTTGGATTTCAAGGGGAATTTGTGGTAGTTATCAAAGGAAGGTTTTAAGCCTCTTTCAAGATGCAGGACTGCAGGGTGCAACATGGAGGTTGTACTAGATTGTCTTCATTACATCTGGTTCAATTGATCCTATTTCTCATTTGTGAATATGTTTAAATATGGTTGTCATAGGTGGTAGGTGTTCTTGGAGAGTCATGAATGTTTGTTAAAATTTTAGTCGTTTTATTTTCCTTGCCGGCTCATGGCACTTGAGCCGGCACGGAAATCAAATCCTTTGCAAGCTATAAACATGTAACTAAAATGTTACTGAATACTTAAATTAACTTTACGTTTTAGGAATTAGTATCAAGGAAGTATGTATTTGTACAACTAAGAGTAAAATTATTCTGTACAAATGTTCCTTCGTCTTACCATCTCCAAATTTATATTCTCTCCCAATAGAAATCTTCATACGTATCAGACAGTAAAACATGTCCCGTTAAAATGAAGCACAAAGTGAAGAATTTGTCTCAATTAAGATGGATGGTCCAATGAATCATTCACATCACAGGTGCTTATAAATGTTCGATAATTACTAATATCTGATTGACATAAAAAATATGTGTACGTCTATAAAACTAAGTATAAATTTAGAGATATCTATGCAACTATAGTTTCTAAAAAGAAGCTAAAACTAGCCTTGTGATCTCGGCGACCATTTCCTGAACACTTGTACTCTGTCAGCCTAGATCTGCGGGATCTCCCGGTTGCTAACCATTACAACTCTCCTTCCTATTCCCATACTGACCTTTCTGTCCTGGGCCTCCTCCATTGTCAGAGTGAAGCAAATTGGAGGAATGGCACCTCATATTGCGCTTGGGTAGATTACAGTGCATTCAGAAAGTATGCAGACCTCTTCACTTTTTCCGCATTTTGTACGTTACAGTCTTATTTCAAAATGGATTAAAATCATTTTTTTTAACATCAATCTACACACAATACCCCAGAATGAAGAAGCGAAAATGGGTTTAGAAATTTTTGCAAAGTAATTGAAAAGAAATAACTGAAATATCACATTTACATAAGTATTCAGACCCTTTGCTGTGACACTCAAAATTGAGCTTAGTTTGATCCTGTTTCCATTGATTATCCTTGAGATGTTTCTACAACTTGATTGGAGTCCACCAGTGGTAAATTAAATTGATTGGACATGATTTGGAAAGGCACAACCTGTCTATATAAGGTGCCACAGTTGGCAGTGCATGTCAGAGCAAAAACCAAGCCATGAAGACAAAGGAATTGTCCGTAGACCTCCGATACAGGATTGTGTTGAGACACAGATCTGGGGAAGGGTATTGTAAAGGGACTCAGTCTGACGCACTGTAACCTTTACTAGAGCCTTTATTATAGCACATGGCACACACGTCCCAGCACTGGCTGCATCCAGCCTTCAGGCGTACCAGGACAAAATGGGAGGAAGGAAGGGGAGGAGATCATAGTTATACTGATATGAGAGAGCATGTTAATGGTGATGAGGTAGCTACATTATAGGTTGCATGCATAAACCATCTACATCCTTTCCCATACAATTTAACCAAGGTTGCAAGAATAGCAGGTTAATTATACAGGACCTGCAAAACTAAGCAAAGTCTCCGTAGCGATCCGGAGCTTTGACAATCCGACCCGAGCGAGTGCGCACAGCACCCTCACCCTCCCAACCCGAAAGAAGAGAGGGCAGAACGGGAACAGGAACAGGGGGGAAGGAGAAGGCCGGCGGGGACCCTGGCTGCAAGGGGGAACCGGCAGGCACCGGGGAACCAGGAGAGAGAGAACGAACGGCAGGTGGAGAGAGAGAGAGACGGGCAGGAGGCGAGTGGACCGGAGAGCGGAGACCGGGAAGGGCAGAGGGAGGAAGGCGAGGGACGCGAACCGACCAAGGCATGTTCCGGGCAGAGGGCATGTTACTGGAGGGGGGCACCGCAGGCGGAGGAGAATAAGGAACAACAGGAGGAGGTTTCGGCTCTCTGACCGCCAACAGGTGCTGGCGGCTGCGACGGTAGACAGTGCCCTCATAGTCCACTAAGTAGGAACGCGGCGAATCGTCGACCATCACCACGGTAGCGAGCCTGGAGAAACCGGTAGACGTCTGCAATCGGACGACCTGGCCTGGCAGTAGTGGGGAGAGAGGACGGCTGGACTTGTCGTGCCAGCGGCGCTGGATTTCGTGCTTCTGAGCAATTCGCTGCTGGACGGCAGAAGGCTGCAGGACCCTGGGCACCAGAGACTGCTGGGCAATCGGCATCGGAGGGCGAATAACGCGGGACATGAGCCATTGGGCCGGCGATTTCATGGTACTGTCTCTGGATATATTCCGAAGGTTCAACAACCCCTGGTAGAAATCACCATTAGAGAGATAGGACTGTTGAAGCAGGTGCTTTGCACTGCGCACAGCGTGCTCAGCCAGGCCATTGCTCTGCGGGTACTCTGGACTGCTGGTGTAATGATCGAAGTTCCACTTTGTAGCGAAGGCTTTAAACTCAGCGCTAGTGAACTGCCGGCCGTTGTCAGTCTGTAACCGGACAGGAGATCCAAACGTTGCGAAGTGGCGACGGAGCTTGCTGATGACCATCTCCGAGGTGATGGCAGGGAGAAGGTCCACCTCGAACCAACTTGAGTAGGAATCTACCAAAACGAGGTACTGCTTTCCATGCCATTCAAAAATGTCGGCAGCCAGCGAGGACCATGGCATGTCAGGGGCAGGCTGTTGTAGCAGCGGCTGGCGCTGCTGATGCGGGGCAAGAGAGTTGCAGTCCGGGCAGGAGGCCACTCTGTCCTTGATGTACTTCGCCATGCCAGGCCAATAGTACTGTTCCTGGGCATGCGAGACGGTGGCGTCAGCCCCAGGATGCCCCATGTGGGCAGCATTGAAGTACAGGTCGTATAGCGAGGCAGGGACGACTACTTTTTGTGGCCCTTGATGATAATGCCATCGATGAGCACTAGCTCATCACGAACCAGGAAGAAGGGGTGAATGCCAGCAGGTAAAGAGGTGCGTTTGACAGGCCATCCACGCCTGATGACAGCGGCAAGCTGTTGGAGATCAGGGTCGTCGGCGGTGTGTGCAGCCAGGCATTGGAGCTGCTTTGAAGGGACGAAATTCACGTTCAGCACCTGTAGGTCATCCTGCTCGAAGGGGTGCTGGACACGTGAGGTCCGGGGGGCCCGGGACAGCGCGTCAGCCACATGCATCTCGGTGCCCCTTTTGTAGATGATTTTAAAGTCAAAGCACTGCAGCTGCAGCATCATCCGCTGCAGCCTTGCGGGAGCAACGTGGATAGGTTTGTTTAGGATCGTCACCAGAGGTTGGTGATCCATCTCGACAGTGAAACTGTTGCCAAAAAGGAAGTCTCGAAACTTTGAACAAGCGAACACAACTGCCAGCAGCTCCTTCTCAATCTGCGCGTAGCGCTGCTCCGTGTCCGTCATGGTCCTAGAGGCATAGGAGACCGGCTGTAGAGAACCATCATCGTGCGGCTGCAGACAAGCAGCACCCAGACCAAAACGTGAGGCGTCACACGTCACCACCACCGGACGCTGCAAATCAAAGAACCTCAGAGTGGGTGTGCTGATCAGCTTTTTCTTCAGCAGGTCGAAAGCTTGCTGGTGGTGTGGGAACCAGGACCAGGCAATGTCTTTTTTAGTAAGCTGTCTTAGGGGCGCGCTCAGCTCGTTGAGGTCAGGAATGAACTTGCCCAGGTAGTTGAGCATGCCCAGGAAGCGCTGTAGACCGGCAATGTCCATGGGGGCAGGCAGCTCAGAGATGGCGTTCGTCTTTTGCGGGTCGGGCTTCAACTCTTTGGCCGTGAAAATGTGGCCAACATACAGAACCTCAGGTACCCGGAAACGGCATTTTGACGGGTTCAACTTGAGATTTACCTGCCGGGCACGGTCCAGGATTCTGCGGAGGTGGCGGTCATGCTCTGCCACATCTCTGCCGTATACCAGAATGTCGTCCACAATAATCGCACAGGGCAGACCTGCAAACAGTTGCTCCATGGAGCGCTGGAATACCTCACTAGCGGAGTTGATGCCGAACGGCATCCGTAAGAATTTAAACCTGCCGAAGGGTGTACCGAAGGTTGTTAAGTCAGAGGAGCGTTTGTCCAGGGGTATTTGCCAAAATGAACTCCTGGCGTCGAGGACGGAAAACACCGTTGCTTGTCCGACTTGGGCGGCGACGTCTTCAACGGTCCGCATTGGGTAGTGGGGCCGCTTGATTGCCAAGTTCAAGTCCTTGGGGTTGATGCACACCCGTATCTCATCCTTTCCTTTTTTCATCGTGGCGACCATGGTGGAGACCCACTCGGTGGGCTCGCTGACTGACGCCAGAACTCCCATATCGACCATGTCCTTTAGCATAGCCTCCACCTTGCCCTTCATGGCGAATGACACTCTGTGCGGCGGGCGAATTACAGGCATCACGGAGGGGTCAGTTGCAATCTTGTACACTAGCGGCAGCTTCCCCAGCTTACCGTCAAAAAGGTCTGGATACTCGGATAGCGGATCCATCACAGCTTGAACCTCGTGAACTGTCCGGTCGAAAGACACCAGACCGAGATCCTGGCAGGTCTGGTTGCTCAGCAAGGTGACACAGTCGCAATCCAGAATAAAGAACGACAGGTCACAGGATGATTTCTGCAGCACACAGTGGAAAGTGGCCCTCCCCACAGGTGTTAGTTCCTCTCCCCCATAGGCACGCAAAACAGAGCGATCGGCAGTCAACAGCTCATTATTTCTTATCTTGTTGAACAGTGATGTTGACATAACATTCACTTTTGCACCAGTATCCAGCTTCGCAGAGAAGGACTTGTTGTTCACCGTAATGAGCACAGAAGGATCAGGGAGGCGAGAGTGGCTGTGAAGGACTGTGTAAACACTTGACTCTCCCATGGAATATTCGATCACAGAGTCGTGGGCAGTGTCGGCAGTAGACTGAGAGTCCATCTCACTATCAAGTTGCTGAAGGTTGTTTAGGATTTGCCTAGTAGCTGGTGGCACTTTCCCACGGGAACAGCATGCGGCAGCAAAATGATTCATTTTCTTACAGAAATTGCAGGATTTTCCGAAAGCCGGGCACTGAGACTGCACGGGGTGGGCATAGTTACAATTAGGACACTTAGGTGCCCGCGGGTCCCGAGACGTACGGGCGGGCCGCGGTGGAGGGCGGGAGCTGTCCTGCAAACGTCGTGGCCCTGTAACACCAGTTACACCAGTCAGGTCGACAGCGCGGCTGTCAGATCCCCTCACCCCATGCGTAGGGGCTACCACCTCGGCGATGCGACACGCATGCATTGCCTGAGTCAGGGTCAGGTCAGGTCGTTGCAGCAAATCAGCACGTAACTTCTGGTCTAACATGCCAGTAACTAGAATGTCCCTGGTGAGCTGGTCACGCATATTCTTGAAACGGCACCGCTTAGCAAGGTAGCGCAGGTCAGCGATGAAACACTCGACAGGTTCATCTGGCTGTTCGTTAAATGGAAAACTTTGGAACCACCAGGATTCTTCATAGAGCTGGCCACCCGGCCAAACTGAGCAATTGGGGGCGAAGGGCCTTGATCAGGGAGGTGACCAAGATCCCGATGGTCACTCTGCCAGAGCTACAGAGTTCCTCTGTTGAGATGGGAGAACCTTCCAGAAGGACAACTATATCTGTGGCACTCCACCAATCAGGCCTTTGTGGTAGAGTGGCCAGACGGAAGCCACTCCTCAGTAAAAGGCACATGACAGCCTGTTTAGAGTTTGCCAAAAGGGTTATTTTCTCTGGTGCTCTGGTCTGATGAAACGAAGATTGAATTCTTTGGCCTGAATGCCAAGCATCTGGAAGAAATCAGGCACCGGTCATCACCTGGCCAATACCATACCTACGGTGAAGCATGGTGGTGGCAGCATCATGCTGTGGGGATGTTTTTCAGCGGCAGGAACTGGGAGACTAGTCAGGATCGAGGGAAAGATGAACGGAGCAAAGTTACAGAGAGATCCTTGATGAAAACCTGCTCCAGAGCGTTCTGGACCTCAGACTGGGGCAGAGGTTCACCTTCCAACAGGACAACGACCCTAAGCACACAACCAAGACAACGCAGGAGTGGCTTCGTGACAAGTCTGTGAATGTCCTTGAGTGGCCCAGCCAGAGCCCGGACTTGAACCCGATCGAACATCTCTGGAGGGACCTGAAAATAGCTGTGCATCGACTCTCCCCATCCAACCTGACAGAGCTTGAGAGGATCTGCAGAGAAGAATAGGAGAAATTACCCAAATACAGGTGTGCCAAGCTTGTAGCGTCATACCCAAGAAGACTTGAGGCTGTAATCGCTGCCAAAGGTGCCTCAACAAAGTACTGAGTAAAGGGTCTGTATAACAATGTAAATGTGATATTTCAATTATTTATTTTTAATTACTTTGCAAACATATCTAAATATATTTTTTCGCTTTTTTTATCATGGGGTATTGTGCGCAGATTGATGATTTAAAAAAATGATTTTAATCCATTTTAGAATCGGGCTGTAATGTAGCAAAATGTGGAAAAAGTGAAGGGGTCTGAATACTTTCTGAATGCACTGTATAACACAGCGGTATGAACATTGAATTCTCTAATTTTAAGTGACTGCTGCACACACTCTCCTCCCCTCCCCCCTTGCCCCCTGCCTCCACCCAAGACATTTTACCTGTTCTACAGTTCTATTGTTTTCCTCTTGAGATCACATCTTCCCTAGCCTACAATGAGTTTGCCAGGCACCGCCCAATTGAATTCGCCTAGTCTTTTCTGGCCTCCAGCTCTTCACCACCTCCCCACCTCCTGTCAGACCAAAGAAGTGTCCCAACCCAAATCCTTTTCCTACAGAGATGCTGCTTGGCCGCTGAGTTACTCCTGCACTTTGTGTCTATATGTGTTCATATGTAATC
Organism: Leucoraja erinaceus; assembly: GCF_028641065.1. Taxonomy (NCBI): domain Eukaryota; kingdom Metazoa; phylum Chordata; class Chondrichthyes; order Rajiformes; family Rajidae; genus Leucoraja; species Leucoraja erinaceus. Next base: position 68,133,050 of record NC_073385.1, on the reverse strand, counting down.
TCATCGTTTTGTATGAATTGCTTTGCAGTTACAATTTTATGCTTAATGAATGTACAATATAAACAGAATTTCTTTTTAGAAATAATTTTATTTTATAAATGCATACAGTGTATAAAAAGTTATGCAAAATATATGTATACTAGTTGTGTTTATTATCTAACCTTATTGCTCCTTTCGAGAATTACATCTCTCCGAGTCAAAAATATTAAACAGCTCAAACATGTATTTAATTTAATTGGACGGTCTGAAACAGATATTTTATGTATTAAATCGCAGTAAATCATTCCAACTAAATGACCTACATATCTCTAAAAAGTAAAACTAGCTTGGAGACAATGGGCCAGATTATGCTATTGTTTGCTGGTAGTTCTTACTGGAACTACTGGTATAATTGAGACTTACATGTATGCATATGGGTGTTGCATATAACTTGCTCAAGTAAATTTGATATTTGTTTTCCCTGATGACTGATTTTACAGTGCATTGACTTTAATGGTACGTATACTAAAGTAATTAAGCATGTCATCAGAGAATATGCCTTGTTATCCTTAACTACCCTTTGGACTGCTGCTCATTGAGGCCATCATGACAGTGGTAGGGATTTGAAGCACTGACCAACACGAGTCATTACCCGATTTCCTTATGAGCCAGATTTTGAGTGGTGAGATGCATTCTTACTCTGATTTGCAGCAAATTCAACCAATAAACTGAGGTGTACCTAATCAACAAGACCCTGCATTATCATCTCATCTTCTCCCCTTTCCAGCAAAATACCCTTGCCAAGAACAACTTTTTTTTTCAGAAAACCTGCAAGAATCACACCTTTATAGATTTCTGCAACATTAAACAATTGAACACAGACCACACACAAAACCAACACAGAAACAATCAGTAGAATTCACCAGTGGTGGTGTATGATCCTGTTTCTAACATCTTCTGTATAATAGGACTGGTGGCAGGGACCTTCCTGCAATGACTGTATTTTCAGCTATGCATTTTTAAGAAAGCTTCAGTTTCAAGATTCAAGAGAGGTTATTGTCATGTGCCTCTGATAGGACAATGACATTCTTGCTTTGCCTCAGCACAACAGAACATTGTAGGTGTTACTACAGAACAGATCAGTGTGTCCATATACCATTGTATAAATATATACACACATGAATAAATAAACGGATAAAGTGCAAATAATCAGATAACGTGCTATTAATGTACAGAGTTTTGTCGGAGCCAAGTTTAATAGCCTGATGGCTGAGAGGAAGTAACTATTCCTGAACCTGGACGTTGCAGTCTTCAGGCTCCTGTACCTTCTACCAGAAGGTAGCGGGGAGATGAGTGAGTGGCCAGGATGGTGTGGATCCTGCCAGCGTTTTTGACGCAGTGACTGTGGTAGATCCCCTCGATGGAAGGGAGGTCAGAGCCGATGATGGACTGGGCAGTGTTTACTACTTTTTGTACTCTTTTCCGCTCCAGGGCGCTCAAGTTGCCGAACCAAGCCACGATGCAACCGGTCAGCGTGCTCTCTACTGTGCACCTGTAGAAGTTAGGGAGAGTCCTCCGTGACAAACCGACTCACCGTAATCTTCTCGGGAAGTAGAGATGCTGATGTGCTTTCTTAATAATTGCATCAGTGTTCTTGGACCAGGAAAGATCTTCAGAGATGTGCATGCCCAGGAATTTGAAGCTCTTGACCCTTTCAACCATCGACCCTTTGATATAAACGGGACTGTGGGTCGCCATCCTACTCCTTCCAAAGTCCACAATCAGTTCCTTGGTTTTGCTGGTGTTGAGGGCCAAGTTATTGTGTTGGCACCATATGGACAGTCGCTCGATCTCTCTTCTATACTCTGCCTCATCCCCATCAGTGATACGTCCCACAACAATACAATACAATTTTTTTTTATTGTCATTTGAGCCCCAGTGAGGCTCAAACGAAATTCTGTTTCCACAGCCATACAAACAAAGACAATTTCCTAGACATACACACAATTTAATTCACACAAACATCCATCCATGATGGAAGGCAAAGTCTTTTCTCTCCCCTGTTCTCCATGTCTCTCCCGATATCCAAGCCCCAGGTGGGCGATCCCACGGCCATTTTAGGCCGTGCCGGGCGATTTACGGCCCCTCTCCCGGTCTAAATGTCACAAAGTTGGAGCAACAGTGGTTTTGTCAGCGAACTTGATGATGAAGTTCGCACTATGACCGGCTACGCAGTCATGAGTATAGAGTGAGTACAGCAGGGGGCTGAGCACGCAGCCTTGAGGTGCTCCCGTGCTGATTGTTATCAAGGCTGACACATTTCCACCAATACGAACAGACTGTGGTCTGTGAATGAGGAAGTCGAGGATCCAATTGCAGAGGGATGCGCAGAGACCCAGTTCTGTGAGTTTGGTAACCAGCTTGGAAGGGATGATTGTATTAAATGCTGAGCTGTAATCAATGAATAACAGCCTGACATATGAGTTTTTGTTGTCCAAGTGGTCCAGAGCGGAGTGGAGAGCCAGTGAGATCGCATCCACCGTTGATCTGTTGTGGCGGTAAGCAAACTGCAGTGGGTCCAGGTTTTTGTCAAGGTGGGAGTTGATTTGTGCCATGATCAACCTCTCAAAGCACTACATCACCACAGACATTAGTGCCACTGGTCAATAGTCATTGAGGCACGTCACCTCGCTCTTCTTGGGCACCGGTATAATTGATGCCCTTTTAAAGCAAGTGGGAACCTCAAACCTCAGAAGTGAGAGGTTGAAAATGTCCTTAAAAACTCCAGCCAGTTGGTCCGCAAAGGTTTTTAGAACACGACCGGGTATACCATCAGGACCAGGTGCTTTTCGGGGGTTCACCCCCTCTGACGTCGGCCTCTGTGACTGTGACTGAAATACCATCACAGCGAATGGGGGATCGGGAAGGCACATCAGTATTCTCCCTATCAAAGCGTGCATAAAACGCATTGAGCACGTGTGATGTTTCGCCGACATTCGATATTGCTCCTGATTTCGCCTTGTAGGAGTTGATTGCATTCAGGCCCCTCTACAGCTGCCGAACATCTGTCTCATCCTCCAGTTTGGAGCAGAAGTCCCTTTTGGCCTTTTTGATGGCCTTACCAAGGTTGTATCTGGATTTCTTGTAGACCACTGTATCATCAGACATGAATGCCCGGTGTCTGGTCTTCAGAAGAGTGCGGATCTCAAAGTTCATCCAAGGTTTCTGATTGGGGAAACACTTGGAAGGTTTTTGTGGGGATGCAGTCCTCCACATATTTCTTTATGAAGACTGTAATGACTGTGGCGTATTCGTTCAAGTCCATTGCCGAGTCCATGAACATTGCACAGTCTACAGACTCCAAACAGTCCAGGAGTTGTTCCTTTGCCCCCCGCGGCCAGCTCTATACTGTCCTCACCTCTGGGGGTGCGCCCTTCAATTGCTGCCTGTAGGCAGGAAGAAGCAACACAAGAAGGAAAAAGTATGGTCGGATTTACCGAAGTGAGGGCGAGGGATTGAGCGATAGGCATTCTTGATGATGGTGTAGCAGTGGTCGAGGGTGTTTGGTCCTCTGGTGCAGCAGGAGACATGGTGGAAGTTAGGGAGCGATCTCTTGAGGTTTGCCTTATTGAAGTACCCATGCCTCTGGGTAAGACGTCTGGTGTTTGTTGACCACGGCGTGCAGCTCCTCCAGTGCCAGACGGACGTCTGCCTGGGGTGGGATATAGACCGCGGTCAGAATAATGGAGGTGAATTCCCTTGGGTGGTAGAAGGGGCGGCACTTCACCGCCAGATGTTCGAGGTGTGGAGAGCAGGAGTTGGACAGGACTGCCACGTCTGAGCACCACGCAGAGTTGACCATGAAGCAGACTCCTCTCCCTTTCCCAGATACCTGCGTACGGTCCATACGGTGGATGGAGAACCCTTCAGGCTGGACCGCTGAGTCTGGGGAGCTGGGGGTGAGCCATGTCTCTGTGAAACAGAACACAGAGCATTCCCTCAGCTCCTTTTGATAAAGCAGCGTTGCCCTTAAGTCCTCCACTTTATTTTCAAGGGACTGTACATTGGCCAGTAGGATAGTAGGGCGAGGAGGCCGAAGTCTCCTGCGCTTCATTCTGACCTGGTCGTCACCTTCGGCCACGTTTCCGGACACAATGGAAGCCTCCCCTTTGTTTCCAGGTACTGTGTTTACTGTACCTGCTGTTTCTGCGAACCTGCGCTGGAACGGGGATTCCTTCACAGACGGCAGCTCCAGCTGAGTAACAAACGGGGGTACCTTCAAAGTTGGCAGCTCCAGCTCCATAATTCCTGGAAGTGACTGATTGTAGCATTGGCAACAGAATTAGTGTTGTCCATTGACTGATGTCATGAAGCATCTTACTCCGTGGGCTCACAGTGGGAATTAGTTTTGTGCACCAAGGCCTTAGCTAATGTAGCACCAAGTATGAATCTCTGCATAATTATATGCATGTAACATAGATATAATTTTGGTACCAAAAATACATCCATATTGTCCAAAGTATGTTCCAAATATTTTACCATTGTTCTCAGTTATCAAATTTTGTTGCCTTTGTTAGAAAATAGGTGCAGGAGGTGGCCATTCGGCCTTTCGAGCCAGCACCGCCATTCAATGTGATCATGGCTGATCGTTCCCAATCAATAACCCGTGCCTGCCTTCTCCCCATATCCCTTGATTCCACTAGCCCCTAGAGCTCTATCTAACTCTCTCTTAAATCCATCCAGTGATTTGGCCTCCACTGCCCTCTGTGGCAGGGAATTCCACAAATGTACAACTCTCTAGGTCAGGGGTGGGGAACCTTTTCATGTTGGAATGCTGCATTCAGTTAGCTGTAATCTAATAAGGCCGCATCCAAGAAACTTCAATTAGATATACTTCAAAATGTACATTATTTTGTAAAAATCTAACTACTACGTACTAACTTCAAGATTTTTTTTTTTTTAATTGTTAATTCTAAAGTTAATTAACCTTTTAATGACTTTGCTGTAACTGCTTTTTGTGGGAAAGCATTTGAATATTTTTTTGCAATTTCAGCTGATCTTCTAAATGGGTATCCATCATTTATGGCCTTAAGGGCGTCTTGATTTGGGTTCGGTAGGAGAATGTAGATTTGCAGCAATAAGTGGTTGAAAAGCAAGAAAACATTTTTTGTGCATGTCAAAGTTAACATACATTCTAGAGTCGCATCAGAACTAAATAATGAGCATAACAGGTGTTAAAATAGGCCTCATGACTTACTAATCGTTTTAATTGTGGCCGTCAGTCGGAGAGGATTATTTCGTTGAATCTTCTTTTACTCTTTGGTATTAAAAATACATTCATTTTAAGATTAAAATAAAAATAATAAAAGACGAACAAAAACATATTAATAAAAATAAAATGATTTGTTCTACAAAATTTGGATTCATTCAAAAGGCCACACTTAATGGCCTAGAAGGCCGCAGGTTCCCCACCCCTGCTCTAGGTGAAAACGTTTTTTCTCACCTCAGTCTTTAATCTAAGACTGTGGCCCCTGGTTCTGGACTCGCCCAACATTGGGAACATTTTTCCTGCATCTAGCTTGTCCAGTTTATGTTTCTATAAGATCTCCCCTCATCCTTCTAAGCTCCAGTGAATACAAGCCTAGTCTTTTCAATCTTTCCTCATATGACAGTCCCATCATCCCAGGGATCATGCTATATAATTTTCTTGAATCTGCAAATTGTACAGCCATTTTGATGCCTTTCCATAACTCCTGTTCCTTTGCCATTAAATTCAGTTCACCATCAGTTACTCCATTAAAAGCACAAGAAAAAAGAAATGTCACTCTTTCCCTGAGGTGCTGCCTGTCCTTTATATTCTTCAGGGAACTGCCTGATTAATGAGACATCATCAAATTGATGGGATTCCCTTACGCAGGAAACATTTGTTATGACGCACAAAGTCTCAACAAAAACATATATGGTTAGTATCTAAGTATTTAATAAGCATTCAGTGCAGTGAAAACACACAAACCAAATCAGACATCTTGTCCATCAAATGTGCTTTTTGTGTTAAGGTTTGCATTTCACATTCTTATTTGGCAATTATTATAGCTTTTTCATCAAATGCTCTATTTTTGCATAAAACGTCTGCAGTAGGATTGGAACTTGGTTTGATAAAATAACCTACCAAAATTTCCTTTGGGGATAGCAGTTGCTAGACAGAATGCATCAGAAATTGACTAATGATACTTAAATTAGATACTGACCATATATGTTTTTGTTGAGTTGTGCCTCATAACAAATGTTTCCTGCGTAAGGGAATCCCAGAAGCAGCAAGATCAATTTTCTTCTAACATTGATCGATTGATTGTGTACAAACGTATATCAAACTGCAGATAGTTAAACATTAGACATACTGAAATGTATCTCTCATGGTTAAGCTCGATAAATGGAATAATTGTTGATGTAAATAAAGAACATAAGAAATAAGAGCAGCAATATGCCATGATTTTAAACATTTTCAAGAAAGAACTACAGATGCTGGAAAAATCGAAGGTAGACATACATGCTGGAGAAACTCAGCGGGTGAGGCAGCATCTATGGAGAGAAGCAATAGGCGACGTTTTGGGTCAAGACCCGAAATGTCACCTATTCCTTTGCTCCATAGATGCTGCCTCATCCGCTTGAGTTTCTCCAGCATTTTTGTCTACCTTAAATATTTTCAAGATATCTTTTATCATTTCTTTATCATGAAGCATTGCTCAGCCTGGAACAGAAAACAAGGATGTTAAAAACATAATTTCCAAGTTTAGAGGGATTTGATTAATCTACCATTTTATTACTATTGTCAGTTTTTGACAGCTCTTCAGGCTGAAGCCAATAATTTCCATGGAACTTCTGTTCGTTTGCTGTAACTGCAGTTGATGATTGGCAGAAATACATGATAAATGCTAGTTGAGCTACAAATGCAATTCTCTGTCTATCCATGAAGTTATACTGCAAGATAGGAAAAAATTCAACTGTTGATGTTACATTCAAATATACAAATTAGGAATTAGAGTTGGCCATTTGGTCCCTTAAACCTACTTCAGCATTTGATAAGATCATGATTAATCTCATGGTAACCTCAAATCTGCATTCCTCTCTCCCTAGAGAAATCTTCTACCCACTTGCTTATCAAGTACCTGTCTAATGTATCTTTAAAAACATTTAAGAACTCTGCTACTTTGACTCGATGAGAGAGATTCAGATTTATGATCCTCAAAAGTAAAAAAGAGCACATCTCTATGTTAATGGGCAACCTCACATTTGAACTGTGATCCTTGGTTCTAGATTCTATCACAGGAAGAAGCACCCTCGTCACATTCACCTTGTCAAGACCTGTCATAATCTCAAATGTTTTGATTGTCACATTGCACTCTTCTAGACACCAGCAGTTACGGGCCTAATCTGTCCAACCGTCTTCATAAGAAAATCTGCCCGTTCCAAGTATTAAGATCAGTAATCCTCGTCAATATCGCTTCAATCCATTGACATCCTTCCTTAAGTAAGGTGACCAAAACACTACTGATTACTCCTGATGTGGTCTTACAAATGCACCTCCCTATTTTTGCATATAACCCCAGCAATAAATAATGGCATCCAGTTAGTTTCCCAAATGACTTACTGAAAGCTGCATACTAATGGAGCGAGGTGGAGCATAGGAATGGAGCGAGGTGGAGGATAAATGCGTGGCTGAAAGACTGGTGCAGAGGGCAGGGATTCAAGTTTCTGGATCATTGGGACTTCTTTTGGGGAAGGTGGGACCTGTACAGAAAGGATGGGTTGCACTTGAACCCGAGGGGGACCAATATCCTTGCGGGGAAATTTGCAAAGGCCACTGGGGAGACTTTAAACTAGAATGGTTGGAGCGAGGGACTCAAATAGAGAAAGCTAGAAGACAGAATGGGAGGCAGGAAGCAGAAAAGGGAAGCACTCGGACACAAGAGGAGAAAGAAAAAAAAGGAAATTAACAGAGAAGAAGAGACGGGGGGTTTCTTAAATGTGCATATTTTAATGCTAGGAGCATTGTAAGAAAGGTGGATGAGCTTAGAGTCTGGATAGACACCTGGAAGTATGATGTTGTGGCGATCAGTGAAACATGGTTGCAGGAGGGCTGTGATTGGAAACTAAATATTCCAGGATTTCGTTGCTTCAGGTGTGATAGAATTGGAGGGGCAAGAGGTGGAGGTGTTGCATTGCTAGTCAGTGAAGATATTACAGCAGTGCTTTGGCAGGATAGATTGGAGGGCTCATCTAGGGAGGCTATTTGGGTGGAACTGAGAAGTGGGAAAGGTGTAGCAACACTTATAGGGGTGTATTATAGACCGCCAAATGGGGAACGAGAATTGGAAGAACAAATATGTAAGGAGATAGCAGATATTAGTAGTAAGCACAAGGTAGTGATTGTGGGAGATTTCAACTTTCCACACATAGACTGGGAAACACATTCTGTAAATGGGCTGGATGGGTTGGAGTTTGTAAAATGTGTGCAGGATAGTTTTTTGCAGCAATACATAGAGCTACCTACTAGAGGAGGGGCAGTGCTGGACCTCCTGTTAGGAAATGAGACGGGACAGGTGGCGGAGGTATGCGTTGGGGAGCACTTCGGGTCCAGTGATCACAATACCATTAGTTTCAATATAATTATGGAGAAGGTCAGAACTGGACCTAGGGTTGAGATTTTTGATTGGAGAAAGGCTAACTTTGATGAGATGCGAGATGATTTAAAAGGAGTGAACTGGGACATTTTATTTTATGGGAAAGATGTAGAAGAGAAATGGAGGACATTTAAAGGGGAAATTTTAAGAGTACAGAATCTTTATGTTCCTGTTCGGTTGAAAGGAAACAGTAAAAATTGGAAAGAGCCCTGGTTTTCAAGGGAAATTTGACATCTTGTTCGGAAAAAGAGGGAGCTCTACAATAATTATAGGCAGCATGAAGTAAATGAGGTGCTTGAGGAGTATAAGGAATTTAAAAAGAATCTTAAGAAAGAAATTAGAAAAGCTAAAAGAAGATATGAGGTTGCTTTGGCAAGTAAGGTGAAAGTAAATCCAAAGGGTTTCTACAGCTATATTAATAGCAAAAGGATAACGAGGGATAACATTGGTCCATTGGAGAGACAGAGTGGGCAGCTATTCGCAGAGCCAAAAGAGTTGGGGGAGATATTGAACAATTTATTTTCTTCAGTATTCACTAAGGAGAAGGATATTGAATTATGTGAGGTAAGGGAAACGAGTAGAGTAGCTATGGATACTATGAGTTTCAAAGTAAAAGAAGTACTGACACTTTTAAAAAATATAAAAGTGGATAAGTCTCCAGGTCCTGACAGGATATTCCCTAGGACATTGAGGGAAGTTAGTGTAGAAATAGCTGGGGCTATGACAGAAATATTTCAAATGTCATTAGAAACAGGAATACTCCCCGAGGATTGGCATACTGCGCTTCATAGATTTCAGCTCTGCCTTTAACACCGTCATCCCAGCCAGCTTGATCACCAAACTCAGTGGACTTGGCATCTCCACCTCCCTCTGCAACTGGACATTGGACTTCCTCACTAACAGACCACAGTCTGTTAGGGTCAATAACCTCACCTCCTCCACTATAACACTGAACACCGGAGTGCCACAGGGCTGTGTGCTCAGCCCTCTCCTCTACTCCCTCTTCACCCACGACTGCATCCCAAAGCACGGATCCAACGCCATTATTAAGTTTGCTGACGATACCACGGTAGTAGGACTGATCAGCGACAATGATGAGTCAGCCTACAGGGATGAGATCCAGCACCTGACCACCTGGTGTGCCGACAATAACCTCATCCTCAACTCCAAAAAGACGAAGGAGATTATTGTCGACTTCAGGCAGACCAGAGGAGGCAGTCATACCGCCATCCATATCAACGGGACTGAGGTGGAGCGCGTCTCCAGCTATAAATTCCTCGGAGTGCATATCTCGGAGGACTTGTCCTGGTCCCTCAACACCTCCAAGCTGATCAAAAAGGCACAGCAGCGCCTTTACTTCCTTAGGAGGCTCAAGAAAGCCCACCTGTCCCCCCAGATCCTGACCAACTTTTACCGCTGTACCATAGAGAGTATCCTGACCACCTGCTTCACAGTATGGTACAGCACCTGCACTGCTGCGGACAGGAAAGCACTACAACGGGTGGTGAAAACCGCGCAGCACATCATCGGTGCCCCGCTCCCTGCCATGGATGCCCTCCACCGAAAGCGGTGTCTGAGTCGGGCTGGGAAGATCATCAAAGACCCCTCACACCCCAACCATGGACTGTTTGCCCTCCTCCCATCAGGGAGGCGGTACAGGAGCCTCAGGTCACGTACCAGCAGGATGAGGAAAAGCTTCTATAACAACACAATCACACTGCTGAACTCGGAGTCCCGACGATAGACTTCTCTGGTCCCTCCGTCCCCCTTTGTTTAATCATTCTGTATTTCCTGATTATTCTGTATCTTCTCTCTTTCTATTTTTTTCTTGTTTTTTTTCTCTTTATGTACAACTACTACGGTCTGACGCAAAACTGCATTTCGTTGTACTGATACTTGTATTTGTGCGATGACATTAAAGTTGAATTGAATTGAATGTTGTTCCATTGTTTAAAAAGGGTTCTAAGAGTAAACCTAACAATTATAGACCTGTTAGTGTGACTTCAGTGGTGGGCAAATTAATGGAAAAGATACTTAGAGATAATATATATACGCATCTGGATAACAGGGTCTGATTAGGAACAGTCAACATGGATTTGTGCCTGGAAGGTCATGTTTGACTAATCTTCTTGAATTTTTTGAAGAGGTTAATAGGGAAATTGATGAGGGTAAAGCAGTGGATGTTGTCTATATGGACTTTAGTAAGGCCTTTGACAAGGTTCCTCATGGAAGGTTGGTTAAGAAGGTTAAACTGTTGGGTATAAATGCAGGAATAGCAAGATGGATTCAACAGTGGCTGAATGGGAGAAGCCAGAGGGTAATGGTGGATGGCTGTTTGTCGGGTTGGAGGCAGGTGACTAGTGGGGTGCCTCAGGGATCTGTGTTGGGTCCTTTGTTGTTTGTCATGTACATCAATGATCTGGATGAAGGGGTGGTAAATCGGATTAGTAAGTATGCAGATGATACCAAGATACGGGGTGTTGTGGATAATGAAGAGGATTTCCAAAGTCTACAGAGTGATTTAGGCCATTTGGAAAAATGGGCTGAAAGATGGCAGATGGAGTTTAATGCTGATAAATGTGAGGTGTTACACCTTGGCAGGACAAATTAAAATAGGACGTACATGGTAAATGGTAGGGAATTGAAGAATACAGTTGAACAGAGGGATCTGGGAATAACCGTGCATAGTTCCTTGAAGGTGGAATCTCATATAGATAGGGTGGTAAAGAAAGCTTTTGGTATGCTAGCCTTTATAAATCAGAGCATTGAGTATAGAAGCTGGGATGTAATGTTAAAATTGTACAAGGCAGTGGTGAGACCAAATCTGGAGTATGGTGTACAATTTTGGTCGCCCAATTATAGGAAGGATGTCAACAAAATAGAGAGAGTACAGAGGAGATTTACTAGAATGTTGCCTGGGTTTCAACAACTAAGTTACAGAGATAGGTTGAATAAGTTAGGTCTTTATTCTCTGGAGCGCAGAAGGTTAAGGGGGGACTTGATAGAGGTCTTTAAAATGATGAGAGGGATAGACAGAGTTGATGTGGACAAGCTTTTCCCTTTGAGAATAGGGAAGATTCAAACAAGAGGACATGACTTCAGAATTAAGGGACAGAAGTTTAGGGGTAATATGAGGGGGAACTTATTTACTCAGAGAGTGGTAGCTGTGTGGAATGAGCTTCCCGTGGAAGTGGTGGTGGCAGGTTCGTTGGTATCATTTAAAAATAAATTGGATAGGCATATGGATGAGAAGGGAATGGAGGGTTATGGTATGAGTGCGGCAGGTGGGACTAAGGAAAAAAAAGTTGTTCGGCACGGACTTGTAGGGCCGAGATGGCCTGTTTCCGTGCTGTAATTGTTATATGGTTATATGTTATATGGTTACTAATCTTTTGAGTTTAGTTTATTGTCATGAGCACAGATGTACAGTGAAAAACATTTGTGAATTGTTGACGAGAACACCCCAATCCATCTTTATCTCAGAGCTGTGTAATATCTCACATATCTTTGATGATTTGTTTCATTTTTTATTTTTAATGGATTCATAACATGAACCAGCCCTTCCACCCATGGTATTCATGCCTGCAATCAAATGCCCATCTATAGTCATTGCTGTTGCTAGTATCTGGTCAATTGCCTTCAGTGCCTTAGCAATTCAAGTGTCTTTCAGATTCAGATTCAAATTTAATTGAATCATTGTCAGTGTACAGTACAGAGACAACGAAATGCATTTAGCATCTCCCTGGAAGAGCGACATAGCAATGATTTGAATAAATAATAATAAGTGTCCGGGGGGGTGGTGATTGGCAGTCACCGAGGTACGTTGTTGAGTAGAGTGACAGCCGCCGGGAAGAAGCTGTTCCTGGACCTGCTGGTCCAGCAACGGAGAGACCTGTAGCGCCTCCCGGATGGTAGGAGGGTAAACAGTCCATGGTTGGGGTGAGAGCAGTCCTTGGCGATGCTGAGCGCCCTCCGCAGACCACGCTTGCTTTGGACAGACTCAATGGAGGGGAGCGAGGAACCGGTGATGCATTGGGCAATTTTCACCACCCTCTGCGATGCCTTCCGGTCGGAGACAGAGCAGTTGCCATACCATACTGTGATGCAGTTGGTAAAGATGCTCTCGATGGTGCAGCGGTAGAAGTTCACCAGGATCTGAGGAGACAGATGGACCTTCTTCAGTCTCCTCAGGAAGAAGAGACGCTGGTGAGCCTTCTTGATCAGAGTTGAGGTATTGTGGGTCCAAGAGAGGTCATCGGAGATGTTGACTCCCAGGAACCTGAAGATAGAAACACGTTCCACCTCTGTCCCGTTAATGTGGATGGGGGTGTGCGTGCCGCCTCTGGACTTCCTGAAGTCTACAATGAGCTCCTTGGTCTTCTTGGAGTTAAGGGCCAGGTTGTTGTCAGCGCACCATGCTGCTAAGTGCTGGACCTCCTCCCTGTAGGCCAACTCATCGTTGTTGCTGATGAGGCCAATCACCGTTGTATCATCTGCATACTTGATGAGGTGTTAGTACCATGTACAGGTGTGCAGTCATAGGTGAAGAGGGAGTAGAGGAGGGGGCTCAGCACACAGCGCTGTGGAACGCCAGTGTTCAGGGTGAGGGTTGAAGAGGTGTGCCTGTCTAACCTCACAGACTGGGGTCTGTTGATTAGAAAGTCCAGTATCCAGTTGCAGAGGGAGGGGTCGATGCCCAGGTTACCGAGTTTGGTGATCAGTTTTGATGGTATAATGGTGTTGAATGCTGAGCTGTAATCGATGAACAGCATTCTTACGTAAGTTTCTCTGTTGTCGAGGTGGGAGAGGGCAGAGTGAAGTGCCGTTGAGATGGCATCCTCCGTACTCCTGTTCTTGCGGTAGGCAAACTGATAGGGATCCAGTGTGGGGGGTAGGCAGCTTTTGAGGTGTGCCAGGACCAGCCTCTCGAAGCACTTGGTGATGATGGGGGTAAGTGCAACTGGGCGGATAGAGAGTATCCTGACCACCTGCTTCACGGTATGGTACAGCAGCTGCACTGCTGCGGACAGGAAAGCACTACAACGGGTGGTGAAAACCGCGCAGCACATCATCGGTGCCCCGCTCCCTGCCATGGATGCCCTCCACCGAAAACGGTGTCTGAGACGGGCTGGGAAGATCATCAAAGACCCCTCACACCCCAACCATGGACTGTTTGCCCTCCTCCCATCAGGGAGGCGGTACAGGAGCCTCAGGTCACGTACCAGCAGGATGAGGAAAAGCTTCTATAACAACACAATCACACTGCTGAACCCGGAGTCCCGACGATAGATTTCTCTGGTCCCTCCGTCCCCCTTTGTTTAATCATTCTGTATTTCCTGATTATTCTGTATCTTCTCTCTTTCTATTTTTTTCTTGTTTTTTTTTCTCTTTATGTACAACTACTACGGACTGACGCAAAACTGCATTTCGTTGTACTGATACTTGTATTTGTGCAATGACATTAAAGTTGAATTGAATTGAATTGGAAGTCGTTGAGGCTTGCCGCAGTGGAGTGTTTTGGCACTAGCACGATGGAGGTGGTTTTAAGGCACGTGGGGACAACTGCTTGGGCAAGTGACAGGTTGAAGATGTCAGTCCAGACGTCTGTCAGCTGCGCAGCACAGGCCCTGAGCACACGCCCAGGGATGCCGTCAGGGCCAGCAGCTTTACGTGCATTAGTCCTACTCAGTGCCACATATACGTCGTAGGGGGTGAATGTGAGGGGTTGGTGATCGGCAGGTAGCACAGCCTTGATGGCTGTCTCTAGATTGTCCCTGTCGAAGTGGCCATAGAAGTGATTAAGCTCCTCAAGGAAGGAGGCGTCGCTGGATGTGGGGTTGGTGTTGGAGGGTCTGTAGTCCATGATGGCCTGGATGCCTTCCAGGTACCCCTTAAGTGTGTGAGGGTCTCAACCTTCACCACCATCTCAGAATATTCCAGATTCCAACTGGGTGAAATAAATTCCTCCCAGTTCACCTCTAAAGTTCATGCACGTGATCTTCAGTGATGCCCCATGGTGTTTGACACCTCTGCTACAGGGAAAAGTTTCTTACTACCAATCCTATCTATGCCCATGATTAAATGGACAATTGCATATATTTGTACATTAATCTTTATTTGCCAGAAGCTGGCCCAATCACAAAACCTGTCTGTATTTCTTTGAAGCCTTCTTCACCCTTTGCATATTTTTTTTCCTGATCTCTTTACTCATTTTCATGAAGACCTAGGATGAAGTACATCAGGAACCAGAGATTTGCTTAATGCCTGCTGCCCTGGTGATTATAATTTTCCTAAATTCCTCCTAACAATTTTTAATTTTCAGCTATTTCTAGGATATTATATGTTTTTTTTTATAGTGAATACCTGTTTGGTTCATTTGCTCCTTCTTTATGTTCGAGTGGTGGCGCCATCAAGCGCCTCGCCACCAGCTGTCTGTCCTTTCACCCTTTTTTAAATGTTTAGTCTTTCTAAAAGTTTTGTTTTGGAGGTCTTTTAGTCTTTTTTTATGGGGGGGGGGGAGGAGGGGGAATTTGTTTTTCTCAGTCACTACCTGGTCGAGGATGCGTATTTTCTCCGAGCCGGATCGCCTCACGGCCTACCACCTGGATTGGCGCAGCCTTTCCTGCCGGAGACGGGCCAGAGCTTCAGCGGCAGCGCAGCACTGAATTCCATCGCAGAGCAGGCGATGCCTTACCGGGATCGCCGTGTGGAGTTCCGGAAGGCGTGCCGACTTTAACTGTGGTCTGCGGTGCTTCCAGCCGCGGACGGCGCTGACTCTAACATCGCGGAGCGCTGGGATCTTTCGCCGAGGTCGCCATTGTTGGTGCTCCGCCCAGCTCGGTCTGCAGACTTCGGAAGCCCCGGTCTCTGGTAGAAAGCGGCCAATTCGGAAACTCCAAGCTGCTGAGAATGTTCTTCCATTCCGACGTCGGAGTTTCACCATCCCGGCGAGAGGGCCTGAGGCCTCAATAGGCCCCGACCACAGGTGAACATGAGGAAAAGGACTATTGCCTTCCCTCACAGTGGGAAACGTTGATTCCGCTGTGGGGGATGTTTTGTGTTAAATTCTGTAGTGTTGTGTTTATCTTATTTGTGTGCTGCATGGTAACTCATATTTCACTGCGCCAATTGGTATATGTGACAATACATGTCCTTTGTCCTTGTCCTCTGTCCTTTTACTTAGCAATTGGTCTGTTGAAATTTACTATTACTTAATAAATAAAAACGAGTCAATTAGGTGCATATGTGATCAAATGTTTGGGCACAAAAATTGTGAGGGCTGAGATAAACGACAAATAATAAAATAGTTTGGATCGCTACCATTAAACAAGTGTGTCAACTGCCGATTGATGCCACATCACACACATTTAGTCAATTTAAATGTGGACTTGTATTCAACCAATAACCAATACTCTGAATCTAACAGTAGCAAACCAAAGCAAATTTGTCTCCTTGTGATGCTCTGGTAGAAGGGCTAAGACTAAATATACTCTTCTGTCAAGCAAAATCAAAACAAGAAGAAAATCGCATCCCAGAGTACATATCAAAGATACTCATTCTGTCCAGATCTTTACATAAGGCATCAATATAAGAAGTAGAGTTCAAGGTAAGTTTTAATGTGAGACTAAGACCGTGGTCTGGGGGAAGGGGTGGGTAAGGTGGGCACAAAGGATATAAGGAGGGCTGAGAAGAGTTGTGAAAGCGGGAAAAAGAAACAAAAAGGGGAAAAGCACAACAGAACAGAAGTAGGGATGGGAGGAAAGATGAAGGGAGGGGACAGGAAGGACAGATTGGAGGGGAGGAACATCATGAACATGATGCATATTTTACAAAGCATTTGCATACTGCAGTGACCAAACATCAAAACATAGGAAACGGGTGTGGGAGGAGGCCATTTGGCCCTTCGAGCCAGCACCGCCATTCATTGTGATCATGGCTGATCATCCTCAAACAGTAACCCATACCTGCCTTCTCCCCATATCCCTTGATTCCGCTTGCCCCAAGAGCTCTATCTAACTCTCTTTTAAATTCATCCAATGAAATGGCCTCCACTGGCTTCCGTGGTAGAGAATTCCACAACTCCACAACTTTCTAAATGTTTTAAATGTCCTCCCCTTTATTCTTAGACTGTGACACCTGGTTCTGGACTCCCCCGACATTGGGATTTTTTTTCCTGCATCTAGCTTGTCCAGTCCTTTTATAATGTTATATGTTTCTATAAGATACCCCCTCATCCTTCTAAATTCCAGTGAATACAAGCCCAGTCTTTTCAATCTTTCCTCATATGACAGTCCCGCCATCCCGCGGATTAACCTCATGAACGTACACTGCACTCCCTCAATAGCAAGGAAGTCCTTCCTCAAATTAGGAGACCAAAACTGCACACAATACTCCAGATGTGGTCTCACCAGGGCCCTGTACAACTGCAGAAGGACCTCTTTACTCCTATACTCAAATCCTCTCGTTATGAAGGCCAACATGCCATTAGCTTTCTTTACTGCCTGATGTACCTGCATGTTTACTTTAAATGACTGGTGTACAAAGACACCCAGGTCTCAGTGCACTTCCCTTTTTCCTAATCTGACACCATTGAGATAATAATCTGCCTCCTTGTTCTTGCCGCCAAAGTGGATAACATCACATTTATCCACATTATACTGCATCGGCCATGCATCTGCCCACTCACTCAACCTGTCCAAGTCACCCTGCAACCTCCTAGCATCCTCTTCGCAGTTCACACTGCCACCCAAGTTTGTGTCATCTGCAAATTTGCTAGTGTTACTTTTAATTCCATCATCCAAATCATTAATATATATTATATATAGTTGTGGCCCCAGCACCGAGTCTTAAAACACTCCACTCGCCACTGCCTGCCATTCTGACAGGGACCTGTTTATTCCTACTCTTTGTTTCCTGTCTGCCAACCAATTCTCTATCCATGTTAATACCTTACCCCAAATACCATGTGCTCTAATTTTGTCCACTAATCTGATTGAGACTTTATCAAAGGCTTTCTGAAAGTCCAGATACACTACATCAACTGGCTCTCCTTCATCCATTTTATTTGTCAATGATATATCATGGCTATATCAAACCTTCCATGATCTAGCCATGATGCATCTCCGTTTCTGACATTCGAAATATAACTAGTTTCATGACACCCCCCTTTGAAAGGCATAAAAATGAAGTTCTCAATATTGTTGAGAGTTACATCAGCCAATTTCACAAAAGTTATGATGTGTGACAGGAAAAATGTGGAGCATCATTTGTATAAAGGAGATTCTATTTTGATCTTAAAGACAGCCCCAAGGCTGTGTCCTAAGCCCCCTGTTGTTTAGTCTGCTTACACACGACTGTACTGCTAGACTCAATAACAACTTCATCAACAAGTTCGCTGATGACACAAAACAGTGGTGGGTCTCATCAGTGACAATGATGAGTCGGCGTACAGGATGGAGGTGGAGCTGCTCACAGGATGGTGCAAATCCCACAACCTCATTCTCAACGTGGGAAAAACTAAGGAGATGGTGGTTGACTTCAGGAGGGCGGGAAAACAACACCATACACCTCTGCACATCGATGGAGTTGATGTGGAAAGGGTCAGCAGCGTGAAGTTCCTAGGACTCCACCTGTCAGATGACCTGATGTCCACAACCAACACCACAGCACTGGTCAAGAGAGCCCAGCAGCGACTACACCCTCTCCGAAGACTACGTAAAGCAGGTCTCCCCACTACACATCTACGAACTTTTTATAGGGGGACAGTCGAGAGCACATTAACCAACGGCATCACTTCCTGGTACGGGAGCTGCAAGGCGTACGAACGGCACCAATTTGACAGGATTGTGAAGACCGCCAGCAGGATTATTGGTGCTCCACTCCCTTTCTTGCTGGACATATACAGGAAGAGATGTCTCAACAGAGCCATCTCCATCATCAAAGACCCCTACCACCCATCGCATCACATATTCTCCATCCTGCCATCTGGGAAGAGGTACAGGAGCATTAGCTGCAAAACCAGCAGGATGCTCCTCAGCTTCTTCCCGCAGGCTATAAGACTGATAAACGGACTTAGCCCCCTGCCAAAGTATCGCGCACCAACCACCAACCTGTACACACTGCAGCAGCTGTCGATCGGAACGCCTGTTGATGTTTAGTAGAGAGTAGAGTGTTTAATCTAATTTGTTCATGATATATGTATTTTTATTTCTATTTACTTGTTGTTATTTGTACTGCACACTGAACGGACACTGGTTGAGCAACGTTTTTTTGTTTCCTCTGGGTATGTGAGTACTCAGGAAATAACAATAAAGACATACTGATACTGATACTGATACTGATAATACTAAAATTCCAACCAATGCAAAGTGCTGTGTAACCAGTGAAGGAGTCAAGAGGGTTTAATTGTCATATGTACTGAAAGCAGAACAATTAAATTACTAGCAGTAACAAAAGTATGTAAACACAGTACTCATAGGTAACACAATAAAGAAAAGTTCAATACATTTTTAAAAGATCAATATTAGTACAAAACAAAAGCCTAAATTCCCGAGTGCAACCAAGACAGTTTGTAATTCAAAGTTTAGTTGCTGTTTGTCATGTTCAATAACATGATAGTTGTTGGGAAGAAGCTGTTTCTGAACCTGGAGGTCTTAGTTTTCAGACTTCTATGTCTTCTTCCTGATGGCAGGAGTGAAATGAGCGCATGTCCAAGGTGGTAAGGCTCCTTGATGCTGCTGGCTGCCTTTTTGATCCTATAGATCCCTTTGATGGTGGGGAGGTCTGTACCCATGATGGACTGGGCATTGTCCACCACCTTTTGTAATATCCTTTCTTCCTGCGCATTATGCCAGTCTGCAAAGACTGGGTCCCCCACCATTACTCACCCCCTCCTTGCTGCCCAACATCAGTCTGGCTACTTCTCCATCACTAACAATAGACATTGAGGAGGTGGAAAAGCTATTCAGGAGGCAGAAAAGCCGGAAATCTCCAGGACCGGACAATGTTTCCCCCTCTACCCTCAAGCTCTGTGCTGAACAACTGGCACCAGTCCACACAGACATTTTCAATCAGTCCTAGCAAACCTGTACTGTCCCTGCCTGCTTTACAGTCTCCACTATTGTTCCCGTACCCAAAAAGCGAAGGATTAGTGGTCTTAATGACTACAGGCCTGTCGCACTGACCTCCGTAATCATGAAAACCATTGACAGACTTGTGCTGGCCTGGATCACAAACCCCCTGCTGAATCCCCTGCAGTTTGCATACCGGGCCAATAGATCAGTGGATGACGCAGTCAACCTAGGCCTGCACTTCATCCTCCATCACCTAGACCGCTAGGGGACCTATGCGAGGATTTTGTTTGTTGATTTTAGCTCTGCATTCAACATCAATTGTACTTCCGGTGGCGCTGGTGCCAGCAGCCTCCACCTACAGCCCGGTATCTTTTTGTTTTTTTGTTTATTTAGTTATGTTAAAGTGTGTTTTTTTGTGTTTTTTTGGTGTCTTTATGTGGGGGAAGAGGGCACGGTGCGGGGGATACCGTACTTCAGCCGCTTCCTGGTGAGGACGCGACTATTATTCGAGTCGCGTCCTCGCCCTCCCCCCACAGCGGCCTACCTGCCTGGATTGGCGCGGCCTTTCCTGCCGGGATCGACCAGAGCTCCAGCAGCGGCGCTGATGGACAGCGCTGGAACATCGCGGGGCTGGCGATGCCTTACCGGGGGTCGTCATCTGGAGCCGGAGTGCTGGACCTGCTGCACCGACATCATGGAGCTGCGGTTTGCAGAGCTCCCAACGCGGGCGGCGCTGACTACAACGCGGGGTCCTGCGACTCTGCCCGGCTCGGCCTGCGGGCTCGGGAGCTGCAGACTCCGGCTGCGGGAGGCGGCTGATCCAGGAGGTCCGGGCCGCTGAGGAGGAGGATGCTCACCGTCGGGGTTCGGCGTCGGCGTCCCACCAGCCCGGCGTGAGGGCCTGAACATCGGGCCACCCGGGGCGGCGACTGCGGGTGCTCAGAAGGCCCCGACCACGGATGAACACGGAGGGGAGGCTGGCTGGACTATGGTGCCTTCCTCACCTTGGTGCCATATATGTTATGTTGTGTTGTGGACTTTCTGTGTTTGTGCTTTTTTTTAAATTTTAATTCAATTTCAACTTTATTTTTAATATGTTTTATTATTTATTTATTATTTATTTTTATTATTTCTTTGTGATTTTTTTAATGATACTGCCTGTAAGGAAAATTCATTTCGTTGTCTCAAATTGAGACAATGACAATAAATTTGAATACAATACAATACAATACAATACAATACAATACCAATGTGCTACTGCACTCCAAACTCTCCCAGTTAACTGTGCCTGAACCCCTCTGTCAGTGGATCATCAACTTCCTGACAGACAGGAAGCAGCATGAGAAGCTGGGAAAGTACACCTCGGACCCGCTGACCATCAGCATAGGAGCACCGCAAGGCTGCGTACTCTCCCCTCTCCTCTACTCTCTCTACACCAACGACTACACCTCCACAGACACCTCTGTCAAGCTTCTCAAGTTTGTGCAGGACACGACCCTGATTGGACTGATCCAGGATGGAGAGGAATCTGCTTACAGACAGGAAGTGACACCGCTGGCGTCCTGGTGCCATCGCAACAAACTGGAGCTCAATGCTTTTAAGTGGAATTGATTGTAGGCTTTAGGAGAGCTCCCCCTCCCCTCACCCCACTCAATATCAACCACACCGCAGTCTAATCTGTGGAGTCATTTAAGTTCCTTGGAACGATCATCTCCAGGGACCTAAAATGGGAGGCCACCATCGACTCTACAGTTAAAAAGGTACAACAGAGGATGTTCTTCCTGATGCAGCTGAGAAAAAGCAATCTGCCACAGGCAATGATGGTCCAGTTTATACTGCCATCATAGAGTCTGTCCTCACCTTCTCCATCATGGTCTTGTTTGGCTCAGCCACCAAACACAACATCCGGAGCCTGCAGTGCATCGTTCGATCAGCCGAGAAGGTTGTTAGCTGCAACCTTCCCCCCCATTGACGAACTGTACACTGCAAGTGCCAGGAAGCGAGTGGGTAAGATTATCTCTGACCCCTATCAGCCTGGCCACAAACTCTTTGAATCACTTCCCTCTGATAGGTGACTCTGGACTGTCAAAGCCGTCACAGCCAGACATAAAAACAGATTTTCTTTCCACGAGCAGTAGCTCTATTCAACAGCCAAAAGTCTGTAGCCTCCTTTTGCTCTGGTATTTTGTTTTATTCTTCAAATGTTTAAATTATAATGTTTTATTTTTAATTGTCTACTGTATACTGTGTTGTTATCTTTGCGAGCAAAGTACCAAGGCAAATTACTTGTATGTATACATTCTTGGCTAATAAAATGTATTCAATTCAATTCAATTCAATTTGAGTTGTTGAACCATGCTGTGATGTAACCAGTCAATATGCTCCCTACCGTACATCTGCAGATGCTGAAGAGAGTATTTGTCAACATACCGAATATCCTCAATCTTATGAGGAAGTTGAGGTGTTGATGCACTTTCTTTATGATTGCATCAATGTATTGGGTCCAGGACAGACTCCCTCCACCACATACCTGTCGATGAAGACGTGTATGTGAATCCACGGTCTTCCTCTACTAAAGTCAACAATCAACTCCTTGGTTTTACTTACTTTGTGAGCAAGGTTGTTGCTCCGGCACCATCCAACCAGACAATTGATCTCACTCCTACACTCTGACTCACCATTACCTGCAATTCGCCCAACAATGGTGGTGTCAAAACGTTCTAAAATTTAACCAAGTACACTTGAACTCTCGACTCATTTCCATTAAAACCATTGAATTTAAAGGGTGTTTCAATCATGGTATATTAGGGGATGTGTACTCGAAGGGTTAAAAAGACCAAAGTTACATTTTGTTCATTTCTGAACAATGTATGAATGAATGAACCCAAGCTCAGTCTGAACTCAATGGTTTCCTTCTTCTGTGTAAGTAGCTTTCCTAAGCAAATTCCTATTTCTCTTTAATAAAAGAACAATGCTTTGCTGACAAAGTTCTAATAAGATTCTATTTCTGTCATGAGACTGAATTAAACCTTTATACCAGACGGGAGGCTTATCTTGCTATTTTTGTAATAAATAGAATAGCTGCTTACTGCATTAGAAACATAGAAACATAGAAATTAGGTGCAGGAGTAGGCCATTTGGCCGTTCGAGCCTGCACCGCCATTCAATGTGATCATGGCTGATCATCCAACTCAGTATCCCGTACCTGCCTTCTCTCCATACCCTCTGATCCCCTTAGCCACAAGGGCCACATCTAACTCCCTCTTAAATATAGCCAATGAACTGGCCTCGACTACCCTCTGCGGCAGAGAGTTCCAGAGATTCACCACTCTGTGTGTGAAAAAAGTTCTTCTCATCTCGGTTTTAAAGGATTTCCCCCTTATCCTTAAGCTGTGACCCCTTGTCCTGGACTTCCCCAACATCGAGAGCAATCTTCCTGCATCTAGCCTGTCCAACCCCTTAAGAATTTTGTAAGTTTCTATAAGATCCCCTCTCAATTTCCTAAATTCTAGAGAGTATAAAAACCAAGTCTATCCAGTCTTTCTTCATAAGACAGTCCTGACATCCCAGGAATCAGTCTGGTGAACCTTCTCTGCACTCCCTCTATGGCAATAATGTCCTTCCTCAGATTTGGAGACAAAAAACTGTACGCAATACTCCAGGTGTGGTCTCACCAAGACCCTGTACAACTGCAGTAGAACCTCCCTGCTCCTATACTCAAATCCTTTTGCTATGAAAGCTAACATACCATTCGCTTTCTTCGCTGCCTGCTGCACCTGCATGCCTACTTTCAATGACTGGTGTACCATACCAGGTCTCGCTGCATCTCCCCTTTTCCTAGTCGGCCACCATTTAGATAATAGTCTGCTTTCCTGTTTTTGCCACCAAAATGGATAACCTCACATTTATCCACATTATACTGCATCTGCCAAACATTTGCCCCCCTCACCCAGCCTATCCAAGTCACCTTGCAGTCTCCTAGCATCCTCCTCACAGCTAACACTGCCCCCCAGCTTAGTGTCATCCGCAAACTTGGAGATATTGCCTTCAATTCCCTCATCCAGATCATTAATATATATTGTAAATAGCTGGGGTCCCAGCACTGAGCCTTGCGGTACCCCATTAGTCACTGCCTGCCATTGTGAAAAGGACCCGTTTACTCCTACTCTTTGCTTCCTGTTTGCCAGCCAGTTCTCTATCCACATCAATACTGAACCCCCAATGCCGTGTACTTTAAGTTTGTATACTAATCTCTTATGTGGGACCTTGTCGAAAGCCTTCTGGAAGTCCAGATACACCACATCCACTGGTTCTCCCCTATCCACGCAACTAGTTACATCCTCGAAAAATTCTATAAGATTCGTCAGACATGATTTACCTTTCGTAAATCCATGCTGACTTTGTCCAATGATTTCACCACTTTCCAAATGTGCTGCTATCCCATCTTTAATAACTGACTAGCATTACTAACATATCGTCCAGATTTGGGGAATAAACCTTTTGGTCTTATGTATTCTGTTTCTCTAATCTGATTGGTGAATTATTATTTCCAACTAGACATTGACAATGCATGTAAAATAACTAAATGTTCTTCAAAATAAAACTAAGTAAATTGCTTTGCATTAATAGCTATCTTCACTACCCCCTCAATTAACCAATTCTCTCTTCAATTTATTTTCTATTTGCACGAACCAAATTTTCAACTACATTCACAACTGAATTACACATGATAGGGCATGAATTAGGGAGGGTAGGGACCAGAGTAGTAGGTTAGAAATAGTAAGAAGTGATGGGAAGGTAGGATCAGTAAATCTCAAAGGAAGGACAGGCAGGGTGAAGTGGAGGAATATGGTGGAGCTGAAGGGGAGACGCATGTTTATTGCAGTGAAAGATGCGGTATAAGCTTGCCTGGATTGGTGCTTGGGACTATGTTGTTGTGGTCATCGCGGAAACATGAGGGATACGACTGGTTGCTCAATGTTCCAAGGTTTCGATGTTTCAGATGTGACATAGAGGGAGGGGAAATGGTGGAGGAGTTGCTCTCCTATAAGGGTGACTGTCATGGTGGCACTCAGCGAGGACACACCACAAGGATCATCCGCTGAGGCTGTATGGGGAGAGTTTAGAAATGAGAAAGGTGCAAGCACACTAATGGGATTGTATTATAGCAATAGCAGGGGTCAAGGAAAGAGTGTTCACGTTGTGGCACTGGTTTCACCAATCTTTCCATCACCACGCACAAGAAGCGCAAGACAGACACCGTTTTATGCAGATGCCGAGTAGTGTGTTCAGCTCTGGCTGAACAACTTCTAATCTTATGTGTCGACTCGATAAGAGGAAGAATAGCAATAGCAAACGGGAGATGCAGGAACGGATATAGACAGACTACTGAAAGCAGGGTTCTGCTGATGGGTGACATCAACTTCACCAATATCAACTGAGCAACATTGGAAAAAGGTTAGATGGGACAGAATTTGTTAGGTTTATCTGTTTTCTTGAAACAGTATGTGGATAATCCAACCCGAGAAAAGAACATACTGGACATTGTGTTGGATATTGAGCCTGACCAGATGACTAATATTTCAGTGAAAGAGCATTTTGAGGATAGTGATCACAACTTCATAGGTTTTAAGATTGTTTTGAATAGGAATAGATCTGGGTTTTGCAGAGAGGTACTACCTTGGAGTAAGGCAAATTACAACATTAGGCAGGAGCTCGGAATGGTACATTGGGAGGTTGTTATTAGGTAAGTCCACATTTGACATGTGGAAGTCGTTTAAAGACCACAGAGCTGCCAACTCTCACGCATTGAGCGTGAAACTCACACATTTCACCCAATTCTCACGCTGATCACAAAATTTCTCATGCTCTGTCGTGCGAAATTCTGTGATCAACGAGAATTTCAAAATTAATATCAACTGCATGGGCCGCGGGTGTTGGAGAGCCGGTGCGGAGGGAGGAATGGAAGCAGAAGCAGCAGCGGGGGCAGATGCAGACGGGGAGCCAGGGCTGGCGAGTGTTTGCCGGGCTGGTGAGTCGCTCGCTGCAGCTCCGGCCATGGTGCAGCCTCAGTGCAAGAGTCCCGGGTCATCAGAGGTGTCGGAAGCGTTGCGCCGCTGCCGTGAGATTCTCTGTGCCGAATTTGCCCTGGTGACCGGCATGGACCAGGCTGCGGCTCGGTGCATCCTGGAGGACAACCAGTGGCTGCTGGAAGTAGGTACCAAGCACTGGGGAGAAGCGGTGGAAGAAAGTGGCCATCAAATGGGGGTGGCTGGAGAAAGCATCCTGCTTGCCTGCTAGATTTTCACTTACTGTAACTGCAGGAAAAATGTTCCCGATATTGGGGGCGTTCAGAACCACAGTTTAAGAATAGGGGGTAGGCCAGTTAGGACTGAGATGAGGACAAACTTTCTTCACCCAGAGAGTTGTGAATCTGTGGAATTCTCTGCCACAGAAGGCAGTGGAGGCCAATTCACTGGATGTTTTTAAGTGAGAGTTGCATTTAGCTCTTGGGGCTATCAAAATCAAGGGATATTGGGAAAAACAGGAAAGAGATACTGATTTTAGATAAACAGCCATGATCATATTGAATGGCAGTGCCGACTTGAAGGGCCGAATGCCCTATTCCTGCACCTATTTTCTCTGTTTCTATGCATGAGTATATGGCAATAAAACTCGACCACTTGATTTTGAAGCATTCATGCATGGTGGAGGTATAATGTAGTCATAGAGTGACACAGTGTGAAACCAGGCCCTTTGGCCCAAATTGCCTACACCCGCTAACATGTCCCAGCTACACGACCTGCTTTTGGTTCATATCCCTCCAAGCCTCCAAATGTTTCTTAAATGTTGGGATAGTCCCTGCCTCAACTACCTCCTCCAGCATCTTGTTCCATACACCCACCACCCTTTGTGTGGAAAAAGTTACCCCTTAAAAAGTTACCTCTTAAAAATACTTCAAACAAAAACATTGAAATCATACTTCTACAATGCACTAAAACATGATTTTAATACATCAAATTTCAAAAAGTCCCTACCATGGGAGGGGGGGCACCCTCCTCCCACATCCTCCCCCCACTCAGTTGCTCCACTCCCTCGCCAGGTACCCCCAAGGCCAGTGATCAGTGATCGCTCAGACCCCCCACTTTCAAAAATGCTCCATGGCCCCTGGTTCAGATGGAGAGCACTGCCAGATGTGAGCGGGGAACTGAGGCCAGTTGTCCATGATGTCTGGATCCCAATGCTCAGCGTTTCGTGTTTCGGAGTTGGCTAATGTTATTGATTTGTAATTAGCCTGACGAAACCTTAATTTATTAATCCGGAATATCCAGGGGGATGGGATAAGTACAATATTAAAATGACATGTAAGGTGTCAGGTTGTCTGTCACAACATACAACCCCGATAACCCATTATTTCTTTCAGTTAAATATTGGGAAGGTAGCACTATTGTCATTTGCCACTCAACTATTATGTTTGTTTACCTCACTGACTATTTCTAACCCCCCCCCCCCCCCAATTCCTTTGACAGGTTGAATAGAAATGTCCCCAATCTCGTTGTTTTATTAATTGAACACGTGGATGAACATCCTCAAGGAGTGTAATCAGATGGAAACTGATTCAGATGCAATGTTTAAGAGCTTGTTCAAAGAAGGGGCATATTTTAAAGGAGTGACAGAGATACTTGTAGGGGAATGTGTGAGGTGGTTATTATTTGTCTTTAGTTTTAGCTTGAACCAGGACATCTGAAGATTCAAAGTTAAATATAGTAATTGTGCTGATATTGACTCCAACCAACCACGTAATGAATATCATCCATTCCGGAGGTTTTATTTTTCTGATGCCATTTAAACTTCACTTGGATTTCAATTACTTCAATGTAAAAGTAATTGGGAATGGGGAGCATTGGAACAAAAATGTGCCCTCGGTACATCTTAACTGTAATATAATAATGTATGCATGTTGGTAGGTGTAATCAAAACAAAGATATTTTTATCATTGGTGTGTTATGAATATCACAGAAAATATTATGCACTCTCAAGATCACATTAAATAGAATATTATTGCTTAAATATATAGTTATTGGACTTTGCATTTTGGAAAAGTCCCAGTTAAGATGAAGACAACAAAATACTGAAAATATTGACGGTGAAAATGACTTCAGGACAGTTTTTTAGGAAAACGAAGGAAAAGGTAACAGAATACTTATATAAGTGAGTATAATTTTATGGATGAGAAATTGTGTTCAACCAATTGATGACTTCTTTGACAAAGTAACTAGCATATTAGATAACAAGGAAGCCAATGGATGTAGCAAATTTTGTTATACAAAATTTGGTCCGTGAAGTGCCCCATAAAAGATTACCGCATTAGATAAGCACCTGTGGACTTGAACGTAATAGGTTAAGTCCAGGGGGTCAGATATGGGGCTTTATGTGTGAGCCAGATATATTGTCAGTGCAGAGAGGCTAGGAGCAAGGCCAAATGTGCATTCAGAGTCAAGGTCTGGAATAGTAATAGGTGTGCAGTTAAAGCTGGGACAATGGGAGTGTTCAGCACTGGGAACCTAAGTAGGTAAGCAGCTATGATCAGGGTAGAATATGGGGCCAGGTGTAAGGCTGTTCAGAGCCTGGCTCGACTGTGGAATGTAATTAGGAATGTAATTTAGCCTAACCTTCTTCATAAATAATCCAATTTAAAGCATAAATATTGCATTCAAGTGTAAGTTAAAAGACTCGCTACACTATGCACCAGATTGCACGATTTCAAGTTGAAAAATGCAAAAGCTCCGTACCAATACATCCGTACACTCCCTCGGACTTAGTCTCTCACAATTTCTCACTCCCAACTCTCACCAAATGTTGGCAGCCCTGAGACCAGTTGTTCAGTTTAGGACCGGCATGTTCCAGTAAGGATGAGGGATAATGATGCAAAAGTAAGGGACGCATGGAT
Source organism: Leucoraja erinaceus (assembly GCF_028641065.1). NCBI lineage: Eukaryota > Metazoa > Chordata > Chondrichthyes > Rajiformes > Rajidae > Leucoraja > Leucoraja erinaceus. The sequence continues at coordinate 68,104,368 of NC_073385.1, read as the reverse complement.
AACCAAAGAGGTTGTCAATTTGGTCCAAAAATAAAGGAAGCGCATGCAAGATTTAAACAGATTAACGCATGCAGGACCTTTGAAAGATATAAAGCAAAGAGGAAAAAAACGAAGCTGGCATTTGGAAGGGCCAAAGGGACCCATAAATTGGCTTTGGTGAGTCACATTAAAGACAATCCTTTGATTTATCATGGCTACATTACAAGAGAGGGTAGTTAGAACGGCTCATGGACAAGGGAAGGAATTTATGCTTGGTGTCAGGGGATATAGGGCTATATGAGTACTTTGCCTCTGTTCACCAAGGAGAACACAGTGGCACAGCTGGTGGAGCTATTGCCTCACAGTATGATAACATAAAACTATTGTGTACAGGCGATCAATAGTCAGCGTGGACTTGGTGAGCCAAATGGCCTGATTCCATGCCATATCTCTAAACTAAACCAAACTAAATTAAGGAGAAGGACATGGAGGACCGTGAGATCAGTATGGTGAATACTAATATACAAGAGCAGTTTGTGATTGCTAGTGCTTCACGTGTGGGTTTAAACTAAAGAGTGGGGGGGTGGGGTCAATGACGTGGAAGCGTATGCGGAGATTTAATGGGAAAGAGAGTGCAGGAAAGGTCACGGAAGTCTCCAGAAATAACAGGACAGAAAGATCAAAAGGGAGAAGAGAGTAAGGACAGGTAACATCGGGATGGTTGTGAGGGGAGGGGTGGGTCAACACCGAATTGAAGGTATTATATTTGAATGCACGTAGCATAAGGAACAAAGTGGATGAGCTAGTAGCACAATTGGAAATTGGTAGGTATGATGTTGTAGCCATTCCAGAAACGTGGTTGCAAGCGGATCAGAACTGGGAGCTAAATATTCAAGGCTACACATCCTATCGCAAGGACAGACAGGTGGGCAGAGGGGGTGGGGTAGCACTGCTGGTAAGGAATGACATTCAGTCCTTAGCAAAGGGTGGTATAGGATCAGAAGATGTAGAGTCTGTAGATTGGTTATTTCCTACTAACCAATTGTAGTGTTTGTTAGTAGTTGCTCCGCCTAATATGTGATTAATATTCCCAAGATCTTGCTCGCGTAATTCAGCCTGAGTAGCTGCTAGTTACTGTAATGTTCTGCAGACCAATGCTGTAAGTGGACTTTAATAAATATGTGTTGTATCTTGACGTGACTTATCTCTAACATGGCAAACTCGGCTTGCCGTCCTAGTCCTCTGATCTTTGACTCTGACATTGCTGAATGCTGGCGCCTTTTCGAGCGCGACTACATTCGCATCGTTCATCGCAATGACCCTCCAGATGTACTGCTTCATTGTTACTAAACCTGGCTGGTCCTGAGGAAATGAAGCGTGCGGACCGTTTTACTTTTGTGCCTGCTGTTTTAGATGCAAACAGTCAGATTCAAGTGCCTGCAGAAACGATTGATGACCCTGCTGTCCTACTTGCAAAGTTTAGCCAGTTCTGTGACCTCCCGTCAAACTCTATTATCGAACGTAACAAGTTTTTTGCTTGTATGCAACAAGTTGTCGAGCCAGTAGGGGCTTGAAACACATGGCTTTGCGTTGTCATTTTCGAGATTTATGCGATAAAAGGTCGGATTCGGAATGGGAGGGGGAGTTGAAGTGCTGATCCACCGGGAGATCAGGTTGGTTATTGTAAACTGAGCGGAGGTGTTGGGCGAAGCTTGGTCTCACCGATGTAGAGCTGTTGACACCTAGAACATGCAGTGGATGCAATAGGTGAGGTTGAAGGAAGTGCAGGTGAACCTCTGCATCACCTGGAAAGACTGCTTGAGTTCTTGGATGGTCGAGGGGGGAGGTAAAGCCACAAGTGTAACATTTTCTGCGGTTGCAAGGGAAAGTACCAGGAAGGGGGGGGTTAGTGGGAAGGGACAAATTGAAAAGGGAGTTATGGAGGGAACGGTCTCTGCGGAAAGCAGAAAGGGGAGGAGATGGGAAGATGTGGCCAGTGGTGAGAGTCTGTTGGAGGTGGCGAAAATGTCGGAGCATTATTTGTTGTATTCTTTCTGTGAACGATCAGTAATTTGTAAATTAAAATAAATGTTCTCAAAGCATCCCATAATTTTTTTATCACTTTCATTTTATTGTATTAAAGGGAGAGACCTTGGATATTTGAATTAATTATGTTGCATCTTTAGGGCTTTTTTCATGTGGATTTGAATTTTTAGGAATCTCTTGCATAAGAAATTCTGGGATTTCAAGATCAAAGTATTTATTCAGCTTTGAAGTCCTTTTTTTCAAAATTTAAATGTGATAACAAAATGCAAACAAAAATAATTAGGTAGTAGAGAAGGCTCCCTTTTATTAAAGATTTCTTCTGTTCAAAACAAGCACTTCCTTTAATTATCAAATATTCTCATATGATTTAGGTCAGTCTTTGATGTGTTGGCTGCAGCTCTGGTGTGGGACTAAAATATAGTCATGGTGGTTTATTTTAGTCGTGAAAATGTAAATAAACTAAATTATTGTAATACTATGTGCCATTAACAGTTGGTTGTTACAATCTTGATAACTAACAGTCAGCTTTTAAAAAGTTAGAAAAATACTATGTCGTTAAGAATTCCACATCATATCAAATATGAGAAATTGCTTAATTCAACACATTTTTAATTCGTTATTTTTATATTTAATTAATTCGCCATATTCTTACTGGGTATATTTCTCTGCCTTACTCAAATACAGATAACCTTATTCTTTATTAACTCTATAACATACTTTTCATTGCTAATAAGTAAAATTTCAAATATTGTTAAAAATAAATCAACATATTCAACAAAAATATTTATTGGGGAATCAGAATGTCTGCAACCTATGCCTGAAACATATAATTCAGGGGCCGCGGAATGTTTTTGAAAGTGGGGGGGGGGGGGAGGGCTGAGCGATCATTGATCACTGCCCCCGAGGGTGGGGAAGTGGAGCGACCGAGCGGTGGGAGGGTGGCACAATTATTATTTTTTGTGTTTAAGAGGGAACTGCAGATGCTGGAGAATCGAAGGTTACACAGAAAGGCTGGAGAAACTCAGCGGGTGCAGCAGCATCTATGGAGCGAAGGAAATAGGCAACGTTTCGGGCCGAAACCCTTCTTCAGACTGATCGGCGGTGGGGGTGGGTCGGGACAAGAAAGGGAAAAGGAGGAGTAGCCCGAAGGCTGGAGGGTGGGAGGAGACAGCAGGGGAGCTGAGGAAGGGGAGGAGACAGCAAGGACTAACAGAATTGGGAGAATTCGATGTTCATGCCCCGGGGGTGTAGACTCCCCAAACGGAATATGAGGTGCTGTTCCTCCAATTTCCGGTGCTGCTCGCTGTGGCCATGGAGGAGACCCAGGACAGAGAGGTCGGAGGCGGAGTGGGAGGGGGAGTTGAAGTGCTGAGCCACCGGGAGGTCAGCTTGGTTATTGCGGACCGAGCGGAGGTGTTCGGCGAAACGATCGCCCAACCTCCGCTTGGTCTCACCGATATAGATCTGCTGGCATCTAGAGCAGCGGACGCAATAGATGAGGTTGGAAGAGATGCAGGTAAACCTCTGTCGCACCTGGAACGACTGCTTGGGTCCTTGAACGGAGTCGAGGGGGGAGGCAAAGGGACAAGTGTTGCATCTCCTGCGGCCGCAAGGGAAAGTGCCCGGGGAGGGGGTGGACCGAGAGGGAAGGGAAGAATTGACAAGGGAGTTATGGAGGGAGCGGTCTTTGCGGAAGGCAGATATGGGGGGAGATGGGAAGATGTGGCGAGTAGTGGGGTCACGTTGGAGGTGGCGAAACTGACGGAGGATTATTTTTTGTATGTGACGGCTGGTGGGGTGAAAGGTGAGGACTAGGGGGACTCGGCCCTTGTTGCGAGTGCGGGGATGGGGAGAGAGAGCAGTGTTGCGGGGTATGGAAGAGACCCTGGTGCGAGCCTCATTTATGGTGGAGGAGGGGAACCCCCGTTCCCTGAATAGTGAGGACATTTCCGATGTCCTGGTGTGGAACGCCTCATCCGTGGAGCAGATGCGGCGTAGACGGAGGAATTGGGAGTAGGGGATGGAGTCCTTACAAAATTATTTTTTGTTGTTGCTCGACCTCCAAAATCTGGGAGATAATACAGGCCACCCCCAACTCAAAACATGGGGGGATATATCCCCCATCCCCTCCCCGCCGACTCTCTCTCGCGCTCCCTCTCGGGGCCGACTCCCTCTCTCTCACGCTCGGGGCCGACTCTCTTTCTCTCGGGGCCAACTCCCTCCCTCCCTTCCGCTCGGCGGATAATCACAACGCTTCGTTCACTGCCCCATATCTCGACTGTGAACCGCGCTGTGATTGAGCGGCCGTTGAGCGGAGGGGAGGGAGGGTTTTGGGGGGGGGGGCAGTCGGTTTCCACGTGGTTTCGCCGTGCTCACTGAACGCTTGTTCTGAGATTTTGGATGTCGGAGGTCCTCAGAAGAAGAGAAAAATACGCCTGCGGGCCAGATAATTTTGGGTTATGAAACATGTCTCACCAAAAACGTGGAGGGGCTGCGGCCCCCCCGGTTCTGCGGCCCATGTAATTTTACTAATTGCACCAGAAATATGGGACTCCATCTCACAAATTGTGAACGCAAACGAGCAAAGAAGTTCATTTATCTTCACAATGAAACCAAATGAACTTCTACGTCTTCTGAATTTCTGTTTACAGATGAGTGTGGCTTGAAAATACACAACTTCATCTTTGCAGAATAATACAGAGTTAATCTCATGTTAAACTCCCAGGTAATGAGGCCATTTGCCTCCTGGCACCTGTTTCATCTTTGAATAAGATCTTTATAGTACTAACACATTAGAACTTAATTCATTTAATATTAAAAAATCTATTGATCAGTCTTGAAAATGAATGTACACAAAAAAGTTGGAGAAACTCAGCGGGTGCAGCAGCATCTATGGAGCGAAGGAAATAGGCAACGTTTCGGGCGTGAATGATTGGGTTCTCTAAATTTAATGGAAAAAAAATATAAGAAAGCTGGAGTCCAAATCCATATCAGATCAAATAAAACAAATGGTACAAATGTAGATATTACTGTCGCATTGAACGGCTGATGGTGATATATTTATCTAATGTTTGATATACACATGAGGAAAAAGGGAATAAAGAGATGATGGTGAAGTACAAATCTCAGCATAGACTAATGGTTCAAAAGGCATCTTTATAAGGCACTAGAGTCCCCCAATGCAATATTCCACCTCTAATTGGTGGCCAGTGGCGGGGGGGGGGGAGCTTTCTGGAGCGCTAGTATGGGTATCGTGGGCTGAAGGGACTAGAGTCCAGTGGGCTAGTAAGGACATTGTGGGTCGAATGGAGTCTTTGGCTGATAGCTCAGTCACTCAGGCCTGGTGGGCTAGCAGCTCAGTCACTCAGGCTTGGTGGGCTGGCAGCTCAGTCACTCAGGGCTGGTGGGCTGGCAGATGAGTCACTCGGGGCTGATGGGCTGGCAGCTCAGAAACTGCCAGAAATTTTTCCAAAACAGGTGAGAGACGGGGAGAGGGTGGAGAATCAATTTTAAGCATTTTTCATCTTTTTCTACAGATCACAGCAATTAAGGAGGAAAGTATCCTGGCCTGGATCTCACAGGGAGCCAATGAAGGTAAGGAGAAAAATACTGGGATGAGGTTTAATACTTACTGGGGGGGAATACTTACTGATAGGCCGAAAGGACGGCTGGAGCGCTGGCAGTTGATTGACTCACGGCTGGTGGGCTGGCAGTTGATTAACACAGCTGGTGGGCTGGCAGTTCACTCACGGCTATTCCTTGAAATTCCATTTCAAGCAGAGTGCAGGCCACCAAATTGAAATGCAATTTCATACCATTTCAAGCAGAGTGCAGGCCACCAAATTCAAATGCAATTTCATACCATTTCAAGCAGAGTGCTGGTCACCAAATTCAAATGCAATTTCATACCATTTCAAGCAGAGTGCAGGCCACCAAATTGAAATGCAATTTCATACCATTTCAAGCAGAGTGCAGGCCACCAAATTCAAATGCAATTTCATACCATTTCAAGCAGAGTGCAGGTCACCCAATTCAAATGCAATTTCATACCATTTGGGCTTTATGTCCCAGCCCCCCCGGAAGGGGCGTTACCTCCATCATGGTGATTGACAGGTTAGTGGACCAATCAGCTGATTTCAAGATTTTTTAAACATTCATAACTTTTTTATTTTTCATCGATCGGAAAAATCCTCGGGGCTGCCTCAGCGGAGGAGGACTTGTGAGTAGGATGGCCCAAAATCATAGCAATATATGGTAGCTTTTTTTCTAAAATCAATATACAGCGCAGACAGGAAGTGGTCAAGATGAGGCTTTTAGTTATATAGATGTTTTGGATTATGCAGTACTGATTCTGACATTCAACAAATAAGACTTGAGATATTCTCCAGCAGTATAGCTGTATACTTCCTTCATATCATCTGATAAAATGTAAAATGAGTTAGGATGTCAACTCATCCCATTAAGGGAAGTGTTTACTTAAAATGATGAAATAGCCAGGGCACAGTTTTCACACTCTGAATATGGTGAGCTCCTACAATGCACTGATCCCTACTCACTACATCCACAAAGTGACATGCATTCAAGTATAATTTAACTTTTATAAAATCCTTATATACCACAGAGGAACTGGAATATTACACCCACCATTCTGGGTCTTCACTACTGTATCCCTGTGGAAATTCTTAGAACTTGGCTGGGCAACCCTTGTCCCTCTCGCAGTATTGCATTCCCAATACAGGTTCACTTCCTCCCACTTCCGCATTAACATCTACTTTTTAAACCCCACCCATCTCCTGACATGTCCAACCATTCATTTACATTAGAATCTGCCTGTCTGCATGAGTCCTTTTCATATTGAAGAATATATGGCAGCACAGATGCTGGCTGACTCACTGAGTTCCTCTAGCATTTTTGTGGTTTGCTCAAGATTCCAGCATCTGCAGTTTCTTATGTCTTTGTGGTGTTTTCTGCTATATTGGGAGGTATTCACTAGAAATGTTAAGCTTGAAGGATGATCTGATAGTGGCCTTTAAGAGCACTAAATGCTTTGGTTGACTAGCAATCCACACATTCCAAACATAATGTATGTTAAAATCCAAACTTTCATAAAGACTATGGGTAACATCTTACAAAATATATATACTTAGTCGGTATGACTGGGAAAGAACTGCAGATGTTAGTTTAAACCGAAGATAGACAAAAAGCTGGAGTAACCCGAAATGTCACCTACTCCTTTTCTCCAGACACGCTGTCTGACCCGCTAAGTTACTCCAGTTTTTTGTGTCACACTTAGTAGGTAATTTTATTTTCCTTGCTTTCTCACATTCTCACATTAAATTCACATTTCTCACATTCTCACACAAATATTTGATTAGTGTTCAAATGTAAATAATTTGGTGTACATATAGTGGCTGGTGTACATACGGTGTACATATAGCTGCTAAATTTGTTTAAGATAATTACAAGCAGTTGAATAAGGGGTGGGAATTAATAAGCTTTGGCTTTTTCCTGCTCCTTTTCAGACACATATGATTTCATTTATTTCTAGATATTGTTTATGACACTTTATAAATATTTTTGTTTTATTTTTTGTATGCTGTTTCACACTTGCTTTTTATTCTTTTATTCTGTTCAAAATAAATAATAAAATAAACAAATAAACAAACAACAAATAAATAAATAAATAAATAAATAGATGGCTAGCCCTGCATCCTATATGTGCCGTTGCATGAAGGTGGATAGTGACAATGCTAGCTCATTTGAAATCTGATTTTATGTTGAAGAAAACTTATAATACAATTGTTAATTTTTGCATTGGATCAAATATTAGAAAGTTGTAGGTACACAAAAATACTGGATAAACTCAGCGGGTGCAGCAGCATCTGTGGGTGCGAAGGAAATAGGTAACGTTTCGGGCCGAAACCCTTCTTCAGACTGAAAGTTGTATGTCAGTTGAATATGCCTTTCACTCTCAATACTAAATGAGCACTGCATTTTTATTGCATTGTGCAAGATCATTTCCTTCCTGATATTGCGTGAAACTCAGGCTATCAGAACATGAAAGCAAGCCAGAATGTTCTAATAAAGACACTAATTTGCCCCATGGAAGTGAATATGTTAAAGATTACTTTGAAACATAAGCATGTCAATAACATCATCAGGAAAAATAGAATTTAGCCCAATATAATAGACCTCCTCAAGAAGGGTCTCGACCCGAAACATCACCTATTCCTTCGCTCCATAGATGCTGCCTCACCCGTTGAGTTTATCCAGTATTTCGGTCTATCCTCTAATCAGGATCAGCTGCATTTCTTTAATTTCAATCTATATTATCCTGGAAGATAAACGGCAATACATCAAGCTAAGAAGCCTAATTCAAATGCAGAAAATGTCATAGATATTTTACAATAGTAAAATTCACCTCCAGTGTGTTGTTCTGAATAATAACTCATTGAGGTGCAAAATACGAAAGGCCTGTCCCACTTACGTGTCCTTGGCACGCAAATTACACAACCTCGTGGTCGCTTTGAGGCGTATGGGCATCGTATGGCCGCGCGGGACCAGTCCCACTTAGAAGCGCGGAGGGGTATGTAGTCGTGCGCGACATCGCGCGGGGCTCCGAAATGTTAGTAGTGAACAAAATCTTTGCGTGCCAAAGGCCTGTCGCGGAACTGACGGCCAAAGTGAGACAACCCAAGACCATGGTGCGACGCAACGTCTCACCTTCAACAGCAGCAGAAGCAGGCAAACGATCGCCGAACTCGGCCTGGGGCTCACAGCCGTTGCGGTCCGGATCCGCCCCCACTTCTACTCCCAGAGCGGGGCCAAGAAAATTGAAGATAGACACAAAATGCAGGAGTACCTCAGCGGGACCGGCAGCATCTCTGGAGAGAAGCAATGGGTGACGTTTCGGGTCAAAACCCTTCTTTTCAGACTGAGAAGAGTCTCGACACAAAACGTCACCCATTGCTTCTCTCCAGAGATGCTGCCAGTCCCGCTGAGTTACTCCAGCTTTGTGTCCATCTTCAAATGACGTCACGCGCTCCAGACAGCTGTGCGTACGCATGTAATTGCGCCCGACCTTCGCAGGACCATCGTGGCTCAACGCGACCGCGAGGTCGCGTAATTTACGTGCCAAGGACACGTAAGTGGGACAGGCCCTTAATGGCTACCAGTTCCCTTTGGAACATTTGGTCATTAGTCAATACCCATTGATTTGCAATTATAGATATCAATAAAATGAATTATAAATGACATATGTCAGTTCGTCAACAAAATTGCTGACTCAATAGCACAGAGGAATACAATTGTTTGTTATCTACCCAAAATGTTTCCTTGATGCTTATAAGAGTGGTAACTTGGTGAAAATGTACTTATCTCCAAAATAAGTATTTTCAGTCCTTCACTTTCAAGTAATTCATACAAAATCAATGACAGTAATTTTTTTAAATCATACATAAAAGCCATGATTGAATGGCGGAGTAGACTTGATGGGCCAGATGGCCTAATTTTGCTCCTTGAACTTATAAATACTCACTATCTAGTTGTTTAAATGTGCATCTGAATCTTAAAGCAATATGAACGATCTGCGTTGAAAACATAAAATTAGGTAGTTCTAAGCTTCATTCATGTTGTAAACTCCACACACCTTTTCCAACTCCACTGGGAATACGCTAGCATGAATTCTAATTTAACCCCTCCCCCACGCCCCCCCCTTACATAAGTTATACCATCTTATTATTTGATAATAAAGACGATTAGTAGAATCTTGTGTAATTTGAACCTAGATTGCTGGCTTACCTGATCTAACTAGTTTCCGAAAATCTAACCTACAAATAGTTAATGCAATAATATCTATGGCAGCAACTACCAATTGCCTGTAATTTTCCATGGAAATAAATGTTTCAGGTCAGTTTGCTGATGAAAGGGATGACAATTAACAAGATACAAGGAATTTGGAAGGTGACTGAAAGTAGAGAAACAGTCAGGAAGGAAGAAAATCAAACAATTGCAGATGCTAGAAATTTGAGGAAATGGATCATAGAGCATGGAAAAATAATATTCATCCCATCAAGGACCCATTTACAGTAATTGTACATGATTCCCCCTAACTACACAGCAATTCCCTCCGCCTATACACTAGAGACTGTTTACACATACCAAGTAACCTAATAACCCACATATAGGAACATAGAAACATAGAAAATATGTGCAGGAAGACGCCATTCGGCCCTTCGAGCCAGCGCCGCCATTCATTGTGATCATGGCTGACCGTCCCCAATCAATAACCCGTGCCTGCCCATATCCCTTGATTCCACTAGCCCCTAGAGCTTTGGGATGTGGGAGGAAACTGGTTTGACCTGCTGAATGTTCCCATTATTTTCGGTTTTATTTTAAGTAGAAAATAATAGTGGTTTTACAAGTGAACATGCACAAGAAATACACAGCAATGATGAAATATCAAGAGCTGGGTTTAAGAAATAATCTCAAATGAAACAAATATAGGATGTACATAAAAAAGTATGGATGTTAAAGATGCCCTAAAATGTGAAAAATACATGAAAATGGAAGTCTTGAAATTGATTCAATTAATGGTTCAAAAAGAACAATTGGAGGTGCTGGCTCGAAGGGCCAAATGGCCTACTCCTGCACCTATTGTCTATTGTTTATTGAGACTGTCAAGGACTGGACCACAAGGGACATTCAATATATTGTACAGGAGTAGGATGGAAGTGAAGATTTCAGGGCTTAAAATCCGTTAATTCATCACAGACTTTCTTGATCTGATTGGCACAGTTTTAATAAAACTGTCTAACTAACATATATTGGGCCACACAAGTGTAGAAAAACAAGTCATGTTGCAACATATTATCTAAAATCCATAATAGAATTTGGTTAATTGTAATGGTGCATTAAGGATCTTGGAGCTTGGGAAACTGCTAACCAGCTGGCCATGGTTCATTAAAATAGTGCACGGATGGAGGCCTTTTGGCATTGAGCCTGTGCTGTTGTTTGTTCTTCAGCTGAAGTTGTCTGCACTTAATCCTATGTTTCTGCCCTTTCTCCAAATCCTTTTACATTCTTCCATTCCAAATACTTATTCAATTTTCTTTTAAATTATATTGTAGTTTCTGCCTCAATAGCCACTTGGACAAAGTGTCCTTGTGTAAATAAAACCTTTTACATTTCCAGTTTCATCCATCTATTATAATTTTTTTATTGTTATCCAGTTTTCATTTCACTACCTAGTGAATTATAAACCAAATATTACAATTTTGTTCAACGCAGTCTGCATTCAGAAACTGGTTACTACTGTTAATCATTTGTGGTCTATAATGATTAAGACCAACAGGAAGGTTGCTGCTCGAAAGGGACTTTTCCAAAAGGCACAAAGTAGGTGGTGAAATTATCCACAACTTGAAATGTCTGCCCACATTTTCTTTTTCATTCCCTAAATGCAAGACATCAAAATGCAATAGACATAATTTGGCTCTGCAATGCATAATTCTATTATTCAAGGTTGTAATCCATTAGTTAAATTACATAATAGGCATTAGAAGAATTATTTCATTAACAACAGCAAATTTACATCTGCATTCTTTGAATATTGCAGTAAAGTATAATAAAGTTGTCTAATCGCCAATATATTTTTGAGATTTTGATAGTGTACATGCAGCTAGGTAGCAGCCTGTTATGAAACTTTTTTGTAAGCACATTCTTTCTGCCATACTGTATGTCTTATGTCAATCTATTCAAATTTCTTGCAACTGATTGATGAGCTAGGCAGCAACAACAGTTGGAGCTGTGGGTACGTAAAAAACATTGTATTTCACTTCTAAGATGTAAGGATTTTTTTTAAGCAATGGCCATATGATCTTTTTTGACATGAAACTATATAATGTTTTGTGCATGGTGTGAAGTATGGAACAGGATCATGTCAAAAATAGGAATTACCGTATCTTATCCATGAGGAGGAAAAGGAGAAAATGTACAGCAGAGATCCGGGGTGGTGAGGAAGTGAGCATGAAGGGAAATTAAGTTAGTGTGTGTTGTGTGGCTTTAGGTAGTGCTGGTGTAGAGGAGTATAATTGAGGCGAACAGTAAGCTTCTTACCTCGCCAACACTTTTGAAGTCATTAAACTATTTTTGTCATTCAGTAGATTTTGTTTCAGTTATGTTCTGAGAGCTAGGTTCCTTGTAGTGGACAGAATTGTTTTCCCATTACTGGTGAAAATGCTACATGGAGGGATTTATAAAGCTGTTGCAATATTCCCACATAGATCTTAGCAAGAAACTGGTGAATATCTCTTCTATTGAACGTCAATGTGGAACAGGTGCCCAAAAATGGAGCTGGTTCTTAACAATATTGGATAAAACTACCTTGAAATTAGCACCATGGCATATTGTGCACTAATTCACAAGCTAGAATCGGACATCAGGGCCCCTTTGCAGTGTTTGCAATGGCTCCATCTTTACCATGCAAATTGCTGGAAAGTGGGTCAGGGCTTAAAGAACTTACCCAATTTTAGCCAAGATAGAATGGCAGAGTTCGCAGCCAAAAGACAAGGGAAAGGGGACCTTCCAGCTAGCTAGGCCTCCATGCCGTCACAGATTATTTCTGATGCAGATGAATTTATTATTATTATATATACTAGGGTGCAATAAAATTCCTTGATCGCATGAAGTTCATAAGAGTACATAGCATGCATAATAATGATAGATACAACAATAAGTACAGCAACAAATGCAAAACAGGAGAATGGTGAAAAGATTTTGTGCAATCTGAAGTGGTGCAAAAAAACACTAAAGTGCAACAAAGGAGAACGGAATAACTGAATGAGGTAGAGTTAACTAGCGTGGTTGCCTCTTTCCATCAGGATCCAAAAGGGCCTGTCCCACTTTCACGAGGTAATTCACAAATTCTCCCGAGTTTTCCCCTGATTCAAACTCACAGAATGTTCGCAACGAGTCCGTGGGAGGCCGTAGGAGTTCGTAGATATATCGTAGCGGCGTGTTATGCTAGCTGTAGGTACTCGGGGCATCAGGTAAGTCGGGACGTTTTTTCCAGCCCGATGAAAAATATCAACGAGTAAAAAAATAGTCGGGATGAAATAAATTGCAACATTTTACTTGTAGTTTTTTAGTTCGTGGGCAGACCGTAGTAGGCCGTGAGGGTACTCGTAGATATTTGTGGGTACTCGTAGCTCGGCAGCTGGACAGAGAAAAAAAGGTGAGTGAATAAAAAAGCTTCAGTCAACATCAGCACCTCTGTCACTCCAGTTCGTGAGCATATTCGTGGAAGGTCGTAGGAGTTCGTAGATTACCAAAACCTAATTTTTTTTTAGGTCCTTTAAACTCGGCAGAGGGTTTGGATTAAGTCGTGAAAGTGGGACAGGCCCTAAAGGAACCTTTGTAACTCAGCGAGTCTGGTAGCATCATGGAGAACATGGATAGGCAATGTATCGGGTCGGGACCTTCATTCTACTCTCAATCACCGTAAAATACCAAAAGCTTTTATATACACTTCGTAGCACTGACATACTTATGCTAAGTACGGGTTTTGCTAAAATCCCCCAACTTCATATTTTACTGTTGCTTTGAATAACAAATAAAAAAGCTAAATTTCTTGTGTGAGATGTAATAGAAATGTAATGCTGAGGCTCTATAAGGCGCTGGACAGGCCGTGCTTGGAGTACTGTGAGCAAATTTGGGCCTCATATCTGAGGAAGGATGTATTGGCTCTGGAGAGGGTCCAGAGGAGGTTGGAGAGTCTAGGACCAGAGGTCATAGCCTCAGAATTAAAGGGTGCTCTTTTAGAAAGGAGGTGAGGAGGGACTTCTTTAGCCAGAGGGTAGTTAATCTGTGGAACTCATTGACTAATGAGAGGATATTTTAAAGGCAGATATAGACAAATTCTTGATTAGAATGGGTGTCAATGGTTATGGGGAGAACGCAGGAAAATGGGATTAGGAGGCAGAGATCAGCATGTTTGAATGGCAGAGTCGACTATGGTGCGAATGGCCTAATTCTACTCCTATAACTTGTGAACGTGGGTGAGGTGAATGTGACTATCCTAGGCACAAAGGCAACACCCATATCATATAAACATACAAAAACAAATTGGTTTATCTTTATGATAGTAGGTAAAAGTACAAATGCTGAGGATACTGGTACATGACGATTACGGGTAATCTCATCCCTAATCTCTCAACAAGATTCATAGCTCTGCTGTTATAGGCCAATAAAATCCCAGTGTTCATTGACAAACAAAACCATTACAACTATGGTTGATAGCCGAACAGGTGATGAATGCACCATAGTTGTCTTGCTATATGGCTTTAAATGTTACAGACCAAGTTTCTATCACCAGAATGTGAATGCATTCAACTACAATGTACCTGTAGTTCTGTATGGTAAGGATCATGTTCAAGAAGAAATGGGCAAGCATAGGGACATCTAGAGGATTAGTAATTGGATAGTCCCTAACCTAATACGTCAAAGAACAATGTTAGGTAGCCAAGCAGAATGGGATGTTGCATAAAGTAAACTGCTTTAGGAACTCAGCAGGCTGAGCTGAGCTGATTCTAAAGAATTTATTGACATTTCAGGTTAAGACCCTAGATCAGGTTTGAGAGTGGAGAGGGAAGATTACCAAGCTAAAGATGAGAGGGAGACCTCATTGGAGACTGTTGAACAATCTTTAATCAGACTCTTTCAGACTTTATCTTGCACTATATGATGTACCCTTTTTCCTGTATCTGTATGACTTGATTATAATCATGTATAGTCTTTTTGTTAACTGGATAGCATGCACCTCAGTACACATGTCAATAATAAAAATAAACTAATAAGATGCAATGAGGGTCAGTAGGTAATAAGCAGACGGGGGTGGGGCGGGGGTGGTGGCTGGAGGTTGAGGAATGGTGGGCAGATGGGGCTAGGTAGGGAAGGAGTGGAGTTGGGAAAGCAGAGGTAGGTGGATGATATGTGAAAGCAAAGAGAAACAGAACAAATGGTACTGGGTGAGTGTGGGCATAACTGCTGGAGGATAAAGAGCCTGTACCACTTTCTCGACCTAATTCACGACCTTTTTAACTCGTGGACATTTTTTATCAGGCTAGACAAACGCCTGATGCCACAAGTACCTACGGTCAGCATCATGACCTACCTATGACCTCCTACGATCTTGCATTGGCAGCAGCCTCTACCTACAGCCTGTTTGTTATTTCTACCTTTTTTTTTGTTTTTAGTTAGTCTAAAGTGTTGTGTTGGGGGAAACGTTTACTTTTCTATGTGGGGGAGGGGGGCAGGGTAAGGGGGAAACCGTTTCCCAGTCTCTTCCTGGCGGGGACGCGACTATTTCTCCGAGTCGCGTCCTCGCCCCCCACCTCGCGGCCTACCAGCTGGACGGAGCGGCCTTTCCTGCCGGGGACCGGGAACCGGACCAGGGCTGCTACAGCGGCGGCGCAGCGCTGGAGTCACTGCGGAGCGGGCGATGCCTACCTGGGTCGCTCCGGAGTTTGGAGCTCCGGAGCGTTGGGCCGTTGCTCCAACATCGTGGAGCTCTGGTGCGGAGAGCTTCCAACGCAGGTGGTGCTGACCGTCATCGTGGAGTCCTGGGGCGCCTTGCAGAAGGGTCTACAGCAGCAGTCTCCACCCGGCGCGGCCTGTGGACTTTGGAAGCCGCCGATTCCGGTGGGATGGGGCCGACTCTGGTGTCCACACCGCTGAGTACGTCCCGCTGCCCTGACGTCGGACTTACAACACCCCAGCGAGCGGTCCTGAACATCGGGCCGCCCGTAGCGGCAACTGCGGAGGGCACGGGGAGGCCCTGACCACGGGGAACAATGGAGGAAGAGACTGACTTTGGTGCCTTCCCACACAGTGGGAAACTTTGATTCTGCTGTGTGGGGATGTTTTATGTCAACCCTATAGTGTGTTGTGTCCCTTTTTTTATTGTATGGCTGTATGGGAATTTCATTTCACTGTGCCATCTGGCACATGTGATGAATAAATCTATCTTGTATCTTGTATCTTGCTGCGAGTATGAGTCAAGAGCAAACTCGGCAGAGGTCGTGAATTAGGTGGTGAATGTGGGACAGGCCCTTTAGGCTGAGCTCCTCCAACAGTTTATTTTTTTGATCCAGATTCTAGCATGTGTAGTTTCCTGTCTCTAAAAAATACTGTGCTCCTTTTAAATTTTGCTTAACACATTTGCAGAGAAACAAAGTCTCCAGATTTCTTTATAAACCTTTTAACTAGATTTGAGTAAAGAGCTAATAACTGTGTTAAAATCTGCTGCCCTTGTGTAGACCACTCATTACCTCAAACAACCTTGGTTTCACAATGCCTTTCAGGGCTATGGGGTCACTGGCGCTGAAAGCAGCTTTGGCGGATTACCAAACAGGTGACACCGAGCTTAAGCACCGTGTCCTGATGTGGCTTTAGAAGGTTTACTCAACCAATTCTTGTAAAATATGAGCCTACTGAAATAATTCCTGTTCCACTAAAAATAAAGCATAAAACACTACACCATACATAATCTGAAAGTTCAATGTAAGGCTAAACACTAGAACTGCAACAGGAACAAATTATACAGAAATAAAATCAAATAGTTTTTCTCCTCTAATGTTGTAGATAAATATTGACCTGTGACACACAGATTTCATCATAAGCATGTTTGTATTCTGCATGCTGTCCCTCTAGTACTTTTACATCATTAACTAATAACCTTGCCAATAAAGGTTACAGTTTTACAACCTTACTCGTAGGTAGTAAACAAAACATTTCCCTGCACTCTCGCACACTATCTGTGCCACCCCCACCCCAGAACTTGCGTGGAAATTCACTGAGTCATTTAGCATGCTCTTGGGAGATGTCTAATTTGTTGTCTGAAATTTGGCTCCTGCTATAACCTAGGTGGGAATTTCCAAGGAAACAAGTTAAATAGCTGAAAAGGGCTCTTTGTTTGATTCCCTGGAAGTTGTGGGAGATTGGAATAGCCCCAGCTATATTTCACTACCTCTGTGGTTGTGGGAGTACAAACAGTAATATACAAGTGGCCCGGAATTGCTCAAAAGGAGGATATGCAATCTGTAGATCTCTACAATTTGATTTTAAACAATTGAAGAACATCATCCAGACCTTCCTTGTAATGAGAGATATCTTAATGTAGACACAAGGATGTTATTTAAATAGAGCATAATGTGAGGTGGAAAATCTAAGTACAAAATTTTCATGTTTTAAGCAGAATGGAGATGTGGTAAAAATGGGAGATTTTGAGTGAAATCAATTAACTACAAATCCATAACTTTTTCAAATAAGGAATATCTGCTTTGGTACAGCTTGATCATTAAGGAAACGATCCTGCCTAGACTGTAACAAAATACTCCACAGGTCACTGAGATAGCTGTCCCACTTGGGCGACCTAATTGGCGAGTTTAGAAGAATTTTTAAAATGACATGTTGAAGACTCCTTCGACTATGTAGAAGACCTCCTTCGACTATGTTGAAGACTAGCTACGACTAACTTCGGGAAAATTGGACACCGAATAGTGGAGAGTGAAAACGACCTACTTCGACCTCCCTTCGACTATGATGAAGACTATCTACGATTACCTTTGACTACCTTCGATTACCTACGACTAACATGCTAACCTACTACGACTAAACCTACGAGTAAAAGAAAGTGAAAAGTGAGTGGGCAGTCGACCTCGGTGACTTCACCACCCCCCCCATGGCGACTTATTTTTTTACTCAAATCGTTTGCTATGTTTTTACATATTGCTAAAAATTTCGTCTCGTACTGTACACTGACAATGAGGCCTAAAGTGAATCTGAATCTGAATCTAAAAAAAGTATCGATTTTTTCCATGGCGACCTCTTTTTACTCGCGGGTATTTTTTTACATATTGAAAAAAACGCCGCGACCTAGCTGAGGCCTCGAGTACGGGGAGACCACTCTCGAGCATGAAGGAGAGTTACAAAGATCTCCAAGACCTCGTGTCGACCATGCTGCGAGTACGAGTCGAGGGCAAACACGCCAGAACGCGCGGATTGGGTCGCCCAGTAGGGGGCGCCATCCAGTTGGGTATGGCTGCCCTGCCTGCAGCTGTCCGTCCTTCACTCCTTTCTTTTATTTTTAGTATGTTAAAAAGTGTTTTTGTTTGGAGGTCTATTCTTTTATGTGTGGGGGGGAAGGGGGAAACTGTATTTCTCAATCCCTACCTGGTCGGAGAGGCAGCTTTCCTCCGAGTAGCATCTTCGACCCGG
Source organism: Leucoraja erinaceus (assembly GCF_028641065.1). Lineage (NCBI taxonomy): Eukaryota > Metazoa > Chordata > Chondrichthyes > Rajiformes > Rajidae > Leucoraja > Leucoraja erinaceus. Next base: position 68,086,071 of record NC_073385.1, on the reverse strand, counting down.
CCTCGCGGCCTACCATCGGGGTCTGGAGCGGCGTTTCCTGAGGGGACCGGCCAGAACCACGGCTTCGGCGGTGGCACAGCGCTGGAGCGCTATCGCGTAGCGGAACGGACAATGCCTTGCCTGGGTCGCCGCGCTGGAGCTCCAGTGAGCTGAGACCGTCGATGAAACATCGCGGAGCTGCGAGTCTGTGGAGCGGCCAGCCGCAGGCGGCGGCACTGACTTTAACATCAGGGGCCTGGGATCTCTCGCCGAGATCACCAGTGGTGGAGCTCCGTCCATCGTGGCTTGACGGCTTCGGAAGCTGCGGTATCCGGTAATGATGCGACCGTTCCAGGCATCCCAAGCCGCTGTGAGGGTTCTCCCAATGCCGGAGCACCATCACCTGGTGAGAAGATCCTGAAACATCGGGCCCCGTAGCGGCGACTGCCGAGGCTTCAATAGGCCCGACTATGGGTGGACAAGGGGATGGGGACTGGACTTTGTGCCTTCCCTCACAGTGAGAACCATTGTGGGGAGGTTTTTATGTTTTATGCTAAATTTGTTTATAATGTTGTGTTGTATTCTTATTAATGTGCTGCAATGGCAACTTGAATTTCACTACACCAATTGGTGTATGTGGCAATAAATGAACCTTATGAACCCAAGTGGGACAGGCCCTTTAAACATATTTGGTTTCTTAGATGTGGAAAACAAAATCCATAACACTGTATTGAAGAAGAAAGTAATTATTTAATGGACTCCTGGGCAATATTGTTAAAATATGTTGGTAATTATTCTCTTGCAATTTGAGAAAGCTTGCTGTCTACAAATTGGCCATTGCATTTTTGTACAGCAGAGACTACATCTTGAAAATACTTATTTAGCACTTTGAAACATCCTGAAAAGGAGAGGGAGAGCAGTACGCAATTCAAGTTTTTATTTTCTTGCTAGAACCAATAAAACATCACCTGTGAAAATTATAGTGCTCCCATGACACAATTAATGTTTGGTAGTAATTAATCAAATATTTACACAGGAAATAAAATTAGTTAATTTGAGTCAATGGGATGGAAGATTGCACAAAACCTAAGAAACTAATTTTCTGAGCCAAATATCTTGTTCTTGTTTGTTATGACATAATCAGAATGTTACACTCTAAAACATTGCACAATTATTATACAAAATTAAGTATTCAGCACAAACCTCTCTTTGACTATAGTCTGTCCATCATATTGATTTATGAACATTGGTTGCTTTACCCACTTGGTCAAGTGCAAAATGTGTACGAAGGCCCAAAGCAGAATAACTTTTGCCACAACATTTTCGCCATCTCGAAGGGATCCCACCACTAGCCACATCTTCCCATCTTCACCCCTTTCTGCCTTCCGCATAGACCGTTCCATCTGCAACTCCCTGGTTAATACATCCCTTCCCACACAAACCTCCCACTCCCTAGGTACTTTTCCCTGCAACCGCAGAAGATGTCCTCCCTCTACTCCGTCCAAGGATCACAACAGTCTTTTCAGCTGAGGCAGAGGTTCACTTGCACCTCCTCCAACCTCATCTACTGTATCCATTGTTCTAGGTGTAGACTCCTATATATTGGCAAGACCAAGCGCAGGCTCAGCGATCGTTTCGCTGAACACCTCCGCTCAGTCCGCCTAGACCTACATTACCTCCCGGTTGTTAAACACTTTAACTCCCCCTCCCATTCCCATATTGACCTTTCTGTCCTGGGCCTCCTCCACTGCCAGAGTGAGGCCCGATGCAAATTGGAGGAACAGCACCTCATATCTCGCTTTGGCAGCTTACAAATGAATATATTGACTTCCCTACCTTCAAGTAACACTTGCTTTCCGCTCTCTCTATTCCTCCCCATTCCGACCAGTTTGACTGTCCTCCTGATTAAATTTTGTCTTTGTATGCCTTGTTGTCACCTTCCCCTAGCTAACAATGATCTATTCTACATTTTCCTTGAGCTTCGTCTCCTTTGATTTCTCGTTTTCACACCTTACCCTTCAATATCTCTGTGTCTCCCTCTTCCCTGACTCTCTGAAGAGGTGTCTCGACCCAAAACGTCACCCATTCCTTCTATCCAGAGATGCTACCTGAGTTACTCCAGTATTGTATGCCTGTCTTGGTTGAATGCAGAAAAATAGCCAAAGGACAACTCTACAGTTTCACATTCAAGCAATTAACAGTAATGGAACCAAACAACGAATTTAAAATAGTTATATTATATTAATCAATATATGTCTATTAATCTTTCCACTGCTAAAAACTGCAAGAATGTGGCTCTATAACCTAAAAGGAGACATCAGAGTAGAATGTGAAGAGAGTAATGGAGTTGTAAGCGCAGTTGTAGCTCACCACATTCTGCCCATCTGCTTTCATCCTATTTTGTCACATTAAGTCCGTATCCTTTTAAGCATCTCTCCAAATCCCTTATTTCTTAACTGTAGTAATTGTATCTACATTTATGGTGCCAGTTCTGATATCAACCACCCTTTGTGCAAAAAAATTCCCTTCAAAACTTATTTAAAGCTCCTTCCTCTTACCTGAAACTTGACCCTCTTATTCATGATAATTCTGATTGTCTACCTTATCAATGCTTCTTATAATTTTAGATACCTTTATCAGGTCACTTCTTAGCCACCTTTGGTGAGGAAAAACAAGCCCAGCCTATCTCTCCCCACAACTAAATTCCTCCCATCCATAACAAATGGCTTTCACTGCAAACTTCAATATCCCCGTAGTGTAAGTTGCGTGTAATGCCCCTGTCCCACTTAGGAAACCTGAACGGAAACCTCTGGAGACTTTGCGCCCCACCCAAGGTTTCCGTGCGATTCCCGGAGGTTGCAGGTGGTTGCCGGAGGTTGCAGGTAGTGGAAGCAGGTAGGGAGACTGACAAAAACCTCCGGGAACTGCACGGAAACCTTGGGTGTGGCGCAAAGTCTCCAGGGGTTTCCATTCAGGTTTCCTAAGTGGGACAGGGGCAGTACTCTGCATGCCCATGGCTAGCCCAGTGATCTTTCTACCAACAATCAGGTTGTTTGTCTTCTGGCAAATATCAAGGTCACCTCTTCCTGACCTGACTTTTCTGCTGAGAGTCCATTCTTTTAAGGACCAATTCTGCTGGTCATTATTAGCTTTCTCCTCGGCTTCACCTTTGCTCCCCTGTTAAAGTTCACAGGACCTAACCCATCGGCATGAAATTTTGGCCATCCAACCGGATACATAGGAATTCATCTCACATTATGCCATCTTGTCTGTGTCAGCCTTACATGTGTCTTAGTACATCTCAATAAATCACCAGACCTACAATTGAAACCTCATGTGGAAAGACTCGTGAGATGACTGTATACCTTTCTGTACACAACCAATTTCATTGTTTATCAGCCCACCTTCACCGCATAGAGTTGTTGCCTTACAGCACTTGCAGCACAAGGGACCTGGGTTCGATCCTGACTATGGGAGCTGTCTGTACAAAGTTTTAAGTTCTCCCCGTGACCGGGTGGGTTTTCTCCGAGATCTTCGGTTTCGTCCCACACTCCAAAAACGTACAGGCATATAGGTTAATTAGCTTGGTGTATGCAAATTGTCCCAAGTGTGTGTAGGATAGTGTGAATGTGCGGGGATCGCTGGTCGACACGGACTCGGTGGGCTGAAGGGCCTGTTTCCGCACTGTATCTCTAAACTAAACTAAACTAAACTAAACGACCATGGGCAAACAATTCTGATTGTCTACCTTATCTGTGTTTCTTATAATTAAAGATACCTTTATCAGGTCACTTCTTAGCCTCTTTTGGGTTGGAACAACAAGCCCAGCTAATCCAACTCTCCCCACAAGTAAAGTCCTCCCATCCAGGGAACAACCTGGTGAATTTACTCTGCAATCTCTCCAGCACAACCACATCCTTTTATAGAATGGGATCAGAACCGGATCACAACCAGACAGAGCACTCAAAGTGTAGTCTAACCAATGTTTTGTACAGTTGCAACATACCAAACCATTTTATACTCCATGCTCTGACCTTTTGAGGCAATTATGCCATATATCAACACCTAATCTACAAGTGTTGCCACTTTCAGGGAACTATGGACTTGAACCCCAAGGCCCCTCTGTTCATCAACATACCTTTGTGCTTCCATTTACTTTGTAGTTCCTATCCCTATTTGACTTCTCAAAGGCATCACCTCACACTTGGTCAGTTTAAATTCCATCTGCTAACACTCTGCCCAACTTTCCATCTGATCTACATCCTCCTGAAGTAATTGACAAGCTTTGTTGCAATCCAAATGTATTTTCAGAAAAGCCCATGTATGCAGGTTCCATATGGGACAAATCCCTCTGTTCATCATGTGCAGCTGTATAATAAATACATTAGCCAAGATTTAATACGCAGCAGAAGTCACGCAACTGGAGATGAAGAGGGACATGAAACAATTATCAATCTTCCATCCAAACCAACCAGCGAGTGTTGAACAACCAGTTGGGTGAAATGTGATATCAGACAGTACCAAGCTGTTGCTATCTTAAAGTATCAGCTCCCAATGATTAGTTACTTGCTTATCATATTTGAGAACTGCAAATTACTGTAAGAACTGTAAATGAGGAAGTACTCCTTTTGTTTCCTTCAGAATTAATGAATTGAAAGTTAAGATTAACAATAGTAATTCAAAACTAAGCAAATTTAAAATTATATCTTTATATAACCGCAATAACCAAGCTGACCTCCCGGTGGCTCAGCACTTCAACTCCCCCTCCCACTCCGTCTCCGACCTCTCAGTCCTGGGTCTCCTCCATGGCCACAGCGAGCAGCACCGGAAATTGGAGGAACAGCACCTCATATTCCGTTTGGGGAGTCTGCATCCTGGGGGCATGAACATCGAATTCTCCCAATTCTGTTAGTCCTTGCTGTCTCCTCCCCTTCCTCAGTCCCCCTGCTGTCTCCTCCCATCCCCCAACCTTCGGGCTCCTCCTCCTTTTTCCTTTCTTGTCCCCGCCCACCCCCGCCCCCGATCAGTCTGAAGAAGGGTTTCGGCCCGAAACGTTGCCTATTTCCTTCGCTCCATAGATGCTGCTGCACCCGCTGAGTTTCTCCAGCTTTTTTGTGTAACCTTAAAATATATATATTTGGTATTCCTTTATCCAATAATGATTTACTCAAAGATAGATACAAAATGCTGGAGTAACTCAGTGGGACAGGCAGCATCACTGGAGAGAAGGAATGGGTGAAGTTTCGGGTTGAGACCCTTCTTCAGACTTAAATGATTTACTCAACCTCAGTGCCAAAATTCCAGTACAATCACAAAACTGAAGTTTTATATAGACCTTGATTTGACACAAATCTCCTGGAAATTCCCAATAAATCTGATTAAGTTCTAATTTAATGTAGAATTATGCTGCAAAATATTTAGATGCCTAATGCGTTTTATTTTCAGTAGGTCACTTGAGGCTAGCTTGCTTGGGATTCAAAGCCTAATCTTGTTTCACAGTATGCCTTTATTTTAAAAGTCTAGGCATCTTAATGATAAGCATTTTATTCAGCTTATGCCAGAATAGGTCCTTTGAGGTCTTCATTTTATCCACAAGAAGGCAAGGTTTGTACTATTTTTAATTATAATGCCTGAAAATAAGGAGATGAGAACAGAGTTATTTTAGGAGTAACAAATCCGGTGCACATTCAGCAACAACTTAACTAATTACTTGTTTTATCTTAGTATTTAATAGGAACAGGCCATCAATTGTACAAAGGTTTATGCTGATCACTCCTTTCAAAATGGTTCAATGTTCTGATATGCCAGCATGGAAATCATGCTGTGCAGCTAATTGCAAAGCTTCTGGGTTTGATTTTGAATTGTCAAAAATGGGGTTGTGTGAGATGTAAAACTGGAAACCGCAGGAATCTCGCTGCTAAAATCCTGGGCACAAAAAAGTGTTGAAGAAGCTCAGTGGGTCAGGCATCATCTGTGGAGGGAAATGCACGGATGATGTTTCGGGTCGGATTTCTTCTTCAGACTGGTGTAGCAGTGGGGTAAAAAACTGGAGAAGAGATGGAGGGGCTAGGTGGATACAGGTGAAGGGAGGTGATTGGCAAATGGATAATAATAATAATAATAATAATAATAATAATAATAATAATAATAATAATAATAATAATAATAATAATAATAATAATAATGTCTTTTATTGTCATTGCATGTCAGTGCAACGAGATTTAGTATGCAGCTTCCAACCGATGTAAGAGGAAACTAAAATAAATAAATAAGCCTTGTGACATGACCATCCGAGGGAGACAGTCCAGGGGGGGTGGGGGGCACTCAGCAGGGCCGGTTCAGAGCCGCTATAGCTCTGGGGATGAAGCTGTTTCTGAGTCTTGAGGTTCGGGCGTAGAAGGCCTTGTAACGTCTGCCGGAGGGAAGTAGTTCAAACAGTCCGTTACAAGGGTGTGATGAGTCTTTATGGATGCTGACAGCCTTCCTGAGGCACCGTGTGTGGTAGATGCCCTCCAATGCTGGTAGCTGTGTCCCAATGATCCTCTGCGCTCTGTGCAGCTGAGATACCATACAGAGATGCCATACGTTAATATGCTCTCTGTTGTGCAGCGGTAGAACGTTGTCAGCAGCTGTTGGGGCAGACCAGTCTTTTTTAATGTCCTCAAGAAGAACAGTCGTTGTTGTGCCTTCTTGACCAGCGCAGCGGTGTTGGTGGACCATGTGAGGTCCTCTGATATGTGAGTGCCCAGAAACTTAAAGCTGGACACTCTCTCCACACTTTCCCCGTAAATGGAGATTGGGGCGTATTCTCCATTATAGGACCTCCTGAAGTCAATAATCAGCTCCTTGGTCTTGGAAGTGTTTAGTGCCAAGTTGTTACGTGCGCACCAGTCCGCCAGGTTCTGCACCTCCGCCCTGTATTTTGTTTCCTCACTGTTGGAGATAGTGACAAAGGCTAGAGGTGAAATGGAGACAAAAGGGTGCCAGATATGGAAAGAGGGTTACCAGATGTTACCTGGGCTTGAATTATGGGAAGAGGTTGGATAGGTTGGGTCTTTTTTTTGGAGCATAGGATGCTGAGAAATGACCAAATTGAGGTGTACAAGATCATCTGCTTTTCAAGACCTTACCTGGTCGGAGAGGCTGCCTTCCTCCGAGCAGCACCTTCGACCTGTCCTCGCGGCCTACCAGCGGGTCCTGGAGCGACGTTTCCTGAGGGGACCTGGCCGGAGCCTCGGCTTTGGCGGCGGCGCGGCGCTGGAGTGCTGTTGCGGAGCGGTCGATGCCTTGTCTGGGTCGCCGCGCTGGAACTCCAGTATGCTGGGACCGCCGATAATAACATTGTGGAGCCGCGGTTCTGTGGAGCGGCCAGCTGCGGCGCTGAACTTTACATCCCGGAGCCTGGGATCTCTCGCCGAGATCGCCAGTGTGTGGGGCTCCGTTCGGCGCGGTCTGTTGGCTTGGAAGCCGCGGTCTCCGGTAGGAGGGCGGCCGTTCCTGGCACCCCAAGCCGCTGAGGGTTCTCCCGACGCCGGAGTACCATCACCCGGCGAGAACGGCCGGGAACATCGGGCCCCCGTAGTGGCGACTGTGGAGGCCTCATAGGCCCGACTTTGGGTGGACAAGAGGATGGGGACTGGACTTTGTGCCTTCCCCCACAGTGGGAACCATTGTGGGGGGATGTTTTTATGTTCTAATGTTAAACTTCTTGAATGCTATGTTGTATTTTTATTAGTGTGCTGCAGGGACATCTGAATTGCCCCTCGGGGACAAATAAAGTGCTTTGTATTGTATTGTATAAGGGTCAACATGGACAAGGTGGACCATAGGGCCTGCATCTGTGCTATATAGCCGCATGACTTTACAGAAAATGGAAAAGTGAAATGTAAAGCAGGAGGGAGGCATATGGGTTGAAAGGGACTGAAGGATGCGAGGGGATAAAAGGGAAATGGGAAAAGAGAAGGAATAAAAGAGAAATGGAGAGTTAAAGGTGCGACCTGAGTAGAAGGAGGAGAGAAAGGACCTCTAACTTTCTCCATCTCTGCTGCATCTACTCCCAAGTTAAGGCTTTCCACTCTAGGATTGAGTTCCTCCAGTACTTTGTGTTTTTTTGCTTGACGTATCTGGCCAACCAGCCTCTGGAATTAACAGTGGGGTCTAGTCTGTCTGCAGGAAAAGTAATTGGAATATGATATTGAGACTCTGTGCCTTTACTTTTACAGTCATTATTTTTACACCATGAATTGCTGTTTCTTTCAGGCCTCAGGAAACTAGGCTGCTGGAATGAGGCAAATAAAACTGAATCAAGAAATTTGTGATCATAGCCGGGGGAACAGGAGGTACTCCTGCACGTCCCATATACCAATCGGTAAGCAACCCAATCCAGCCTGCAATCTATCAGTTCCTTTCTTCCAGCATCCACTCCTGAGACCATCAGGCCCCAACTTCAAGCAGCATCTATCCAGCGTCAACCATCACGAGAAATCATCCATAACATACACTCATAGAAACATAGAAACATATAAAATAGGTGCAAGAGGAGGCCACTCGGCCCTTCGAGCCAGCACCGCCATTCATTGTGATCATGGCTGATCATCCCCTATCAATAACCCGTGCCTGCCTTCTCCCCATAATCCTTGACTCCACTAGCCCCTAGAGCTATATCTAACTCTCTCTTAAATCCATCCAGTGACTTGGCCTCCACTGCCCTCTGTGGCAGGGAATTCCATAAATTCACAACTCTCTGGGTGAAAAAGTTTTTTCTCACCTCAGTCTTAAATGACCTCCCCTTTATTCTAAGACTGTGGCCCTTGGTTTTAGACTCACTCCAACAGCGATGCCATCAGAACCTCTCATCCTCAGCATTTTCAATCACATCCCTCAATCAGTGGTCTCCCACCTTGAACAAAAACCTCAATCACACAAACCTTTCTCAAACCTGTCTCAGTGTTCTCAATGGCTACAGCCTCAAAAGCAGGCTTGTCTTCCTGCGGGTCTAATTACCAACCTGCATATGAGTAGGAATCTACCCAAAAAGTGCGTTGCAATTAAACTCTGCTTCCCAACATCACAATAGGCCCATCTGCATGTAAATCATCTCCAAGCTAAAATCAAGGACCTTCTCCCACTGTTTATACTTGACCCCTTCATTATTCTACCCACAGTTATTCTGCAAAAGGATATGATTTCATGATTGTTCATAATACTTGTTCCTGACATAGTTCTGAATGTATTTAATCACCCAACTATGGATGTAATATAATTTTGTCAAAACCTTCACTTTAATACTTTCAAAGTAAGGCAAATTTCTAAATGTATTTTAGCGGTAGTGTGAATTCCTTAAACCAATAGCTTTGAAATGTTTTAGTCAACTGCCAGATTTAATATTTATATACAGTACATCTTGTTCAAAATCTTATTTTCTTTGGAAACCACAAAAGTATTCTTTGATTCCAAGAATACCAACTGTGCCATTTACTGATAAAAGAGAATTTGTGAAAACAAAAGGAGACATTTAAGATTCGGCAGTCTTTTTTCTTCATTGATAATATCTCATTCTGTTTGCAATAGTTTTAAACCTTGAGTACAGATTTACGTTTAACTTCTAACCAATATAATCTAGATGAAATGGAGCATCAGAACCTAGGATTTAATACGAGGTCACTAATATGGTTGCTATTACTTTTGATTGATTTGAATTTCAGAAGGATTTAAGAACCCTATTATTAATAACAGAGTTTATCATGCACCAGACATCATTAAATACCCCTTTGCCTTTGAGATGTCATGAACTGCACTGAAACAGTAGCTTATTGAGAGCAATTATTTTTTATTTAGTTGCCAAGATGACACAAGTACAGCAAAATTACAGTTCAGATGAAGATGACCACAAATAAATAGCAGAAAAAACAAAGTACTGGAAGAACACAGTGGGCCAGGCAGCATCTGTGGAGGGAATGGATATATAACTTTTTTTTAGTCTGAAGAAGAGACCTTTCTTAAATTTACTCTTCTATTCATTCAAATTTTACAATTGCTCGATTATTTTCCAGTTCATTTTATTTCAGTTCATGTAGCTCCACTAAACTACCCATGTCTACGTGCATGTATTGAATTTCTACCAGTTACAGAAGATTCCACACCAGAAAAAAATGATAAATGATGACAGACTAGAATTTCTTATTCTGTAGCATTTTACCTTTGTTTCAATCAAGAAATCACAATAACTCAATAACAAATGGCTTTCACTGCAAACTTCAATATCTCCTTATTGTAAGTTATGTGTAACGCTGCATGCCCATGGCTAGCCCAGTGATCTTTCTACCAACAATCGGGTTGTTTGTCTTCTGGCAAATATCGAGGTCATTTCTTCCTGACTGCAGTGCCTTTTCTGCTGAGAGTCCATTCTTGTAAGGATCAATTCTGCTGGTCATTATCAGCTTTCTCCTCGGCTTCACCTTTGCTCTCCTGTTAACGTTCACAGGACCTAACCCACCGGCATGAGGTTTTCATAGAAACATAGAAACTTAGAAAATAGGTGCAGGAGGAGGCCTTTCGGCCCTTCGAGCCAGCACCACCATTCATTGTGATCATGGCTGATCGTCCCCTATCAATAGCCCGTGCCTGCCTTCTCCCCATATCCCTTGACTCCACTAGCCCCTAGAGCTCTATCTAACTCTCTCTTAAATCAATCCAGTGATTTGGCCTCCACTGCCCTCTGTGGCAGGGAATTCCATAAATGCACAACTCTCCTTAGCAAGTCTTTTGACCATCTAACTGAATACATAGGAATTCATCTCACATTATGCCATCTTGTCCGTGTCAGCCTTACATGTGTCTTAGTATATCTCAATAAATCGCCAGACGTCCTATTGAAACCTCACATGGAAAGACTCATGAGGTGACTCTGTATACCTTTCTGTACACAACCAATTTCATTGTTCATCAGCCCACCTTCACCCCATTCATTCTCGACCACCCCTCCTTTCGGGGCAAGAGGTGGCAAAGGGAACTGGCAGAGAATGGGGAAATCTTACAGGCTTACTACTTTCAAATTCATATTAGTTCATTAATATCACCAGTGTGCAATGAAACTCTTTGTTTGTATGAACTCATAGAGTACACATCATACACTGATAGATGCACCAATAGATACAACAAATACAAAAGTGTTGTAGAAATGAGGGATCAAGGAATAGAAGTTTATAGTTCTCTAAAAGTAGCATGCAAAGTAGATAGTGGTGAATAAGGCTTTTAGCATGTTAGTCATCAATCAGGGAATTGTGTCTAGAAGTTGGAACGTTATATTATAGTTGTACAAGAAGTTGGTGAGACCGCGCTTGGAATATTGTGTTCAGTTTAGGTCACCCTGATATAGGAAAGATGCCATTAAGCTGCAAAGAACACAAACAAGATTCATCAGAATGTTGCCAGGACTCGAGGGCCTAAGCTATAGGAGGAGACTGGGCAGGCTGGGACTTTATTCCTTGGTGTGTAAGAGACTGAGGGGTGATCTTACAGGTGTCTATAAAATCATATGGGGGATAGGGTGAATGCACAGTCTTTTCCCAGAGTAGGGGAACTAAGTTCTAGAGGCCATATGTTTAAGGTGAGAGGGGAAGAGAGGTGAGAGGTAATAGGAACCTGAGGGGTAACTTTTTCACTCAGAGGGTGGTGGGTATATGGAACGAGCTGCCAGAAAAGATAGTTGAGGCATGTACTAAAAACATTTAAAAGACATTTGGACAGGTATATGGATAGGAAAGGTTCAGAGGGATATGGGCTAAATGCAGGCAAATGAACTAGTTTAGATGGGGCATTTTAGTTGGCATGGATGAGTTGGGCCAAAGGAGCTGCTTCCATGCTGTTCCATATCTCGTTGAGCCCAGGATCTGTCCTTGTCCAACCATATTGATGCTGCAGACTGTACAGAAAGCACACCAACACCTCAACGTCCTGAGAAGACCAAGGAAATTTGACACATCTCAAATGACTATTACCAATTTCTACAGATGCACCATAGAAAGCATTCTATTAGGATGGTTCATAACTCAATTTGGCAACTGTTCAACCCAAAACCACAGAGATACAGATACAGACTAGTCCATCACGCATCAGAGTGTTCCCTCCCCCCATTGACTCTATCTACACTTCAAGCAGCCAACATAATCACGAACCACTCAGACCCTTATATGTTTTCTTATCTCCTCTCCCATTGGGCTGAAGATACAAACATTTGAAAGCACACACCATCAGACTCATGAAGAACCCACGATGTCTGTGCCAAACATTATGCTAAAACTATCTCTTATCTGCCTGAGCATAATCCATACCCTCTATTCCCTGCATATCTATGTGCCTATTAAAATGCTCTTTAATGCCACACTCATATCTGTCTCCACCACCACCCCAGCGGCTTGTTCCAGGCACGAACCACCCTCTGGATAAAAACCTTGTCCCACATATCTCTTTCAAACTTTGCCCCTCTCTCCTTAAAGCGATGCCCTCTAATATTTAATTTTTCCATGTTGAGAAAAAGGTTCTGACTATCTACCCTTTTTTCCAGGGATGGTGTTAGCTGAAATGCTCTGCTTTATTTTAACCATGCTGCCTCTGTTATCACAGCATGCCCACTTGGCATACTTATTCGGTATTTACTAATACATGTGGAGAGCATTATATACAGTGCAAACTAAAGCACACAGTTCAACAATTTCATCACCCAAACAGTTTTTACAGTCACAAAGCTTGGAAGAGTTTCGGTGAAGATTTCTATTTAAAAATAAACAGCTTCTTTTTATTCGGGCTTTGTAGATTATAGTGTTATTCATGGATCCCAAAACCTGGGTTGAACTGTTACAATACCTCAGTTGACCTCATTCATAAATCTCTGCAAAGCACTAAATCCTGAAGATTAATGAAAATCTGCAAGAAGGTGAAAACATTAAAAGAACTGACAAGAACCTTCCTCTGCTCCCATGCACAAAAACGATGGGATAGATTTTGTCGTGACTACCTAGGCACTGCTGGGAACAGTAGCGTGGGAGTATTAGATTAACAGTTTGGAGATAGAAGTTCAAATCACTCGCAGCAGCTAAGGAATTTAAATTCAGTTAATTAAATTAGCTGCAATTTAAAACATATCTCAGCTTTGGTAATGATGACCATGTGAATGTTGCACTATACAGAATTTACGTATGACTCCAGACCAACAATCAGGACAACACAGTGGCGCATTGCTACCTGACAGTGCCAGAGACCCGGGTTTGATCCTGACTACGGGTGCTGTTTGTACGGAGTTTGCACATTCTCCCTGTGACTGTGCAGGATTCCTCACGTTGTTCCAGTTTCCCCCACATCCCAAAGACGTGCAGGTTTTAGGTTAATTGGCTTGTGTAAATTGTCCCGAGTGTGAAGGGTAGAATTAGAGTGGAAGTAATCGCTGGTCGGCATGTTTCCACACTGCATCTCCAAAGAAAAATCAAGGTATTGATGTCTCATTTGGGAATGGCAATGTACTTTTACTATTTGTCTACTTTAGGAGAGGTTTGCGTGAGTAATGGCTATCTGATGGAGTCAGCAGTGGAGGCTGATTTAAATTTTTGAGTCCTCACCATCCTTTAAGATGGACTCCTAAATGTCTTTCTTGAGTTGGTCCACAGGGTTAATGTCCATGAATTTCTCACTCACTACAGATTGGGAGAAGGAATAATGAAATTACACCTAATTATGAACGTCCACATTACAGATTCACAGTCTGATACACGCCACTTTCTGACACAGGTATTCTTTCCCCATTAGGGAACTAGGTGACAAATCTACATGTTTTGATTACAGGCATAAGGTAGTGTAGGGGGAGTGTGTAGATCAAACAGTATTGCTGATTTGATCCGTGTCTGGTTTTGCTGCTGATGACCTGATCCATAATCCATGTCAGGTTTTCCACACCACCACGGCATGCGGGCAGCCATGCTAGTTAGTTCTACTTGCGACTCGGAACCTACAGTACTCATTTTGATGGTCTCTGTATGTATTCTAATTAAAGTACTTGTTATGATATATAACGACTCAGTATCAATAGTACTTTGCACATGGTGTCAGAAGTGGGATAACATTGCGATTGACGACATAGTATTGCAACCAGTATGGTTGATCCCCTAGGTGGCACTGTAGCTACACAATATTGACCTCGCTTCCCCCATATGCGAGAAAAGTAACATTGCTTGGTTTTAATAGCTCTGCCTTCCTCAGACGATTAAACTGTTCCTGAAACAAAACATTGCATTTCGCTCCAAGGACGATTTTCATCTCGATCACTTTATCGTTTACTGTTACGGTGGCCATTGGCTCACTAGTCTGCACATTATGTGTGATAATAGAATGTGCCTGCAGAACGATTCCATCGACCTTTGGCCTCTCGTCCATGCTGCTATCGGACAAATCTGACAGGGGCTCAGCCTGCTGCAAATTTATGGGCTCTTCTCTATTAGGTCAGGATCTACAACATCTCCAGAAATGGTTTTGCCTCTTGCACCGATGGCAGACTTGACCAAAGGCAGGCCACTTCACTCTCTTAACCAAGTGCGCACCGCCACAGTTACTACATTCTTGAATAAAATGAGCCGCAGGATAATGAAAATGTCTCTGCCTTGTTAATTCTTGCCTGGGTTGACTGGGAGATAAGGCCTGAGAGCTCCCAAGCGGACCTTGTAGTGCTGCTGCCTTTGTTTCTACGTTTTTCTGAAATTTGTGGCAGTTAGTTTTTCTGTGCATAGTGACATCTGATATAAAATCAGAAAATGCTGATACTAATCAGGTGACCTGCCAGGGTTTGTGGCAAGAGAAACAATTAATATTCCCAGTCAATGGCCTTTCACCTGGAAGATCATTGAGCTGAACCATTAGCTTTACTGCCTGACCCACTGAGCATTTCAACCATTTTCTGTTTAGCCATCATCTGTAGTATTTGCATATGGACGATTGCCTAATTTGCCTGAAGTCCCATGATATTGCCTGGGAAAGATCCCTTGGCAACAAAAGTTAAATCTTTTGCTGGAGAGATGCAATCTGACTGTATGATTTGAACTGAAACTAAATGTTAAGTAAATAGCAGATGAGGAAAGTGAAGACCATGTTCCATGATAGTGCACTGGAGACACTGGTACAGACAGCAGACAGGAGAAGGTTTAAAAAGCTCACATTTTTGGTTTCAGAGGCTCTGGAAATGGGTTTCCAGAGTGTGCATCTTTCAAGAGTCCTGGTGTCCAGCAGAAATGTGGAAATGCTGTTGCTCTGCCCTTGGAAAGTGGTCAGATCTCCGTGGCAAAGGCACTTTCTATCTCACAGGATGATGACATGCCTGCTGCTCATCAACCATTCCACCTATGCACTTGCATGTACATACTCAACCAGTCAGCATTGACCACTGCAGCTCTGGCCACGAAACTGCCATCTGCAGTCAGGTCTTCATTCAGTAGAAAGATCATCTCAAAGAAAAATACCTTCAGCATTTTGGATCAAAAGCTGAAATGGAAACCATGTCAAAACTGTGGCATTCACATTGTTCACACTCAAACCTAAAGAAAATATTGGAGTTGCTGGATATCAGAATAGGTCAATAAACTGAAACTTAAATACAATACTGGTTCTCCCTGCACAGATGAAACTCGAGTAGCTGGGGAATCCCAGCATTCCTTTAACGTTGAGAAGCTTCGGGAAGTGCCAGTCTCAGACCTTGCAAATAGCCATATTGTTACAAATACAAAAGAGCTTCCGCACAAAGTCAGTTGCAGTCACAACTGTGTATATTGCACATCTAATCCTTTTCCCATAAAGGCAGGTTGCAAAGAATGAGGACTAACAGTAGGTGAGGATAATTAGTGGCTCTCAATGGTACAGCAGCTGCAAGCAAAAGTGTTGTTCCTTTAGTATTTTGGCATCATCCTCCACTGAGGAACTGCTCCATTTCAGGAAAATATAATTGAAGCATTGATAATAGCCGTCCCAGTAGTCTGCCAGGAAATATGTCATATATTCATGTATGAAACCAAGAACGCAAATAAATGATATTAAAATTCATTTGATTTTCAGAGTCAAAAACTTGAAAGCACTCCCTATTCAAATGCAGAGTGACTCTTTGATAAAAAAAGAATTATGAAGCATGCTCTTTAATCCATATGTGTATACTGCATTTTTGTACAACTCTCCAGTGACATAACAAAATATTCATCTTTTAAAACAAGTCAAAGAGGTTTTTAGCCACATTGGTGTCATGTCTGTAATTCCAGACACATTTAAATAGCTAATTTTCTGTCATTACTGGTAATAAACTTGTTTCATTTTAAAATGTTGGCAGGAAAATCATCTGAAACTGTGAAAACAGAAAATGCCTGAAATGGGTGATCAGGCAGAATCTGTTCGTAAAGATTCTCTATTTTCTCATAACATAGAAGGAGTCTATTTCGCCCCCTTGAGTCTGTGTCGACTCACAGATTGATCCCATTCACCACTAATTTTCCTTCATAACCATTTCTCCATATATTCCTATCATTACACTATTCCAGTTTACTCCATCTTTTGTTCACCGTCTCTTTTTGCTTTACGCCAACACCCCTTCTGTCATTTAATCCTTTTATCAAGAACTTCCATCTTGTTATCTCATCTTCTCCCCATATTTCTATCATTTAATTTGCATAAAAGTTGTTACATTTCTAATATCTCCAGTTCCAATGAAAGGTCATCAACCGGAATCATTAATTTTGTTTTCTTCTTTACACATGCTACCTGTCCTGCTGAGTGCTTCCATTATTTCTATTGTTTCTTAAGATTCCCAGCAGCTGTAGTATATTATTAATTTTGTACACGTATATGTTGAATAATGACCAACATTCAAAAGAAACCAGAATATGAGGCTTCTGATTATGTTTCAGAAAGAACAAGATGTTTGATGTTTTGCATAAGTTCGTATTGAGAGGACAGGATGTTACTGAGGGCATCAGTGCAGATGCAATTCCTGGCAGACTACTCGGATAGGCTATCCTCCACTCTTCCAACATCTATCAGGATTAGAATCATCTAAATGTTGTAACATATGAAGAAAGAAAGAACTGGCATTTAGTTAGTATCATTTATCACTGCAGAATGGCTCACATAACTCACAACCAACAGAGTTAAAATGTAAAGTAGCTGTGTGGCTAATTTGCATGCTACAAGATTTCAACAACAGAAATGAAATTAAAACGCTGCTTTTGTGTTGTGTGAAGGATAAATGTTGGCCAGAAGAACTTCTCTGCTGCTCCTCTATGTCAAACTGAATGGAGAGTTATTGTTTCATAAGATGGTGGAAAGGCTTCAGAAAGCAAGACTTAAGCATTATCGCATTTATTGATTCTTCACAAAATTTTCACCATAGATTAAAGTCACTGAAGTTTGATTCACTGATTACACAGGATTTAGTTTCAACTGTCATTCATGATATCACTCACACCTCAAATACTTAACCTCAAATATCTCCCCACATTTTGAGTCCATTTGTAGTTTCAAGTCCATAAAAAGTAATTAGCAAGTTCAAAGCACACAAGATGAATAAATACTTGAGCATGCAATGAAGAGAGGAGAGGTGGGGGATAGTTATAAGATCGTTCCCCGTCAATGAACCATGGCTTTGGAAGGAGAGCAGTGGAGAGAATTGACCTTTCTTTCTCAAGGACATCAACTTGTTCACATTTTGAAATGCTTTTTGTTCTTGGCTGTACTAATTCACCATAAGCTTCACAAGGGCCTTTGTTATTTTTTTAAATGCTTCAATAAGAATCTTGTTTTGTTCTTCAGTGTAGCCTTAAATGTTTACTTGGTGAAACTATTCTTTCGTAACACTTCCCAGATTCCCGGAACAAAACAGTGTCTTACATCATTGCAGAACACATTTTCTGCCGCACTGAATAATGTGGTTTAAATTTAAACCTAATAATAGTTGTTCTGTCCTTTCTGCTTCCTGAACGTCAGTCATTTGTGCTCAAGTATCAATTTTGGTTTGATCATGGAGTTCTCATTTTATTTTTAACACAATTGCTTATTTTTAATTCCCACTGGATGAATTACTGGAATGCTGTTCCCATCAGGAACTGGAAACCAAGAATATTTGCTTTTTGTACTTGCTAACTACAAATTGAGTCTCTGCTATTATATTTGTTAATAATGAAACAGATGACTTTATTATATAAAGGAACATCATATAGTGATGGAACCGTTGGTTTGAATTAAATTGATTTGCACTTCAACACAAAGGCCGATAAACCCAGCATAACCAAATACGATAATAAAGAATATATTAAAAGAGAGGCACGGATATTTGGAAATGATAGTTAACCAAAGCTGACATCGTGGAGACACAAGAGATCGCAGATGCTGGCTTCTTGAGCATACAACAAAGTGCAGCAGGTACTCAATGGGTCAGACACCATCAGTGAAGGGAATAGACAGATGACATTTTGGGCCGGGACCCTTCTTCAGATTAATTGAAATAGTTGAGTGAAAGGTGGCAATGAGAGGTGGGTTGGGATAAAGCCTGGCAAGGGATAAGTGGATACAGGTGAGAGGGGGCTTGATTGGCAGATAAGTGGAGTCAGTGACAAAGGATAAAGGTTTAGTTTGTTGTCACTTGTACCGAGGTACAGTGAAAAGCTTTTTTGTTGGGTGCTAACCAGTCAGCAGAAAGCCAATACATGATTAAAATCGATCCATTTACAGGGTATAGATCCATGATAAGCAGACCTGGCCTTAATGTGTGAATGTACCTCATGGTTCATCCATGGTTTCCGGTTTTGGAACACTCGGATTGACTTCGTCGGCACACAGTCTTCCACGCAATGGCTGATGAAGTCAGTCACGGCAGTGGCCTACTCATTCAGGTTAGCTGCGGAATCCATGAATATGGACCAGTCCACTGACTCAAAGATGTCATGGTAAAATGGAGCCAAAAGGATGTCATATAAGGAGTGAAGTGGAGGAGTGAAGTGTAAAACCAGGAGGAGCATATGGGTGGGAGTGGGATGGGGGAACAAGGAGATGGGACAGGAGGATGAGCGGGTCAGATGTGAGTGTACCGAGGAGGGGAAAGGGGCAGGGTGACCGATGGAAGATGGTGGGAGAAATGTGTAAGCATGGGCTGGGTGGGGAATGTGTGGGGGTTTGAAATTGGAGAATTCAATGTTCATACCCTTAGGATTTAGGTTACCTGGACATAACACGAGGTGCTGTTCTTCCAGTTTGCATGTGGCCTCACCCTGGAGAAGACCCAGGGCAGAAAGGTCAGTATGGGAATACCTGTCCCTACTCATCCTCTCTCACTTCCGCCAAGAGACCCCATCCATGTGAGACAGGTTCACTTGCTCCTCTTCCAACCTCGTCTATTGTATTCAATGTTTCAGATGTGGTGTTGCTACATTCATGAGACTAAGTTTAGACTAAGCGACCGTTTTGCCAAACACTTACAACTCAGTCCACCAAGGCCTTCTGTAGCTCCTGGTTGCTATCCATTTTAACCCCTTCCCATTCCCACAGTGAGCTATCTGTCATTTGCAAGATGAACTATAAATGGTGACGTCAAACATTTAATAAGAATCGGGGTAAATTGCAAAGATAAATGTTTTCAGGTAACACAAGAACCCTAAAGAAAGGAATATAGAAATGTGATTTTGATAATTGAACAGGGGGGCTGAAAATTATAGGGTAACTCAGCTGGCATTCAAATCAGCATTACATGGGGCCTGGTTGCATCCTACATTTTCTGTGTTCTTAGAACAAATAGCATGAACTGAGAAAAAAAGGAGGATGTCTCACAATTCTTCAATAGTGCTTTAAAACTATTAAATTGCTGGATGGGGTGATCCAATTGTCATTTTCTTAGATTTAAGAAGTGATTTCACTGTGTTCATTTCATCAGGTATGAGTAGAGCTGCTGCCTTACTGCACCACAGACTCGTTCATTTTCAACTTTGATGCTGTCTGTGGGCAGTTTGCACCTTGTGTGCTTTTTCCAAATGCTCTGGTTTCCTCTCACATCCCAATAAAATGGCTACTGCTAATTTTCCCTCAGTGAGTGGCAGGATCTGTGGGGAGTTCATCGAATGTATAATAAATGGGATTAATGTAGGTTTGTCGTTTGTGGATGGTTCATGGATGGCATGGGCATGGTGGTTGAAGGGCCTGTTTCCATGTCGTATCTCTGTGATCCCACCATGATCATGGCTGTATGGTAACTCAAATTTCACTGTACCTTAGTTGGTTAAGTGACAATAAATGCGAACTTGAACTTGAACTATGTTCTGAGGAAGAAATATGTTCTGTGTGACGGAGGCATGTACAGGCAGTTTGAGTCATACACCTGTGGCAACCCCTGTTTCAGGGTTGCAATATTCCTCCCACTCGGATGAAGGAGTGTTGGAGATGGTGCCATAAAATATGTTCCGTGTTACGGAGGCATGCACAGGCAGTTTGAGTTTACCCAATCTAGGGGAGTGTCAGAGATCAGTATGGAGCTGACTCCGAACATGAGTATGTGCCTGAATCGCATGCCTTAATGCATGATGTACGAGAGTCGCATAAGGAAGAGCTGCCTGCTCTTGCCTCTAAATACGCTGTTCCCTCGGGGACGGGCTAGCCACTACACGAGGAGTTGGCCAGCGGCATCAGCTACCTAACATCACACCAGCTGAAAGAATGGCAAGCATGGCAGACAGGGTCTGCAAATGGAACTTCGCTGAAGCTCCAACAAGCAAATCGACCCGAGTTCAGAGACGATGGCAGGTAAGGTCTCTTTATTAACCTCCGTAAAACTCCGAAATGGAGCAGTCTGTCGGCACATGTTTGGGTTTACTGGCAGCATGGACTGTTTAGTATGTTTTCACTATCTCTGGGAAAGATCAGGTTGATGCAGAGACATTGGCAGAGTGCCTTGCACAGTAACCTCTGTAAGTTCCAAGTAGGAACAGTTTGGTTACCCTGGTTCAGGGTTGACTATCATGGAACTGGCTGGCCATATGGGTCATATTGACCAGGGAAGCACTGCCTCAACATCTGTGATTGAGGTTATCAGGCTGCTCAGGAGAATGAAGTAGTTGAAGTCTCTCTCAACACATGTTTAAATTTCTGCTCAGTTAGTAGAGTTGCCAGTTCATTGGAAACATCATTGCCATCCTCTCTGGGATAGGCAGCTACCAGCAGGAAGCTGGTCTGGCATATAATATTTTTATCTGACCTGCAGGTTCATGTTGTGAATCAAAAATGTAATTATAATAATCTGTAGGCTCTCAATACCAGTATTCCTGATTGAATGGCGGGTCAAAGAGATTGTGTTGCGCACTCTGGCGATTCAGACAAGTGGTTTCAGTCAGAGGACTGCAAAGCAATTCCTGATCAGGCTTGCATTATGCTAAATTCCACTCTGAGGAAGAACGCTGAGAATTCGTGGTGACTTTTATGATCAAGAGTTGACAGGGAACTCGTATTCCCACATCAAGGGGAGACTGTGTTTTCAGGTCTAGTCATAAGGTTCTGATTATATATTATCAGAAAAATGTATGAATAACTAGATAATGCATCTTCTGTGGCAAAATAAGCCAAAAATGCTCCGTCTGCATTGTCTATAGAGGAACGGTGGTTCCAAGTGGAATCAATGTCATCTCACGGAAGATGAGTGGTCTGTCCAAGAACAAGAGGGGTATATTTCTGATACTTTTCAAGATCACAGCAACATGGAGCATGCCGAATCAGGTTAGGATTTGGCTAATCTGATCATGTGTTTAGTTACCCAGTTTAAGATGGATGATTGGCTTTCAGCAATTTAACTGATTCAGAGTATCGATCTTCAAGATGCATACTTTGCCATATCTATACACGAGGCACAGATTATCTGCTGTTTGATAACAAAGCCAGTGGTGGACGTTAATGCTGCCCTACTCAGATCAAAGGGCACTGTGTCATCGAGTTTTAGATAATATGCAAAATTTGCAGCTGATAAAACATAGGGGTTTATCAGTAGATACCTCTTGCGATATTGAGGATGAGGCAACATGAATTTTAATAGTGCCAACTTTGCCTATGCATTCAGGCCTTGGTAAGGTGGCTGAAGCAATTCCTATTTACTCGGTCACGAGTGATGGCTGGGGCAGCCTGACTTCTTGGGCAGCTAGCTCTGCATGATGATATGGGAATTTTGTGAACTAAATATATGAGTTACTTTTAAACGGAAGTAACAGAGGTTTGTGTGTCTTTCAGTTTGAGCCTAGAGAAGCGTTTATGTGATAGCACAATTGACACTGCTTGTGCTGCTTTGTCATTCTCTATAGTACCATAAGTGAGACAATAAATGAGTGGTTATTCACCCGCTGTTCACTAATGTTGTGCAGGGTGTCTTTTATATGACCACTCTAAAAGCCTACACTCATTGTAGTGTGCGATGAAAATCAGTAAATTATTATGCAAATATTCTTCTACTGTATTTCTAATGGGAGCAGTATTTTTAAGTTGATTATGCTTTCAGCAACTGATTTCAGCACAAAGAACCCAGTCTGTACTCAATCTCTGGCTCGGTCTGTGAGTCATAACTGACATTAGGGTAGCTTGTTATGGGAATGATCTCATAAGCAAAATGGGCATGATTGCGTACATTTGGAGTGACAGCATACCCAACAAAGCAGAGATTGGGGGTGTAATTAAGTATACAAGTACACTGAGCTTGCTAGTAACTATGAGATGAAAAATAGTTTCTTGATTGTTATTCAATAGTCTCAAGTTATTACTGATGGCTCATTAGCAGCCAAAAGAATGGATAGTTCCCTTTCATCATACAGCAAGAGGCTTACATAGTACGTGTTAATAAGTTATAAAAATTTGGCTGAATATGTCTGGATATTTGCAGATAGAAGTCTGCACAGTGTTGCATGAGTTATTGTCTAACTCAAAGTCAGTCGGGACTATGATCCAGTTAAGAACCATGGCCATGTATGAAAGTTAGCATCATGGTATTAATAACCCATGTTTTTTCTACCATGGTTTGCCTGTTTAAGTGTTTCACACACAGATTAGATTACTGCATGAAACCACAAAGCTTTGAAGGCTTCACATAGTCACTCACGTGACTTTGATATACAATAAAAAGATTAAACGAGAACTTACCGTTTGAAGTTTGATCTTTATTTTATGAAAAGTTGAAGTGAGGGGATACGTGCCCTCCGCTCCCAACCCTACTTCTCATAAAGATCATTCGGTAGTTCTAAGGTCGTTAATCTTTCTATAGCTTAAGTTCAGCAACTAGTTTGTGGTTTCATACAGCTGCTCTGAAGATTGATGCGCATGCGGCTGGCAGGCTCTTCACATAGTCCCTCACTTCAACTTCTCATAAAATAAAGATCAAACTTTAAACGGTAAGTTCTCATTTAATCTTTCTATTAAAGGGCCTATTTCTGTGCTGCATGAGTCGGGGAAGTGCCCCAGAGCAGAAGGAGGCAGATGACAAGTTAGTAACAAATAAGGTAGTCAAAGACAGTAAGACTTGCAGACAGGATAGGCAGATGCACAGCAAAGAGAAAGGAAAGACTGATGTTTCAAACTGTATCTATTTCAGTGCTAGAAGCTTAACAGTTGAACATGGGGTGTGGATTGGCTCAGCGGACTAGAATATTACATGGCAGACTATCAGTTCAATCTTCCCATGAAGAGATGTGGCAGGTGTGATAGAGATGCAGGTCGGAGAGGAGGGATGTTGCCATTTTGATCAGGGAGGACTACACTGCTCAGAGAGAATATTCTTTGGCGATCATCTAGTAAGACTAAAGGCGTAGAACTTAGAAATACGAAGGGAATTAACACTTTCTATGGGACTGTATTACAGGCCTCCAATAGTCAAAGGGAATTGGAAGAGCAGATGTGTAAGGAGATTGTAGATAGCTGTAAAAATAATAGGTTAGTATCAGTGGGAAATTTCAATATCCTGAACATTGACAGGGTCTTCCCATGGTGGAAAGGTCTTGGATGGGTTGGAAGGTGTTAAATGTGCCCAACAAAGCTTGCTTAATCAATATATAGACAGCCCTAAAGATGAGAACACAACACTAGACCTCCTCATAGCGAACAATGTAGGGCAAGTGACTCAGGTGGCAATGAGGGAGCACTTTTGGACATGTTACGGACATGTTGCAGAAGTTGATTGGGAGAGTCTGTTTGCAGGTAAGAGGATGGCTGGCAAATGGGAGGCTTTTGAAAGTGAGATAGAAAGAGTGCAGGGGGCAGCATGTTCCTGTGTGGTGAAGGGCAAGACCATTAAGTTAATGGAACCCTGGTTGATGAGGGATGTCGAGGCTCTGATCAGGAAAATTGTCTTTCATCACAATGATAATCTTCCTACGGAAGCTGGTGTTTATTGCAGTGTGTGTCCATGGGAACAGCTCACAGTGCACAGAATCCTGATTTCCACAGCTATTGAGGCTGTCTTTCCAGACATGCTTGGGAAATGCAGATTGCATACATAGATGGATGACAGCCTCCATCGCTATGTAACCACCTTGGAAGAGTGTGTGGTAGTGATTAAACTCCTCTAGCATGTGAAAGATCTGACAGAGAGGGCTCTTCTCATCACCAGGCCAGGAGAGTCTTGGTCCTTTTTTGAAAGTTCTGGTGGTGAGACATGTTTACGAATGACTTTGTCTATTTGTTGGGGAAACCATCTCCTTTTCCAGCTGGAACTCAAGAATATTCCACGCAGACCACTGCCTGATTGGTTGTCAAAGATTTTTTACAAGGTTCATACAGTACAGTTCAGATGAGAGGAATGTTTCATGGCAACATGGCCAGATCTATCCAACACAATAGGAATCGATGGAGCTTCAGTACATATTGACACTTGATATTCACCCATCCAGCTTGATGCTGTCATACACAAAGGTAATCATCTTGTTGACCACATTGGTCAAGCCACACCTCGAATATTGTGTACAGTTCTGATGGCCACATTGTAGGTGACAGCACCGAGGAGACTCATCAGAATGTTGCCTGGATTGGAGCATTTTAGTTATAATGTAAAAAAGGATTTGAGTATAGGAGCAGGGAGGTTCTACTGCAGTTGTACAGGGTCTTGGTGAGACCACACCTGGAGTATTGCGTACAGTTTTGGTCTCCTAATCTGAGGAAGGACATTCTTGCCATAGAGGGAGTACAGAGAAGGTTCACCAGACTGATTCCTGGCATGTCAGGACTTTCATATGAAGAAAGACTGGATAGACTCGGCTTGTACTCACTAGAATTCAGAAGATTGAGGGGGGATCTTATAGAAACTTACATAATTCTTAAAGGGTTGGACAGGCTAGATGCAGGAAGATTGTTCCCGATGTTGGGGAAGTCCAGAACAAGGGGTCACAGTTGAAGGATAAAGGGGAAATCTTTTAGGACTGAGATTAGAAAAAAAATGTTTACACAGAGAGTGGTGAATCTCTGGAATTCTCTGCCACAGAATGTAGTTGAGGCCAGTTCATTGGCTATATTTAAGAGGGAGTTAGATGTGGCCCTTGTGGCTAAAGGGATCAGGGGGTACAGAGAGAAGGCAGGTGCAGGGTACTGAGTTGGATGATCAGCCATGATCATATTGAATGGCGTTGCAGGCTCGAAGGGCCAAATGGCCTACTCCTGCACCTATTTTTTATGTTTCTGTAAGAAAAAACGGGGTAGGCTGGGATTGTTTCGATCCTGAGAGGTGGCCTGATTTAGGCACATAAAATAGTAAGATTAAACGAGAACTTACCAGTTTGAAGTTTGATCTTGATTTTATGTGGAGTTACGATGAGCGATTACATGAAGAAGGGCCGTCCGTCTGCGTGTGCGTCAATCTTCAAAGCAGCGGTGTTAAATCACAGATAACGAAGAAGACCTCAGAATAGTAAGATTGTGAAAAAACTAGAACTTCCATGTGACCTTGATAATATGAGGGTGGGAGCGGTGGGCACGTAATCGCTCATCGTAACTCCTCATAAAATCAAGATCAAACTTCAAACTGGTAAGTTCTCGTTTAATCTTACTATTTTACTTCGGAGTCACGTGAGTGACTACGTGAAGATTTCAAAGCTCTGTAATTTTACGCCGGTTACGAATCCAGGCGTCACACACTGAATGGATTGACCATGGATGCGTGTAATCATTAAAGCATTCAGACATTACGTAGTTAAGTAAAGACACTGATGCTTTAAATGAAAGAAAAGTTTTTAAAAACTAGTTACCCCTCCCAACCTTGGGGGTAAACTAAGGGACAGAACTTAAAATGGTACGTGCAAACACCCCCAGTCCGGTTATAGGTTTGTTATAAAACCGGTGGACCGTTATTTCATTCGTCCATCCTGCAGCCACTAGGATGTCGTCAAGAGGCACGTCCATAGCTCTTGCTGCCGACGTAGATGCAGCCCTGGTGGAGTGAGGTTTAACCATATAAATGTTCACTCTGTTACCGCCATTACCCCCTTTGACCATCTGGAGATGGTTTGAGTTGACACCTTCTGGTGTGGTTTTTTAAAACATTTTTTTATGGCTGATGAGGACCGATTGTTCTGAGCCTCTGAGGTTCTCCGTAACTCTCAGATAGTGGTGTTAGTATGTTACCACACACACAATCGTGGGTCCTCTGGATATGCCAAGAACTGGATCTCCATCCCTGGCATTCCTGGCCTGCTATGTTTTATCAGGTTCCTGATTACGAATGTTATGTTGTTCATATTGGCGGTCATGTGGTCCAACCGTAGCTTTTGCAGTGTCTGGACTCTTTGTCAGCATACCACCTTCA
The DNA here is from genome assembly GCF_028641065.1 of Leucoraja erinaceus. Lineage (NCBI taxonomy): Eukaryota > Metazoa > Chordata > Chondrichthyes > Rajiformes > Rajidae > Leucoraja > Leucoraja erinaceus. The sequence continues at coordinate 68,059,271 of NC_073385.1, read as the reverse complement.
GGTTTAGTTATAGGCGGTCCCCACTGTCAAAGTAGGGTTAGTACCACGCTCACATCCCATGTGTCCGTGTACCTTGGCCTTAGTGGTATTAAATTGTAAATTCCCTGCATGAATTTTGTTGTAAAGTGGTGCGTTCCTATCGACCCGTGCCCTGTTTCCAGCATCAGATAGGAGGAAAGTGCGCCTCTGGCACTATAGATTACACTATAACTTTGTTTATAGTTATGGTACAGAGTTGATAGGAAATCCAAGACATCTGTTATCCGAACTGTGTTGTATTTGTTCGGACAGTCCTATGCCTTGAAATGGCCTCCTCAGAATCTGCAGACCAACAAGTTATTACGTTCGTGTAGTGGATGATTACTTCCTGTAACTGGGTTCACTAGGAGGTCCCTGCTCTTGGGCACAGCCATAACTGGCTGGACTATAGTTCCCAAAATTTTTGGGAACCAGGCTTGAGTAGGCCAATCTGGCACTACCAATATGCCTGTGGCTTAGTCTTGCTTGATTTTGGTCAAGCATCGGTTTGTGAGACAAATTTGCGGAAAGTATACATAAACAATCCTCCCCAATTGAGGGAGAAAGCATCCACTGCCTTTGCTCCTGGATCCTGCTTGCAGGACGCATATCTGGGTAACTGATGGTTTAGTCTAGATGCAAACAGATCAATATCTGGTATGCCAAATCGTGTAGTTATTTTGTTAAATACTGTCTGATTCAACATCCATTCTGTGTTGTTATTAAACATTCATGATCCAGCATCTGTCACCGTGTTATATCTACCTCGTATATTTCCCAAATATTCCTCTTGATACACTAGTGCCAAATGAGGTTCGACAATCTGTCGTAAGATACAGATTTTACACCACCCTTGTTAATGGATATGTGCCACCGCTGTGGTGTTATCAATCTGAATTTGAACAAGCACCGGTTGCATATTGCTACAGAAACCTTGAGTCCAAATTGTGCCCCCAACAATTCTGGGTAATTGATTCCATGTGTTGGGGAATTACAGACACCTGCTCATTCCATCTGCCCCCACAGCTCTAGACTGTGTTTGTGGCTCCCCATCCTTAGCCGCTTGCATAGGTCTGAAGAACCATTGATGGCTTTCAAGCAAAATTTACCTTTAGCTTTCTCACGTTCGTTATCCACCATAGTTATTCAACAATGGCCTCTGCTGGCAATCCATAGTTTTGCCAATTTGGCCTGCATGGAATCTGAGTGTTCGTTCCTTTGCTCGCTGTAAATTCTGGTAATGCAAAGGCCTATACGTACTGCTGGAAATGCAGCTACTATTTGCCAATTACACTCGCTGTTTGCCTGATAGATGGCTAGTATTTGACTATCAGGTCATAGCAGGCTTGATTAATATAGACGTTTGCCCCTAGGCAAAGTCACCAACATATTTACTGTTTTTGATAGTAAATTCTAGGTAATCAATTACCCTTTTAGGTGTCAATTTTGATTTAACTGGATGGATGAGGTAATCATTCTTGTAAACCTCCTCTGGACTCTCTCCAGAGCCAGCACATCCTTCCACAGATTTGCTCACAGTACTCCAAATGCGGCCTGACCAGCGCCTTATAGAGCCTCAGCAATACATCTCTGTTTTTGCATTCCAGTCTTCTTGATATAATTTAATTTGCCTTCCTTACTACCGATTCGACTTGCAAATTAACTTTTTGGGAGTTCTGCACCAGCATTCCCAAGTCCCTTTGAAACTCCGATTTCTGGATTCTCTCTCCATTTAAAAAATAATCTAAGCCTTTATAGTTATTACCAAAATGTATGACTCTGCACTTCGCTATACTGCATTTCATCTGCCACTTCTCTGCCCACTCTCCTAACCTGTCCAAGTTCTTCTACAGAGTTATTGCTTCCTTTACAGAGTTATTGCCCCTCCACCTATCTTAGCATCATCTGCAAACTTGGCCACAAAGCCTTCAATCCTCTTGTCCAAATCATTGATATACAAGATATACAAGATGTGAAGTGAAGGGCCCCCAGCACCGACCCTTGCGGAACTCCACTAGTCATTGGCAGCCAACCTGAAAAAAACGCCTTTAATTGCAACTCTTTGCCTTCTGCCATCCAGCCAACTCGCTATCCATGCTAGTATCTTCCCTTCAGTACTATCTTCCCTAGCAGCCTGATGTGCGGCACATTATCGAAGGCCTTCTGAAAATCTTGGTAAATAACATCAAATAACCTCCCCTCTGTCTGTCGTGCTTTTAACTTCCTCAAAAAACTCCAGCAGCTTCGTCAGGCAACATCTTCCCTTCACAAAAACATGCTGACTTCGGCCTATTTTATCGTGAACTTCCAAGTACTGTGTCACCTCATCCTTTATAATTTACTCCAAAATCTTACCAGCCGTCGAAGTCAGGCTAACCGGCCTATAGTTTCCGCTCTTCTGCTTTGCTCCTTTCTTGTACAGCGAGGTGATATTTGCAATTATCTAATCTTCAGGAACCACTCCTAACTCTAGTGATTCTTCAAATATCACAACTAATGCATCCACAATCTCTGAGGCCACCTCTGCAGTCCACCCTCAGACCTTTGAGTTTTCCATGTATCTTCTCCTTAGTAATCGCCACTACACTAACTTCCATCCCCTGACTCTCTAGGATTTCAGGCACACTGCTGGTGTCTTACACACTGAAGACTGATGCAAAAAAAGTTATTCAATTCCTCTGCCATTTCTTGGTTTCCCATAATTCTGCAGCAGCCTAATGTCCACTCGCCTCTTTTTTACTCTTTATATATCTATAGAAACTCTTGCTGTCCTCTTTTATATTATTGGTTTGCTTACATTCGTACTTCATCTTTTCTCTCCGTATTGTCCTTTTAATTACTTTTTTGTTGTTCTTTAAAAACAACCCAATCCTTTGGCTTCCCACTAATGTTTGCAATGTTATATGCCTTCTCTTTTGCTTTTATGTTGTCCTTGAGCTCCCTTGTCAACCATGGTCATTTTATTCTCATCCTGGAATCTTTCTTCCTCTTTTCAAACTGTAGTTCCTCTGTACCCTTCCATATCTCTAGTTTCCTTCCCCCTGACTCTCAGTCTGAAGAAGGATCTCGACCTGAAACGTCACCCATTCCCTCTCTCCTGAGATGCTGCCTGGCCCTCTGAGTTATTCCAGTATTTTTTGTCGATCTATGGAAGGTTAATGTCATTCCTGCTGACTGAACACAAATGGTTTGTAAATTGGTGGTACACAAAAATGCTGGAGAAACTCAGCGGGTGCAGCAGCATCTATGGAGCGAAGGAAATAGGCAACGTTTCGGGCCGAAACCCTTCTTCAGACTATCGGTACCGACTGGCTATCTACTGGCATACTCAACAATTCTCCAACCGGGCACTGAGATCCACCCTGGCTGCGATGCGCCGGCACCAGCAGGACCTCGCATTGACTCTCCTGAAACTTCGTGCCTCACTCACCCAGACCTGCAACGGACCACAACTATATTTCATCCGCCGGAAGATCCACCTCTTCAATCAAAGATTCCTGGCCCACCTTAACTCCACCAAGGACCTGAAATTATCCCGCCTCGCCCCCCCAGTTTGTAAATTGGTACCTGATTTGCTTTTGTTCCCTCAGTAGAAGAGGGCCACATCTGCAGTGACATGTTATGTTATCTTGCCTATTGTTGGAGATGGGGGAATGAACTGGATTGTCCAAGAGAAAAGAGCCCCTTCAAATACTGAATGGAGGAAGGATAGGCATGTATATATGGTGGTGGAAACATTTTGACCTATCAAACATGGCAAAGAATAATCTGCTGTACATGAAATATTTTCCTAGTTCTGAGGGAGAGGAAGAGGTGGAGGAGAGAGCAGGAGTATTAGAAACGGAATAACATAGTCAACAAAGTTGTTGACATTGCATCAAAAAGGTGTAAATTCATGGAATTCGTTGCCACAGTCAGCCGTGGAGGCCAAGTAATTGGGTAATTTAGAAGCAAAGATTAATAGATTCTTGATTAGTAAGAGTGTTAAAGGTCACAGGTAGAAGACAGGAGAATGGGGATAAGAGTGAAAAACGAATCAGCCATGATCGAATGGTGGAGCAGACTCGATGGGCTGATTGGCCTAATTATGCTCCTATGTTGTATGATCCTAAAACAGACGAAAAAACGGAAGACACATTTGAAATGTCTGTGTTACAGACAGCTTCTTCAGAATGAGAAGAAAACTGAACAAATAGTATGGGGTACTTACAAGAAGCAAGTTGGCACGTAATGTCAAGGTAGCTAAAATTTGTGGTGAACACTGGTTGGTAACCTATCCCAAAAATGGACAAAGAGAAAAGTTAAGAATTTGAATTCTGTGAGTTCAGAATGAGTTAAGACAGAAAATATTGATTTCTGTGGGATTACAATACTCTGAAATGATTGGTCTCTTAAGCAAGTCCCACTTATGGATCTTAAGGAGAAGGTAGGCATGGACTTTGCATGAATAGGAGCTACAGGTAGGAGATTAGGGAGGGAAGGTCTGTACGCAAGATGAATTCAGAGATTGTGGAGTGATTTCTCGTATTTTCTATTTGTTTCAGCTTTCCAGAATCTGCAGTTTCTTTTGTTTTTCATCCTAGAAAGGGGACAAATTGATAACATTCCCATTTCCGACTCACCATCCTGTTTCTTGTATCAAAGGAATACTGAATCTCTGGCCCTTCGTTTTGTTGTATCCCGTTGCCCTAAGACTTTCTTGATATTATACGGACTGAATCAATCTGGAAACTAAATTAAACATAAAACACATGTTCAGGGAAAAATATCTGTCATCCCTACCTGGGACACTTTATTTGGTATGTCCTGACCACAGTGATATGGTGGACTATCAAATGCATACTGAAATCACTTGGCAAGTCAGTCATACAGGGGTCTTATGGTAAATAGATATAGATTTGCTAACAACACCTACATTCATGAATAAATAAAAAATAAGGATTGATTTACCCTGTTTTTTTATTATGATAATCAACAGAAATTATATCAAAAGTGACTTCAACATTTTTGGAACAGATTATATTGACATAAAGTACTGAGATTCTACTGTTAATAAATCAAAACAGTGTCCTGTTTGAATAAGCAATTATGGCACAAGCAGTACATTTTACAATGTAATAAAGCTTTCAGTATTAAAAATGCATTTGTCTTCAATCTGATTAGTCATTCTGGCATTCCATCCCAACTTCTGGAAATGTTGTATAAACAAATAATGGCTATGATTCTCTTGCAAGTAACATAGTTCAGAGAGCAGCTTAATATCTGTAAAAGCAATAACTTAAGAAACATTTTACGTTTACCTAACAGTATTTCATATAATTTAATTTGCAAGCAAAGATTGTTTTTTATAGCAACTAAAATTAATTAGATGAGAGCTGCCATAACAACTGACATGTTGGAAGCTCCATTGAGTGAAACAAAACACACACCCACTCAGCCAAAACATAACTGCCTGCTGCATTACAGAGCACAGATGAGGTTGAAATTGCAGAATGGCATTGCAAAAAATCAAATAATTGTTAAATAAAATAATTTGCCATTCCTAGTAGCCTGAAGTATTTACTTCAGTCTAAATAGAAATCCCATTAAATCTAGAGCCAGGAATTAAAACTTCCCAGCACAGGCCTTTGGAGAGCACGGTTGGCTATAATTTATTCAATGCATCTGCTTTATCCCATTAAACCAAATAATGCTGGTGCCAGGTCAACAGACTCCTGTACAAAAACATTTTTCTTGCATGTAGAAAATGATCCAATAAGATCATGGCTGATCCCGTCTTATCCACTTTCCTGTCTGTTCCCATCATCCTCCGATTCCTGAGTATCCAAAAGACTTTTCCCTTGAATATATCAAGTTTCTTAAAATCTACAACCACCTGAAGATAGGAATTCCAAAATTTACCACCGTTTGTGCAAATAAATTTCTCCTCATTACAGGCCAAAATTGCCAACCCCCAACTTCTAGATTCCCAGACTGAGGAAATAGCCTCAGCATGTCCCCTGTCAACCAATTCAGAATCAGGTTTCATCATTTTTTCTTTAAATTCCTATTAGTATAGTCCAGTACTACTCAGTTTCTCCTAATTGCTTCCCACTCCACCCTGCCAGTGTTTCCCAGCACCAATCCAGTGAATCTACCCAGCACCGCATGCAAAAGTGCAGACAGTGCTCTACGGCTCACTCTCCTTCCTAGCTTTGTAACTTGGGTGAATCTCTTTTAGTTTATTCATTTGCCAATAATATAGACAGTGAACAACAATCCCAAAGTCATCCCTCTAGCTCCCCAGCAGCAGCAGTCTATCAGTCTGAAAACATGTTTTTACCCCAACTCATTACTTTCTGTCCTTTAGTCATTGCCACAAATATATTAAACACAACTTTGTGAGCTCTTTTGCAGGGTGTCATATCAAGTGCTAGATTATGCTAAGATGGGGAGATGCCAAAACACATTGTTGTTCTGGCCAAGTTGATAGGACTAGGTCTTTAAGCACAGTGGGAAGCATCCAATTATTTTGGCTCTTATAAAAGATGTTAGGGACCCAAAATGGCTTTTGTGAGGAACATCCAGTTTAAGGAATTAATTGATCTGAATAATGTATTGCTAAGGACATAGAAACATAGAAAATAGGTGCAGGAGTAGGCCATTCGGCCCTTCGAGCCTGCACCGCCATACAATATGATCATGGCTGATCATCCAACTCAGTATCCTGCACCTGCTTTCTCTCCATACCCCCTGATCTCTTTAGCCACAAGGGCCACATCTAACTCCCTCTTAAATATAGCCAATGAACGGGCCTCAACTACATTCTGTGGCAGAGAATTCCAGAGATTCACCACTCTCTGTGTAAAAAATGTTTTTCTCATCTCAGTCCTAAAATATTTCCCCTTTATCCTTCAACTGTGACCCCTTGTTCTGGACTTCCCCAACATCGGGAACAATCTTCCTGCATCTAGCCTGTCCAACCCCTCAAGAATTTTGTAAGTTTCTATAAGATCCCCCCTCAATCTTCTGAATTCTAGTGAGTACAAGCCGAGTCTATCCAGTCTTTCTTCATATGAAAGTCCTGACATCCCAGGAATCAGTCTGGTGAACCTTCTCTGTACTCCCTCTATGGCAAGAATGTCCTTCCTCGGATTAGGAGACCAAAACTGTACGCAATACTCCAGGTGTGGTCTCACCAAGACCCTGTACACCTGCAGTAGAACCTCCCTGCTCCTATACTCAAATCCTTTTTACATTATAACTAAAATGCTCCAATCCAGGCAACATTCTGATGAGTCTCCTCGGTGCTGTCACCTACAATGTGGCCATCAGAACTGTACACAATATTCGAGGTGTGGCTTGACCAATGTGGTCAACAAGATGATTACCTTTGTGTATGACAGCATCAAGCTGGATGGGTGAACATCAAGTGTCAATATGTACTGAAGCTCCATCGATTCCTATTGTGTTGGATAGATCTGGCCATGTTGCCATGAAACATTCCTCTCATCTGAACTGTACTGTATGAACCTTGTAAAAAATCTTTGACAACCAATCAGGCAGTGGTCTGCGTGGAATATTCTTGAGTTCCAGCTGGAAAAGGAGATGGTTTCCCCAACAAATAGACAAAGTCATTCGTAAACATGTCTCACCACCAGAACTTTCAAAAAAGGACCAAGACTCTCCTGGCCTGGTGATGAGAAGAGCCCACTCTGTCAGATCTTTCACATGCTAGAGGAGTTTAATCACTACCACACACTCCTCCAAGGTGGTTACATAGCGATGGAGGCTGTCATCCATCTATGTATGCAATCTGCATTTCCCAAGCATGTCTGGAAAGACAGCCTCAATAGCTGTGGAAATCAGGATTCTGTGCACTGTGAGCTGTTCCCATGGACACACACTGCAATAAACACCAGCTTCCGCAGGAAGATTATCATTGTGGTGAAAGACAATGAAGCCAATATCTCTGCAAAGGCCTCAGCAATTTCTTTCCTAGTTTCCTACTAAGTCAGAGGATGCCCTTGATCAGGCCCTTTGCCTCAGCTTCTATGATCTTCTCCTCAGTAAAAGTGGATGAGAAGTGTTTATTTAATATTTCCCCCATCTCTTTTCATTCAACACAAAGACCTGATCGTTAAGAGGACCTGTTCTTTTACTCTTAATATACCTGCAGGCAGAATCTTTCTTTATCTTGACTGCTAGTTCCATTTCATGTCTTCTTTTTGCAGTCCGGATTGCCTTCTTAAGTGTAATCTTACATTTCTTATACTCGCAGAGGCAGTCACTTCATCGCCACCTGCATAATTTGATCTATGCCTCTTTTTCCTGACCAGAGCCTCGACATCCCTCATCAACCAGGGTTCCATTAACTTAATGGTCTTGCCCCCCTCAATCTTCTAAATTCTAGCGAATACAAGCCGAGTCTATCCAGTCGTTCTTCATATGAAATTCCTGACATCCCTGGAATCAGTCTGGTGAACCTTCTCTGTACTCCCTCTATGGCAAAAATTACCTTCCTCAGATTAGGAGACCAAAACTGTACGCAATACTCCAGGTGTGGTCTCACCAAGACCTGCAGTAGAACCTCCCTGCTCCTATACTCAAATCCTTTTGCTATGAATGCTAACATACCATTCGCTTTCTTCACTGCCTGCTGCACCTGCATGCCTACTTTCAATGACACGTGTACCATGACACCCAGGTCTCGGTGCATCTCCCCTTTTCCTAATCGGCCACTATTCAGATAATAGTCTACTTTCCTGTTTTTGCCACCAAAGTGGATAACCTCACATTTATCCACATTATACTGCATCTGCCATGCATTTGCCCACTCATCCAGCCTATCCATTTCACCTTGCAGCCTCCTAGCATCCTCCTCACAGCTAACACTGCCCCCCAGCTTCGTGTCATCCACAAACTTGGAGATGTTGCATTCAATTCCCTTGTCCAAATCATTAATATATATTGTAAATAGCTGGAGTCCCAGCACTGAGCCTTGAGGTACCCCACTAGTCACTGCCTGCCATTCTGAAAAGGACCCGTTAACTCCTACTCTTTGCTTCCTGTCTGCCAGCCAGTTCTCTATCCATATCAATACTGAACCCCCAATACCGTGTGCTTTAAGTTTGTATACTAATTTCTTATGTGGGACCTTGTCGAAAGCCTCTGAAAGTCCAGATATAACACGTCCACTGGTTATCCCTTATCCACTCTACTAGTTACCTCCTCGAAAAATTCTATAAGATTCGTCAGACATGATTTACCTTTCATAAATCCATGCTGACTTTGTCCAATGATTTCACCACTTTCCAAATGTGCTGCTATCCCATCTTTAATAACTGACTCTAGCAGTTTCCCCACTACCGATGTTAGACTAACTGGTCTGTAATTCCCTGTTTTCTCTCTCCCTCCCTTTTTAAAAAGTGGGGTTACATTAGCTACCCTCCAATCGTCAGGAACTACTCCAGAATCTAAAGAGGACAGTCCATTAAGATACTTAGGAAGTGTGTAGAGCAAGCAGATCATGACACTAATCACCCCGAAACACTAATTTTATACAGTGCAATAATTATTGACTGCCTTGCAAAGAGTAAATGGAAAAAGCTCTTATCTGTGCTATTTAAAGGTTAGATGTCATTGCTACAATTCTACGTATTTGTTGCTGTGATTTGCAGAAGTCTGCAGGGAATAGTATAGAATGTGCTGAATAGCTTCAAAGTTTTCTTCACTTCATTAAGGTTGACTCTGCTCAATCCTATTATGCTTCCCAAGGTTTTCTGTTGTAACAACGTTCAATATAGATTCTAGCATTCTCTATCAGTGGCTTTAGGTTAACAAGTTGAAGACTCCCTTTTTTCTCTCTTACTCCATTCTTAAATAGTGAGGTCACATTTACTGACCTCTTATCCACAGGAACAGTCACAAAACCAAGGAAAATTAAATAAAACATTCATGAACCCTTTCAGAAATCTGGGACATTGATCATCAAGTTTTGGGGATTTATCAGCCTTCAGACTCAGCAAAATCTCTGGAACTAATTTTTGTCAAAAACGTAGCTTCTCAGTCTCTGATATAGAAGAGACTGTACGACTCGTGTACCATGACACCCAGGTCTCGGTGCATCTCCCCTTTTCCTAATCGGCCACTATTCAGGTAATAGTCTACTTTCCTGTATATATAAAATAATTGTGTCATTCCTCTGCCATTCTCATATTTTCCATCATAATTTTTTCCAGTCTGCGAGGAACATGTTTTTCTTTTGACATACCCAGGGACACTCTGAAAGAGCGTTTTTGTTTACTCTCATATTTTATTTTCCATTACTTTATCAATTTCTTTGTTTAATTTGAAATGTCCAATCCTCAAGGTTATTGCTTTCTCTGACAACTTTATAAACCCAGATTTAAATTTTCACCTATATCCATGGTGGGACCAAAGACGTTGCCGTCCATCACAGTGAGGAGGAGATTCACTGTGGTGGATGTTTGTGTGAATTGAATTGTTTGTGTGTCTTGTAGAAATTGTTTTGTTTGTATGGCTGTAGAAATAGAGTTTTGTTTGAGCCTCATTGAGGTTCAAATGACAATGAATAAATATTGTATATTGTAAATTTCTTTTGACCTTTCTAAAGGAATACATGCTTGATACACATCATACATTGTTTCTTTTAGATGATGGTATTGATCTATCTTTGTCAAACCCTTTGCTGATGTTTCCCAATCTACCCCTCAGAACTTCATAGTTTCCACTGTATAGATTGAAGCCTGGTTCCCGATTCAGCTACTGTGTCACTTATGACTGCAAAATTCTATCACTTTATGATAATTCGCTGCGTCACAACAAGACAATTCATCATCTCTTTCTCATTGCACTGCACAAGATCTAAAACCGCCTGTTTGCCAGCTGAACCTGCGCACAATTCATAATGTACAGTAATAATAAAGAGTCACGGTGGGATGAGCTGCGAACCAACCATTGCTTAATAGTAATATTAAAATGATTATAATCCTCAAATTTGATTGAGTTTTTTTAAGGAGGTTAATGTAAGGGTACGGCAGTGGATGGGCTTGTGGATGGGCTCATCAGCGTCTCTTCTTCCTGAGGAGACTGAAGAAGGTCCATCTGTCTCCTCAGATCCTGGTGAACTTCTACCGCTGCACCATCGAGAGCATCCTTACCAACTGCATCACAGTATGGTATGGCAACTGCTCTGTCTCCGACCGGAAGGCATTGCAGAGGGTGGTGAAAATTGCCCAACCCATCACCGGTTCCACGCTCCCCTCCATTGAGTCTGTCCAAAGCAAGCGCTGTCTGCGGGGGGCGCTCAGCATCGCCAAGGACTGCTCTCACCCCAACCATGGACTGTTTACCCTCCTACCATCCGGGAGGCGCTACAGGTCTCTCCGTTGCCGTACCTCGGCGACTGCCAATCCCCCCCCCCCCCCCCCCCCCCGGACACTTATTATTTTTTATTCAAATCGTTTGCTATGTCGCTCTTCAAGGGAGATGCTAAATGCATTTCGTTGTCTCTGTACTGTACACTGACAATGACAATTAAAATTGAATCTGAATCTGAATCTGTTTGTAACTTTTCAGATTACATCAAGACTGGTGGGGTAGCAGACATTGAGGAAAGGTGTCAAAGTGAACAACAGGATATAGATCAACTACAGAAATGGTAAATAAATGATAGATGGAATTTATTGCAAGCAAGTGTGAGGTGTTGCACTTTGGAAGGTTGAATGTAAGGAGAAAGTGTATAGTTACTGTTAATACTCTTAACAACATTGATGGACAGAAGAATCTTGAGGTCCAAGGGCACATCGCCCTGAAGTGACAACACAAGAAGATTCAGCGATGAAGAAGATGTGCGGTATGCTTGACTTCGTCAGCTGGAACATTAAGTATAAGAATCTCTTGTAACTTTATAGGACTTTGGTTAGACGGCATTTGAGGTATTGTGTGCAGTTCATGTTTCCCCATTGCAGGAAGGATGCTCAGGTCTTCGAGCAGAAGAGGTTTATCAGAATGCTGCCTAGATTAGAAGGTACGACCTGTAACGAGAAGTTGGACAAACTTTGATTAATTTCTGTGGAGCATTGAAATCTGAGGGAGGACCTGATAGAGATATATAAAATTATGAAAGGCACGAAAGGGTAAACAGTCAGAGCTTCTTTCTCAGGGTGAAAATGTCAAAGACTAGAGGGCGAAGCTTTAGGGTGAAAGGTGAAAATTTAAAGGATCTGTGGGACAATTATTTTTTACACAGAAAGCGGAGCGTGCTTGGATAGGATAGGATAGGTTCTTTATTCTCATTTTAACATGTAAACATGTACAACAAAATTAAAAATGCCAACCATTCACACATTATCTAAAAGCTAACGATACGTAAAAGAGAATACCTGAAATAAACAACTAAAATAAATAACATGAAAAAAACAAGCATAAACACACAACCATACATTCTTCTGTCGATTGCACAATCCCTTTGGTATGTAGCGCACCTGCGCTCATTTGGTGGCTATATTAAGTGTAGTTATTACTGTGGGATAAAAACTGTTTTTGAGTCTGTTTGTCCTTGTCCTCATTGATCTGTACCGTCTGCCTGACGGCAATAGTTCAAACAGGGCGTGTCCGGGGTGGGAAATGTCCTTTATAATGTTCTGGGATTTCTTGAGACAGTGGGAACTGTGTAGGTCCTCCAAGGTAAGGAGAGGGCAGCCGACAATCTTCTGGGCAGTGTCAATGGCCCTCTGGAGCGCTTTCCTCTTAGCCGCTGTGCAGCTGGTGTACCACACGCATACACAGCATGTTAGGATGCTCTCTATGGAACACAATGTTAGGGTTAGTGATGGAGGCAGATATGGTAGTGGTATTTAAGAGCTTTTCAATATGTACAGTGCATTCAGAAAGTACTCAGACCTCATCACTTTTTCAACATTTTGTTACATTACAGCCTTATTCTAAAATGGATTAAATTCATTTTTTTATCGTCAATCTATACACAATACCCCATAATAAAAAAAGTGAAAACAGGTGTTTATAAATTTTTGCAAAGTAGTTAAAAAGAAATAACTGAAATAACACAATAGACAATAGACAATAGGTGCAGGAGTCGGCCATTTGGCCCTTCGAGCCAGCCCAGACATTCAATGTGATCATGGCTGATCATCCCAAATCCGTACCCCGTTCCTGCCTTCTCCCCATATCCCCTGACTCTGCTATTTTTAAGAGCCCTATCTAACTCTCTCTTGAAAGCATCCAGAGAACCTGCCTCCACTGCCCTCTGAGGCAGAGAATTCCACAGACTCACCATTCTCTGTGAGAAAAAGTGTTTCCTCGTCTCCATTCTAAATGGCTTACTCCTTGTTCTTAAACTGTGGCCCCTGGTTCTGGACTCCCCCAACATCGGGAACATGTTTCCTGCCTCCAATGTGTCCAAACCCTTAACAATCTTATATGTTTCAATAAGATGCCCTCTCACCCTCTCATCCTTCTAAACTCCAGAGTGTACAAGCCCAGCTGCTCCATTCTCTCAGCATAAGACAGTCCCTCCATCCCGGGAATTAACCTTGTAAACCTACGCTGAACTCCCTCAATATGTGACAAATAAACTTGACTTGACTCAATAGCAAGAATGTCCTTCCTCAAAAAAGGGGACCAAAACTGCACACAATAATCGAGGTGTGGTCTCACTAGGGCTCTACAACTGCAAAAGGACCTTTGCTCCTATATTCGATTCCTCTTGTTATAAAGGCCAACATGCCATTCACTTTCTTCACTGCCTGCTGTACCTGCATGCCTACTTTCATATCACATTTACATAAGTATTCAGACCCTTTACTCAGTACTTTGTTGAGGCACCTTTAGCAGTGATTAAAGCCTCAAGTCTTCTTGGGTATGATGCCACAAGCTTGGCACACCTGTATTTGGGTAATTTCTCCCATTCTCTGCAGATCCTCTCAAGCTCTGTCAGGTTGGATGGGGAGTGTTGATGCACAGCTATTTTCAGGTCCCTCCAGAGATGATCGGGTTCAAGTCTGGGCCCTGGCTGGGCCACTCAAGGACATTCACAGACTTGTCACGAAGCCACTCCTGCATTGTCTTGGCTGTGTGCCTAGGGTCGTTGTCCTTTTGGAAGGTGAACCTCTGCCCCAGTCTGAGGTCCAGAACGCTCTGGAGCAGGTTTTCATCAATGACCTCTCTGTACTTTGCTCCGTTCATCTTTCTCTCAATCCTGACTAGTCTCCCAGTTCCAGCCGCTGAAAAACATCCCCACCGCATGATGCTGCCACCACCATGCTTCACCGTAGGTATGGTATTGGCCAGGTGATGAGCAATGCCAGACGTGACACTTGGCATTCAGGCCAAAGAGTTCAATCTTGGTTTCATCAGACCAGAGAGTCTTGTTTCTCATGCCTTTTGGAAAAAACTCCAAGCGGGCTGTCATGTGCCTTTTACAGAGGAGTGGCTTCCGTCTGGCCACTCTGCCATAAAGGCTTGATTGGTGGAGTGCTGCAGATATAGTTGTCGTTCTGGAAGTTTCTCCCATATCTACAGAGGAACTCTAGAGCTCTGTCAGAGTGAACATCGGGTTCTTGGTCACCTCCCTGACCAAGGCCCTTCTCCCCTGATTGCTCAGTTTGGCCGGGCAGCCAGCTCTATGAAGAGTCCTGGTGGTTTCAAAGTTCTTCCATTTTGGAATGCCGGAGGCCATTGTGCTCTTCGGGACCTCCCTTCCCCAGATCTGTGTCTCAACACAATCCTGTCTCGGAGGTCTATGGACAAATCCTTGGCTTGGTTTCATGGCTTGGTTTTTGCTCTGCCATGCACTGTCAACTGTGGGACCTTATATAGACAGGTGTGTGCCTTTCCAAATCATGTCCAATCAATTTGATTTACGTCTGGTGGACTCCAATCAATTTGTAGAAACATTTCAAGGATAATCAATGGAAACAGGATGAACCTAAGCTCAATTTTGAGTGTCATAGCAAAGGGCCTGAATACTTATGTAAATGTGATATTTCAGTTATTTATTTTTAATTACTTTGCAAAAATTTCTAAACACCTGTTTTCCCTTTTTTATTATGAGGTATTGATGATTAAAAAAAATGAATTGAATCAATTTTAGAATAAGGCTGTAACGTAACAAAATGTGGAAAAAGTGAAGGGGCCTGAATACTTTCTGAATGCACTGTAGATATGCAGGGAATGGAGGCCGAGGAGATTAGTTTAACTTTGCATCATATTCTCCGCGGATTTTGAGAGTCAAAGGTACTAGTCCTGTGCTACACTGCTCTATGTTGTTCACACCAGAATTTACATTAATCTGCCCAATTTGTGGCTTCAGTATTCACATTGTTCATGGACAATGGGTGCAGTTAGTATCCACTGCACTGCTTTGGGACATAGATCTAAATTGCATTTGTTTCCTTAGGCGCTGGGACTAATGCTTTGCTATATTTATATTGTCTGGTATTGTATAAAAGTACTTGAACAAAATGACGTATTGAGGATACACGATACTTTGGGAGCTCATATTGTGCACCGTAATACAGATGAAAAGGGTTGCTGAGAACGGCTGGCAGTGCCTTTCTCAGCATAAGTGCCAGCAAGTTCGGGATTGCCATTCAAGCACAGAAGTCCTGAACTTGCTGGCAGGGCTCCACTGGCAATTGCCCAACCACACTCCGTTGCTGGACTTCACCAGCAGTGGGACACAATCTTGCTGGAAATTCCCAGCATTTGTACCGGGCAACCTGTTCATCAAGTAGTAGGAACAAAGAACTGCAGATGCTGGTTTATACCAAAGATAGACTGAAGAAGGGTCCCGACTCGATACGTCACCCAGCCGTTTTCTCCAGAGATGCTGCCTGACCTGCTTAGCTACTCCAGCTTTTTGTGTATAGCCTGTTCATCAATCCTGAATCACATTAGAGGATCTGCAAGGCTATTTCTTTGAATTGAGGCTTTACATGTGAAAGAAAAGATACCATAGACAACATTTTTTAAGTATTTATATGTTAAATAAAATTTTTTAAGTGGTTCAATTCATTTTGTTTCATTTTAATATGTTCTAATTGATTTTTAATAGTTTTTGAGTATCTATGAATGTCAGAAACTGGACAGTTTTGACAGGTGGCAATGCTGGCAGAATGGCTTTGTCATTTGTGAAATGGTCTCGCTACTTTTCCATGAGCTGAGCCCATGGCAATAGATTACTAGGGCAACATTCTTAAGCCATAGGACCAAGTCAAAAGGAATACGGGTGCCTTCAACCAGCAGATATGGAAACAGTAGATGTGGATCAAATGTGTTTCCGTACAGGTTTGCAGGTTAATTGGCTTGATAAAATGTTAAATTGTCCAAGTTGGCGATATGCAGAGTACTGCCTTGCCGACTACAAAATTCAAAAGTTTCAGAAGGTTCACCCTGGTTCAACCTTT
Source organism: Leucoraja erinaceus (assembly GCF_028641065.1). Lineage (NCBI taxonomy): Eukaryota > Metazoa > Chordata > Chondrichthyes > Rajiformes > Rajidae > Leucoraja > Leucoraja erinaceus. The sequence continues at coordinate 68,042,823 of NC_073385.1, read as the reverse complement.
AATAATATTTTCTAACATGGGGAAATTAAAAGTTCACTCCTCACAGGCACTTCAGCAACAGCAGATCACTTATATGGAGGCCTTTGGAATCTGAATTAAGCCATTTGTGGCCAACAAGAGACACTATCAAATGTTATATTTATTACCTGCTTCTGTTTGCAAACCTTAAGCAGTGTTTTTTTTCACACAACACCTACAGTTGAAGAAGATTCAGTAAAAGTAATAGAAACATAGAAAATAGGTGCAGGAGTAGGCCATTCGGCCCTACGAGCCTGCACCGCCATTCAATATGATCATGGCTGATCATCCAACTCAGTATCCTGTTCCTGCCTTTTCTCCATACCCCCTGATCCCTTTAGTTGTTATGCTGAAATGTAATTTATCTTCCACATATTAAAAGAACGCAAGCCTGAAGAACAATATTCATAGTGTTGTGCTTTGTTCCCACTTTACCCTACCCAATTTATTTGAAATTGCCTTTCTGTGTTGAGAGTGGCTCCGCTAAATCATCACATTAACAGTGTCATTTTCATGTGTGGGAAGCTGAACCTGAAAAGGCAAATTCCTCTCACGAAACAGTACAAGCATGTTAGGAGATGTCATGGAAACGGAGCTGTGATTGTGACTTTACATTCAGTGATTGATGTGCTTTTTTACAAATAATGTAATATAAAAGGTGATACGATTTCGTAAGGCATTATCTGGGGAAAAGGCAATTGAGAAAGTTAAACTTTGGACCATAAAGTCATAGAGAGGTGAGCGCAGAAACAGGCTCTTCAGCCTAACAAACGCGTGCTGACTATCCATTTACCCCATCCTAAATTTATATTATATTTTATTCCCTCACATTTTTCTCAACTACCCCCAGATTCTGCCACTCATCTATACATCGAGGCAATTTACAATGGCCAATTAACATGCTTGAGTAGCTTACAACCCAGCGACATTGAATTCTCTAATTTTAAATAGCTTCTATTCATACTTCCCCCTCCCCTCTCCCCTTGCCCCCTTCCTCCACAGTACTCCACGTTGGTTCCCTATCGAGATCACAACTTCCTTAGCCAACAACGGACCTATCATGCACCACACAGCATGCGATCATTTGTGGCCGGTCAGGATTGGTCCTGGTCTTTTCACGCCTCCAGCTCTTCAACCCCCACCCCCACATTCAGTCTGAAGAAGGGTCCTGATCTGAAATGTCATCCATCCTTTTTCTCAAGAGATACTGCTTGACCTGCTGAGTTACACCAACACTTTGTGCCTATATGTGAAATTTACTGTCAGATCACCCATGAATTTAGTGGCAGAGCAGATTCAAGAGTCCAAGAAGCCAGGTAAACTATTCGTAATCCTATTTCAAATATTGATATGTGAGCAGTCTTAAAGATTTTTTTTTCAGGCAGGAGTTCTACAAGGTTGGCATTTTGATCACTGTTTTGCATAATATAGATCAATAATTTGAAGCAACAAACAGTCTGCTGGCGGAATTCAGTGGATCGCGCAGCATCTGTGGAGAGAGATGGGCAGTTGACATTTTGGTCAGGACTCGTCACGTGAACTGAAGGAGTAGGGCAGAAATAACCAGTATAAAGAGATGAAGAGGAGGGGTGGAGCCAGAGGTGACAAGCAATGGGTGGATCCAGGTGAGGGGAGGTTGATTGTCAAATGGAGTCAGGTGGGGCAGGGAAAGGTGAAAATAGTGACAGTGGCTGGGAGGTTAGAGATGCAGATAATAACGTTCTGCATATGGTGGAATCTGATAGGAAAGGTAGGTGCAGCGTGGAACCATATATATTGGGTAAAATGGGCAGATGGGAACAGTGTGAGGAGTGTGGATGATCGACAGAAGGAGTGGGCTGGGGGAGCACAAAGAAACTGACCTCCACCTACTACCTTCAGCTTCACTCACTATTTCTACACTTCCCTCCTCGTCCTGACTCTACTTGCCAATTAACCACCTTCTCATCAGGATCCGCCTATCACATGCCAGCCCTTGGCCCACCTCACACCCTACCAGCTACCTTCTCTCTATTCTTTATTCTTTAATGATATCAACTGTTCCTCCACAGATGCTGCTCAACCTCACGAGTTCCTCCAGTAGATTGTTTGTTGCTCCAGATTCCAGGACCTGCAGTCTCTTGTGACGCAATTAAAATTTGGACTTCCATATAATGTTGACATCTGCAGAAAGTACAAACTTGGAGACACAGTGAAACAGCAGTATTGGATTTCACGAACAGAGAAACATGCTGGAATGGCGTCAGATTAAATTTAATGTGAGAATGGCAAGTGTTCAATTTTTGTAGGGAGAAGAGAAGCAGCAACATAAATTGACATGATTCTAAAGGAGGTAGAATAGGAAAGTCCAGGGTATATGTGGTAACGCAGATTGAGAAATAAATTTAAAAAGCAGATGCGATTGTGGGCATGAAAATAGAAACATGAATTACAAGAGCAACTATGTCATGATGGATGTTTATAAAACACAGATTGTCTACAACTGGAGTATGTTTCCAGTTCTTCGTGCTATGCTCAGTAAAGACTTTGGATAGAGTGCAGAAAAGAGCTGCTAAAATGTCTCCAGATATGAGGGACGTTAGTTCAGTGTTAGACTGGAGCAGAGAAGACTGCGAGGCAGTAGTGGAAACAAGGAACTGCAGATGCCGGTTTATACCAAAGATAGACACAAAGTGCTCGAGTAACTCGGCAGGTCAGGCAGAATCTCTGGAGAAAAAGGCTGGGTGGTGTTTCGGGTCGAGACCCTTCTTTGGAAATGTCACCCAGCCTTTTTCTCAAGAGGTGCTGTCTGACCCGTTGAGTTACTCTAGCGCTCTGTGTTTAAGACTACAAGGCAATCTGATAACGGAAATTGAAAACATGATTTTGAAAAACTGCCCAATCCTGTTTCCGATTCAAAACAAAAACTGCCACTTCATATTTCTGACTGCTCCATTATTTGACACATCCAGGACTGCTATGATCTTATTGTCCTCATTGAACTTAAAATAAGTAAAACAACTTCTGTTCCTTAAATTTCTATTCCCGTGTCATTGAAGTTTACCTAAACTATTTTTCCCAAACCTGGAAAGTATCATGTTCCTTATCTCCTTCAAATTTTAAAACTTTAAAAATGTATGTTTAATATAAATACATTACTTCCCATATTTTCAACCCCATTCTGGCTCCTGGATTTCAATTTAGCTGCCCCACCACAGCAGTTGGCACAAATGTAACACTCATCGGAATTTGAATGCTTTTTTTAAAACCCAAGAAAGTATAGAAACATTTTTTTTTGCAACTGTTGACCTGGCACACACTCATACATTAAAATTCCATATATCTCAAAACAAAATAACCTCAAGAAACACAATATATTAAAACAGTGTACATGTCATATTTAGTCCATTGCTTTATTTGCAGAATTTTTAATGTAAATTCTCTTAAACGTTATTGTGTTTGAAGCTCTGTTAAAGTGCTTCCAATCACAATTAACAGAACATCAATGATCTTGTATGTCAGGGAAAAGGGACATTTATTATCCTGTTTTCAGCCTGGGTGATTAGTTATGAGTCAAAATGATAATTTGAGTGTAACCTAAAATCAAGAGTTAGAATAGGCAAAGAAAATATAGTCAGCACACTTGACATTAACAAAGAAACTAATATTTTGAAAAGTTAAGATTAAATAACCAATTAGTATTTAAATGTGCTATTTGTCAAAAGTAACACCAGAAAGAGATGAAGACATTGGAGTTTATTCCAAAAAGGTAAAGTATTTGAATTTATTTTTGTTTATATGTATGATGCTTAGATTTTTCATGTTTATTCCAAGATGCCAGTATCACATAAAATCCTGTAAACGGAACCCTAAAGAGGCTAATATGAAAACAAATGTTGTGGGCTGCACTGCTGAACTCAATTAAGGACAACCCCAACAGATTTTATCAATACATAAGGGGGGGAAAGTGTAACTGGAGAGAAGGTGGGACCCCTCAGGAATCAAAGCGGTCACCTTGTAAATTGCTCATTTCTAAGCTTCCCCCTAGTTTCAGTAAAAACACTGAATCAAGCACTTGAAACAACTAATCTTTATTTTAACAAAACCGCATTACAGTTCAACTACTGTACCTATCCCACCACGGGTTCAATCCTCGTATCTGCCTGGTCAAGCCCTCTAGGCCTCGCTCAAACAGAGCACTACAGAAAGTCACGCATTCCCAAACGCTCTCCCAGAAGATCGACGCTGGACCTCATGGTAGCAGAGTTTTATATGTCCCGGGACCTCAAGGGGCCGAACCACATGGGAGTGTTCTCTTAATAATCCAATTACAGGTATCGATTAACCCCATACGTAACAGACATTTCCCTAACCCAATAATACAGCAGCTTATACATTGTATAAGAAAGAAAGCTCTCCAAGGAAGCAAACAAGAACAAACATTGAAACATGTGCCCTGAGGTTCAAACAATTTCTCCAAGACTCAACAGTTCGACCAATCATCAATTAACAGGAGGACCATCTTGCAACATTATGTATACTGTTTACAATGCTTTTGCAGTGACCCAATAGAAATGATGCATTTAAGGTTAGTTTGCAAAACCGCTATACATGTTATCAATTTAAGAGAAACAGGAAGAACACCTGGACCCCTTACCATCCTGCCTATCAGTCTGAGCCTAGACTGGCTGGCGCCAATCAAAGCCTGTAAGGTTCAGCTGACATGGGTTAAGCAATTCTGACAAGTGCAGGAATCCTCCATTTTATGGTGTCTTTAATTTAGCCAATATTAACATTCCCCCGTTTTATCATTCATTATAACCCTCATCATAAATGATAACTACAGAATACAATGATGACCACTATACTTTAACAATGTTCTAACAAGAAGATGTTGATGTAGCTTCTCAGTATTCCATTGAGCTTCCCGAGTTTTCGTGGGCGTAGCTCCATGATATCCGTCTGATGAGTCTTCACCTCCCGAGTTTTTGTGGGCGCGAATTTCCATCGATCGATCTTGATAGTCCATTGGTTCTTGATTAGAATTCCTAAGAAAACCTGGGAGAAAACAAGTTAACTACTGATATCTTCACTAATACTTTTACAATGATGAAGATGCACCCAGGCATTTCTTACTTCTACTTTTGCTGTGGTCGGAGTCATTAAAGTAACTTGGTACAGTCCTTCCAACGAACTTCTGATCCTTTCCTTACCCAATTCTTCACTAAGACATAGTCTCCAGGTTTCACTTTAATGGGAGTTACTGGTGAAGGCATACCCTCATAGGCTGCTCTCACTCTACAATGTAAATCCCTTAAGACTCTTGTCAAGGCTAAGATATAGTCAGTCATCTCTGCAATCATATGGTGGAAATTAACTATTTTCATTGCATTCAGGTTCCCACGGGTTTTCAGGGGTCTACCGTAAATAATTTCAGCTGGGTTTAATCTAGATTTTCCTGCAGGCGTGACTCTAATCTGAAATAGGGCTATTGGAAGTAATTCCAAGTCCAGTCTCTGCCTTTAATTTGGCTAATTTGGGTTTAAGGGTCTGGTTTGCCCTTTCTGCAAGTCCGGCAGCCAGTCGTCAATAAGCACAGTGTAATTGCTGCTAGATCCCTAGCTGTTCACAAAATTCTTTATTGATTTGTCCAATAAAGTGTGGGCCGTTATCTGAGCTAAGTCGAATGGGAATGCCGAATCTAGGGACAATTTCTCTCATTAGCAACTTGACAACAGTAGCCGCTTTATTGTCAAGGGTTGGGTATGCTTTGATTCACCGGCTGAATACATTGACTATAACAAGTACGTATTTGTATCCTTGGCATCTTTCTAATTCAATATATTCCATTAGTAATGTCTCAAAAGGACCTATAGGCAATGGTATTTTCCCTCCTTCACATCCTATTCCTTTCCCTGGATTGTATTTCTGGAAGACCAGGCAATTACTGCTTACCTTTTGAGCAAAAGATTGTAATTTTGGATGCCACCAAGTAGCTAATAGAGTGTCCCCTACTGCTCTAGCACCACAATGGGTTGCATAATGCATACACTCGATAACAATGAGTCTGTCATGCAGGTTTGCCCTGCTGGTGTGGTTCATAGCCCAGTCATACAATCCAGTTGTCTCCACCTCTCCTTATCTCCTTCAGTAGCCTCTTCTTGTAATCAAATGATTTCTTGGATGGTCGGCATCAGTTTCTCCAAGGGGGACTTGTTAGTTACACTTTTAGTCTGCCTCATCATTCTAGGTACACCACCTTACGTCCCCATGATACTTTTTTAGCTACTAAATCGGCATTACGATTTCCAATGTCTACTGGGGCCTGTCCTTTAGTATGGGCACTACATTTTATTACAGAGATTTGTCTGGGTAGCAATTGTTTGTGTGATATTTGGGTTCCTGCAGAAGTTAGAAATCCCCTATTTTTCCATAATTGCCCAAAATCATGCACCACCCCAATTCATATTGAGAATCAGTGTAAATGTTTGCTTCTAAATCTTCCCCAATAATACAAGCCCTACTTAAAGCGAATAATTCAGCTTGTTGTGCTGAATAGGGTGATTCAAAAGCAGCTGCTTCTACAATCTCTGTCTTTTGATTAATAATTGTATACCCAGACAACCTCTCACCCCGCTGTCCAATGGATGCACTACCGTCCACATATAATGTGATGTCAGGGTCTTCCATGGGTACATCCCTCAAGTCCTCTCTCACTGATGTTTCCTCCTCTATAACAAATAAACAGTTGTGTCCTGCTTCTGCTTGCTCTTCTGGGGGTGAAATAAGAAAAGAGGCTGGGTAAATTAATGTACAGTGTTTAAACTGCAATTTTGGATTGTTCAACAGGTAGATCGCATACTTATTTTGGCGGACCATTGTCAAATGCTGGGTTTGGAGCTGCCCCAACAATGGCGATACCGAATGTGAACTGTACACTACAATATCCTGCTGCAGTGTTAAATTAGCAGCTGATTGTAAACTATTGTAGATTGCAGTTAAGATTTGAGTGCAAAGAGGATGGCCCCTAGCTACTGGATCTAATTTGGAGGAGTAACATGCAACTGGTCTATGTCCATCCCCATGCTTTTGCATTAATACCAAAGTGGCACAAGCGGATAGAATTGTACAATACAGCTGGAAAGGAGGATCGTATAATGGCCTTCCCAATGCCGGGGCTTGCATCAATGATCTTTTCAAGTTCTCAAATGCTTCCTATGCCTCCTTTGTTAGTTTAAATTCACCCTCCTTGCTGGTATAGGGTTCCTTTGTTTCTAGAGCTATATTTGGAATCCAGAGTCTGCAATAATTGACCATGCCCAGCCACTAGCTCATTTGTTTGGCTTCTTTGGGGACTGGAAATTCACAGATAGGTTCTAGTCTGCTCTTCTCAAGACTTCTTTCGGTGGCCGAAATTATAATCCCTAGAAATTTTACTTTCTCCTGAGCTACCAGTACTTTTGATGGGGAAACCACATATCCTAGATCGGCTAGATGATTTAGTAGATATTGTTGGATTGAAAGAAGTGTTACCACTTTCTGGAGACCTACACGGATGGGATTGTTGTTCACACACCCTACCTGAGCTGTGTCCTCCGCCCATACTTGAGGGTTCACATACTCGTATACCTCACTCCCCAGATGATGACGTAAGTGGGTAACAACCTTTACATGGGGCCATGTAAAATTCAACAACAAATTGCAAATTTTGCTTTTGATAATTATTCGGGTTTGCCTTTCTTACCATCGTCCCTAGGTCTTTAGCTCTAGCCGGGAAATTCAACTTTCGAGTGATGTGACGAGCAGCCTCGTCAGTTCTTTTCCATAACTGTGCTGGTATTTTAGCATGTTCGGCAGCTCCCTCTTTCCTTTCCACTAATGCCAATACTTCTATTTCCCATTCCTGTCCTTCTTATGATTTAAAGAATGTTTCCAGCTCACTATTCTTCCCACTTCTATCATAAGCCAGTGTAATGTGAAGTAGGGGTTCTTCGTCCAGATCTAAGGATTACCATTGAGGGGTCAGTATGGAGTAACATTGTCGTGCTGGGGCCCAGGGGGTCACTACTGTACCTCTATCACCACATTCTATTTTTAGTTGGAAAGCACAGAGTAAATCTCTCGCCATCAGGTTGCAATCTAATCTGGTGGTTATCACAAATCTATGTCTGATTGTCTTTCCTCCATATACTTCTTTGACTGGATCAGAGATGGGATACTGGCAAATTTCTACTTGAAATCCAGACAGATTCTGAACTTCTCTTGATTCTGGTAAATTATAAATTGATTGAAGAGATGACTATGTCTACTAGGAAGGTGCAGATTTTACCTTCAACCTGTAGAGACAACATAGGTTCCTCATCAAACTTGCATCCAGTCAATACTAGGTGCCGGTACTCTAGGGATCCATGATTCTGTGTTTGGTATTTATTTTCTGATCACATATTCAGTTCTTGGTTTTACTGCAGGCGGGCTATCCTTCTTTATGTCCCTCCAGTGATATCTTACAGCCCTAGCCATTTGACTGGCACAATTTTCTGTCCAGTCCATGTTATTCGTCTTAATGGCTTCTGCTACGTTAGTGGAGAGACAATTCAGTAGAATACCACAATATTGAGGGGAATTTACTCAATTTCTGTAATTTAAGTCATCCGATTGTTCTATATATAATTCAGAAAATCGCTCTAAAAACTCATCCGCTCCTTCTCCCCTTTTTGGTCTTACAACTAATATTCTGGCCAAATCGATTGGTTTCTGAAGGGTGTTGGCAAGAGCTGTTAAAACAGCTTCTTCCCTTGCGCCAATGTCCGCTATTATATTTGCAAGAGCTTCATGCGACGGATGTCCTAAATTCGTTAGGAATCTGGCATGCTCATTTGGGGGAATTATTTGCTAGATCACTGCCCATAAATCCCGGCAATCACCATCACATCTAGAATTTAGGAGATTGAGAGGGGATCTTATAGAAACTTACAAAATTCTTAAGGGGTTGGACAGGCTAGATGCAGGAAGATTGTTCCCAATGTTGGGGACGTCCAGGACAAGGGGTCACAGCTTAAGGATAAGGGGGAAATCCTTTAAAAGTGAGATGAGAAAAACTTTTTTCACACAGAGAGTGGTGAATCTCTGGAACTCTCTGCCACAGAGGGTAGTTGAGGCCAGTTCATTGGCTATATTTAAGAGGGAGTTAGATGTGGCTAAGGGGATCAGGGGGTATGGAGAGAAGGCAGGTACGGGATACTGAGTTGGATGATCAGCCATGATCATATTGAATGGCGGTGCAGGCTCGAAGGGCCGAATGGCCTACTCCTGCACCTAATTTATATGTTTCTATGATAAACGTGCATTGTAGTTCTTAAGTGATCCACAAAAGAAGCGGGTGATTTTCTACGATCAGGTATTTGATTTAAAATAGCCATCATCTCATTAGGCTTCCATGGGGAATAGACTCTAATTGTTTTTTTTATGTTTTGTTTATTTTATTAGAAGTTAATACAGTACAAAACAGTACAGTGGAACCTAATTTTAGGTGCCAACTATGTCATACCGTAATCCATTCTATGTACAACCTCTACTTTTATGTTTTGAGAAGGGAAGTAAGACAAGAAAAAGAAAACAATAGAAAGGGGAAAAAGAGGAAAAATAGTTGGTAGAGAATAGAAAACGTGAAGTGTGTATATAAAAAAAAGAAAAAGTAGAAAGTAGAAATAGGAGAGTGGGCCCCTTAAAAGAGAAAATTTCAAATCTTTATTCGGAGATGTAGATCTATGATAGCATGAACTGAAATCAGCAATCTTTTACGGTACCGCTGCATCACATGATTCCAAAAAGTCGATGAAAGGAGACCAACTCCTTAAGAATTGGTCATATTTATCTATTAGTCGGAGTTTCATTTCTTCAAGGCGTGCTATGTCCATCATATTCCTAATCCACATTTTAACAGTTGGTATGGTTGTATTTTTCCAAAATTTAAGTATCAATTTCTTTCCAATTATTAACCCATAATTAAAAAAAACGTTTTGGTCTTTATTTAAATTGATATCTTCTACTATTATTCCAAATATAATCCATTCCGTTTTAGGTTCTATTGTGGACTTAAAAGGCTTTGTAAATATATCAAATATATCACTCCAAAATTTATTCAACTGTACACCCTACAAATGAATGTGTTATATTAGCGTTTTGAAACAAACATTTATCGCATCTGAATAGACTCTAATTGTACGTGGATTATTTGCAATCACAGCATTGGCTGGATTAAAAGAAGGATTAGGAATTTCCCTTACAGGGAACTGTCGAAGAGTTGTTTGTTTAGCTTCAGGATCTACCTCAGCTTCTTCAATTATGGTCTCACACCCAGATGTACCTTCCCCTTGGTACTTGGGTTCATGGTACTTTCTAAAGGATTTCCTTCCTTCCTTAACTGCTCATTCAATTTGTCTGGGGGTATGCTCTTCTTTTTCCATAACTAATTTAGTCTTTTTCCTAGTTTGGCTTCTGGTACTGTGAACTCTAGGACTGTCTGTAATGGATGGAGTGATCGGGGTTAAGGAAGTTTGTACCCTGGGATTTAATTGTCTATTCCTATTACGAACTCCGCAATGTGCATTTGAGATATCGGGATCATTACGTGAATAAGGTGGTGGACCTGAATTTCTAGTTCTAACACACTCCCAGTCTTATAATTTTACTTCGGAGTCACGTGAGTGATTCCGTGAAGACCCCAGCCCAGTGCGCAGGTGTGGCATAATCGCACAGCTGTGCAAACGCGGCCAGCGGGAGTCAGGCGCTCCCGCAACCAAGGAACGTGAGGTAAGTACTTACCTTAATCGGGCCTTGTGGTTTTTTGCTCCAGGGGGAGCAAAGCAGCAGAGGAAGCGGCCCCCGTTCGACTCCAGCGAAGGAGCCGACAGTGGAGGGGGATAGGCGCAAACGGGACCGCACACGCTGCGGACTGCTGACAGGGAGCTGCGCTGATGCCGGTCCACTGAACAGCTGTTTGGTTAACAGCAGCGGACCGGCGGGAAGTTTAAAAACCCGACCGGCAGCCCTGCAGACTCCTGACAAGGAGAATCGCCGCCCGGGAACCGCTACAATGCCGCCTGAAAAACGGCAGGCAGCCTCTAAATACAGGTAAGACAAAAATCTTACCAAAATTACAGGTTCTACAGGAATCAACTTCCTCCAACACTGGAACAGGCTGGAGACAGCAAAAATAAGTATGTCTGTCTCCCCAAGCCAGAGGAGGTCATGGAGTTCAAAACCTCCAGGAAAAAAGGGGCACTGGCTGAATGCCAAGGGAGCTGACACTCCTACCCCAGTGCTATTGCACTAGCCATCTCCCTTGTCGAGGGATTGATGCAACAGCGGAGTTTGAGCTATGCCTCCTCCAATTTATAGCACACCCTTTTGCTCCCTCTTTTGAGGCTAGCTAAGGAGGCCAGGGCTGGGCTGGCTTAAACGCTGGGCAGGCGGACGAGAACAGCAGTATGCCAGGGGAGCAGGATCAGGAAGAGCTACTGGGTGTCGTGGGCCACTACATGGCTCCTCTACGCGACCATCTTCCCAAACAAAGCCCTGCAGGAGTAGGCCTTTCTAGAGGCAAAACCGCAGGCAGCTGGGTCAGCAGACTCGCAGACAAGAGCTAAAAGCAGCGAACTTTGAAGCTCCTAACAGAGGGTCAAGATGTCACCACCTTTGTTCGTTTTTTCCACGGATCATACTCACCTGGCAGGCGAGACGCCATGATCACCAAGGTGGTTCTCCCAGGATGAGACTATCCCGTTGCACTACGAGTGTGCTGACGCCTAAGATGTTCCCAAATTTGGGATACTTGACTGACATTTGTGCATATAAGACCTGCCCGCAACCCCAAATATACGGGGCTATGCAAACCGCTGCTGCGGGAAGAGAGGCAGCTAAACCTGTGCACCTCATGAGGGCAGGCCATGGAACGAGCAGGACATCGCATCCAACACCCAGCTGGCAGCACCCCTCGGCATCCACCAGCATTATCGAACAAGGACTGGTGAAAGCCTGGCGACCGCTTCACATTACCCCCAAAGTTCTTTTTAGACAGGGGCCCAGAGCGGAGCCGTGGGAAAATGCGCCGCCCCACCGACAGCACCAGCATACCAGCAAAACTAAACCTTCATGAAAAAACAATAAACATGGAGGTAGGTAGTCTGGTTCCTCCCAGTTTACACTAAACAAGGGTGTTCTACTAACTGCGGGGGGGGGGGGGGGGCATTTACACTTGTTGATAAAGCATGGGGTGCTGTCACAAATAACTAAAATATACTCAACAGTATTAGTGGATAAAAACTTGAATTCAAATTGGGCATATTACCGCCAGTTCAGCAATGCGCCCAAAGGGCATTTTCTCCCTCTAAGAAAGTGAGAAGGTCAAGCTGAACTAGAAAGGCTCATTACTAAACGGATCATGGGAGTAAACATGAACCATTGGAATTTGTATCGAATATATTCACCAAAACTACAAAAGATGGTGAATGTAGCATCATCATTGATCTAATATCACTAAATAAATCTGTTGAGTATATACACTTTAAGATGGAGACGGGTTTTTTGTCACTGCCAGACATCTGATCTCCAAAGGATACCTATGGCGAGCATTGATATGGAAGATGCTAACTATCTTATACCCATACACTAGGATCATTATAGATACCTAAAAAATTTTACCTGGATAATGGATATCCCGGTTAGGGCAACTATGGGAGTATAGAGCATTCCCAATGGTCTAACCTCAGCCCTAAAGTATTATAAATATTAAAAATGGCTTTGAAAATATTAAGAAAACAAGCATAATCATGGCATATATTGGATGATATCCTCATATTAGGGGAAACAAAGGAATTAGCTGTGGCAGCAGTTCTAGCTACGAAACAGCTCCCTAAAGCTCTGAGGTTCATCCCACGCCCAGATAAACCAGAATTGAAGCCGTTAACTACCATGGATTATCTGGGCTTCAATAACAATTCCATCCATATGACTGTTACTTTGCCAAGGTACTTGGGTCACTATAATCAAATCATGAATGTACCCACTGAAGCTATATCACAATTACAGTGGTGGGCAGACATATATTTGGCATAGTTTTCAGCCCTATTATCATCACCAATCCGAACTTGGTTATTAAAAACCGATGCCAGTACTTTAGGCTGGGGAGCAACTAAACTCCATATCCAGCACAGGTAACAGATGGACCAATTCACAAACATCGTTACTACACACACCGGGCATCAACTACTTGGGATTGGTGATCGCCTATTGGGCTAAAAAGCATATGCATTTCAAATGCAGCACGTACATATGTGGTTACGGATTGATAATACTATGGTGGTGGCTTATATCAACCATATGGGGAGCATAAAATCATTATTGTGCAACAAATTGGTCAAACAGATCTGGCAATGGTGTGTCAAAAGACATTTTAACTATCAGCTGCCTATTTCCTAGGAAGCTAGAACACAGTGGGAGACACCACGTCACGGGTAAAAATTTATGATAACATTGAATAGATGTCAAACCCAATATATCTGCTAAAGGTATTAAGCAGTTTGAAAGCCAGATATCAATTTGGTTGCACAAGACGGAATCACCAGTAACCTATGTATGTGACTTAGGAACCAGATCAGAGGCAGCAGCAATAGATGCCTACACGCTGGAAGGGGGAATTTCTGCTTTGCCTTCCTCCCTTCTGCCTCATCAGTCGGGCACTTCGCAATACAGATGGAATCTGTCTCCGAGATATTGAACGTGCCCGACCGGCCTACACAGCCATGGTTCCCAGTTCATCACGACATGGTGGGCGAGTCACCTATGGATTTCCCTAGTGGACCATGGTTGCTGACTCAACCCAGTATCAGGCATAAGCCACCCATGCCAGAAAAAACATCAAACTCCTGGGTGCAGGTTTTGAATAGACCTTACCAGGGACTAGGATTATCCAAAGGAACCATTTACCACCATGTCGGCATCCCTGCGAACAGTCACCAAGAGCTAACATGGGTAAAATACTGCCATGACGCAGGGACAACATACCAAACTATTCAACCACTGACGTATTGGAGTTCCTGGAACATCTACACCATGACTAAAAGGTGAGTTACAGTGCCGTAAATACAGCATGGAGCGCCTTGTCTGCTTATCTAAAACAGCAGGACAGCAGAGCATGGGATCCCATCCACTGAAGATAAACTTATGAAGGGCAACTATAATAATAAGCCCCAAAAACCCAGGTATACCCATGTATGGGATATCGGTGTGATATTGACATATCTCAGAGAATGGCACCAGCCAGGTCCCTCAGTCTTGCTCAATCTATGTTAAAAACGCTCATGCTTATGGCTCTTGTATACGCTCACAGAGTCCAGTCACTCCATAAAACTAGACTGGATAACATGGTGATTACCCCAGACGCATCACGATCATCATTCTAGGTCTGGTAAAAACCTAACTCGCAGGTATATGGGACTAGGCGCGATTATGAGTTCGGCACGGACTAGTAGGGTCGAGATGGCCTGTGTTTTCCGTGCTGCAATTGTTATATGGTTATATGGACCAGGAACGCCCTATTCACTGGTGGGATTCCGGGCCTACCCACCAGAGTCCAGGTTGAGTGTGGTGACCCATCTACTACAATATATAGACACAACCCACAATCTTAGAGGGAGAGGAAAGCCTATGGGTCAACCACAGAAACCCCAAGACGGGGTACGAGCCAAACCACTCCAAGGTGGCTCAAACAGGTACTGAAAGCTGCCGGAATAGATAATAATACATTTTAATCCCATTCCACTAGGGCAGCATTGATATCAGCGGCTGAACGAATGGACATCCCGGTTGACCACATTCTCAATACGGCAGAATGGTCAAGGGAACGACGTTCAGAACATTTTTTATTGTAAACCGTTGATAAGCCTGATTTAATTGCAGAAAGAATATTACAAACTGCAATATTAATTTAAGCTCAGGGGAGCTCTTTATGTTGTTATTGTTAACAAATACGTTTCTGTTTCTTGTGAAAGCAGATCCATTGGTTGATTACGATAACACTTCCTCCCTCAAAAACTTCGGCAGTGAGTGAAATAAAAACTGTTACACGGTTTGAAATCACAGACCTTTGAAGTCTTCACGGAATCACTCACGTGACTCCGAAGTAAAATAGTAAGATTAAACGAGTACTTACCAGTATGAAGTTTGATCTGTATTTTATGAGGAGTTACGATGAGGGATTACGTGCCCTCCGCTCCCACCCTTAATATATAGTTCAAACTAATAAACTGATGTCTCATGATCTTTACTATCTTACTTCAAATATTGTGTCTATCCTGTGATTTCACACCGCTGCTTCGAAGTATGCCGCACCTGCGCACTGGGCTGGGGTCTTCACGTAATCCCTCACCGTAACTCCTCATAAAATACAGATCAAACTTCATACTGGTAAGTACTCGTTTAATCTTACTATTAATCATCGTCATTCCCCTCATAACCAGCGCCAACCATCGGGTCCTCGCGCTTAAGACTTATTGATGATAATCTTTCTGTGAAAGATTTCCTTCTCCCTTTATCTTTAATACCCTCAGTGACTTCCCTTAGGCTACCTGGAGGTTCAAATGCTTCAATATCTTATTCTACTATCCCCGTTTTAGAGTTGCTTCCTTCCAACTTGCTATTCTTTCCTCCGCTCTCCTCACTTTCTGTTCCTCGTAATAATTTCTCCACAATTCAATTAATTCATGTGCCTCTGTATTATCGCTGCACTGCAATATAATCTGCTCAATGTATTTTAATCCCTTTACGGTATCTATGCCCCCTCTGGGCCATAATGTGTTCCCTAATTCTCTATTTAACGATCCGGAAAGGATTCACAATCAATCAGCTTTTTGTGGAAATTCACTGCATATTTCTTGCAGAGGACTTTCCGAGTCAGCGGTCATATCTTTATTTGCGTGGTTTCCCATTCTGTTGGATAAGGAAGCAACTGTAAACTACTTGCACCTCTTAGCAATTTCCCTTTCTAATTTTGAAATTAACAAAGTCGTTTTAGACAATTTTCAAATTAAAATGCTCCAGGAAACAACCAATCACACTCACACACGTTCTCGCAGTCCGTCTCCTATCCCCGATCTTAATCGGAACGCATGCAAATGAACTCTAAACACGTGAGCAAAATTGAACACAAGAAATAAATTAGTCCACTTATCAGAAGTATACCTAACCACACTCCTGCATAAATCAAAAACATTCACTTATTACGAATCACGCACTCCAAGAAATCTTCCTCGTGGTGCAATCAATCAGCATGATGACTCCTCCCCGACGCAGCGATCGAAGGAGTACAACCCCTGATCGAACCACCCTGATTCAAATTCTTACAATACGATCTTAAACAAATACAAACATTTAACTCAAACCCACTCTTACTTCAAGTTTCTAAATCCGTAAACACTCGCACAAGCAGCAACACAAATCGCGGACTTAACACGATCTAAATCTTAACTTTTAATTCTTAATATACTCTAAGTTTATTTACATACACAGAATATTTACAAAATTTGGATCCTATTACAATACGAAAAGCTAGATTTTTACAAATACAACTATACAAAATGATTTAAAGCACTAGCGCAATGTTCACGAACACTCAATATAGACACCGCGTCATGCCGTTATCACGCAGTGAATCTCTCCCTCTGATACCGAAAATTTTCCCCTTCCTAGTTTACTCTTTGCTGAGGGGTACTACTCCTTAAATAACTACTTTTCCTCCCAAATGTTACTATCCCTCTGCTAAGCCTGGACTTCTATAGGGGGACCGCTATCCCTCCTCTCTAAACTCGACAGAATTAGGAGTACCATTCGCTATTCGGATTACTTTTCATCAAGTAATACAGGTTCCCGTCTCTCAGGTACTCTTCACTATCAGGTACTAGTCAACAATCAACCAGAGGGTTACTATTCACTGTTCACAGCCGCCATTCGGAATCGATCATGGATATGCACCAACTCCGAAGTTCTATAGACAGGAATTCAAATTCCACCTTACTGGCAGAACTTCAATATGAAATTCAGTATTTGAACATTTGGCTTTGCAAATATAGATTTGAACTCGAACTCCTAATTTTAGTGCGTATCTCTTCTAGTACGCGGGCTCTCGAATCAAACTAAAATTTTCCAGTTGAATTCTTGAACGGACTGGAGTATTCTGGCGTATCTATATTCTGTCCGTCCCAGCCCAGTATCTTTACGAGGTTCTTCGTCCGATACCTTCACGCAGATACTCCTTTCTACTGGGCACCGAGGATTCAGCACATAGCCGCTTTGTGCTGTGAGTTCTCTATACCGATTTTCAGAACGCACCATTTCAATTTGCACTCCCGCCAAAGATCCGATTGAAGTTCAGATCTGTATTTTAATACCCCACCAATTTGGATACCAAGTCTAACCCTGGGCCACTCCTCGCCCGATGAAGTGCGTTTGACTCTCGTTAAAGCAGCTGCAGTCTGCCAACTACGACCAACGTTTTGGGCCTCTAACCCAGGAAAGGGACTCTAATCCAACCCCCGCAGGGCCTCTAACCCCACCCTGGTTTTATGGGCCTTAACCCAAAGGCGTGCTAACCACTCCCCCGTGCTTGCTTGACTATTATGATCTCGATTAGACCCTTTCCCAAGCCCGCGAATGATCGATGCGAAATCTGCACCGTAGGCCCTATTTCTGCACTCGCGATCGAAGCAGCTCCACACCCTTGATCGCAAACTTGTGTTTGGGGGTCTTTTGAGATCCCGGACAAGCCCCCAATGTAAATTGCTTGTTTCTAAGCTTCCCCCCAGTCTAGTTTCAGTAAAAATACTGAATTAAGCACTTGAAACAACTAATCTTTATTTTAACAAAAGTGCATTACAGTTCAACTACTGTACCTATCCCACCACAGGTTCAATCCTCGTATCTGCCTGATCAAGCCCTTTAGGCCTCGCTCAGACAGAGACACTCCAGAAGGTCACGCAGTCCCAAGCACTCTCCCAGAAGATTGACGCGGAACCTCGTGGTAGCGGACTTTTATATGTCCCGGGACCTCGAGGGGCCGTACCACATGGGGGTGGTCTCTTAATAATCCAATTACAGATATTGATTAACCGCATACACAACAGACATTTCCCTAACCCAATAATACAGCAGCTTATACATTGTATAAGAAATAAAGCTTTCGAAGGAAGCAAACTAGAGAACAAACATTGCAACATGTGCCCTGAGATTCAAACAATTTCTCCAAGGCTCAACAGTTCGACCAATCATCAATTAACAGGATGACTGTCTTGCAACATCATGTATACTGTTTACAATGCTTTTGCAGCGATCCAATAGAAATGATGCATTTAAGGTTAGATTGCAAAACCACTATACATGTTATCAATTTAAGAGAAACAGAGAGAACACCTGGACCCCTTACCATCCTGCATATCAGCCTGAGCCTAGACTGGCTGGCACCAATCAAAGCCTGTAAGGTTTAGCTGACAAGGGTTAAGCAATTCTGACAAGTGCAGGGATCCTCCATTTTATGGTGTCTTTAATTTGGCCAATAGTAACACCCTCTGTGTGGAGCCACAGGAGATGGGCAAGGTCCTCAATGAGTATTTCTCCTCTGTATTTACCGAGGATGGAGGAACTTGGGGCAGTCAATGGAAGTATCTTGAGAAGTATATTACGGTTGAAGGTACTATCGTATATGAAGGTAGACAAATCTCCAGGGCCTGATCAGATATATCCGAGGACATTGTGGGAAACCAGAGAGGAAATTACAGGAGTCCTGGTTGAAATTTATGAGTCATCTTTAAATGCAGGAGATGTGCCGGAAGACTAGAAGGTGGCAAATGTAGTGCCTTTGAGCTTAACATCTGCAGTTGGAAAGTTACTAGAGGCTATTCTGAAAGATAGGATATCCAGGCATTGAGGCGGACAAGGGCTGATTAGGGATAGTCAGCATGATTTTCTTTGTGGGAGCTCGTGTCTCAAATCTGATTGAGTTTTTTGAAGACGTGACCAAAATGTCGATGAGGGCAGAGTTGTAGATGTTGTATATGTGGACTTCAGTAAAGCATTCAACAAGGTTCCTCATGGTAGGCTGCTCTGGAACATTAGATCGCATGGGATCCAAGGAGAGATAGCTGAATGGATAGAAAATTGGTCTCATGGAAGGAAGCATGGTGGAAGGTTGCTTCTCGGACTGGAAGCCTGTGACTATTGGTGTGCCTCAGAGTTCAGTGCTGGGCCTGTTGCTGTTTGTCATCTATATCAATGATTTGGATGAGGACATCCAAGGCAAGATTAGCAAGTTTGCAGATGATACAAAAGTGGGTGGTTTTGCAGATAGTGAAGATGGTTGTGAAAAATGTCAGCAGGATCTTGATCAATTGGCCAAGTGGGCTGAGGAATGTTGATGGAATTTAATGCAGAAAAATGTGAGGTGCTGCAATTTGGGACGTCCAACATGGGCAGGACCTACACCGTGAATGGTACGGCTCTCGGTAGTGTAGAGCAGAGGGATCTAGGTGCATAGTTCCCTGAAGGTGGAGTCACAGGTAGATTGGGGGGGTCAAAAAGGCTTTTGGCACCTTTTGGCCTTCATCAGCCGGAGTATAGAGTACAGAAGTTGGGAGGTCATGCTGCAGTTATATAAGATGTTGGTGAGGCCACATTTAGAGTATTGTGTTTAGTTCTGGGCACCGAGCTATAGGAAAGATGTTGACAAGCTGGAAAGGGTACAGAGAAGATTTACGAGGATGTTGCCAGGACTTGAGGGTCTGAGCTATAGGCAGATGTCGAGTATGCTGGGATGATTCATTGGAGGGCAGGAGGATGAGGAGTGATCATACAGAGGTGTATAAGATCATGAGAGGCATAGATTGGGTAGATGCACATAAAATCCGCAGCCCGCAAAATTCGGGCTGATTGAATGCCTGAAGCTGCGGCAGATGTAAGTGAAGGGGGGAGAGAGGTGGGCCACACTACCCAGTCTCATTGGAGAATTAACCTGTCACCTAGAGGGAAGCAGCTCCAAGATTTATAGAGGTGTATAAAATCATGAGAGGAATAGATCGGGTAGATGCACAGAGTCCGTTGCCCAGAGTAGGTGAATCGAGGACCAGAGGACATAGGTTTAAGGTGAAGGCGTAACGATTTAATAGGAATCTGAGGGGTCAATTTTTCATACAAAGGGTGGTGGATGTATGGAACAAGCTGCCAGAAGAGGTAGTTGAGGCAGGGACTATCCCAACATTTAAGAAACCGTTAGGCAAGTACATGGATAGGACAGTTTTGGAGGGATTTGGACCAAATGCTGGCAGGTGGGACTAGTGTGGCTGGGACATGTTGTCCGGTGTGGGCAAGTTGGATCGAAGGGCCTGTTTCCACAATGTATCACTCTATTATTGTATTAATGAGAAATGCATTTACACACTATATCTTAGGCATTATTTTGATTATATTAACTTGATCTGTAATAACCATTTTATGACGGAATAGTTTATTGTTTTATTGACAGGCAGCATCTCTGGAGAGAAGGAATGGGTGACATTTCGGATTGAGACCCTCATTCAGACTGAAGAAGGGACTCGACCCGAAACGTTACCCATTACTTCTCTCCAGAGATTCTGCCTGTCCCTCTGAGTTACTCCAGCATTCTGTGTCTACCTAATTTTGTTAAGATGTATAGCCTTTTGCGTTGCTATAAATAATAAATTAATAAATGGACGGGAGGGGCAATCACATAGGGCGGTTCTCTGTTACAGGCATAATACTTTTACATTGTGGAAGGGGTGAGGAGGGGGGTTTAAAGCAAATAGGCAGCAGTTTTGCAGATAAACTACATACAGGTCTAATCAACATAAGGCCAAGCACTGTCGTGGGCTGTGTTCAGAATCAGAGTTACTACATCTAACTATACAGGAATTGGGGCCACAATTATTTAGTTCAAAGCCAGTTATAGTAGAATTTTACATGAATGCATTTTGCTTTATTATTGTTCATAACACTTCATATATAATCCTATATTATATAATTTTTTGTATTTTCTTGTAATCCCATTTTATTAGTAGAGGTGTTGCACAGTTTCAATAAACGTTTAATGAGGATCTGAGTTGTGCTGCTCTGGAAGGTTGGCTAGCTTTACCCCACCCAGATGCATTCAGGGGCAGGCACATATAACAGGGTAGCAAGGTTAATGATCAACTGGTTCTCCAGGTCCAACTTTACCTCAATCAATTCAATCGTTATATAGGGCCGATATTTTTCTTTATAGACCTCTAGGACACATACTGCAGGAGGAAGCAATCACATCAGATATCCATCCCATTAGATGTCATTCCAATGACTGGAATGGACAGGGGTTGCATTCCAACGCAAAGTATCTGAATGCCATCAATGCATTGAAAAGAGGAAATGAACATAATATAGCCAGACAAAAATGCTGGAGAAACTCAGCGGGTGCAGCAGCATCCATGGAGCGAAGTAAATAGGCAACGTTTCGCTCCATAGATGCTGCTGCACCCACTGAGTTTCTCCAGCATTTTTGTCTACCTTCGATTTTCCAGCATCTGCAGTTCCTTCTTGAACATAATATAGCCAGAGTTTCACTGGCTGAATTTAGTCTAGGGGGGGCATTACGGTACGGTATTCCAGAACTCTTTTGGTGGCGCTTCATTCTTGATCAGCATTCTTTGTATGTTAAAGAAACACAATTTCAAAGTAACAGAAAATCTGAATCTGCCAACATAAGCCCGACTAAACAAATGCATTTCAGTGCAATGAAAACTGAAATCGACCTGGAAACGGCTTCTTGAGATAGTTCAAGCTCACCGGGTGGAATATGATAACAGCCCTCTTGTTCAAGTGTCATCAATCCGTTGTCCACAAAGGGAAGATGCTTACCTCAAGAGCACCCGCATTCTTGTCACCCCAATAATGGCAGTCGGTCCCTCTAGTGAAAAATTCAACGCAAAGTGTTATGTTAACTTGGCGGTATACGCTCTATAATATCCGAAGCGCTTTAGATTGACATTATTTCCCGACACGTTGCACATCTATGTTGTTACTTTGTGCCCAGAAAGTAAAGCGGAGTAAATGCACTTACTTCCTGTGTTTGGGAAGCTTTACATTTCTTCGCCTCCAGGCACTCTGATTCTCGCTGCGTGTATTGGAAGTTTGTGTCGGGTTTTAAGAAACACATCAAAGCTCTTCGAATGAGAGGGAATTCGCCGGAATAAGTACCACATGGCCTCAGGTAACCTTCAGATGAATGACTTTCGTGTGAAGTGAAGTCTGAAGTGAAGGGACGGGCAAGTATCTCGGCGGCGGCAGAGATTCCGACTGGAATTCTCAGAGCTTTGCTTGGTAAGAAAGATTCACTTTCTTCTGCTGGAGTTTCCATGCTGGTCAGATGGACGTCTGACAGAGAAATCGGTGAAAGTTTAACGGTTAATGGCACACACATTGGTTTAAATGGCATTTACTTATTCCGTTTACTTATAGATGATGACATTAAAGAGCTTTTGGTTGGGTGATCATATTAAAAAACAAATATGAGTTTAAACAACTGAGGTTTTTTTTAGTTTCGAAAAAAGTTTGTACGTGTTCCATGCATGGTGTGTTTTTATTATGTCTGTTTCAATATAGTACCCATTTGTAACAGTTCCCCATTTTAACACATTTTATTCACTGTTGTTGAATAGTACAACAGATGCATTTCAGATCAGGATTGCGGTAAATTCCAAATATTTAAGTACCAGTGATTTTGTGTATGTGTGTGTGAGAGAGAGACATAATTAAAATGATTTTCGTCAATATGCTGTCAGGAATGCAGTCATTAAAACCAATTCCAAGATTTTTTTTCTCTGTGTAATAAATACCACATTCATCAGCATTCAACTTGCGCTGGAGCAACGCTGTCCCCATGTGAACTCCACAGCGTGGCAGCAATTCAACTCTGGGCACTCTGTCAACGTTCAGAATATCAAAACAAGAAAAAAAATCTTAACTCAGGCAAGGGCGGGGGACGCATGATTCAGCATGCAACGTGGGTTCATTGTGTTCTGAATACTTGGTGTTTAAAAGAATGCTCTACTTTTAACTATTGTCATGAACTATGTTTCTGTGTTAACACAATCATGGTATGATTTTTCCCCATTTCACTTCATAGAAACATAGAAGGTAAGTGCAGGAGTAGTCCATTCGGCCCTTCAAGCCCACATCGGCATTCAATATGATTATGGCTGATCTTCCAAAATCAGTATCCTGCTTTTTCCCCTATAGTCCTTGATTCCGTTAGCCTTAAAAGCTAAATCTTACTCACTCTTGAAAACATCAATTCATATTTGTGATGGATAACAAATCTTTTAGAACATGATGCCATTTTAAATAAAATTATTTTTATCAGCACACCCTGAATACTGTATGGGTCATATTTCAGAAACAATTTAAAAACAATTTATTTCATTCAACCTATAATGCTTGCTTACCACGATTTCTGTAGCACAGTTAACTGTAGTAATCTTGTTCAGGACATTGCAAATCACCTTGCAGAAAGTGTGGTGTTTTGAAGAGTTGCTGTAAAATTGTAGTAGATATGGGAGCCAATTTGCCACAGCAAGCTCTGACAAAGAGCTACGGACTGGAAAATCAATTTTTATGCCAGTGATTAAGGAATATTGACCAGAATAACAGACATAAAACGTCTGATCTTCTTTCAAATAGTGTTCCACAATTGTTCCCGTCTCCCTGAGGAGAGAGATGGTCCCTTAGTTGAGCACCTCACTGAGTACAGTGATCCAGTAGCCCGAGTTCAATCCCCACCACAGGTTCTGCCTCTGTGGAGGGTGCATGTTCTCCCTGTAACCGTGTGAGCTTTCTCCAGGTTTAGATGTAGATTTTTGCCCGATGGGAGCAGGGAGAAGAACGAATGGCTGGGATGGGACAAGTCTTTGATTCTGTTGGCTGCTTTTCTGAGGCAGCGTGAAGTGTAGATGGAGTCAATAGTAGAAGGACTGGGCTACATCTATAACTCTGGCAGCCTTGCAGTCTTTTCATCTCCGGCCTTTATCCACCATCCGCCTATCAAAAACCTTCTGTCAGCCATTGTCCTGTCCCTCTTTTCCAGCTTTCTTTCCCCTTTACAATCAGTGTGAAGAAAGGTCCTAACACGAAGCGTCACCTATTCACGTTCTCCAGATCCTGCCTGACCTTCTGAGATACTCCAGCACTCTGTGTCTTTGCTTGCAGTTATTTTGGCAGCACAAACCCACAATCTCACTATCTGTAAATCTGGTTGATGGACAATTCAGAGCATCTGCAATGAAACAACATCGTATTTTCATTGAAATCCATGCCTGAAAAAGTTATACAGGACTTCTTCTTGCGTATGGCGTGCAAGCCTAAAGTTGCAGGACAACTTGTTCTATTTGATCTTATTTGATTGTGCATGCCGGGTCGATTGCATTCGTCAAAACAGGGCGGACCACGTGAAGGCTGCAATCTCCCACCCCGGAACACAGGACAATACAATATGATACAATAGAACTTTATTAATCTCCGGAGGGAATTTGAACTGCCAACAGTCATAAAACACAAAGATACATGAAACATGAAATTACAGTGACAAGTGGAAAAGATTGGGGATGTGCAAAGATTGGGGAGGGGGAAGAGGAGTCAGTCTATTATACCATACCAATAGCAGTACTGTCACCACTTTCACTCCAGTTTGTTTAACTCTTCTTCTACGCGAGTTTTCAGTGCATACGGCATGGGACCAGTATTGCAGAAGTTTGATACATTTATGATTTTGCAGCATATTCATTTCCATTTATGAATCCTTAAGTTTATCTCCATTTTGCTTTAGAAGCATATTTGGAGTCACGCTAATTGTGTTTTTCTAATCCACACTTAACTCTCTCAGCAAACTCTTCTTGTTTCCTTATTTCCTGATGACATAGGCCATTTGGCCCTTTGGTCTGTGCTGGCTCACACTGTAATTGCATTCCATCACTAATTTTCTCTGTAATGTAGAATTCCCCACATATGCATCACTCCCCTAAGATTCTACCTACAATCTAGGATCAACTTAGCTTAGCTGTTTAACCCGCGGGTATGTGGGATGTGGGAATACCCTGGGGAAAACCACAAGGTCACCGGAGAACTTGACACTGACAGGACTGGCGGTCAGGGTCAAATCCAGGCCACTAGCCTCATGAGGCAGCAGTTCCATGAGCTGCCATTTGCTGCCCAAAAGAATCCCTATCAGAATCAGCCTGTTATCATAATCTGCTTCTATAGTCTGTTTTATAGAAACTTACAAAATTCTTAAGGGGTTGGACAGGCTAGATGCAGGAAGATTGTTTCCGATGTTGGGGAAGTCCAGGACAAGAATCACAGCTTAAGGATAAGGGGGAAATCCTTTAAAACCGAGATGAGGAGAACTTTTTTCACACAGAGAGTGGTGAATCTCTGGAACTCTCTGCCACAGCGGGTAGTTGAGGCCAGTTCATTGGCTATATTTAAGAGGGAGTTAGATGTGGCCCTTATGGCCAAGGGGATCAGGGGGTATGGAGAAAAGGCAGGTACGGGATACTGAGTTGGATGATCAGCCATGATCATATTAAATGGCGGTGCAGGCTCGAAGGGCCGAATGGCCTACTCCTGCACCTAATTTCTATGTTTCTATGTCACTGTGTTGTCTGGGAGGGGTACATATTCATTAGGGCAGCACAGTGGCACAACTGGTAGAGCAGGTAGAATTTTGGAAACATTCTTCTTCTTCAGAAAAACAGTATCCAGTTGGAAACACCTGACATTGCTCATCTTTTTCAATGTTATCTAAACCACATACAATGGTCTTCCACTGTAATTGCAATCCCATCCATTGAGCGCCACTACTTTGGGTTCCATAATTACGTTTAGTCCTGCATACAGATGCTGTGTGCCCTTGCTGACTACAGCTATAACATCCTGCTGCTCCAAAGGGTCACATTTCAGCTGAATGATTCATACTACAACAATAACAGGCTTTTCTGCCAGATCTGCCTTTTGCGACACTCATGTGATTCTGGCTCAAAGCAGGAATTCTTCCCATTGCTTCTGCTGTTAGTATGGCCATTGTATGTACACCAACAGCTGGGATTCCTTACACTTATACAGGTTATTTCCATATATATTGCTATTTTGCATACATATTTGATCTAGTAAACTTGTTAACTTGGACAGAATATGTTCACAATTTAGCCCACAAACAAATGTATCTCACAACATGCCATTCACAGACACACCAAAGGTGCAATGGATATTTTTTATACCAACACTTGCTAATGGTTTAACTTGATTAGGATTGCAAACTTAGAACTCTCCAATATACCGCACAGTGGCACAACTAATAGAGCTGCTGTCTCTCAACTGCAGGTTCAACTCTGAGCCCAGCTGAGTGCGTGGAATTTGTCCATTCTCTCTGTGACTACATGAGTTTGTTCCAGGTGCTCCAGTTTTCTCCCAAATCCTAAAGATATACAGGTTGGTAGGTCAAGAATCAAGAGTGGTTAATTGTCATATCTATCAGGGACAGAACAACAAACATTATTGCTTGCTGCAGCTTTACAGGCTATGTAATAAAATGTAATAAAATAAGATGAAATAGCGGCACATTTGGATAGCAGTAACAGGATTGGTCCGAGTCAGCATGGATTTACGAAGGGGAAATCATGCTTAACTAATCTTCTGGAATTTTTTGAAGATGTAACTAGGAAAATGGACAAGGGAGTGTCAGTGGATGTAGTGTACCTGGACTTTCAGAAAGCATTTGATAAGGTCCCACATAGGAGATTAGTGGGCAAAATTAGGGCACATGGTATTGGGGGTAGAGTGCTGAAATGGATAGAAAATTGGGTGGCAGACAGGAAACAAAGAGTAGGGATTAATGGGTCCCTTTCAGAATGGCAGGCAGTGACTAGTGGGGTACCGCTCGGTGCTGGGACCACTGCTATTTACAATATAAATTAATGATTTAGATGAAGGGATTATGTAACATTAGCAAATTTGCAGATGACACAAAGCTGGGTGGCAGTGTGAACTGTGAGGAGGATGCTGCGAGAATGCAGCATGACTAGGACATCCTGCATTGTTTGAACTGTTTTGACGGTTTTACTGTTTTAATGTTCTTTTTACAAACCATGTTTTCGGGGTATCTAAATCTAAATTTTATTAGTTATTTATGTTATGACATCGGATGGAAGCTGCATACCAAATCTCGTTGCACTTATGTGCAATGACAATAAAATATATTATTATTATTATTATTATTATTACATGTTGGGTGAGTGGGCAGATGCATGGCAGATGCAGTTTAATGTGGATGAATGTGAGGTTTTCCACTTTGGTAACAAAAACGAAGGCTGATTATTATCTAAATCGTGTCAAGTTGGGGAAAAAGGGAAGTACAACAGGATCTGGGGGTCTTTGTTCATCAGTCAATGAAAGTAAACATGCAGGTACAGCAGGCAGTGAAGAAAGCGAATGGCATGTTGGCCTTCATACCAAGAGGAGTTGAGTATAGGAGCAAAGAAGTCCTTCTGCAGTTGTACAGTTGTAGGGCCCTAGTGAGACCACAACTGGTGTATTGGGAGCAGTTTTGGTCCCATAATTTGAGGAAGCACATTCTTGCTATTGAGGGAGAGCAGCGTAGGTTCACAAGGTTAATTCCTGGGATGGCAGGACTGTCATATGCTGAGGGAATGGAGCAGCTGGGCTTGTATACTCTGGAATTTAGAAGGATTAGAGGGGATCTTATTGAAACATATAAGATTATTAAGGGTGTGGGCACACTAGAGGCAGGAAACATGTTCCCGATGTTGGGGGAGTCCAGAACTAGGGGCCACAGTTTAAGAATAAGGGGTAAGGCATTTAGAACAGAGATGAGGAAACACTTTTTCACACAAAGAGTTGTGAGTCTGTGAAATTCTCTGCCTCAGAGGGCGGTGGGGGCCGGTTCTCTGGATACTTTCAAGAGAGAGCTTGATAGGGCTCTTAAAGATAGTGGAGTCAGGGGATATGGGGAGAAGGCAGGAATAGGGTACTGATTGGGGATGATCAGCCATGATCACATTGAATGGCGGTGCTGGCTCGAAAGTGCCGAATGACCTATTCCTGAACCTATTGTCTATTGCCTATTGTCTATAAATATATATGTAATAATTAATAATACAATAAATTAATAAACAGGAACCCATAACAGCATTGATCTACAGAGGATTTTCGGTTAAAGGTCCATAACTCCCTGAAAGTGGCAACATAAGTAGATTGATTGGTACAGAAGGCATATGGCATGCTTGCTTTCATTGGTCGGAGCATTGAGTGTAAGAGTCAGAAAGCTTTATAGGACTTTGGGCCAGCCGCATTCTGAGTAGTTTGTGCAGTTCTGGTTTCTCCATTGCAGGAATTATGTGGAGGCTTACGAGAGGGTGCAGAGGACGTTTAGCAGAATGCTGTCTGGATAAGTGAGTATTACCTATAAGGAGTGGTTGGACAACCTTTGTGTAGGAAAGAACTGCAGGTGCTGGTTTACAGAGACGGTGGTGGAGGCAGATACAATAAGAACTTCTAAGAGCTTTTAGATAGGTAAATGGATATGCTGGGAATGGAGGGATTCGGATCACATACAAGCAGTAGTTTAACTTGGCATCATGTTCGGCATGAACATTATGGGCCGAAGAGCCAGTTCCTGTGCTGTACTGTTCTATGTTCTGGTAATAATTGGTAACCAGACTATCATATTGCAAAATGTAATTATGTAGTGCAACCAAAATAGTTCCTTGTAGATCAATGATCAAGTTGGGCTGTGGTTGGGCTTGTGCACTGTGGTTCAAGAGTGTAATGATTGTGGGAAATAGCTGTTCTTGAACCTGGAGGTCAGGGATCTCAGGCTCATGTACCTCCTTCCTGATGGTAACAAGATAAGAATGCGGCCAAGTTGGTGCAGGCCTTTGATATTAGGGTGCGGGTCTGAAGAAGGGTCTCGACACAAAACATCACCTATTCCTTTACTCCAGAAATGCTGCCTGACCCGCTGAGTTATTCCAGCATTTTGTGTCACTCTTTGATATTAGCTATTATTTTGAGGCAGCACCTCCTGTAGACCCCTTCAAGGGTTGGGAGGTCAGCACACAGAATGGACTGGGCAGTGTCTAACACTATCTGCAGCCTTCGAGTTACCGAACCTGGCTGTGATGCAACTAATCAGTGTGCTTTCTACCCATTACCTGAAGAAGTATATCAGGCGATATACTGAATCTCCTCAATTTTCGAAGGAAGTAGAAGCACTGGAACATTTTTTTGTGTTTGCATCAATGTCATAGTCATAGTCATAGAGTGATACAGTGTGGAAACAGGCCCTTCGACCCAACTTGCCCACATCGGCTACACTAGTCCCACTTGCCTGTGCTTGGTCCAAATCCCTCCAAACCTGTCCTATCCATGTACCTGTCTAACTGTTTCTTAAATGATGGGATAGTCCCAGCCTCAACCATCTCTTCTGGCAGCTTGTTCCATACACCACCACCCTTTGTGTGAAAACATTACACATCGGATTCCTATTAAATCTTTTCCCCTTCACCTTGAACATATGTCCTCTGGTCCTTGATTCGCCTACTCTGAGCAAGAGACTCTGCATCTATGCGATCTCTCCTCTCATGATTTTGTACACCTCTTCCTCCTGTGCTCCATGGAATAGCGACCCAGCCTACTCAACCTCTCCCTATAGCTCACACCCTCTCGTCCTGGCAACATCCTCGTAAATCTTTCCTGAACCCTTTCAAGCTTGACAATATCTTTCCTATAACATGGTGCCCAGAACTGAACACAATATTCTAAATGCAGTCTCACAATGTCTTATACAACTGCAACATGATCTCCCGACTTCTATACTCAATACTCTGACTGATGAAAGCCAAAGTGCCAAAAGCCTTTTTGACCACCTTATCTACCTGTGACTCGACCTTCAAGGAACCATGCACCTATACTCCTAGATCCCTCTGCTCTACAACACTACCCAGAGGCACTACCATTTATTGTGTATGGCCTGCCCTTATTCGACGTCCCAAAATGCAACACCTCACACTTCTCTGTGCTAAATTCCATCAACCATTCCTCTGCCCACCTGACCAATCGATCCAGATCCTGCTGCAATCTTTCACAACCATCTTCACTATCTGCATAACCACTCACTTTTGTATCATCAGCAAACTTGCTAATCTTACCCTGTATGTTCTCATCCAAATCGTTGATGTAGATGACAAGCAGTAACGGGCCCAGCACCAAACCCTGAGGCACAGCTGGGCTTAGCACAGATCCTTAGAGATATGCACATCCAAGAACCTAAAGTTGTCAACACTCTGTACTGCCTTCCCATCCCATTATGTCGATGAAGACAGATGCATGGTTCCTCGACGCTCCCTTCCCAAAGTCAACAAGCAGCTCTTTGTTTAATCTAATGTTCTGAGTAAGGTTGTTGTTTTGTCATCATTCAATCAGATTATCAGTCTCCTTCCACTACTCTGACTCATCATTACCCGTTATTCATCAACGTTTAGTTTAGTTTATTATTGTCACGTGTACCGAGGTACAGTGTAAAGCTTTTGTTTGCATGCCATCCAGTCAAAAAAAGACTATATATGAATATAATGAAGCTGTGCACAGATAACAGATAAAGGCTCCAACATTTAGTGCAAAGGTATAACATTGAAGTCTAGTAATGTCTGATTAATAGGTACGCAAAAATGTTGGAGAAACTCAGCAGGTGCCGCAGCATCTATGGAGCGAAGGAGATAGGCAACGTTTCGGGCCGAAACCCTTCTGATTAATGTCTGATTAATGACAGTTCAGAGGTCTCCAATGAAGTAGATAGGAGGTCAGGACCGCACTCTAGCCGATAAAAGGGCCGTTCAGTTGCCTGATACCAAGGTGTTACTGTCAACAAATTTAAAGATGGCGTTGGAGCTGTTACTAGCTACACAGTCGTGGGTATAGAGAGAATAGAGCAGAGGACTGAGCACACAGTCCTGAGATACTCCTAAGCTGACAACTAGACTTAAGTGTTTAAGAAAATGAACTGCAGATGCTGGTTTAAACTGAAGATAGACACGAAAATCTGGAGTAACTCAGTGGGACAGGCAGCATCTCTGGAGAGAAGGAATCGCCATGGGTGACGTTTCGGGACAAAACCATTCTTCAGACCCGAAGCTAGACTTCCATGTGGACCAATGCAGAGTGGAGAGCCAGTGAGATTGCATATGCTGTTGATCCCTGTGGTTAATCAGATGCTGTGAATTGCCCCCAGAAATGGAGTCTTGGGTACAGGGTGATTAATGAGAATATGTGTGATTTTTTTTAAAGCAGTCAGTGTAGAATTAATGAAAATTAGTGGTTAATGATCATTATAGACTCAGCGGGCCAATGAGTCTGTTTCCATGTGTGTTACTCTATCACTTTGCTATCTCAGGGTTAAAAATCAGGTTTCATATCACATTGTTCAATAGGACATTGATAATCTGCCAGCATTATGTTCGAATCAGGCACTACTACCGATGGGAGTGGCTTCTTTTGTTCACATATGGATTCATTCCAAGTACTTCCAGTTCTGCCCTTTACTTTGACCCTGTTACTTGCACTAACACTTGTCAATTTGTTTGGAATATAACAGAAGGACTGCTGTGCGTTGTCTTTCCTACCAATATTTCCATCGTACCAAGCCTTGGGCATTACTGTCCAAGCCTCATTACAATGCAAATATCATTTGCAGAGACAAAGCATAGCAGTCATTCCAGTATATTTCAAACAAATTGACAAGTGTTTTAGTCCTGTCATCTTATGCAGTTTCCTACCTGAATAGTTAGTGGGCCTTCCCTTTTACCTGCAACACATTTGACAGGCATTGTCTTTCGTTATTTTGTGCCTGAGATTTGTCATGACAAGTCGTTAGTTCTTGACATCCACCCTGCCAATGCAGTCATGTAATCAATGGCTGTCACTTTCAATGGCTGTGATTCTTCACCATCCTGTCCCATTTGAGAGTGTGAAGTATGCCTTAACAGTTCTTAACAGCTACTAAGTTCCATTGCAGTGCGTACACCATATGAGACATGGGAGCTCAAATAGGACAAGTGTTGTTTTCCCATCGCTCTTCATTGATGCCTTTGGAACTTTCCAAAAGCACTGCAGCCCAAGGCACAGCATAACTAAAATGTTTGGGAGCCTTGTGCATAACCAAATATTATTATTGGGCACAGGTCAGCAATTCAAGCTCTCCTATTTGCTCCCCTATTAAATTAAATCATGATAAACATCATTTTTATCTTTTTTCTAATTAGACTAATGTGCATAACATTTTCTTTTAGGAGTTCAATGTCTTTACCATATTTTGAGTGGGGAAAACTGCTTCTGAATTTCACTCCCAAATGGCATAGCTTTCATTTTGATATGTTGCTTTTCTCTTGATTTCATTACCAAGAAAATAGGAAAACAATGTTATGTATCAACTAATTTTATCATTCCCCAAACTTGAGGAAATCATATAGCAGTGCATTTCACTGAGATCTGACTGAGGCTCAAAGCAATGGGATTTCATATTCCAGTTGCCTAAAATAAAGGTTTTGTCTTTTTGATTAAAGTGCAAAAAGTAATTGATCTGTATTTGTCACTGTAGAAGCCTTTCAGTAGAATCTAGACGAGCACTTAAATCACTTTGGCATAGATAGCTACAGGGCAAGGGCTGGAAGAAGGGACTAATGTGGATGGTGCCCACTGGTCAGTGTGGATGTGCTGGGCCAAATGGCCTGTTCCCATGCTCCATGATTCCATGACTCTGTGACTCTGTGACTCCTCAGTTGCCTTGTTACTGTGTAAGCTAATTAAGTTGCAGAATTGCACAACTTGCTCTGAGTTGAACTCGGTGAGTCAAATCAACAAATTGCTCTTCCTATTTTCCAAGAACATTTGGGTTACTTTTGCACGTGATTTTCTTTTTCTCCTTACTGGCAGATGTTAACTTTACACTTTAGAATTGAACTTTCAGAAACAGGCTTGATGTTCCACAGAGGGAGTTGAAAACCTGAAAGCAGAGTGGCAGAGAGGATCGGAATAGAGAATGTTTCTTTATTGCAGGCTGGAGTCCAGCAAGATGTAAAACCGAGTGGCCTGGTGCCACCAGTGGTAGCAGGGTGAAACTACAGCATGACAATTTGCAGCGGATTCCATTGCTATAAATTATGTTATGGGAAAGGTGACATTAAAAACCCTGATTCCCTCCAAGAAATAAAGGACAAAATCAAGGCATTCATGGAATTTAGTATGACATTTGCTATGAGAATAACATTGAGGCTATTTGTCCTCAAATAGTGGAGGTAATCTAACAGTAATTTCTGAAGTATAAATGTGGAGCTGAACAGAGAAATTTAATAGACTTCCATCTCACTTAAATCCACTACCCACCAGTCTTTGTATGTCCCGCCTTTCTTTCTTCCCCTATAGTCAGTCTGAAGAAGGGTCCCAACCCGAAACGTCAGCTATCCATGTTCTCCCGTGATGCTGCCTCACCCTTTGAATTACACCAGCATCTTATGTCTTATGTTCCTTATTTAGGTTTGTTCCATCTTCCCAGTGTTACTTTGACCCACCTTCTAATCTCATATCGTTAGAAAATTATATAAGGTATTTTATCTCTTTAAGCAATAGTAACTGTGGTGGTATTAACCATAAAATGAACATTCATGGAACTATAAACGTTCTACCTTGTCACTTTTATACTAACTTTCATCAGTTACTGCTATAATAAATAGTAAGATTAAACGAGAACTTACCAGTTTGAAGTTTGATCTGTATTTTATGAGGAGTTACGATGAGGGATTACGTGAAGAGCCCGCTCAGCACGCATGCGCGGCATACTTCAAAGCAGCGGTGTGGAATCACAGATAGACACAGTTATTCAAGTAAACATAGTAAAGAAAAGGAGACATCAGTTTATCAGTTTGACCCATATTATTGAGGGTGGGAGCGGAGGGCACGTAATCCCTCATCGTAACTCCTCATAAAATGCAGATCAAACTTCAAACTGGTAAGTTCTCGTTTAATCTTACTATTTTACTTCGGAGTCATGTGAGTGACTACGTGAAGATTTCAAAGCTCTGTGATTTCAAAGCATGTAACAGTTATTACTTCACTCACTGCCGAAGTCCTTTAGGAAGGAAGTGTGTTATCGTAATCAACCAATGAATCTGTTTGTAGAAAACAAAACGGTATTTATTAACAATAACAACAAAAATAAATCGCTCCCCTAGGCTTAAATTAAATATTTGCAGTCTGTAAAATCTTTTCTGCAAATAAAACAGGTTTTGCCAACGGCTTGTTATAAAAAGTTCTGAACGTGGTTTCCCTCGCCCATCCTGCTGTAGCCAGGATGTGGTCCATCGGCACGTTCATTCTTTCAGCCGTTGATGTGGATGCTGCCCTGGTGGAGTGAGATTTGTACAAGTTAGTATCAATCCCAGCAGCTTTTATTACCTGCTTGAGCCATCTCAAAATGGTTTGGCTCGTCACACGACCATGAGGTTTTTTATGACTGACCCACAAGGCTTTTTCACTCCCTCGAATATTATTAGTTGTGTCTATATAGGACAGTAGGTGGGTCATGACACATAACCGTGGTTCTGGCGGGTAAGCCCGGAATTCCACGACTGGATTTGGTGTTCCTGGCCTGCTCTGTTTGATCAGTCCCTGGATCATAAAAGAGATCTGGTCTGGAGCTGTAATCATGTTGTCCAGTCGCAATCGATGTAGTGACTGGACCCTCTGTGCGGATACAAGTGCCATTAACATGAGCGTTTTGAGTGTTGATTGTTCCAGGCTGAGGGATCTGGCTGGTGGCCATCCCCTGAGGTAAGTCAGGACCACACTGACATCCCATATATGGGTGTACCTTGGTCTAGGGGGGTTGGTATTGTAAATGCCCTTCATTAATTCGACCACCAGCGGGTGAGATCCCATGGCCTGTTGTCCTGGTGCTAGTTTTAAATAGGCAGACAGGGCACTTCTTGCTGTGTTGATGGCAGTTTGGCCAGGAATTCCAGTATGTTGGTGATTGATGCAGTTGTGTAGGTGGTCCCTGTATCCAGGCAGTACTTTTCCCATTTTTTAACACTGGTAAAGTACTGTTTTTTAGTGGATGTTCGGAGGGATGCTGACATGATGTCGACGGTTTGTTCTGATAATCCCAGTCCTAGAAGTGGTCTGTTCAGAATCTGCAACCCAGGAGTTTGATTTTTTCATGGCACGGGTGGCTTATGCCTGACACTGGGTGTGTTAATAACTCTGGGTCACTGGGAAATACCATCGGAGTTTCAACAACCATGTCAAGGAGTATCGGGAACCATGGCTGCGTAGGCCAGTCGGGTACTATCAAAATACCTGAAGCAGAGTCCATTTGTATTTTGCGTAGTCCCCGACTGATGAGGCAGAAGGGAGGAAATGCATAGAAGAAGAAATTTCCCCAATCCAGCATGAACGCATCTACCGCTGCTGCCTCAGGGTCTGGTTCCCAAGCGACATACATAGGCACCTGGTGATTTAGTCTTGATGCGAATAAATCGATATCTGGCGTGCCATATTGCTTGATAATTTTTCCAAATATTTTGGGGTTTAACATACATTCGATGTTGTCATTAAATTTACGTGACCTGGTGTCTGCCACTGTATTTAGCTTACCTGGCAGGTAAGTTGCTGATAGCCAAATATGTCTTTCGACACACCATTGCCAAATTGTGTTGACCAACTTGTCGCATGATAACGATTTTATGCCGCCCATATGGTTAATGTAGGCCACCACCGTAGTATTATCTATTTGTAACCGTACATGCAAGTGATGCACATTTGATGCATATGCTTTTAAATCATAAAAGGCACCCAACATCTCTAGATAATTAATGCCTAGTGTAAGTAGTAATGATGACTCTGGGTTAGTCCATCTACCACCTGTGCTGGATATGGAGTTAGTTGCTCCCCAGCCTTGAGCACTGGCATTTGTTTGGATAACTAACATAGGGTTAGTGATGATAATAGGGCTGAAACTATGCCAAACGTTTTTTGCCCACCACTGTAGTTCTGATATTGCTTCAGTGGGTAACTTCATGACACGATCATAATGACCTGCATGTCGTTTTAGTGCCTGTACCTTTGCTCTTTGTAAGTTTTGATAGTGCAAAGGTCCGAATTGTGTACCCGGAAATGCTGCTACCATTTTCCCAATTACTCTTGTTCCTTGTCGAATAGTTGGTCGTTTGTTGACCATTATATTGTTGCATGATTGTGCCAATGCAACTGTTTTGTCTCTTGGCAAAGTTACAGTCATGTGGACTGAATTAATTGTGAAGCCCAAGCAGTCCATGGTTGTGGATGGCTTCAACTTAGGTTTATCTGGATGTAAGACAAATCCCAGGGTTTCGAACAACTGTTTGGTAGCTGATACAGCTGACATAGTCAATTCCATGGTCTTGCCTACTATGAAGATATCATCAAGATATGCCATGACAATATGTTTTTGTCTTCTTAATATTGCCAAAGCTGGTTTTAGTATCTTGGTGAATAATCTTGGGGCTGATGTTAACCCATTGGGTAATGCTTTAAACTGCCATAGTTGCCCCATCCAGGTAAATTTCAGGCCGCGCATGCGTGCTGAGCGGGCTCTTCACGTAGTCACTCACGTGACTCCGAAGTAAAATTGGTTTTATATCCGGTAAAGACAGAGACAGTGTTTCCATTTGCTGTCAAAATTCTTCAACTTGCTTGGCCCTGTTTTAAATTATCACTTTTGCTTAGTGCCATTAACTTCCAGGCATCACTCCAGGCAGTTTCGTAAAAAAATGCAGAACAGTTAGTGTTTTTTTTGCAAAAGCCAGCTACTTGCTCATTAAACTCAAATGGCATTATGTTCGCCACTCATATAAATCAAAAAGGTGGAAACATTTCCTCCTGTCAATCCTCAAAAATGACCTCCTTACAGCATCGACTATTTTTCTCAGAACTCCTCAAGCTTGCATCTCGTCTTCGATCCATCCAGCACAGAAACAGGCCCTTCTATTCAACCTACCAACACCAACCAATATATATTCACCATCCACACTAATCCCACCTACCTCGCTTGGCCCCAATTTCTCTCAACCTATCCTATCCATGTACCTGTCCAAATATATTTTAAATGTCATGATAGTACTTGCCTCAAGTACCTCCTCTAGCAGCTCATTCCATATATTCACCACCCTTTGTGGAGAAAAAATTCCCCCCCAGGTTCTTTTAAATCTTTTTCCTCTTTCCTTAAACCTATGTCCTCTGGTTCTTGATTACCTTACTCTGGTTAAATGACTCTATGCATTTACCCTATCTATTCCCCTCAAGATCTTATACACCTCTATAAGATCACCCCTCATCCTCCTGTGCTCCAAGGAATAACGTTCTAGTCTGCTCAACCTCTCCCTATAGCTCAGGCTCTCGAGTCATGGCAATATTCTCCTAAATCTTCTCTGCACCCTTTCCAGCTTAACAACATCTAAAAAGATTAAAATCTAGGAAGGAGATCAGGTCAGGGATGATTGCTCAAGGAATCTTACAGTTCATCTTGACAGTTCCGAATTCTTTAAAATTGTAGTTAGCACCAGCAAAGGAACTTTACAGAACTTGCTGGTTGGAATTGCCTGGTTTCTGGAGCCCAGGCTGTTCCTTGATATGCAGGCTGGACCTGCACTCCCTTAGTCCTGATGCTGAAGCCATGATAACTCCCTGGTGTTCAGCATTTGCTGCCCTGACTGATCCCTGGTGCCCAAACCCAGGTTGAATTTCACTGCCTAGGTTGATCCTTGATACCCAATCATATCTGGTGCGTAGGTGAGCCAGATCCCACAACGGCCAGGGTTTAGGAATGGACAGATTGCAAAGGAATTGAGTTCTTAGTTAGAAACCTCAGCCGTAGCCTTTACAGTATCTTCCAGGTCATCAGGGTGAGCTGGATGAAGATACCACAAAGTTATGGTAATGCAGAAGTTGGTGCAGCTGCTGCACAGCTCCAGTGACCTGGTTGTCATCCCTGACTTCCAGTGCTACCTGTATGAACTTCTTACATTCTCCTAGGTGCTCTGGTTTTCTCCTGCATCCCAAAGATGTTCTACATTTTAGCTACATGGCCACTGTAAATTTGCCCAAGACTAGGTGATAGGCAGGAATATCAGGAGAGAATTGATGAATAGGGACTGATGAGAATATTCTGACAAGCAGCA
The DNA here is from genome assembly GCF_028641065.1 of Leucoraja erinaceus. NCBI lineage: Eukaryota > Metazoa > Chordata > Chondrichthyes > Rajiformes > Rajidae > Leucoraja > Leucoraja erinaceus. The sequence continues at coordinate 68,004,457 of NC_073385.1, read as the reverse complement.
TAGATTTAATGGGCAGAATGACCTCCTCCTACATCATACGAGATCACTCCATTTAATGTGTGGATATACTCAGCCACGCTCCACATCTTCTTGTGGTTTTCAGGAATATTTGTTTCTTCCAGATATTCAGGACGATTGGCAAACGTAATGTTGTTAGGTTCCAAAGATCCCCTATATCTGACATCAAGTCAGGTGAAATGCACTTAAAAAGAACCATGAGATTTTTATGTGCATGTTTCCATTAAGTCAATAGCAATTAAGTAACAAAAAGGGATTCCTATTTAGAGTCATAGAGTGATACAGTGTGGGAACAGGCCCCCTGGCCCAACTTGCCCACACCGGCCAACACGTCCCAGCTACACTAGTCCCACTTGCCCATGTTTGGTCCATATCACTCCAAACCTATCCTATCCATGTACCTGTTTAACTAATTCTTAAACGTTGGGATAGTCCCCGACTCAACTACCTCCTCTGGCAGCTAGTTCCATACACCCAGATTCTCCTCAGATTCCTGTTAAATCTTTTCCCCTTCACCTTAAACCTATGTCCTCTGGTCATCGATTCACCTACTCTGAGCAAGAGACTCTGTGCATCAACCCGTTCTATTTCTCTCATGATTTTATACACCTCTATAAGATCACCCCTCATCCTCCTGCACTCCATGGAATAGAGACCCAGCCTACTCAACCTCTCCCTATAGCTCAGACTCTATAGTCCAGGCAACATCCTCGTAAATCTTCTCTGTACCTTTTAAAGCTTGACAACATCTTTCCTATAACATGGTGCCCAGAACTGAACACAATACTCTAAATGCGGCCTCACCAACGTCTTATACAACTGTAACATGACCTCCCAACTTCTATACTCAATACTCTGACTGATGACTATTTAAATAATTTGTTCAATTAATTTTCTGATAACCATTTTGTCATCCATTATACATCATAATTTTGAAATTTAATCTCTTCTGCATGCCATTTGCAATATCCATCATGGACCTTCCCCTTTATTTCTTCCACCTTTACCCCCTTCTCTACCTTTCTACATGGTTGAAATCTATGTAGTAGTATTATTTCTCTGTTCTAGCCTGATAAGAACTTGTTGGAATGAAAACATCAACTTTGTTTCTCCCGACTTAGATGAGAAATTACTTGTAGAACATTTCCACTACTTTGTATTTATATTTCAATGTTCTAGCATTAGCAACATTTTGTTTTCAACTTGTCCTGGTAAAACCAACATTTATCACCTATTCCGCTTGTTTATGAGAAGAAGATATTGACCCACTTCCTACCTTGGGCAGGGAGCTCCAGGGTGGAGAAAACGAAATACCTGTAGTGATAAAGTTCCATATGTGGATCCCATGTGCTGGAGTTAGGCAGCATTTCTGGAGAACATGGATAGATATTGTTTCATGTCCGAAGAAGGTTCCCGACCCGAAATGTCACATATCCATGTTCTGCAGAGATGCTGCCTGACCCACTGAGTTACTCCAGCATTTTGTGTCCTTTTGTGTAAACCATCACCTGCAGTTCTTTGTTTCTCCATATGTGGAGAACTTGGAGGAACCTGCATGTGACATTTCCATCTGCCTCCTCCCTATGTCCTTTGATGTGGTCAAGATTGTTGGTTTGTGAGGGCAGCAAGTATTTTCATGACTGTTTAATAATTTAGATTCTCATTAAATAATATATTAGAAAGCAAAATTAATATTTTGCTAATTAAATCATTTGTTCTAAGCCATAGCAGATGGAAAAAATACTTAATGCTTCCATTTTAGAAAACTTTTTTTTTTAAACGGTAAAATTGTACTTCAGTCACTTTCCACAAAAGTTTCATGCATGGATTCACTTCCTCAATGCTTTGTCATTCAGGTAAATGCAACTATTTGTGGTTTGATTTCTGTACTGTGGTGCAGCCCATGTGCAAGTATGATTTATGTCCCAGCTGGTGTTGAAATACAATCTCATATTGAAACAGCTGATTTGTGTCCAAGAGATCCAAGAAGGAATTCACTGTGCTCCACTCATTACTGTTTGTTTCCCACTGCCAGTCCTGACTCCAAGGAAACTTCTGGCCATCAATCTGAACATTCCCACTTGCCATTTGAATCCTGATTCCAGAAGAGCCGGAGCAAACAGCATGTCAAGTATGCAAATACGTGCCTCCAGATGTGGTAGGCAAGAGGCAACAACGTTTCCATGAACAAATAGAAAGAATAGTTCATGTAAAGGGGTGGTTTAAATGCTGAAGTACATTTTAAGACAATTGTTGGTGGGCTCGTGCAAAATATGACCCACTAGGGACAACAGGGCAATCTGTGCATGGAGCCAGAAGGTATATGTCAGGTCCAAAATAAATACTTTTCATCAGTATTCCAAAAGGAAACAGACCTTGTAGTTGCAGAATTCAGTCAAGAGGTTGGTGAGCGTTTAGTGTAAGTCTTCATACATGAAGGGGAGGTATAGAGAGAGTTGCGGATTACATTCCTACAAAATGCAGGTATAGCAATTTTCCGTAATTCGTTTGTCCAATTTTTGATTGAATTCATTGAAGTGGTAGCAAGGTGTATCAAGGTGTATCAGGCAGTATATGTGATTTACATAGATGATTAAAACCTTTAAGAAGATCCCACATGGGAGGTTGGTTCAAAAGATTAAAGTCAATGGGATCCAGGGCAAGTTGGCAATCTGGGTTCAAAAATTGGCTGGCAACAGAAGACAGAGGTTGATGGTGAACTTGTTGTGTTTCACAAAGATCAGTGCTGCGACCCTTGTTATTTGTAATATACACAAATGACTTGGTTGTGGATGTGGTATGGCAAAATAAATAAGTTCACAGATGACACAAAAAATGTTGGAGTTATGGATAATGTGGATGGTAGCATTAGGCTGCAAAGTTAAGATATCGATGTTTTGGTGAAATGGGCTGAAAAATGGTAGAAAGTGAATATTGAGGAATAGTGGGACTCTGGGGTTCAAATCTATGGATCCTTATAGGCGGCAATGAAGTAGATAACTTGGTTAGAAAGGCATATGGAATACTGGTAAAAATAGACACAAAGTGCAAGATACAAGGCGTTACAGATGCTGATTTACAAGTTAACTCACAAAGTTCTGGAGTAACTCAGTGGGTCAGGCGGCATCTCTGGAGAACATGGATAGGTAACATTCCACCTGACCCGCTGAGTTACTCGAGAACTTTGTGTGTTAATTTGTAAATCAGCATCTGTAACGCCTTGTATCTATATAGAATTCTGGCCTTCATTACTCACTGCATTGAATGCAGATATTGGCAGGTTATGTGCTAACCTTATAAAACATTAGTTGGACCTCCACTGGAGAACTGAGGGCAGTTCTGGTCATCAAGAGATTCACTAGAATGATGCCTGGGAGAGAGCAGTTCAGTTGGGTCTTTTCTTCCTGGAAAGGAGGAGGTTAAGAAGGGACATGATTGAAGTATATAAAATTATGAGAGGTTGAGTAGACTAGAATTGAGGAACTTTATTCCCATATCATAAAATTCGAGGACACAAATTAAGGTTAAGGGGTAAGTCATTCAGAGGGGATATGAGGGTAATCTCTTTCACCTGGACAGTGCTAAATACCAGGGATGCACTGCCGAAGAGAGTAGTTGAAGCTGAGATCGCTGACAGCATATAGATGTGATAAACAAACATTTGAATTGTTTAGAAATAGAAGACTATGAACCAAGTGCTGGGTGACGGAGTTAATAAGGAAGGGCGGCCACTGTTCGGCGTGGATAAATTGGACCAAATAACCTGTTTCCCTGCTGTATAGTTCAATGGTTCTTTTGGGTCAGATTTTGGAATTAGTGTTGAGTCCACATCATCAATGCGTGGGAGTGAGGAGGAAAAATAATTTGGAAATAGCCACCATTGACCCAAACCTAACAGCCCGTCCACAGAAACACTGAGGCCACAAGAGAAGCATTGAAATTTAGTAAGCTTCGGTAAATTATTTCCTCTTTACTCTCCAAATCCTCCCCACCATCCACAAAACTCAAGCCAGGAGAATGATGGAATACTTCTCCACCCTGGACAAGTGCAGATCCAGGAATGCTGAAGAAGCTCAAAACCATCTGGCACAAAGCAGCTACTTGATTAGTATTCCTCCTGACTGCTGTATAAATATTTACTGCTTCTCACTCTGGTGCACCACAGCTGCAGAGGGGTTTCCTACAAATCAGTTACTGATTAACACCACATTGACAGAATCTCCCAAACCCTAATCTCTACCATCCATTGATTCATATGCAATAGCTCCGAAGCTTCACTGGAAATACTAGAGAATTGAAAATGAAGATGGATCACATAAGCTACAGGGCAAATAGAAATGAGCAATAAATTAACTATAAGATGTACAACTTTATCCATCCTTTAGGAACTGATCCTCTGTCATACACTGTGATTATCTGGAACTATCCCTTACCGATAAACAATGCTACTGGTATGCTCTGGTCCCACCAGACGACAACCTTGTAGTGACAACGATAAAGAATAGTAAGATTAAACGAGAACTTACCAGTTTGAAGTTTGATCGTTATTTTATGAGGAGTTACGATGAGCGATTACGTGAAGAACCCCGCCAGTCCACATGTGCGTCAATCTTCAAAGCAGCAGTGTGAAATCACAGATAACAGTAATTGAAGTAACATAGTAAGATTATAGAACTAGACCTACCAGATGACCTTTATGATATGAGTACCGGGGGCGGTGGGCACGTATTCGCTCATCGTAACTCTTCATAAAATAAAGAACAAACTTCAAACTGGTAAGTTCTCATTTAATCTTACTATTTTACTTCGGAGTCACATGAGTGATTCCGTGAAGATTTCAAAGCTCTGTGATTTCATGCCGTAGATACGAATCCAGGCGTCTCACACTGCATCAGTTGACTCAGGAGGAGTGAATAATGAGCAATACATTGAAACATGGTACAGATGAACATGTTGATGCTTTAATTCACAAAAAGATAGAAAGAAAACACAATAGCGACCCCTCTCTCCAAGGGGGAAGCTATGAAACAGAACTTAAAATGGAATGGGCGAACACCCTAGGTTCGATAAGTGGTTTATTATAAAACCTCTGAAAAGTCCGTTCATTTGACCATCCTGCGGCCACGAGAATATGGTCTAGAGGGACGTCCATTGCCCTCATTGCTGACGTTGATGCCGCCTGATGGAGTGAGATTTAAAATTGTCAGTATTAACTCCTGCAAAAAACAATACTTGTTTCAACCATCTTGAAATGGTCTGAACCGCCACTTTCATATGTGGCTTTTTGTGGCTAATAAACAATGCTGCTTCCAAACCTCTGAGGCTCTTGGTGACTTCGGTATAATATCGCAAGTGCGCCACAACACACAGTCGTAAATCCGTGGGATATGCTGACAGTACAAGCTTGAATCCTGACACCCCTGGTCTGCTCTGTTTAATTAGATCATAGATGTAAAACATAACGTCATTCCCAGATGACACCATCCTGTCCAGTCGCAGCTTCTGCAAAGTCTGAACCCTTTGCGCTGAAACCAGCGCCATGAGCATGACCAACTTCAGGGTAATCTTGACCAAAGTCAAGGATGTGGCTGGACCCCACTGACGAAGCAGTGTGAGTACCACGCTTACATCACAGATTTCAGAATATCTGGGCCTGGGCAGGATTGGAATTAAAAACACCCTTCATAAACCGGGATATTAACGGATGAGATCCTACAGACTGTAGTTCCGAACCCAGCCATAAGTAAGATGACCGGGCACGCCTGGCACTACTGATGGCACTCCAGCTCAACCCTTCATCAAAATATAGCTTGGACAGAAATTCTAGCACATCTGAGATGCATGCTGTGTGGTATGTAATGTTCCCATGTAATCAAAACTCCTCCCATTTCCTGACATGAGAGATGTACTGCTTTTTGGTACTATCCCTCCAGGACGATGTGATGACATCCATGGTACGGTTGGATAGTCCCAGACCCAGGTATGGCCTCCTCAGAATCTGCAAATTAACAGATTAATACGATCATACAACGGGTGTTGATCCCCAGTCACAGGGTGCACCAATAGGTCATTACGTTTTGGGACTGCCATAAAAGGCTGAGTTATTATGTCCGAAATGAGAGGGAACCATGGCTGTGTAGGCCAGTTGGGTACCACCAAAACTCCTGAGGCGGAGTCCATCAAGCGGAGGCTTGATCTTGAGCAAGCACCGACTGATGAGGCAGAATGGAGGAAATGCATATAAAAACACTCCGCCCCAGTGTAGCGGGAACGCGTCTACCGCTACTGCCACTGGGTCTGGTTCCCATGAAACATACTTCGGTACCTCCGGTGATTGAGTCTGGATGCAAACAAATCGATATCTGACATCCCATACCGAACAACAATATCATTGAATACATCATGATTCAACATCCATTCTGTGTTGTCATTGAATTTGCGTGACCTGGTGTCTGCCACCATGTTGAATCTGCCTGGCAAGTAGACAGCTGAAACCCAAATGTTTCTTTTAATGCACCAGTGCCAAATAAGGTTAGCCAATTTGTCACAAGATTCCGACTTGATTCCACCCATGTGATCAACCTAGGGCACTAACAACTGAAGGTTCTTCAATCAGAATTTTGCTGGAGCAATTTCAAATGTACCTTATCCACCACTGTACTTCAGCAATAGCTTCAGCTGGTAATTGCATGGGCCTGTCGAAATGACCTGCATGTATCCTGAGTGCCTGTGCCTGTACCTTTTCCCTCTGTAAATGTTGGTAATGCAAAGGTCCATACTGTGTAGCTGGAAAGGCAGCCACTAATTTGCCAATCAAGCTGGCCACATGTCTAATTGAAGGTTGTTGCTCCCCCAAGAGTGTGTTACAGCCTTCAATTAAATCTAATCTGTTACCCTTGGGCATGTGAGTTGAATTAACAGCGAATCCCAAATAATCAATAACTTTAACTGGTATCAATTTTGATTTAGCTGGATGAATGAGAAACCCCAATCTCTCAACCATGTGTTTAACAGCTGAAACAGATAATTCAGCAGCTTTCCGGGTCTTCCCAATTATTAAGATATCATCCAAATAAGTCATTACAATATGACGCTGAACCTGGAGTAGCCCCAGTACTGGTTTTAGCAGCTTTGTAAATAATCTAGGGGCTGAGGTTAACTCATTAGGCAGTGCTTTAAATTGCCATCATTGCCTCATCAAGCTAAATTTCAAATATCTCCGATGATCGTTATGAACAGGCACTGAGTAATATGCATCCTTTAGGTCTATACATGCCATATAACACCCTCTGGAAACCAATTGCTTGGCAGTAGCAAATGTTTCCATTTTGAGATGTTTGTACTGCCCAAACAGATTAAGGTCCAAGATAATCCGACTCCCACCATCTTTCTTTGGCCTAGGAAAAAAAACGAATTGGTGAGGTTGATAAACTGTCTTCTCAATTACACCTTTTATATATAATTTTTCAATTTTAGCTTGATCCTTCAAATTCTCCTTTTGTGTGAAAATGAGTGCCCGCCTTGGTGTATGCTGTGTGGGTGGACACAAATTGGGAATTAATTCAATTCGAAACCCTTGTATACTTTGCAGTATAAACAACTCTGATCTTTCAGCAAACCGCTTGTAGGGGTACTGCCTCCGAAGGGTTCTGCTGGCCATTGGCACTTTAATGAGCCCGACTCGTTCTTGCCTCGTCAGCGAGCTCCTTCACCCGTTTTGCGAGGTCTTCCCCAAACAGCAGATTCTGTTGCTGAATGTTGCTAGGCTTACACAGAGCAGCGAACTTTGGGTTGATGGTAGGGCAGATGGCGCTCTTTCTCAGGCAGTTTATCTCGAAGTGCGCATTGCACATGAGAGCCCGGGCATCCTGCAGTACATCAGTCAGGTGCCCACCATCCACCGACCTGCCGAACGCCGTAATGCCCGAAACAAGCAGCTTCAGCACCCTTTGCAGCCTCATTTCCTGCGCCCTGATGCCTACGCCCATATGGCCCCATATGGCATGGTTTACTGCCGGCACTTTAAGCAGGGATACAATTAGCCGGGGTGTCGTACTTCTTGGCCGTTGCATCCATGGTCAGCTCCTGAAGCTGGTGTGAGGCCAAGTAATTAATACTCGCAGCCAACTCTTCACCCAGCGGCTCTCCTGAGTCTGTTGGGATGTCAAATCTAGCTGCCAGGAATGGTACCTCTGGCTCGTACCTTTCATCCCTTGGAGCAGCCTCCACTGCTAAGCCCACAGATTCGGCGTCAGAATCATACTGACCCGTTATGCTCGCCTCCTCCAAGAGGGAGACATTAAGCAGCCCTGTAGTAGGTGCCACTGGCGCGGGCTCTTGGAGAGGCCGGCACTGACACAATTCCTCCTGCTGGAGTGTGTCCTGGTGGAGAATCCTCTCCATTAGGAGCTCCATCCCGGATAACCGGCCAAACATGGTATCCATTCCCGGAGGGGAACCCTCCTGGCCGGACTCGTCCGAGTCTATCGGCCGTGCAGACTTTCTGGTGGCTTTACACCCCACAGGCGCAGTCAGGGTGCTCTCAGACACCAATCCTGCTGATTCACTGAGTCGCTGGTCTTACCGTTAGTGACTCAGTAGATGAACTAGGTGGCCGCCCGCTACCCGCACTTCCGCGGTCCTCTTTAGTTACTTTCGCGATGACCCGCCTTGCTCTCAACGTTTTCTCCATGCTTGGACTTGCCTCCTGAAATAAGAATTATCAAGCGCAGAAACGACCTCCGACTAAGTTTGACACTTACCTGAGGCTTTTTAAACTTACCGCTGGAGGAGCGCTGCTCCTCCCAGCCAGTCGCTGCGCCATGCGTCAGACGTAATAACGCGCCTACGGACTGGCGGGGTTCTTCACGGAATCACTCACGTGTCTCCGAAGTAAAATGAAGATGGATCACATAAGCTACAGGGCAAATAGAAATGAGCAATAAATTAACTATAGGATGTACAACTTTATCCATCCTTTAGGAACTGATCCTCTGTCATACACTGTGATTATCTGGAACTATCCCTTGCCGATAAACAATGCTACTGGTATGCTATGGCCCCACCAGACAATAACCTTGTAGTGACAACGATAAAGAATTTGGGGTAGCCACTACATCTTCATCATAAAAGGTAATGAAGATCTCTGTAACCAGACTCTTGCTGGAGGATCTTGCAGCCTTTCCTTACTGTGGGGAATGGCTGGAGAGCAGAATGTTGCTCAATGAGGAATCATTGGAAGACTGGATTTAGACATCTCTGCAGTCACACATATATGCACCGATAACCCTGTCAAATGAATTTTTCCATTGAAAATGCAAGATACTGCGTGTATAATAATAACAACAAACTTGCTGTCCACTTGAAACGACAGCTGCAGTTACTAATTTTCAGGAGAATTTTCACTGCAAAACACTGAGAATCAAGGAGTCATACAGCACAGACTCATTGTGACCCGCTCTGAGAAATGGAATCAAAATGAACCCCACAACATCACTTGACTCAGTTGTTAGCATTTTGAATAAAAGGAGCAAAAATGGCAACATTAAACAGCAAGTGTGAAATTTCAATAGACACTGTTTTTTACACTCTTGCCAGTCCAAGCATCACCAGAAGGAACAGGACATATTTATAACATTAATCCTCTGTCTGTGTTGCAACATTTATTTACAACTATGAAAAAAACAAGACCTTTGCCATAATACTTTAAAAATAGGCAATGCTTGCATGGATGAGCACTCAGCAGGCTTGAAGAAAATAAATAAACTTCCTGAAGGACGAAAGCGGTGGAGGTGGTGTTTTGTCTGTTATTGGATAACAATTGTTATATTGGAATGCTATAAGGAACTAGCAATTTTGTCATTGGCTAAACTTCCAAATATATTAATATAATAGTGTTTAATTCAGCCATGAGAGACAGAATGCCAGATAATCACATGTGTATAAAAGACAAGAGAAAGTTGTACATCTGTATATTTACTGCTGGTATTCTGTGTAGACATTTTAGATTAATAAAACATCTTGAAGTGCAGCCAAAAATTGTTTTCATATTTCTGGCCTGGTGTCGGAGTATGACTCAATTGCTGTCAACTTGGGTATTTTGAACTCTTTGTCATGGCTGCAGGATCTGTGAGTTGGAAGATAGAATTAATGATAGAATTATACTAATATTCATTTGATTTGGGCTTTTCTACAGTGTTAAATATGATCTGCATGGTTTCACTCCATATGATTTAAGAACTTCATGACAGACAAAGGCAGTGAGATCCTACTGAAAACCATCCTGTCACGAGACTGGTACGGAACATGCTCCATCGATGTTAATATCAATATGTACTCTTGACTCCTTGTAATTTAAGGAGAAGCTACCAACTCTCTTGTAGGACAAAAGACAATAGATAATAGGTGCAGGAGTAGGCCATTCGGCCTTTCGAGCTAGCACCGCCATTCACTGTGATCATGGCTGACCATCCCCGTTCCTGCCTTCACCCCATACCCTTTGACTCCGCTATCTTTAAGAGCTCTATCTAGAGTGACAAACTGTTTTAATTTGCATTGGTAAATACCATAGAAGCTTTGTCCTTCGGCTTACACTGAGGACTAACCTGTGTAAATCAGGTTCGCAGCATCAATGCCCAACAAACACTTGGTTGTATATCCAACCTGCAGGTTTCAGGGTGCTGCCTGCAACAGATGGAAGATAAGATGATCTATTATTGAATCATAACCTCACTGAACTCCATGTGCACATTTACAAACTGCTGGCATTAGCTTGCTTTTCATGGGAACTAAAACAATTTATTCAGATTGTTCACAAGCCTTAATATAGACAAGGCAATATAGACTATAAACAATAGGTACAGGAGTAGGCCATTCGGCCCTTCGAGCCAGCACCGCCATTCAATGTGATCATGGCTGATCATCCCCAATCAGTACCCCGCTCCTGCCTTCTCCCGATATCCCCTGACTTCGCTATCTTTAAAAGCCCTATCTAGCTCTCTCTTGAAAGCATCCAGCGAACTGGCCTCTAGCGCCCTCTGAGGCAGAGAATTCCACAGACTCACAACTCTCTGTGAGAAAAAGTGTTTCCTCGGCTCCGTTCTAAATAGCTTACCCGTTATATTTAAACTGTGGCCCCTAGTTCTGGACTCCCCCAACATCGGGAACATGTTTTCTGCATCTAGCGTGTCCAAACCATTGATAATCTTATATGTTTCAATAAGATATCCTCTCATCCTTCTAAACTCCAGAGTGTACAAGCCCGGCTGCTCCATTCTCTCAGCATATGACAGTCCCGCCATCCCGGGAATTAACCTTGTAAACCTACGCTGCACTCCCTCAATGACAAGAATGTCCTTCTTCAAATTAGGGGAACAAAACTGCACACAATACTCTAGGTGTGGTCTCACTGGGGTCCTATGCAACTGAAGAAGGACCTTTTTGCTCCTATACTCAACTCCTCTTGTTATATAGGCCAACATGCCATTCGCTTTCTTCACTGCCTGCTGTACCTGCATGCTTATGACTGATGAAGAAGGACCCCCAGATCCCGTTGTACTTCCTCTTTCCCCAACTTGACACCATTTAGATAGTAATCTGCCTTCCTGTTTTTGCTACCAAAGTGGATAACGTATAACTTTAACATACACCTTTCCTGCCAACCCTGCTCCTCGCAATGTGTAATATTAGTATAGCATATATGGATATGTAATAATGGCTGTACCTCTTTAAGAATTGTATTGTGTTTCCTGCTCTCTACTGTTGCAACATTGTTTCGAATGAAACATGCCAGAAAGTCTGGGTCTATCTGGAAAAGGACTCAGTAAAAATAAGCTGCCTTGACACTGAGAATTTAATTTATTTAATAAAGTACCATGGATGTTAATTTGGTTGACTTATCCAGTAGGTTGCACTGGAGCCTACCATAGAGAAGGCAATTCTGGATTTAATGTTATCTAATGGACTCAAGGTAAAGGAACTGCTAGGAGGTAGTGACCATAATGTGATCATTTTTAATCCGCAATTTGAGAGGGAGAAGGAGAAGGTTAAATTAGAAGTGTCAAGTGTTGCAGTTGAACAAAGGGGATTATGAAGGCATGAGAGGGGAGCTGGCCTAGATCGACTGGAAAAGGATCCTGGCAGGAATGACGGTGGAACAGCAATGGCAGGAATCCTGGGCATAATCCAGAAGATGCAGGATCATTTCATTCCAAAGAGGAAGAAAGATTCTAAGGAGAGTAAGAGGCAACCGTGGCTGACAGGGGAAGTTAGGGATGGAATAAAACTAAAAGAAAAGGTGTATAACACAGCAAAGAATAGCCGGAAGCCAGAGGATTGGGAAACTTTCATAGGACAACAGAAGGTAACAAAATGGGCAATACGGGGTGAAAAGATGAAGTACGAGGGTAAGCTGGCCAAGAATATGAAGAAGGATAGTAAAAGCTTCTTTGGGTATGTTAAGAGAAAAAGATTAGTAAAGACAAATGTGGGTCCCTTGAAGGCAGAAACGGGAAATTATTAAGGGGAACAAGGAAATGGCAGAACGTTGAACAGGTACTTTGGTTCAGTCTTTACTAAGGACGACACAAACAATCTCCCAGATGTACTAGGGAACAGAGGATCTAGGGAGACAGAGGAACTGAAAGAAATTTGCATTAGGTGAGAAATAGTATTGGGTAGACTGATGGGACTGAAGGATGATAAATCCCCAGAGCCTGATGGTCTGCATCCCAGGGTTCTCAGGGAGGTGGCTCTAGAAATAGTGGACGCATTGGTGATCATTTTCCAATGTTCTACAGATTAAGGATCAGTTCCTGTGGATTGGAGGATAGCTAATGTTATCCCACTTTTCAAGAAAGGAGCGAGAGAGAAAACGGGGAATTACAGACCAGTTAGCCTGACAGCGGTGGTGGGGAAGATGCTGGAGTCAATTATCAAAGAGGTAATAATGAGGCATTTGGATAGCAGTAAAAGGATTAGTTCAAGTCAGCATGGATTTATGAAGGGAAAATCCTGCTTGACAAATCTTCTGGAATTTTTTGAGGATATGACAAGTAAAATGGATGAAGGAGAGCCAGTGGATGTAGTGTATCTGGACTTTCAGAAAGCCTTTGATAAGGTGCCACACATGAAATTAGTGGACAAAATTAGAGCACATGGTATTGGGGGTAGGGTATTGACATGGATAGAGAATTGGTTGGCGGACAGGAAACAAAGAGTAGAAATAAACGGGTCCCTGCAATGAGCATGCTAGGAGGTTGCAGGGTGACTTGGATAGGTTGAGTGAGTGGGCAGATGCGTGGCAGATGCAGCTCAATGTGAGGTTAGCCATTTTGGTGACAAGAAGAAGGAGGCAGATTATTGTCTCAAAGGTATCAGATTTCGAAAAAGGGAAGTGCAACCAGACCTGGGTGTCCTTGTACACCAGTCACGTGTCTAGGTGGCACGACTGACGTTGCAGCGGCTTCTGCAGTCCGTCTGTCTTTTTTTAGTTTTGTTCCGTTGAATGTATAGTTTTGTTGTACTTTTTATATTGTTCTTAGCTGTGTATATGTGGTGGGGTGGGGGGGGGGGGGGGGGGGCTGGGGGAAACTTTTAAATCTCTTCCCTGTACGGGTGACCCGACCTTTTCTCTGTCGGGTCTCCGTTGTCGTTGGGGCCTACCACCGTGGAGCGGCCTCCAACCGGAACGACCTGGAGCGCCAGTCGCGGAGCCTGCGGAGCTGTGGACTTACCATCTGGCCGGTTTCGGAGACCCCGAGCGCTGTGGTGGCGGCCCGACTTCGGAGCTTCGGAGGCTCCAGCCGCCGGCCCGGTGGACAGTGACATGGGGTGCTCGCGGGTCCCTGGTGGGGGAACGCTTATCTGCCATCGCCCGCCGGGGACTTTAACATTGGGAGAAAAAATGAAGCACAGGGGAGAGACAAGACTTTGCCTTCCATCACAGTGAGAAGGAGATTCACTGTGATTGATGTTTGTGTAAACTGTGTTGGCTGTGTGTCATGGTTCTTTTCGTATGACTGCAGAAACCCAATTTCGTTTGAACTTCTTTTGAGGTTCAAATGACAATAAATTTGTACTGTATTGTATTGTATTGAAAGTAGGCATGCAGGTACAGCAGGCAGTGAAGAAAGCTAATGGCATGTTGGCCTTATAACCATATAACCATATAACAATTACAGCATGGAAACAGGCCATCTCGGCCCTACAAATCCGTGCCGAACAACTTTTTTCCCTTAGTCCCACCTGCCTGCAATATAACCAGCCTTCTTAGCAAGAGGATTTGAGTATAGGACTAAAGAAGTTCTTCTGCAGTGAGACCACATCTGGAGTATTGTGTGCAGTTTTGGTCTCCTAATTTGAGGAAGAACATCCTTCCTATTGAGACAGTGCAGTGTAGGTTCACGATTGCATGACTGTCATTAGAGGAAAGATTGGAAAGACTGGGCTTGTATTCACTAGAATTTAGAAGGATGAGAGGGTATCTTATAGAAACGTATACATTTATAAAAGGACTGGACAAGCTAGATGCAGGAAAAATGTTCCCAATGTTGGTGGAGTCCTGAACCAGGCGCCAGTCTAAGAATAAAGGGGAGGCCATTTAAAACTGAGATGAGAAAAAACTTTTCCAGCCAGAGAGTTGTGAATTTGTGGAATTCTCTGCCACAGAGGGCATTGGACACCAATTCACTGGATGGATAAAGCTCTAGGGTCTAGAGGAATCAAGGAATATGGGGAGAAGGCAGGCACGGGTTACTGATTGCAGATGATCAGCCATGATCACAGTGAATGGCGGTGCAGGCTCGAAGGGCCAAATGGCTTCCTCCTGCACCTATTTTCCACGTTTCTCTGCTTCTATCTTTGAGAGATACAGAGAAATGTTTAATATTTTATATCACTGAGGACAGGCTGAACTTCCCCTGCTTGGTTGGTTTGGAAATGCATCTGTCAGGCCATACTTGTAATAGTCAAGGTTAAGGACGTGCTGATGGCTAATAATTTATGGTTATCTTGAACAATTGAATAACCTGGATTCATAAGAAATTATTTAGCGATGGAAAGCTAATGGAACATCAAAGCTGGGAAATGTTAAATAAGCCGTTGGGCTTAAGTCACTTTCAAAGATGTCGACAAAAAATGACTCTGTAAGATATTAATTAATTCACCAATTTGAAGCTGCTCTTAAAACTTTAAAACTTGTGCCTGAGGATCCACTATGGGTACAGCCATGGATTTTTTGAGAAAAACAGCACGCGTAAAGTCAGTGGTTTCAAAGATTTATTACAAGTTTCAAAACATGGTTCATTTTGACTTCCTTTTAAAATTTGAGTATACCTTAGGGAAATACTTCTGTGTACAATGGATGAGGATTTGGAATCGCATTGATGTCTATATCCCAGGAATCTTTTGAAAACATTTGCATTTGGAATCAAATGTTGGCATAGGTAGCTTCCATCAGCCTCTCGAGTCTATTTTACCTTGCATTGAGTTCACGGATACGAAAGTGGCATGTGAGAGGTTTTTAGATAGAGCTATGGATATGGAGGGATGTAGATTACATTCAGGCAGAGGAGGTTAGTTTAACCAGGCATCGTCTTTGGCACAGAACTGTTTCTTAGCTGTATTGTTCTGTTTTCTGTGGATAATCAATGATCCAAATCTATGTGCTTATATTTATCGTTTTGCCATTAGTACCTTTTGGTTTTGGCATAGAGAAATATCCTCAAGCAATTCACAGATGTGTAATCATGAAAAATACATATATCAAGCCAAAAAAGATGGTAGTCGGAATGAAAAGCTTGGGGAACATTGAGGGAGGGTCTTACAGATCCTAGAACAGAGAGTTGAAGTCTTGTGACAACATGGGGTGAGAACTGTAACACTCGCTTAATAATAGGCTACAGCTGGTTTTTTTTTCTCTCTCTCCCTCTCTCCCCATCTCCCTCTCCCTCTCTCTCTCTCTCTCTCTCCCCCCTCTCTCTCTCTCTCTCTCTCTCTCTCTCTCCCTCTCACCCCCTCTCTTCCCCCTCTCTCTCCCCTGCCCCCATTCTGAAGCAAACTCTCTCCCTGAAGCAAACGGTCTCTCTCTCTCTCCTACATCTGAAGCAAAGGGCTTTAAGTATTGTGATGTAAATAGTGATGTCGATAATACATAACCCAGGGCACTCTGAAGAGATTTTTTGCAAAGTGGTAATTATGTAGTGACTAGGAATAGTCTGGACATCATTCATGCTGGGGTTTTGGAGCATTGTAGAATCGGGAAAGATAAGCTTTCGTTTACAGGATGCAGACATCATTAGTAAAGCTGGCATTTGTTGTTGATGCTTAAATGCATTTAAAAAGCTGATGGCCAGCTGCCACCTTAAACCACTGTGGTCTTTCTGATGAAGAAACTCCCGTGGTGCTTTTGGGTTGGGAATTCCAAGACTTGGATTTAAAAGGCAATACGCTTCCAAGTCAGAGTACTGTCACTTGGAGAGGAACTTTAAAATAGTGGTATTCCCATGCTAAAAGATTTGTCACTTGTAGAAGTGAAAGATGATGAAGATGTAAACTAGAACATTTGAATTTTTAATTTCAAGCTTTGAAGATTCATAGCGAATGTGGCGTGGTGAGGATAAAAACACGGGTGAGTGGAAGTTGGCACAAAATAAGACACAACATGGTGAAGTTCATAGGGCATGATGGATGGTTATTCAAGGGAAGACTTGAAAATTGCAAAAAAGCTTCTTGTCATATCTGTGTATGATGAAGTAAGGTATGGATGGAAGGTGGCAGAAAGCAGCATTTCATAGTTAGATGTAGAGAAGGAACTGCAGATGCTGGCTTACAAAAGAATACACAAAGTGCTGGAGTAAATCAATGGGTTAGGCAGTATCTCCGGTGACATGGATGGGTGACGTTTCGGTTTGAGACTCTTGTTCGTTTTGAAGAGAACAAAAAGAAAGAGTTTCTAAGTACAAACGTGTGTACATACATTGAACTTTTGAAGTTAATAATACTATGGGAACAAAATGAGGAGTGACCATAGGTCGAGGGGCCCGTACTTGATTCAATGGGCACTGAAGCTTGAAAAAGTTAATAATCTTTGGTGAGTTTGTTTCATATTCATTGTGCAAGCAATACAACTGAGGCTATTCGGCACAACAGGTCCACTGAAGAGTAAGCTTTGCATGAACCAGCCTCCACTTTTCCTTATCTATTATATAGTCTTCTACTTCCTGCTCCCCGAGACATTTATCTAGGTTCTCCTTAAATCCATCTGCATTCTGAAAAATTGTTCTGTTATATGTATCTCCAGTTTTACCTTTCTAAATGACCCATTTAATTGTGCATATCTAATTGTACATAATCTGTATGCTTAAAAAAAACAATGAGTGCCATTAGCCTTCACCAGAAATCTTTAGTCTAGTGACTTGTGCCTTCAAATATTTCAAGGATTGTAGCCTGAAAGTGGTTGTGATCACCATTTATGTAGAAGCCGCTACACATCTACGATGCAGCAGGGAATATTAAAATGCAGAGGAACTTAAGAGTGAACAGTAAATACTTTTACCAAAATTAAAAATGTTAAAAATAAGTGAAGGCAAGAGTAGGTCCACAGTCAGAAATTGGGGATTTCATTATGGGGGAACAAAGAGGTGGGAAAGCATTTAAACAAATGCTTGGATTCTGTCTCTGAAGAACTCACCAGTGATGTCAGGGACCCTAGAGTATAATGTAGGTGGGAGTTAAGGAAATAGTGCTGATGGGTTTAGTGGTTCAGAAAGTTAATCAATCCCCCGAGCGTGATAATTTGTATAAAGAGTTAACTGTAGAAATAGTGGATGCATTACACATCATTTTCCATTTTTTTTTGATTATGAAATAATTCCCATACATAGGAGTGTGCCAAATGTAACACCAGGAGAGAGAAAGATAAAAACTATAAACAGGTTAGCCCAGCAACATAGGTAGGAAAATACTAAAGCCTATTATAAAGAAGGAGATAACAGGACCCTTGGGAAATACCAACAGTGTTATGGGCCTGTCCCACTTAGGCGACTTTTTAGGCGCCTGCAGGAGACTATGCGGTCGCCACATGGTCACCACATGTTCGCGGGAGGTTGCCGGGGAGTCACCTTCGTGGTCATGGGGATTTCCCACATTCTCAGAACTAGTTGCGGCCTCATTCTGGTCAACCAGAATGAAGCTGCCATGGAGAGTAGCGAGAATTCTCGTGCCGTAGGTGCAGAGGAAGGAGGTCAACGGTTGTCGTGGGTTCTTGTAGGTTGTAGCCGGTGCTGACCGGTGAATTTAATTGGCTCATTGGGGAAAAATAAACGTAACCAGTAGTTTTCAAAACCAAGGGTAACTGACCAGTAACGTTAATGTCCGTCGAACTTCACAGCCGTGTATCTCTGGCTTCTTAAAAGTTGTCGCCACTCCTTCTCCCCACCCCTTCTCCCCCCTCTCCCCCCTTTCTTTTAAAGGACTTAAGTGACCCTTCCCGTATACTGTGCTTTCACCTTCTTAATTAGAGCGCCAACCTTCCTGTATCACATTGGCTTTGCACCATGTGAATTTCACTCAGACAGCACTCCCCCCACTTGCCCTGTCTCCCGCCTGCATAACTGGCTGGTGTGTGTATGTGTGTGTGTGTGTGTTCCACTCCAGTCGCCGTTTTTTCAGCAACCTGCTACGACTTCCCAGTCGATGACAGTCGCCTGAAAAATCGCCCAAGTGGGACGGGCCCATAAGACAAAGTCCACCTGGATCTCTGGAAGAGAAGTCATATTTGACAAATCTACAGGAGGCTTTTTTTGAGGGTGAAACTGAAAGAATAGGTGAGGGGAAATCAGTGAATGCAATGTTCTTGGACATTTAGGCTGTTCTTGAAAAAGCCCTGCTTAAAATTAAAACACGTGGTATTGGTAATAATGTAATGGCGGTGTTTGCGAATAGTTTGATAGACATGAAAGCAACAATAGGAACGTGGATAAATGTGAAGTTATCCACTTTGACAGGAAAAAACGAAAGCAAAAATATTATTTAAATTGTGCTCAGAATTAGAGTTGTGGATAGACAAAAGAAAGCTTGGTTGTTCTTGTACACCAGTCACTGGAAACAAACATGGAGTTGCATCAAGCAGTTACGAAGGCAACTAATATTTTGGCCTTAATAGAAAGAACATTTGATTATTGGGGAGAGGATGTCTTGCTACATTTATGGATGGTTTTGGGAGATCACATCCTTCATATGTATCTGTTATAGAAGCAGTCCAATGGAGGTTCACCAGCATAATTCCAGAGATGGTGAGATTGGTTTAGAAGATTGAGAGAGGATCCGATTCAAACGTTCAAAGTTCTGACAGATTGGATGCAGGGATTCCTTTGGCTGGAATGTCTGAAACAAGAATACACAAAGGGCATCAAGTAAATAGGGAGAGGACAGGAAATTGCTGAAACTGAGGTAAGTGATTGGACATTCTCCAAATATTTTTATAATATCTCTTTGCATCCTCTTCAAAATTTGGAATCCCACTCAGATTAGTGTTATTGATAAAGTACATTGTATTCGCTCATCCAATTGATACAGATCTCTGTTGTGCCATTCCAGTTACTGCCTGTCACTCTTAAAAAAAAGAGCAGTGGTCTATAGAATCAGTTTTATTGATGAGAAAAATATTACCAAAAAACATAAATATGTGAAAGTGAATGGATAGAAGGCTCTGCGATTGCTCCTCTTGCATTCTTCCTACTTTGGCTAATCTACACGATCACTGAATCTCATGGAATCTGACAGTGATTGAAGTGCTTCATCAGCCCTTGCACTAACATGCCTTTGGCGGGTCCCCAACATTCAGCCATCTGAAGAAGGGTTACGGCCCAAAACGTTGCCTATTTCCTTCGCTCCATAGATGCTGCTGCACCCGCTGAGTTTCTCCAGCATTTTTGTCTACCTTCGATTGTCCAGCATCTGCAGTTCCTTCTAAAACATTCAGCCATTTGAACCATTCTGTTGAGAACCTGCTGGATTGAGCCCTGACTTATACTGCTGTTATCAGAATGAGACCCGCCTACCAAATTGCTGAAAACATTCAGGCATTCCTCTTGTCTTAGCTGGCTACAAAAACACTCAATATTTCAGACATTTGGAAGCCACCAAAATTTAACCATACTGCAAAAAATAATTACAATTATAACTAAAAAACAAAAGCTACCAAGACACTTAACAATAAAGCATTCAAATCAATAAAGATACAAAGTGCTGGAGCAATTCAACGGGTCTGGCATCTTCAGACCGAAGCGTTTATTTATATGGTCTGAAGAAATGTCACATATCCATGTTCTCCGGAAATGTTGCAACAACCATAGAGTTACTCCAGCACTTTGTTTTATTTTGTAAATGAGCATCTACAGTTTCTTGTTTCTCCAAGCATACAAATAAACTAATAGCAATTATTGCTGTTCAAGGGAGTAGTCCTTTGTCTGGTTTGTAAGTCATGTAGTGGATTTTCCTTCTAAAGAGCAAAGAAATTGCTACAATTCCGTGCACCTACACTGAGAATTCTCATCATCAGCGAGCATTTGCCAATCAAAGGCCAGTGAATAGTAGCCTGGGTACAAACGCAGAATTCCTGAGTACCCAGGCTACTATTCACTGGCCTTTCATTGGCAAATGCTCGCTGATGATATCTCATATGGGAAGGGTTGTAAACTTCTTTCTGGGTACCCAAACCCAAAATGTCAGAACATGCAATTAACCCAGAGTGTCTGTTTCATGTATTTAATCCTGTTTTTTCCAATGCTGCTTAATAAATCATGGAGAATGAGGAAGGAAATATTGCACGCACATGTTCTCACTCACAGTACAAGTCTGAGGACACGTTGACCTGGTACTAAATGACTGAAACCACATTTTCATAAGGCAGAACATGGAAAGAAAGCTAAGAACAAACGGGCCAAGCCCACAATTAAGGACTCATTTCCATTGACATACTTTACTTGGTTGACATAGTACCAACTGTTCCAATTTAAGGAAAACAAAAGCAAAGATAGCTAAAGAGAAGTCTATCTCATTGCAGTGCCACCCACACATCGTGAGAAAGCTGTAGGAAGGAACTGCAGATGCTGATTTAAACCGAAGATAGACACAAAGTACTGGAGTAACTCAGCGGGACAAAGCAGCATCTCTGGATAGAAGGAATAGGTGAAGGAACAAAAAAAAATTGCCTTATTTTGCTCATCTCCTCGTCCATGTCATCTGACTTCCCATTAGAAACAGTTTCTACTTATTCTCCATTTTAGAGGACCTGTGCACAATAATCTTTCTTGAGGGTGGGGGGGGGGGGGGGGGTGACGTCAAGCTATCTTATCTCTACCATTATCTGAAGTTCCTTATCCCTGATCCTTTCTACAGGACCAGGGATGAGGCATCCTGTCTAATACCTTAGCATCTTTCCGAAGGTATTCTACCACGTCCCAAACATTGTTTAATATTTTAGCATCATTTCTTGGTGTGTACTCTGTGCCTCTATCCTTAAGGCTAAGGATTTAACACACTTTATGAATAATCTCTCAATTTGTCATACCACCTTCAAGATCTCTGTACAATCACACCAGATTACTAACCCTCCATTGTTTTTCAACATTCTTCTTACCGTAATCAATGATTGCACACGGCTTTACATTAAACGTTACCATCCATAATGGGCCTGTCCCACTTAGGCAACTTTTTTGGCGACTGACAGCGACTGTCATAGTCGTAGCAGGTTGCCGAAAACCCGGCGACTGGACCCCCCCAACGACAATGTCTACAACAACCTACAACAACCCACCACCTAGTCGATGTCAAGCTACAGCAAGCTACCGACAACCGGCGACCCATTGGGACGTCCACCTATGACCACGCCAACGCCAACCTACGTCCACCTGCGACAAGCTACGACAAGCTATGACTCTGACGGCGACAACTGAAGACAACTTACGACAATTCAGTCGCCGGTAGTACCTGTCGCGGTTGACGTAGGTAGTCGCCAATGGAATTCACCGAAGTTAGCATTGGCGACAACCTACGTCATCCTGGCGACAACCTATGACAACATCTACGTCAGGAAAGTCAAGCAACGCTCATTGGCGCCAAGCCCACTGTTGCCGACTGTAGCAGAAAAATTTTGAACGTTTCAAAATCCAGCAACTAGGAAAACGCTACGACTTTTTGGGCGACTGAAGAGACTACTCACGACCATACAGGCGACACCCCGGCAACCATGTGGCGATAGCCTAGTCGCCTGTAGTCGCCTAAAAAATCACCTAAGTGGGACAGGTCCTTAAGTCTTCCTGAGCTTTGTACCTTTCATTCTTCACTGCATTTCCAACTTTCATATTACAGTTGCTTTATAAAAACTGTCAGTGGGGAAAAGTAAGTGGGTTTAGGTTTCAGATTCGAGAGTTTCAGATTCACATTAACAAAGTTATTTTTCCCCTTGGTATTTTCAAAAACAAGATTTTTTTAAACTATAAGTATATTTTTTTACTGCAAGCTAAAATGCTAAAGGCTTTTTGTTACATTGCTTAATGGGGTATCATTGCACAAGGGTCAGTAGAGGCACAAAACCTGGAATAACTCATCGGGTCAGGCAGCATCTCTGGAGAAAACAAATAGGTGACATTTCTGGTCGAGATAATAATAATAATGATAATAAATTTTATTTATGGCCGCCTTTCAAGAGTCTCAAGGACACCTTACAAAAATTTAGCAAGTAGAGGAAAAACATGTATGCGGAATGAAATAAATAGTAGAGACACGACTAGTACACAAAGTAAAGACAGAATTCAATTCAAAACACAATATGAGGCAATTCAAGCACAGATGAAAAGGGAGGTGGACGTGGGGCTAAGGATAGGCAGAGGTGAAGAGATGGGTCTTGAGGCGGGACTGGTAGATGGTGAGGGACACGGAATTGCGGATCAGTTTGGGGAGGGAGTTCCAGAGCCTGGGAGCTGCCCTGGAGAAGGCTCTGTCCCCAAAACTGCGGAGGTTGGACTTGTGGATGGAGAGGAGACCGGCTGATGTGGATCTGAGGGACCGTGAGGGTTGGTAGGGGAGAGGAGGTCAGTGAGATATGGGGAGGGCCACATGGTGGAGGGCTTTGTAGGTGAGGATCAGGATTTTGTAGTTGATCCGGTGGGAGATGGGAAGCCAGTGAAGTTGTTTGAGGACTGGAGTAATGTGATGCCAGGATTTGGTGTGGGTGATGAGTCGGGCGGCTGCGTTCTGGACCAGTTGGAGTCGGTTGATGTAGGTGGAGCTTATGCCAAGGAGAAGTGAGTGGCAGTAGTCCAGTCGGGAGGAGATGAGGGCATGGATGAGTCAGCAGCGGGAGGTGTGAAAGGGTCTGATTTTGGCGATGTTGCGATGAAAGAAGGAGGTTTTAATGACATGGCGGATGTGAGGCTCAAGGGAGAGGGTGGACTAACTAACCTAGACATGCTGCCTTCCTAACCAGGAGAGGGAGATGGTGGACTAACTAACCAGATCTTACTAACCTAGACATGCTGCCTTCATTTATTTTCTTTGCTTACTCTACATCTCACAGCAATTGATTGCAATAGCTCAATAAGTTATCCATCTATCTATCTATCTATCTATCTATCTATCTATCTATCTATCTATCTATCTATCTATCTATCTATCTATCTATCTATCTATCTATCTATCTATCTATCTATAAAAGTCTGTGGCTGCCGCCTGCCTTTCTTCCTTTTGATTCGCTGCTCCTAGTTAATATATAAAACTCAAATCCATCCGTCCGCCTGCAGTACGGATCCCTTCCTGCCTTTTGATTCATTGACGGCTGCTCCTTCCTGTCAGCTTCCAACACACTTCGAAACAAAGTTGCAAGACAGGAACACTGAAATTTTCACTGCTGCAGCAGGCAGGGGAGGTGCAATTGAGGGAGGCAGGGGAGTGCTGGAAACTTACATTTGGCAACGGCTTCAGTTCCATTGGAGGAGACGGGTGCATGGTGGAATATTGGGTTGGGGGAATCACACCATTGGGGGAGCAGACCCAACGTGTCTGCACTTGGTCTAGTTATTATATAAAAGTCTGTGGCTACCGCCTGCCGTCCGTCCGTCCGGAAGCCGGCTGCCTTTCTTCCTTTTGATTCGCTGCTCCTTCCTATCAGCTTCCAACACACTTCAAAACAAAGTTGCAAGACAGGAACACTCCGAACTTTTCACCTCAATGGGATATCACAGCAAGTGCTTCAACAGGAGGGGAAGGGCCAATTGGTATTGCAATTGGAACTGCTGCAGCAGGCAGGGTAGGTGCAATTGGAATTTTTTTTTTCAATCCACTGCTGAGGGAGGCAAGGGAGTGCTGGAATCTTACATTTGGGAATGGCTTCAGTTCCGTTGGAGGAGACGGGTGCATGGTGGAATATTGGGTTGGGGATCACACCATTGGGGGAGCAGACCCAACGGGTCTGCACTTGGTCTAGTTAATATATAAAACTCAAACCCATCCGTCCGCCTGCAGTACGGATCCCTTCCTGCCTTTTGATTCGTTGACGGCTGCTCCTTCCTATCAGCTTCCAACACACTTCGAAACAAAGTTGCAAGACAGGAACACTGAACTTTTCACTGCTGCAGCAGGCAGGGGAGGTGCAATTGAGGGAGGCAGGGGAGTGCTGGAAACTTACATTTGGCAACGGCTTCAGTTCCATTGGAGGAGACGGGTGCATGGTGGAATATTGGGTTGGGGGAATCACACCATTGGGGGAGCAGACCCAACGGGTCTGCACTTGGTCTAGTTATTATATAAAACTCTCGTGCCATCCGACCGGCTGCCGTCCGGCTGCCTTTCTGCCTTTTGATTCGTTGACGGCTGCTCCTTCCTATCAGCTTCCAACACACTTTGAAACAAAGTTGCAAGACAGGAACACTCTGAACTTTTCACTGCTGCAGCAGGCAGGAGAGGTGCAATTGGAATTTTTTTTTAATCCACTGCTGAGGGAGGCAGGGGAGTGATGGAATCTTACATTTGGGGACGGCTTCAGTTCCACTGGAGGAGATGGGTGCATGGTGGAATATTGGGTTGGGGGATCACACCATTGGGGGAGCAGACCCAACGGGTCTGCACTTGGTCTAATCTATATTACTAAAACTCTGTTCTTGACCGGTTTTGGCTTTCTGTGCTGCGGTTTCTGAGAGTACGCCGCCACCTACGGCCGTCATTTTTGGCCAGCTCACTCAGAGCCCCCCTCCGCCGCATGTGTGCCGAGGATTCTTCCTGTCAGTGAAAATTGACAGAGATATTAATGTTTTTATGGAGGGAGAGGGAGGAAATATAAAACCAGGAAGTGGTGTGCCTCAATCAGTCTCTGCAAGTGGTGTGCCTCAATCAGTCTCTGCAAGTGGTGTGCCTCAATCAGAGCTTTGAATAACACTGACAAATGTCTACAGCACTGTGAGTACCCATAATGTGGTTTGAAAATGAAAATATGGCTAGAGGTAAAAAAGCACTGCCTGCAAATGGTTGTTTGGGTTTGGTTTTGGGTTGAAGTAAAAAGGCACTCTCTCCCCCCCCCTCCCCTCTCCTCTCTCTCCCCCCCCCCCCCCCCCCTCCTCTCCCCCCTCTCCTCTCCCCCCTCTCCTCCCCCCTCTCCTATCCCCCCCCTCTCCTCTCTCCTCTCCTCTCTCCCCCACTCTCCCCCCCCCCCTCTCTCCCCCCCCTCCCCTCTCTCTCTCTCCCCTTTTCTCTCTCTCCCTCTCTCTCCCCCCCTCTCCCTCCCCTCCCCCCCCCCTCTCTCTCTCCCCTCTCTCTCCCCCCTCCTCTCCTCCACCCCTCTCCTTCCCCCTCTCCTCCGCCCTCCTCTCCTCCGCCCTCCCCCTCCTCTCCGCCCCTCTCCTCCGCCCCTCCCCCCCCTCTCCTCTCCCTCCCCCCCTCCCCTCTCCCTCCCCCCCCCCCCCCCCCCCTCCCCCCCCCCCTCTCCTCTCCCTCCCTCCCACCTCTCCTCTCCCTCCCCCCCACTCCCTCCCCCCCCCTCCTCTCTCCTCCCTCCCCCTCTCCTCTCCCTCCCCCCCCCCTCCCCTCTTTTTCTCCCTCTCCTCCCCTCCATCCCCTCCCCGTCCCTCCCCTAAACCCCCCCTCCCCTCTCTCCTCCCCTTCTCTCCTCCCCCTCTCTCCTCCCCCCCTCTCTCCTCCCCATCCCTTCCCTCCCCTAAACCCCCTCCCCTCCACACCCCCCTACCCTCTTCCCTCCACCCTCCCTCCTCCCTGCTCCCCACCTCTCCCCCTCACCCCCCTCTCAGCACCCCCCCTCTCACCCACCCTCCCTCTTCTCCTCCTCTCCACCTCCCATCCCTCTTGCCCCTCTCTCAGTGTCTCTATCTCTCCCTCTCTCTCTGCCCCTTCTCTCTCGGCCATCACTCTCTAACCCCTTCCCCCTCTCTCTAGATGTGACTGCAAGTTGGGGGCTATGCGTCAGTAGATAGAGTGGTTATGGGGTAAAAGGAGCAAATTAATAATATTAATATAATATCAAGGGGGGTAATTAGCGTTAGTAGAGGGGGGGGGTAGTTAGTGTGTGTGACGCTGCATGCCCCCCCCCCCCCCCCCCCCCCCCCCATAACCGCACGTTGGGGGAACAGACCCAACGGGTCTGCACTTGGACTAGTAAATGGATAAAACCTAGTGGTTATTTAAGGACAGCTAAACCCTATTACACTTCTTTACGATAACAATTGATATTTCACTTTGAAAATGTTTGCACTTCCAAGATGAACAATCAATATTCTGTTTGAAGCAAAATTTGTTTTCAAACTAGAACATGCGATTTTTAAATAATGTTTAATAGAGTTGTCGATAATGTTGTTTGAGCAACTGAGCTGCAATTATGTTTACAAGGTTAAACATTAAAGAATATGTTTTTATCAGTCAGGTCAGTAGCAGGGTAGCCTTCAGGTAGAAGAACCTTAATAATCAGGTCAAACGTGTTTAATTGTCATATGTACCAAAACGAAACAATGACATTCTTACATGCAGCAGCACAACAGTTTGTGAACACACGACACAATAGATAACATAATAAACCAACAAAAAGTAAGAAGTTCAATAAATAGTAATCCTATTTGTGCAAAACAAAAACCTTGATGATGCTAGCTGTCGTTATGAGACAGCACCTCTTGTAGATCCCTTCAATGGTGGAGAGGTCAGTACCTGTGATGGACCGGCAATGTTCACCACTTTGTGTAACCTCCTTGGTTCCTGAGCTTTGGAGTTGCTGAATCAGATGATGCAACCAGTCAGTATGCTCTTACTGTACACATGTGGAAGTTCAAGAGAATATTCATGGACGCACCAAGAATATAGAGAAACATGAAGTGTCCCATTTTCAGAAGTCTAACATAGGCAGGACCTACACAGTGAATGATAGGGCTCTGGGGACTGTTGTAGAACAGAGGGATCTTCGAGTGCAAGTGCATGGTTCCTTGAAGGTGGAGTCGTAGGTAGAGAGGGTGATCAAAAAGGTATTTGGCTTCATCAGTCAGATTATAGATTTTACTTCGGAGTCACGTGAGTGACTAGGTGAAGAAGCCCGCCACGACGCATGCTATATCGCTTTCAAGCTTGCGAAACGACAGGCGGGGTGCAGCGTTCCCTCGCAGCGGTAAGTTTGAAACCGCGACCTGCAGGTAAGTGATTTACTCTGCAGTAGTGTTTGTCCCCGCGCTGTTTTTACACGGGGGGGGGGGGGGGAAGCTGGACAAAATAGTGTCCCCAAGTGAAGCGAGTAAAGCTGTCTGGGGAGGACCGCGAAGTTGCGGGAGCCAGCAGCAGCTGAAGGCACAAGCTCCATAAGGGATCAGCTGTGCTGACTTTTGGTCCCGCGCCGAGCAGAACACCACAGCCGGGCGGGAGACTATTCAGAATGGGGCCGTCGACTTTGACAAGTCGAAAATGGCAGGAGGCGGGGTGGAACGACGTTCCCCCGTGGCGACAATTTAAACCAGGACCTGCAGGTAAGAACTGCGGTCTTTTTGTGTTTTCCCATGCTGATTACAGGTGGAGAAACAAATAAGACAAGGTCTGCGACAAAGCTGGTTAGGGAGGACCGCGGAGCAGCGGGCAGCCAGCAGCAGCCAGCGGCACTCGGATCACCGATAGTGGGATCAGCTGTGCCCGATGTCGCCTCCGCACCGGCCAGATCCACGCGGCCGGGCGGTAAGGCTTAACACAAAAACAAACAAGGTCGTGGAATCAGAGGAGTCTGACTTTGAACAACCGCGGGCGGCCAGCGACCGAGAGCGCTGGAGCCGGATGGAGCGGTGTGTGGAGCATTTGCTCCAACGTGACAGACTCCGGGAGATGGAGTCGGGTCACTGTGGGCCCTATGATAAACCCACAGCAGTATCTCTTGAAGAGGCTGCACAGTGCTTCTACCTCATCAGAGGGGAGCACTGCGGGTCAATTCTGGGCTGACCTGGAAGAGGGGGCCGCAGAAGGAAAGACAAGTGTGCAAGGGGTGCAGGACGAGAGAACCTACTGGGCTAATAAAAAGGACTCCAACAAAAACCCACTACAGCCAAAGACAGCACCCCTACGCACCCACCAGCAAAACTGGTGAAAGCTCGAAGGCCCGGTACTCAAAACATGTCTTTTTTAGGCCATGGCCCAGGCCGGCCTTCTTGGAAGATGCGGGGACCTCCAACACCAACCAAACCGAAAATCCAGACACCAGCGCAACAATAGCAGCGAAGAACCTACAAAAATAAGTAAACCTGCCACTGGTAACTATGGAGGTAGGTGGGTCTGGTTCCCTACAAAAGGCATGGAGGTTGGTGGGAGATTACACTCTTTTCTGAATGCATGGAGCATGTTAACAACCGATACTTGCATCTTAAGCAGTATCCAGGGATATACAATAGAGCTTATACACAAGTACAGACCTCCAGTTCAACATATACCGAACCGAATGTTCGTGCTTTCTGATAAAGAAAAATCAAAAGCGCAAGCTGAACTGGAGCGGCTTTACGTAAAAGGTGTAATTGAGAAAACTCAACACGAACCATTAGAATTCGTGTCCAATATATTTACCAAAAATAAAAAAGATGGCGGTTGTCGCATCATCATAGATCTGACAAAATTGAATACATTTATACAATATATTCACTTCAAAATGGAAACCTTTGTTACTGCTAAACAATTAATTTCCAAAGGTTACTTCATGGCCAGCATCAATTTAAAAGATGCTTACTATTCAGTGCCTATACGAGGTGACCACAGATGTTACTTAAAATTCAACTGGATGGGACAACACTGGCAGTATAAAGCACTGCCAAATGGGTTATCATCAGCCCCAGGCTGTTCACAGAAATTTTGAAACCAGTCCTAGCATTTCTACGTAAACGTAAACACATGGTCATGGCATATTTAGATGACATACTCATTGTGGGCAAAACTTTGGAATTGGCCAAACAAACTAACAGCCACAAAACAGTTATTTGAAAAACTGGGATTTATTATCCATCCAGTTAAATCTAAACTAGCGCCTTCCACTACTATGGACTATTTGGGGTTCACCATTGACTCAGTTCGCATGTCGGTGACTCTGCCTAAGGGAAAGGCTAGAGATTTAATAGAGGCTTGCAAGAACCTCATTGACATCAGCAAACCATCCATCAGATTGGTAGCAAAGGTAATTGGCAAAATGGTGGCTGCCTTTCCAGCCACACAATTTGAACCTCTACATTACCAAAACTTACAGAGAGCAAAAATACAAGCACTCTAAATTAATGCAGGTCGCTTTGACAGACCTATGAAACTACCAATCAAAGCTAAAATGGAATAAAATGGTGGATAGATAACATCTGGCTTTGTTCCAATCCAATCATTGTCAGTAACCCTTCCATGGTACTACAAACTGATGCCAGTGCACTTGGGTGGGGAGCCACCAATACCATCACCAGCTGTGGAGGTAGACGGACTGCTCAGGAGGCATCATTATTACTCACACTATAAACTACCTGGAAATGTTGGGTGCATTCCATGGCCTAAAGTCATATTGTACTGGGTCATATCACCAGCATGTTAGACTACAGATAGACAATACCACCGTGGTAGCATACATTAACCACATGGGTGGAAACAAATCGACATCATGTGACAATCTGGCTAATACAATTTGGCAATGATGTATCCAGAGAGATATTTGGATATCAGCCACTTACCTACCAGGAAGACTAAATTTAGTGGCAGACACCAGGTCACGCAAATTTAATGAGAACACTGAATGGATTTTGAATAAAAAAGTATTTGCTGATATTACAGCAAAATATG
Source organism: Leucoraja erinaceus (assembly GCF_028641065.1). Taxonomy (NCBI): domain Eukaryota; kingdom Metazoa; phylum Chordata; class Chondrichthyes; order Rajiformes; family Rajidae; genus Leucoraja; species Leucoraja erinaceus. The sequence goes on along the minus strand of NC_073385.1, from coordinate 67,974,115 downwards.
GAACACCAGATATCGATCTATTCGCATCCAGACTTAATCACCAGTTATCAAATTATGTTTCATGGGAACCAGACCCTGGGGCAGCGGCGACAGATGCATTTTCGCTGCATTGGGGGGGAAATTATTTATTTACGCATTCCCTCCTTTCTGCCTCATCAGTCGGGTATTAAGGAAAATACAACAAGACTGCGTCTGGTATTTTGGTAGTACCCGATTGGCCTACTCAACCATGGTTCCCAGTGGTATTAAACATGGTATTAAAACCATGTATCACCATCCCACATAGACCAGATTTATTGCTACATCCCGTAACAAGGGATAGCCACCCATGCCATAAACATTTGAACTTATTAACATACACATATTTACAACATTGAGCATTAAAACACATTTTACAATTTTGAAAATCATAAAATATGTTCAGCAGAAATGTTGTGAGTTAAACCTATGTGGTAATGCAACCCAGTTTCAACTTGTTTTGCAAAATGACACGAGAGCAGACACAGACTGGATTAAATTAGCAGAGTCCCCATAATCAATAGACAATAGGTGCAGGAGTAGGCCATTCGGCCCTTCGATACCAGCACTGCCATTCAATGTGATCATGGCTGACCATCCCCAATCAGTACCCCGTTCCTGCCTTTTCCCCATATCCCCTGATCCAATAATCCATAGTTACTTGCAATCTGACCAAGGAGATCAGAAGAACAGATTAAGTCTCTCAGTGTCAGAATGGCACTGCACTTGGTGTCATCATTTCATAAATCAGAGGAGTAGAATTAGGCCATTCAGCCCATTGAGTCTACCCCACTATTCAATCAAGGCTGATCTATTTTTCCCTCTCAACCTCTTTCTCGTGCTTTCTCTCCATAACCTTGACACCCTTACTAATCAAAAACCTATCAATCTCCATTTTAAAAATACCCAATGACTTGGCCTCCACGGCCATTTGTGGCAATGAGTTTCATAAATTCACCACTTTCTGGCTAGAGAAATTCCTCCTCATCTCCATTCTAAAGATACGTCCTTTTATTCTGAGGTTGTGCCCTCTGGTCCTCGACTCTCCCACTAGTGGAAAAGTGCATTCAAATAATTCCTGTACACTTTCAGGTCAGGTCATTTGGGCATTTGGCACCCCGTAGAAAAATTCATGTTAATTTGGGGATTCAGGTCAGGCTGTACCTTGTTAATGGGCTGCTTTAATTGATGACCTGCCAATTCTGCTTGGGTCATTGGTTCAGAGTAAGTCCTTCACACTGCTGATTTGTTTATTGACTATCCACCAATTTTACTTCTGTACATAGAAAAAGTGATTTCTTCCATTATGGTGCATATATGAGATCCTATCTCACCTTTGTATTTTATATTTATAAAAAAGAATCTGCATATTTTGGCATTGTACCCCGTTGCCAGGTTTCTTATTGACATAGTAATGTGGTTTCTAATGCCACATTGCATGACCGCTTTCCTGTATTTATTTTGGCCCGGTGCTGATGCACTAGGATTTTCTTATTGCTGTTCAATTTCAAGTAAATTTCTTTTATTTGAATTATCTATTCTTATATAGAAGATTCAGATTCAGATTCAAACTTTATTGTCATTGTGCAGTGTACAGTACAGAGACAACGAAATGCAGTTAGCATCTCCCTAGAATAGCGACATAGAATATGAGCAATAAATAAATACATTTACGTGCATACAGTCGTAGTAGTGGAGTTGTAATAGAAAGTGAACCATGTGGCTAAATGTTTGTACCTCTCTTGATGTGTACTATTATTTTACATTGGAATATTTTCCAAAACGTTAACATGCAACTAAACCATTTTACATCCAGCACAGTATTTTTGCCATTTTGTGAAACATTTTAAACCCTGTTCACAGCAAATATATTCTGCGGTATTAGTATGAATTCTGGAGGACTGAATTCCATGACACAATATGGTCATCGTAAGTCACTGTGACCAACACACCCACATTAACATTTGCCAACAGATCAAAGCCAACACATCAATACCAAGACAATATCAGAGTTTGTGGTGGAAGCAGATATAATAGTGACATTTAAGAAGCTTTTGGATGGGCACATGGATATGCAAGGAATGCAGGCATGTGGAGCAAGTGCAGACAGAAAGGATTAGTTTAATGTGGCATCATGTTCGACAAATACTTCATGGGTGGAAGGGCCTGTCCCCGTGCTGTACTGTTCTATGTTCTAAGATGGTGGAAAAGAGAGGACAGAAGCATATACAGTAGCTTGCAAAAGTATTCATACCCCTTGAACTTTTCCACATTTTGTCACGTTACAACCACAAACGTAAATGTATTTTATTGGGATTTTATTGGAGAGCGATGGGTAAAGGAACCTGCAGATGGCAGTATTCCCATATTCCTGGTATCCTTATATGGGGCTGTCCCACTGTACGAGGTAATTCAAGAGTTCTCCTGAATTTCCCCCGATTCGAACTTGGAGAATTATGGTAATGGCCGCTCGTAGGTACTCGGGGCTCTCGTGGACATTTTTCAACATGTTGAAAAATCTTCACGAGTCTTCCCGAGCTTACCACGTTTCCAGAGTACCTGCCGTTAGCGTTACGAGCCGCTAAGAGACGTCCCCGAGCTCCGACGTAGCCGCTACGTACATTCTACGTGCTTACCTCGAGTTTGATTATTTTTTTTTACTCGGGAGAACTCTTGAATTTTCTCGTACAGTGGGACAGCCCCTTAATCCTTATAGGTGATCATGGTCAGAGGTTTGGGAGACACTGTACTCTTATAGAACATAGAACAGTACAACACAGGAACAGGCCCTTCGGCCCACACTGTCTGTGCCATACAGGATGCCAAGACAAACACTAACATGCCTGCACATAATCCATATCCCTCCATTCCCTGCATATCCATGTGTTTATCCAAAAGTCTCTTAAATGCCACTATCGTATCTGCCTCAACCAACAACCCAAGAGAAACAGAAGTGTTTAATTGTCATATATATCGAAACAGGACAATTAAATTCTTACTTGCAGCAACATAACAGCCCTGTAAACACAGCGCTCAATAGATAACATAATAAACAAACAAAAATAAAGAAGTTCCATAAAGTTTAAAAAAAAAACAATATTAGTACAAAACCCCAAAGTGCGACCAGGACAGATTGTAGTTCAAAGTTTAGTTGGAGTTCGTAATGTTCAATTACTGTTGATTGTTGGGACGAGGCTGTTCGTGACTTTGATGTCACGGTTTTCAGACTGCTCTATCTTCTTCCCAATGACAGAAATGAAACGAGAATGTGGCCAGAGTGGTGAGAAATCTTGATGATGCTGGCTGCCTTCTTGAGGCAGCACCTCCTGTAGATCTCTTCGATGGGGCGGGAGATCAGTACCTGTGCTAGACCAGGCAGTGTCGTCCGTTTTTTGTAAACTCCTTAGTTCCTGGGCATTCGAGTTGCCAAACCAGGTCGCGATGCAACCAACCAATATCCTCTCTACTGTACACCTGACCAAGTTGTTGGTGTGACTATTGAGTACAGCACCACTCCTATCTTTCTAACTTGAAGAAACAGAAAGTACAGCTAATCCGTGAATGGCCCTGTGAATACACCTCTGTGAATAGCACTTCAGAGAAGCCATCAACACTTCATGAGCACCCTACCCTAAACCCTAAAGTAGTAATTAGAAGGTACATAAGACTGCAGATGTAGCTTAATTTTTTATTTCTACTTTAGGATAATTGATGTGTTGATCATGTGCCTTTTTGTATCTGGGTCATTTCCTTTTTAAAGACATTTTGAACAATGATTACACCAAAGATAGACACAAAATGCTGGAGTAACACAGCAGGACAAGCAGCATCTCTGGATAGAAGGAATGGGTAACCCTTCTTCAGTCAGGGGAGAGGGAGACACAGATCAAGGTCATGTGTGAAAACCTGAATCAGAGAATCAAGGCATATGGGAACCATGGAGACGTGATGGATTGGATTCAAAATTAGCTTGGCCACAGAAGACAAGAGAGCAGTAGTGGAGGGGTATTGTAAATGGGGGTCAATTCCACAACTATCAGTGCTGGGACCTCAGTTGTTTGTTATATGTATATATAGATGATTCAGATGACAATGTAAGTAAGCCGATTAGTACGCTTGTTTAGTAAGATTATTAGCTGACACAACAATTAATGGAATTGTTCATAGTGAGGAAGATTATCAAAAGATTCAACGGGACATGGACCAATTGTGAAAGTGGGCCGGGAAATGGCAGTTGGAGTTTAATTCTGACAAATGTCAGATCTTGCACTTTGGGAGGTCAAATGCAAGAGGAAATATATACAGTACATGGCAGGACTCTTAGAAGCATTGATGAACAGAAGGATCTTCGGGTGCAGGTCCATAGCTCCCTGAAAGTGACAACACAAATAGACAGTGTGTAAAGAAGACATACTGCATGGTTGCCTTTACCAGGCGAGGTCTTGCCTTTAAAGTCTTCCTTATTTCCTAAACATTTGATGGCTCTGGGTCTGTAACCACTGGAGTTTAGGATGCCGGGGGATCTCGTTGAAATCTGGTAATGAAAGGCCCATAGAGAGAGTATGTGGGAAATATGTTTCCAGCAATGGGAAATTTTAGAACTGGAGGGTACAGTCTCAGAATAAAAGGACATACATCTAGAATAGAGTTGAAGAGGGTTTTTTTAGCCAGAAGGTGATGAATCTGTGAAATTAATTGGCACAGATGGCAGTGGAGGCAAAGACATTGGGTATTTTTAATGTAGAGATTGATAGGTTCTTAATCAATAAGAGCGTCAAAGATTATGGGGAAGAAGGCAGGAGAATGGTTTGAGAGGGATCAAGATGATTGAATGGAGGAAGAGACTCGATGGGCCGAATGGCCAAATTCTGCTCCTATGTCTTATGTTGTCTCCGAGGCAGTCATTGTGCCACAGACCTGACTGTTGCTGCCCTCTGAAAGGACATCCCACCCCCAACAGTATTCAAAAAGGTAAACTTGTTAATGAGGTGAGCACTGCACTGTCTACCTACTCTCTTTACCTATCCTGGCGGTCACCCAGTTACCTACCACCTGCACCTTAGTGGGACCACCTCACTAAAACCTATGATGCTCTTACTTCTTTCAAATAATCTCAATATAATGGAAATTTCATGGAGTTTCACCCATTTGGCCTATTAAATCTCCGCCAGTTAAATTGTACGTCAAATTGTCCTGGCTGGTATTCTTTCCTGGGTGTTTGGGCTAAAGATTTTTAGACAAAATGGAGCATAAATTTTCATAAAGTAGTTCCACAGCTACGTACAAGTACCCAAAAGACATTTGTTAGAACAAAGCTTCAGGGTATGTCTAATTTAAGGCAATTGACTTAATCCTCTCTTATTCCTTTTATGTATACGGTACATCAGCATTTTATATTGGTGAGGTTTTTTTTTTTAAATGTTTGAGGTATTTCACTCCATTTTTAAGTTCAGAGCCATCCTTGACTCTGGCACCCAAGAGGTAACACACCATCCTGGCAACTCGTTTGCTGCCAAATTTTCTGTCAAATTAGGATATAATTAATTCACAAAATATTCCACAAGAAAAAATCAAGCGAAAGAAAACTGATACTTTAAAAATATAAAAACTAAGATCTTCTGACTTAAAAATGACCAAGAATAGCAATACATTTTAATTTTCTTCAGCAAAGAGAACAGCACGGTCTTTTGATATTAGGAGTTTTAATTTAAAATCTCCTTGATGGTTCAACCAATTAGTCAGAGCCAACATTGTAGTAATCTCATATATGAATGAAATCTGCATCCTTTGAATGAAACTAGCTTTTATCTCCAAATTCACACACAGCATGTTTCCTGACACTCCTGGTAATATTTAAATGATTTTTATATTTTTGCTTTGAGCATTAGGCACTTGTCTTATTTTAAATACAAAACTTCAGAAGGAAGGTTACAATATGAATATTAAATGTCTTATCTGAATAAAAATAATTATTAATTATTCCTTCTGAATGAATATAGTCTGTCTCTGTTTCCCAGGTGCCAGAGTCAAGGTTGTCTCTGATCTTGAAATGGTAAGAAATAGCTCAAAAAAATTTCAAAAAAAACTCACAAATATAAAATGTTAATGTGTACATAAAGGATTATGAAAGGATACACAAATGCAAAGCCATGTATAATGTTTTAATGGTATGGATTGTGTGATATTATAGAATTGCCAATGGATGTATAAGGAATGAAAACATTATAATTTCCCTATTCCTTGTCTCTAATCCCTACAGTCCCAGTTTTTTAAAAATATTTTCCCTTCATTTCTGCTTCTCTTTCCAGTTTTGTGTTTATGTTCCATGCTAGGTTTTTCATTTTTATCTCTGAACATCTCCGTTCATCCTTTTTGGTTTTGGTGTATTGAGTGACATGTCATTAGTTGTTCCAGGTAGTTGCATTAAATTAGATTTACCTACAACTTGGGGAAAATATCTGTATAAAGGGCCTTAAACTAAGTGGAGCGCGTTCCAAGAACAGGATGCTTAATAAATAGAGGAAATAGAAACATAGAAACATAGAAATTAGGTGCAGGAGTAGGCCATTTGGCCCTTCGAGCCTGCACCGCCATTCAATATGATCATGGCTGATCATCCAACTCAGTATCCCGTACCTGCCTTCTCTCCATACCCCCTGATCCCCTTAGCCACAAGGGCCACATCTAACTCCCTCTTAAATATAGCCAATGAACTGGCCTCAACTACCCTCTGTGGCAGAGAGTTCCAGAGATTCACCACTCTCTGCGTGAAAAAAAGTTCTTCTCATCTCGGTTTTAAAGGATTTCCCCTTTATCCTTCAGCTGTGATCCCTTGTCCTGGACTTCCCTAACATCGGGAACAATCTTCCTGCATCTAGCCTGTCCAACCCCTTAAGAATTTTGTAAGTTTCTATAAGATCCCCTCTCAATCTTCTAAATTCTAGAGAGTATAAACCAAGTCAATCCAGTCTTTCTTCATAAGACAGTCCTGACATCCCAGGAATCAGTCTGGTGAACCGTCTCTGCACTCCCTCTATGGCAATAATGTCCTTCCTCAAATGGGAGAGGAGTTGCCCAGGATAGTGAGTGAGGGGCAATTTGACAAGCAAAATGTGACACATTAGAAATACAATACAATGTTTACATCTTTTTATTCTATATGTATTGGCATTTATATGGTAATTGGTAATGATAAATGTAAACTGCTCGAACGAACTATAAATATACAATGAGTCCAACCTGCTGCTAGCTGTAATATATCATTGAATTTCAAAATCAATGAATTGTTAATTCATTTTTATAACATTCATGTGGTCTGGCATGTGTGAAATGAAATCTACATTTTTACCACTGCCACATCATCACTTATCCCTCTGTATGCTAACTGTTATGTTCCATCCAGACAGCCCAATAACAAAAAAGGTTTGAACAGTTTCCCAACCCCTTTTCAGACATTTTGCTCTGAAAGTACATAATTTCTACTTGATATGTGGCGTTGCGGCAACATTCAGCAAAGAGTTTTTTTAGGAAGAAGAAAAGGATCCGCAAAATGTCATCAATTAATAGTTAAAATCTGTCAACTTACTTCCTCGCTAAATGCTGTCTAGAAATATAATTCCCTCTTGAAACACGTCGACCTTTTATATAACAATGGAGGAATGTGTAGAGGCATATTAATTCTTCACCATCTTCACATCATGTGAGGACACAGTTGCCAGAATTCCAAAATCTGATTACAATCGTACAATCCTCCTGGTCTGTCCAAGGATAGTTGTCAAAGCAGCAAACTGGATAACATGGATATACATACAAGCTGTTGTAGATTTCTCTCCAATCTGTTATTCAATACTATAGCAAGTACCTTGTATTCTTAAGAATAAAATAATAACTAAATCATAATTCCAATTATTTACTGTAAAATAATTGCATAAATATATATATATTTTTAACTGCCCTATCAGTTGAGTCTATTAATAATCTGAAGGGCAACTTTGCTTGGGTCAGTCCTTAAATCACCACTAACACTTCTTCAACTTTCTATGCCACCTTCCCATGTAACGATGGGATATACACCTATCATTTTATCCTCTACTTTCCCCATTGTTCAGGGTCCCCAACGCTCTCTCCAGGTAAATCAGTGTCTTGCAAAACTCTTCCATTCAGCCCATTAGTGTGATCCAGAGCTTCTAATCACCTATCACATTCTGTCTCCTCTCTTTGTATTTTTTCCCCACACCTTTACCCCGCATTAGCTTGTGAAGTAGTCCACACCTTGCAGGACTTGCACAGGGCTTCTGTATGCTCCTGATGCATGACTTCAAAGTTCTCAGTACCATTCTTAATGCTCTTTCTCCTCTTTGGTCGTTATCGGCCACAGATACCTTGGAGTCAATGAGAATATTGCATTTCTTCAAGGGGGCTTTGTCCACATCCTCGCATCATTTCTTCTCTCAGCCTGGTAACCTCTTCCAATTAGGATCAGATTCTGATGTCAGCCATGCAAACAATGGTTTTCCCAAATTAACTGCCCGAGTTTAACTCAGGCTCTAGAACTGCACATGATAACCTTGGAGAGGTCACTGTTCTCCCAGTAAATTTGGTGGTATGGGTGGTATGTTTCCAGTGACTTGAGAAGCCTAAAGTGGATCGCTGCACCATGTAGGAGGGCAGTGATCGTTGCTGTCCAACAGGCTATCAGTTTTGAGCCAGCTCTGAGGTCTTGATCTTCTCATGCCCTTCACTCAATTGGCCAAAGGTGGTGCTGGCACATTGAAGGCAGTGCTGAATTTCATCATTGATGTCTGCCTTTGCCAAGAAGTAGCTCTCGATATGGAAGAAGTGGTCCAAGGTCTCACCATGAAGCTTTAATGCCATGGCAGTGCAGTGCAGCAGAGGCAGTTTGTTGAAGGACCTTTGTCATACAGAAGTGCAAGAAGGAACTGCAGATGCTGGTTTAAACCGAAGATAGACACAAAAAGCTGGAGTAACTCAGTGGGACAGGCACCATCTCTGAAAATAAGGAATTGGTGATGTTTCGGGTCGAGACACTTCTTCAGAATTGAAGAGATATCCAGTCTGAAGAAGGGTTTTGACCTGAAACGTCACCCATTCCTTCTCACCAGAGATGCTGCCTGTCCTGCTGAGTTACTACAGCTTTTTGTCATACATCTTTTGGCATACATCTTCCCATATGCTTCAGTTATCGTGTTAACGTTGGCTTGGATCTTAGCCTTATTCCACACACATCTTCTACGTACTATACAGGGAGAATCTGTTTGTAGGTAAGGAGGGACTTTCGAAATTGCGTTAGTAAGAATACTGGGGCGTTATGTTCCTGGTAGGCTGAAGGGCAAGTCTGGCAGGTTGATGAGAGATATTTAGGCTCTGGTCAGGAAAAAGAATGCACATTTTCTGATGACACCAAACTGGTGGTATAGTTGACAGTGAGGAAAGTTATGTAAGTTTTCAACAGGAGCAACAGATCAATTAAGTAGGAGGGCTAAAGAATGGAATATGGAATTTAACTCTGACAAGTGTGTAGTGTTGCATGTTGGTATGTCACACCATGGCCAGACTTGCACAGTAAGAGCCCTGGAGAATGTTGCAGAACTGAGAGATCTGGGAGTAGAGGTGCCTGGTTTCCTGAACGTGGTCTGTCTGGTGGAGAGGGCATGCTTGCCTTCAATGGGAAAAGTTTTGAGTACAAAAGTTGGGACATCATACTGTAGTTGTATAAATTGTTGGTGAGATTACTATCAGAATGCCCATAGATTGGGAATGGATGAAGTGCAACAAAACCTGAGTGTGTGTTTGAATTAAGCAAATGACTGCAGCAGGCAGTTAAGGCAAATGACAAGGTGGCTTTCATTGCAAAATAATTTGAGTAGAGGAGCAGGGATGACTTATTGCATTTGTGCAGGGCCTTCATGGGACCACACCTTGCACACTGTGTGTAGTGTTGATCTCCTTACCTGATAAAGGATGTTGCTGCAATAGAACTAGTCCAACTGGTGCCTAGGGTGGCTGGAATGATGTACAGTGCATTCAGAAAGTATTCAGACACTTTCACTTTTTCCACATTTTGTTACGTTACAGCCTTATTCTAAAATGGATTAAATTCTTTTTTTTTTTAAATCATAAATCTACACGCAATACCCCATAATAAAAAAGCGAAACAGGTGTTTAGACAGTTTTGCAAAGTAATTAAAAAGAAATAACTGAAATATCACATTTACATAAGTATTCAGACCCTTTACTCAGAAATTTGTTGAGGCACCTTTGGCAGCGATTACAGCCTCAAGTCTTCTTGGGTATGACGCTACAAGCTTGGCACACCTGTATTTGGGTAATTTCTTCTATTCTTCTCTGCAGATCCTCTCAAGCTCTGTCAGGTTGGATGGGGAGTGTCGATGCCCAACTATTTTCAGGTCCCTCCAGAGATGTTCGATCGGGTTCAAGTCTGGGCTCTGCCTGGGCCACTCAAGGACATTCACAGACTTCTCACGAAGCCACTACTGCGTTGTCTTGGCTGTGTGCTTAGGGTTGTTGTCCTGTTGGAAGGTGAACCTCCCCCCCCAATCTGAGGTCCAGAACACTCCAAAGCAGGTTTTCATCAAGGATCTCTCCGTACTTTGCTCCGTCCATCTTTCTCTCAATCCTGACTGGTCTCCCAGTTCCTGCCGCTGAAAAACATCCCCACAGCATGATGCTGCCACCACCATGCTTCACTGTAGGTATGGTATTGGCCAGGTGATGAGCGGTGCCTGGTTTCCTCCAGACGTGACACTTGGCATTCAGGCCAAAGAGTTCAATCTTGGTTTCATCAGACCAGAGAATCTTGTTTCTCATGCCTTTTGGCAAACTCCAAGCGGGCTGTCATGTGCCTTTTACAGTGGAGTGGCTTCCGTCTGGCCACTCTACCATAAAGGCCTGATTGGTGGAGTGCTACAGATATAGTTGTCCTTCTGGAAGTTTCTCCCATCTCCACAGAGGAACTCTGGAGCTCTGTCAGAGTGACCATCGGGTTCTTGGTCACCTCCCTGACCAAGGCCCTTCTCCCCCGATTGCTCAGTTTGGCCGTACGGCCGGCTCTATGAAGAATCCTGGTGGTTCCAAAGTTCTTCCCCAGATCTGTGTCTCGACACAATGCTGTCCCGGAGGTCTACGGACAATTCCTTTGTCTTCATGGCTTGGTTTCTGCTCTGACATGCACTGTCAACTGTGGGACCTTATAAAGACAGGTGAGTGCCTTTCCAAATCATGTCCAATCAATTTAATTTACCACTGGTGGACTCCAATCAAGTTGTAGAAACATCTCAAGGATAATCAATGGAAACAGGATGAACCTAAGCTCAATTTTTAGTGTCATAGCAAAGGGTCTGAATACTAATGTAAATGTGATATTTCAGTTATATATTTTCAATTCCTTTACAAAAATTTCTGAACACCTGTTTTCGCTTCTTCATTCAGGGGTATTGTGTGTAGATCGATGATTAAAAAAAATAATTTAATCAATTTTTAAATAAGGCTGTAACTTAAAAAAATGTGGAAAAAATGAAGGGGTCTGAATTCTTTCTGAATGCACTGTATGAAGAGAGGTTGGATTGATAATTCTGATGTATGATGGAGTTAAATATTTCAATAGTGCTTTATTGTCATGTGTATGTGGGAGGGATCTAATGTGAACCTACAAATTCAGACAGGGCTGTACTATACTGATTGCCATTAAAACTATATTTCATTTAACTAACCTTAATATCATCAATGTTTTTTTAATAACTGAAATAGAGTACAAAGATCAATCTGAAATTAAATTTCAGATTATGTGGTCATTTCATCTACAAAAAATGCCTTGGTACCAATGTATCAGTAACAACAAATGGATTTCCAGCCATTGGTGTCAGTTCTTCATAGTAATATGAGCTCTCAAGCTTTTGTTCCCATTACAGTCTTAAAAATTCAGATCAGAGATCCTCCAAACCGCTCGTATATATCCACGCCCTTCACCCTTTCCCACCACTCCTTCCTTGCTCCCAGACTCCTTCGTCAGCAACAAATCACCAATTTCCCTTGTCAAATCTTTTGCATTTTATATTTCATCAAATCTCCTATTTTCAAAAACAGGATTTTTTTACCAACATTGTAAAAACAAGGAACTGCAGATGCTGGTTTACCAAATGTACTCAGCGGGCTCTCTAGAGCACATGGATCTCCAGAAATGCGTGCGACAAAGGCAAAACAGTTATAATGGGTGACTTCAATCTACATATAGATTGGGTGAATCAAATTGGCAGGGGTGCTGAGGAAGAGGATTTCTTGGAATGTATGCGGGATAGTTATCTAAATCAACATGTAGAGGAACCAACGAGAGAGCAGGCTTTTTTAGACTGGGTATTGAGTAATGAGGAAGGGTTAGTTAGCAATCTTGTTGTACGTGCCCCCTTGGGCAAGAGTGACCATAATATGGTTGAGTTCTTCATTAGGATGGAGATTGACATTGTTAATTCAGAAACAATGGTTCTGAACTTAAAGAAAGGTAACTTTGAGGGTATGAGACGTGAATTGGCCAAGATTGACTGGCAATTAATTCTAAAAGGGTTGACGGTGGATATGCAATGGAAGACATTTAAAGACTGCATGGATGAACTACAAAAATTGTTCATCCCAGTTTGGCAAAAGAATAAATCAGGGAAGGTAGTACATCCGTGGATAACAAGGGAAATCAGGGATAGTATCAAAGCGAAGGATGATGCGTACAAATTAGCCAGAAAAAGCAGCATACCGGAGGACTGGGAGAAATTCAGAGACCAGCAGAGGAGGAGAAAGGGCTTAATTAGGAAAGGAAAAATAGATTATGAAAGAAAACTGGCAGGGAACATAAAAACTGACTGCAAAAGTTTTTATAGATATGTGAAAAGAAAGAGATTAGTTAAAACAAATGTAGGTCCCTTGCAGTCAGGAAACAGGTGAGTTGATCATGGGGAACAAGGATATGGCGGACCAATTGAATAACTACTTTGGTTCCGTCTGCACTAAGGAAGACATAAATAATTTGAATCTACCAGACTGATTCCTGGGATGTCGGGACTGTCTTATGAACCAGACTGATTCCTGGGATGTCGGGACTGTCTTATGAAGAAAGACTGGATAGACTTGGTTTATACTCTCTAGAATTTGGGAGATTGAGAGGGGATCTTGTAGAAACTTACAAAATTCTTAAGGGGTTGGACAGGCTAGATGCAGGAAAATTGCTCCCGATGGTGGGGAAGTCCAGGACAAGGGGTCACAGCTTAAGGATAAGGGGGAAATCCTTTAAAACCGAGATGAGAAGAACTTTTTTCACACAGAGAGTGGTGAATCTCTGGAACTCTCTGCCGCAGAGGGTAGTCGAGGCCAGTTCATTGGCTATATTTAAGAGGGAGTTAGATGTGGCCCTTGTGGCTAAGGGGATCAGAGGGTATGGAGAGAAGGCATGTACGGGATACTGAGTTGGATGATCAGCCATGATCACATTGAATGGCAGTGCAGGCTCGAAGGGCCGAATGGCCTACTCCTGCACCTAATTTCTATGTTTCTATGTTTCTATATTCTCAATGAATGCTGCTTGAACTGCTGAGTTACTCCAGCATTTTGTGTCTTACCATAAACAAACAAACAAGTTTTTTTTTGCTTCTTCAATACAACTAAACAATGCAATAGAAACAGAATCCAATGTAATACCATGTTGATTTTTTTTTTGCACAAAGGCAATATCTTTAGATATCTGTAATAAAGAACAATTTCATCCATTGATTAAAATACACCCAAACTGGTCATTTCAGTTTAACATTTAATACACTTATTAAGCAGTCTTTTTTAGCCAGAACTCAAAATTAGCGATCTCTAGATGACTACTGAAACACAAAAATTACCTGTAGATACTGGGAATCTAAAATAAAAACAGAAAATGCTGGAAATACTTCGCAGGACAGATCGCATCAGTGGTTAGAGAAACATAGGTCGTTTTAAGTCTACTAATGTCTGTTGTTTTGAGTATTTCACTATTATTGTATGCTTGTTTTTTTTAATATGTGTGTATGTGTATATATATAAATATATATATGTGTGTGTGTGTGTGTGTGTGTGTGTGTGTGTGTGTGTGTGTGTGTGTGTGTGTGTGTGTGTGTGTGTGTGTGTGTGTGTGTGTGTGTGTGTGTGTGTGTGTGTGTGTGTGTGTGTGTGTGTGTGTGTGTGTGTGTGTGTGTGTGTGTGTGTGTGTGTGTGTGTGTGTGTGTGTGTGTGTGTGTGTGTGTGTGTGTGTGTGTGTGTGTGTGTGTGTGTGTGTGTGTGTACATATACACACATACTTGTGAGTATGTGTATATACAGTGCCCTCCATATTGTTTGGGACAAAGACCCGGCATTTATTTATTTGTCTCTGTATTCCACAAATTGAGATTTGTAATAGAAAAAAATCACATGTGGTTAAAGTGCAAATTGTCAGATTTTATTAAAGGGTATTTTTATACTTTTTGGTTTCACCATGTAGAAATTACAGCTGTGTTTATACATAGTCCCGCCATTTCAGGGCACCATCATGTTTGGGACACATGGCTTCACAGGTTTTTGTAATTGCTCAGGTGTGTTTAATTGCCTCCTTAATGCAGGTACAAGAGAGCTCTCAGCACCTAGTCTTTCCTCCAGTCTTTCCATCACCTTTGGAAACTTTTATTGCAGTTTATCAACATGAGGACCAAAGTTGTGCCAATGAAAGTCAAAGAAGCCATAATGAGACTGGGAAACAAGAATAAAACTGTTAGAGACATCAGCCAAACCTTAGGCTTACCAAAATCAACTGTTTGGAACATCATTAAGAATAAAGTAATGGTGAGCTTACTATTCGCAAAGGGACTGGCCGGCCAAAGAAGACCTCCACGGCTGATGACAGAAGAATTCTCTCTATAATAAAAATAATCGCCAAACACTCTTCAGGAGTCAGGTGTGGATTTGTCAATGACCACTGTCCGCAGAAGACTTCATGAACAGAAATACAGAGGCTACACTGCAAGATGCAAACTACTGGTTAGCCGCAAAAATAGTATGGTCAGGTTACAGTTTGCCAAGAAGTACTTAAAAGAGTAACCACAGTTCTGGAAAAAGGTCTTGTGGACAGATGAGACGAAGATTAACTTATATCAGAGTGATGGCAAGAACAATGTATGGAGGAGAGAAGGAACTGCCCAAGATCCAAAGCGTACCACCTCATCTGTGAAACACGGTGGTGGGGGTGTTAAGGCCTGGCCATGTATGGCTGCTGAAGGTACTGGCTCACTTATCTTCATTGATGATACAACTGCTGATATTAGTAGCATAATGAATTCTGAAGTGTTTAGACACATCCTATCTGCTCGAGTTCAAACAAATGCCTCAAAACACATTGGCCGGCAGTTCATTCTACAGCAAGACAATGACCCCAAGCATACTGCTACATGGTGTTTCTACATGGTGAAAACAAAATGTATAAAAATGACCTTTATTAAAATCTGACTATGTGCACTTTAACCACATGTGATTTTTTTTCTATTACAAATCTCAAATTGTCGAATACAAAGGCAAATAAATAAATGATGGGTCTTTGTCTCAAACATTATGGTGGGCACTGTATACACACTGAACTTTCTCTCTCTCGTTTATCATATTTTTTGCAGTGTACTATGTTTACATATTCTGTTGTGCTGCTGAAAGTAAGAATGTCATTGTTCTATCTGGGACACATGACAATAAAACACTCTTGACTCTTGACTCTTCATCAGAATTAGTTTGTTCTGAGTATTTCAGAAGACCCGACCCTCTGGATATTTTCAGCATTTTCTGTTTTTATTTCTTCTCAAGATAAGGGTGTTGCTATTGGGGGCTGGAAGGGAGAGAAATGTCTTTGTTTCTTTGCTAAGAGAGCTTTAATTCTCAGTTGTTGAATATGTTCAAAGTGATAATAGTTTGTTTTTTTAAACAGGATCTAACATTCCCGTATTCCCCAAAAGACTGGAGACAATTTCATTAAGTTATCACGAAATAACGAAACATTTAACCCTATAAGTATTGAACAGTAAATGCTTCTGAAAATATACTTGTTTTTTAAACTGCTGGCATCCTAGTGACATATCAATGTGCGTAGAATTTAAGTCATCGCACATTTACTTTGTCCGTATAGTGACGTTTATTTACGCCGGCTGGCGCTGGGGAACAACACTTCCCAGATTGTGGCTCAGCTTTGGGAACCACTGTGGGAGACAGCGAGCGGCCAGCCAACAGCACCCTCTGTAGGCCACTCAATCCCCGTGTACAAAGTACGCGCCACTCATCCACCAAACTTCAAACCCACTCAAGCTTCTTTAAAATATTCTTCCTCGAAATGGAGTAAAATTTCAAGCAAGCGGTAGTTCCGGACATACTTTGTTTCACGCAGGCTTTACACTCTCGAGAACAAACTTTGCGGGAGCGCAAACTGTACACATCTATCGCGCACAAGTCGTTCAACCGCTGAGTCAAATTGCAAATATTCCCCAGAACGCAGCAGCCCTTAAAGAGTGTATAACCGAGACAGTGGATTTTAATTAACTAATGTCGATGCCTTTAAACGGTTTAAAGAGACACTAAATATTCGTGTCGTGTTCATGCTGGCTTGTAGGCAACATCATTGGCACTGAGCGTTATCGCCGCGACATCAAACTAAACCCACATGCGTTTTATTCGGTTGGCATTTTGTATTGACTGCCACTTTCAGTGCAAAATGAGGCGACAATGTAATTATCTTGTGTCGTGTCACTCTAAGTAGGTTTCAGTGAAACGTTCACATGAGCTCGAACTTCGTAAACGGACCGTACTTTTTCTCTGTTATTTGTATTCTCCGCCTGTGTTGCGCTGCCGGGGACAGAGTATTCGTTTACTAGTTGTACGCTCACTCTTGGTCACGGTCTAGTGTGCGTCCCATTTCGTGCCTTTTTTTAAAAACCCGGCTTCCGATTATAATATAATTGTTTTACTTTCTCTTTCGTTCAAACAATATAACCTAAAGGGAGGGGGTGAGGGTGGGGGGGTGTTATGTCCTCAGATGGTCCTGGAAACTGCCAGTCCACCACGTGATTGTCCTCTCCTCTCTCCTGGTCCTCTCCCTCCCTCCCTCCCTCACCCTCAGTCTCCGAGGTACACTCACTGTAGGTGCTGCCGGGGAGGCGGGTCTACACGGGGGCGGGGGCTGTCTCCATTCAACACGGGGATTTTAAAAGAGAGCGAGCCGTAGCTGTTGAGTCACAGCAGTGGGGAAAACTGCTGAGAGGAGGGAGCAAGCAAGCAAGTCATGAACGTGCTGAAGGAGTCTGTGGCTGCCTTGTTGCTGCTGCCCCGCTTCTTGGTGACCGCCCTCTTGCTTTGCATGCTCGACATCCTGTGCATTCGCAAGCGGCTGCTGTCCAGGGAGCAGAGCGGGACCAACGCCGACGACCCTCCTCTCTCCGTGTCCGACGCCAACCGAATGCTTACTCTCGAGTCGCTGCGAGCCGTCTGGCACGGCCAGAAACTGGACTTCTTCAAATCGGCACACGTGGGCTCGCCGGCTCCAAACCCCGAGGTGGTGGAGCTGCGAGGACAGGGGAGGGTTCGGCTGCTCGACTACAGCCGGGGAGCGCGGCCCCTGGTCCTCAACTTCGGCAGCTGCACCTGACCCCCCTTCATGGCGCGCCTCAAGGCGTTCCAGCGGCTCGCCAGCCAGCACGCTGACATTGCTGACTTCCTCCTGGTCTACATCGAGGAAGCCCACCCATCCGACGGCTGGATCAGTACCGATGCCCCCTATGATATCCCAAAGCACCGATGCCTGGAAGACCGACTGAAAGCGGCCAGCCTGATGAAGGACGAGAGTCCAAACTGCTTTGTCGTGGCCGACGGGATGGACAATTCTTCCAACGCTGCCTACGGCGCTTACTTTGAGAGACTCTATGTCCTTCTGAATCAGAAAGTGGTTTATCAAGGAAGGAGGGGGCCGGAAGGTTATAAGATCTCGGAACTCAGATTGTGGCTGGAGCAGTACACGAAACAAAGTTCCAGCACTGTCGTAATTGAAGTATGAATGGACTAGATGCACTGAACTCTTACTAAAGCTTAATATATTTTGAGTCCTCCGTTCTGCATGCCGAAGTGTTTGTTACTGAACGAACTTGTGAAATCCACAGTGACTAAATGCGCGCTAAATGTAACTTTATTCTCCGACAATGTTAATGCACATTTGTAAATACACTCAAATACTATGTTTTTTTTACATTTTTATGTTTTACTTGAAAAGTGAGTCAAACGCAGATTGGAAGTCGACAATATTCCTGGTACTTTTTTGTGAAAGCCGGTTTCGAAATGGCTCTTTTGCTTGGAGACCGCGCCTGATGTGACAAGTGCCGGGGGATACGGTGCGCAAAGTTTGTGAGACCACTGTTGCAATGTTGCAACCACTGTTGAGACAAATGTTTCGAAATCGTGGTCTGTTTTGAGGAAAAGGTCGTGTTTTCGCATGATTTTAAACAGAACATTTTTATTATATTTTATAATAAACATTAAAAAAAAAACCCCATAGGCTCTATTTCCTTACGCGTGCCACCTTTACACCTGTTTTCGGGGCGTTGACTAGCGGAAAGCGCACGGTCCCTGGTTGATCGCTACATTGTATACAGGTCAGCATTTTACTTCCTGAGTGTGCAGATGTCCGGATCAGGGTTTCTGCTCAAAGTATATGCACAACTGATGGCTAAAACACCAGGTCGTCCATCAAAACCCGCTGCAAGGTGGTTTGTTTGGTTTAAACGCATAGAGGAAGAAAAGTTAACCTGTACAACACCCGAGAGAGTCTGGGAAAATTCCACAGCGTGGATTTTTCCCAGACTCTCTCGGGTGTTGTGCAGGTGAGGATAGGGCGTGATTTAAAGTATTTGTGACGATGTGGGCAATGTCTTTGGATCTCTGCACCAGACCTTCGCGCTGTGACAATCAATCGCCCAATTTGACGAGGAGTCCCGCATTTACATTTACATATCCAACAATGAATTTAATGTTTTCGCAGCGGTATTTGGAAATAATTAGCGATGCCCTTAAGTCACAACGACTGATGGCGAACAAAGGTGATCACCACTCATACGTGCGGGCGTCGGACACCGAACGCCCTCACAACGTTTGGTTAGAATCTAAGCAAATATCTTCACGGCCGTAAGTGTGAAATAGATCGCCAAATGAGAACCTTTCGTTGCGGAGAGAGAAGCAGTGTACACTGCGTTAATCCCACATTACTGGAAGTCGTATGTTCTTCTTAAACGGTCTCTGTGCAATCTATAACTCACACACGCACACCCTCTGGTTTTGTAGGCTCTGAAGATGGTGAATCGCTGGATTTCTCTGTTCCTTTGAATTACGGAGACTACCTCATTAATATGGAATTAAGACTTTTTTTTAAAATGCAGGATTGCGGGCTATTGATATGTGGCACAAAGGAGGAATTGGAGCCTGGGATAAATAGAGAGTTATTTAGATGACCAGACTTGACTCCTGTTCATACTTTCTTGTGGTGGCTAATTAAGCCACTGTGGGAACAGCAGTCCCTTCCAGAGTTTGGACAGGTTGTGTCAATAGGTGGCTGGAGTCTATGAGCTGGGTGCACTCCTTCCACTACATTTTCAGGGCCTCTGGGAGCTCCCACTGCACGACCCTGACATTGCCATCACCGTCCCCAATGCTCCTCGTCCACTGGAGCAGCTGTGGTGGGAGGGGGGGGGGGGGGGTGATAATCCCACGGGTCAGTGCATTTCTAGTGGGCTTTGAACACATTCTTGAATCGGTTCCTCATTTTGCCTGGTAATGTCCTCCTATGACAGAGCTCAGAATAGAATATGTTTGAGAATAGAAATCTAGTGTCAGGCATTGAGGATATTTTGCAGTGGAGCAGACAAAATGCATAGGAAACAACTGCAGATGCTGATTTAAATCGAAGGTAGACACAAAAATGCTGGAGTAACTCAGTGGGACAGGCAGCATCTCTGGAGAGAAGGAATGGGTGACGTTTCGGGTCGACACTTCTTCAGATTGATGTCAGGAGAGTGGGCAGGACAGAGATAGAGTGTAGTCGGAGACAGTAAGACTGGTGGGAGAACTGGGAAGGGGGGGGGGGGGGGAATGGAGAGAGAGGGAAAGCAAGGGATACTTGAAGTTAGACAAGTCAATGTTCATACCACTAGGGTGTAAGCTGCCCAAGTGATATATGAGGTGCTGTTCCTCCAATTTGCACTGGGCCTCACTCTGACAATGGAGGAGGCCCAGGACAGAAAAGTCAGATTGGGAATGGGAGGGGTTGTTAAAGTGCTGAGCAACCGGGAGATCAGATCGGTTAAGGTGGATTGAGTAGAGGTGTTCAGCGAAACAATTGCCAAGCCTGCGCTTGGTCTCGCTGATATACAGGAGTTGACACCTAGAACAGCGGATACAGTAGATGGGGTTGGAGGAGGTGCAAGTGAACCTCTGCCTCACCTGAAAAGACTAAAGGAGTCCTTGGATGGAGTCGATGGGGGAGGTAAAGGGACAGGTGTTGCATCTCCTGCGGTTGCTGGGGAAAGTACCCGGGGAGGGGGTGGTTTGGGTGGGAAGGGACGAGTTGACCAGGGAGTTGCGGAGGGAATGGTCTCTGGGGAAAGCAGAAAGGGGTGGAGATGGGAAGATGTGGCCAATAGCGAAAATGTTGGAGGTTTGTATGCGACGGCTGATGGTGTTGAAGGTGAGGACAAGGGGGACTCTGTCCTTGTTATGAATGGGGGGTGGGGGAGCAAGAGCGGAGCTGCGGGATATTGAGGAGAGCCTCATCTATGGAAGAGGGGAACCCCTGTTCCCTAAAGAGTGAGGATATCTCCGATGCCCTGGTATAGAAAACCTCATCCTGGGCGCAGATGCGGCATAGACGGAGGAATTGGGAATAGGGGATATTGTCTTTACAGGAAGCAGGGTGGGAAGAAGTGTAGCCTGGATAGCTATGGGAGTCTGTGGGATTGTAATACAGTAGATGTCAGTCAATAGTCTGTCTCCTGTGATGGAGAAGGTGAGATCTGGAAATGGTAGGGAGATGTCGGAGATGGTCCAAGTGAATTTGAGTGCAGGATGGAAATTAGTCGAGAGGTTGATGAAGTCAGTGAGTTCTGCATAGGTAGCACCGAAGCAGTCGTCAATGTAGTGGAGGTAGAGTTCGGGGATAGGGCCAGTGTACGCCTGGAACAGTGATTGTTCGACACACCCTATAAAGAGGCAGACATAGCTGGGGCCCATGCAAGTGCCCTTAGCTAAGCCTTGGATTTGGAGGAAGTGGGAAGAGTTGAATGAGAAGTTGTTAAGGGTAAGGACCAGCTCTGCTAGGCAGAGGAGAGTAGACGAAAATTGGCTAGTTCTGCGGTCGAGGAAGTAACAAACATGTGTCAGACATGTGGATTACGTGCCCCGACTAGTGTAGCCAAATGTATAAGGTCTCATTATTGACGATGTTGGATTGGGAAAACACACCAGCATTAGATTGCTTCACCTTCCAGTGAATTTGGTGGAATTTCGCAGAGATTGTATTGACATTATTCAATGTCTGGTGGGCACTGTTGCCCAGTAGTCTGAGTTATGTACTAGGCCTGAGGTCTTGCTCTTCAAATACCTCACTATTTGCCAAAAATCCAGTCTGGAAAATAAGATGCAGAAATAGAATCATGGAATTACAGAAAAATTACAATGCAGTAAAAGAACACTCCATTCATTACATCTGAGTCCATCCAAGGGAAGCTACCAAACCTGATTCTATCTGCAACACTCTGTCCATAGATCCGTATGTCAGAGCTTTTCAAGTAAACCTCCAAGCACATGTTATGAGGACATCTATCTTCTTCTTCTTCTTGCGTATGGCGTGCACAGCCTAAAGTTGTAGGACAACTTGTTCCAGTTGATCTTACTTGATTGTGCACGACAGGTTGATTGCATTCGTCGAAACAGGGCGGACCACGTGAAGGTTGCAATCTCCCACCCCAGGATATCTATCCATCTTTCAGGAGTCAGATTCAGATCTTTTCTGCCCCCAAGTAAAATAAAAAATCCCTTCCAATCTTACCAAATACGTCATACTTTTAATGGTGTTCTGTTAAGTGAAATTAGGCATTTCCTATTTTCTCTATTTCAGCCTTCATAATTATAGACATCTCAGTGAAGTTACCCCTCGTCCTCCTCTGTTTCATAGAAAAGAGTCCTAACATTGAATATTTCCTCACGGCTAGTTTTCCAGTCCCGGAAATATCTTCAAGGATGTCATCCATACCCTTTCCAATGTGGTCACAGGTTTCTTATAATGTAGAGTCCAGAACTCAAGATATCTCCGATAGAACTAGTGTTCTATATAATTATAGCACAACCTTCCTGCTCTATATTCTATGCCTAATTTAATAAAGAAACGCATCCTATGTGATTCCAGAACAAGGGGTCACAGTTTAAGGATAAGGGGGGAATCTTTTAGGACCAAGATGAGAAAAACATTTTTCACACAGAGGGTGGTGAATCTCTGGAATTCTCTGCCACAGAAGGTAGTTGAGGCCAGTTCATTGGCTATATTTAAGAGAGAGTTAGATGTGGCCCTTGTGGCTAAAGGGATCAGGGGGTATGGAGAGAAGGCAGGTACGGGATACTGAGTTGGATGATCAGCCATGATCATATTGAATGGCGGTGCAGGCTCAAAGGGCTGAATGGCCTACTCCTGCACCTAATTTCTATGTTTCTATGTTTCTCAAATTATATTATTGAGCTGCTCTGTTAATTTAAAAATCAATGGACAAACACTCCTAAGTCCTTCTGTTTCTCTACACTATCAATATCTTCCCATTTATTGTTTTTTTAACATCATGTTGACATTGCAATTACGACTCAATGAACAAGGTTGTATGATAATCCCGTTTTGCAATAGATAAGACTACAGTAATCACAGTACAAATGTCAAGGCTTTATTTTGAAGAAACGTACTTACATAGCCAGGCATCTGATATCATAACATGCATCCAATTTTATATCAACTGTTAGACAGAACCTGCAGCAAAGTCTCTGTCTGATCTCTAAACATTTGCCAGCAATTGTAAACTTTGTGTAATGTGGGACAGAGATGTGCAAGTATTAACCAATTTGCATGCTAAGGCACAGTCAACAACATTTGAATGAGTTACAGTTTATGAACTGTGAACATTATAGTGTAGTGCATCTATGTAGGCCTCCCTCGGTCATGACTGACCATGGGTGATGCATCCTGGTTTGCAGGTGATGTGTGGTCGGATGCAAGTCTGGGCTGTTGCCCATGCAGCTCGTCCCCCCTCTCCACGTCGCTGATCGATCCAAAGGAACAGCAGGGCCGTTACAGTTTGGCACCAGCGCCGTCGCAGGAGCTGTCAGAGCGAGGTTGTAGACAACGACGAACTGCCTTAGGGGCTCCGACTCTGGATTTTCTTGAGGTTTACTCCTGGAGCCTTTTCCATGACTGGATATGGCCACAAAGCAGTGAAGGTTTTAAATCAGAGTTTTCCCTCTCCTGGATGAACTGCCTTCCCAGGCTGATGAGCCCCATCTGCCCGAGACTCATGGGGGCGGGAGCGCCTACCTTCCCGCGCAGGTCTATAGCACCTGCCCACTGCCCACAAGTGTAGTAGACAATGAAAAAAACACAAAGTGCTGGAGTAACCCAGCGGGTCAGGCAGCATCTCTGTAGAACGTGGATAGGTGACATTTCAGATCTGACCCGCTGAGTTACTCCAGCACTTTGTGTCTTTTTTAGTTTACCAGCATCTGCAGTTCCTTGTGTCTAGTGTTGTTGACAAGGTGGATAAGCGGTGGGGGATATTGACCCTGTTGTTAAGATTGGGCGCACAGATTTGATCACAATTTGTTTACAAACGGATTGTTATCCACTTTGTCAGTAACAAAGACTATTTCCCTATTTACTGCAATCAACAGATCTTTAAAAATTGTCCCATGTCAATAGTTTTCTTTGACTAACTACGCACCCATGTTGATATAGCCAAAGATGAAAGTACATTTGCTCAGAAGTTAAATAATAAGCAAAGCTGCTAACTTACCGAATAAAAGAAAACATATCGAAAAGCTCTCCAATATCTTTAAAGAAACACAATAATCAAGATCATTTTTCTGGGTAACAGAGTACACATCAGACAGTTAGGCAGACAAATCCAGGGTCAGAAGTGCAAAATAATACAAAAGGCTAATTCTGTTCAAGTAATATGGCTCATTAATATGGGTAATAGTGTATTCATTATATTATTCAATTGGAAGATAAGTTGTTATAATTGAAATGAATAAATCAGATTTTGTGTAGCCAGAATCATGTGAGGTTGAGCAACTTTGCTCTTTTAAATAAAAATGTAACATGTGATTTTATGTAATGTCGTCTCTTGTCTGGACCTTGAGTCTGAAATAAAATCTCTTTTAAATTAAGAAAATAAGGCCATAAGTGACAGGAGTAGAATTAGGCCATTCGGCCCATCAAGTCTACTCCATCATTCAATCAATAGACAATAGGCATTAGACAAAAGGTGCAGAAGTAAGCCATTCGGTCCTTCGAGCCAGCACCGCCATTCACTGTGATCATGGCTGATCATCCATAATCAGTTCCCTGTTCCTGCCTTCTCCCCATATCCCCTGACTCCGCTATCTTTGAGCTCTACCTAACTCTCTCTTGAAAGCATCCAGAGAATTGTCCTCCACTGCCTTCAAAGGCAGAGAATTCCACAGATTCACAACCCTCTGTGTGAAAACGTTTTTCCTCATCTCCGTTCTAAATGGCTTGCCCCTTATTCTTAAACTGTGGCCCCTGGTTCTGGACTCCCCCAACATTAGGAACATGTTTCCTGCCTCTAGCGTGTCCAAACCCTTAATAATCATATGTTTCAATAAGATATCCTCTCATCCTTCTAAATTCCAGAGTATACAAGACCAGCCTGTCCATTCTATCAACATATGACAGTCCCGCCATACCGGGAAGTAACCTTGTGAACCTACGCTGCACCCCCTCAATAGCAAGAACGTCCTTCCTCAAATTTGGAGACCAAAACTGCACACAATACTCCATACTCTAGGGCCCTGTGCAACTGCAGAAGGACCTCTTTGGTCCTCTACTCAACTCTTATTATGAAGGCCAACATGCCATTCGCTTTCTTCACTGCTTGCTGTAACTTCATGCTTACTTTCAGTGACTGATGAACAAGGAGCCCCAGATCTCATTGTACTTCCCCTTTTCCGAACTTGACGCCATTCAGATAATAATCTGCCTTCCTGTTTTTGCCACCAAAGTGGATAACCTCACATTTATCCACATTAAACTGCCATGCATCTTCCCACTCACCCAACATGTCCAAGTCACCCTGCATTCTCATAGCAACCTCCTCACAGTTCACACTGCCATCCAGCTTTGTGTCATCTGCAAATTTGCTAATGTTACTTGTAATCACTTCATCTAAATCATTGATGTTTATTGTATATAGCTGCGGTCACAGCACCGAGCCTTGCAGTACCCTTCTAGTCACTGCCTGCCATTCTGAAAGGGACCCGTTAATTCCTACTCTTTGTTTCCTGTCTGCCAACCACTTCTCTATCCATGTCAGTACCCTACCCCCAATACCATGTGCTCTAATTTTGCCCACTAATCTCCTATGTAGGACCATATCAAAGGCTTTCTGAGGTACACTACACCCACTGGCTCTCCCTTGTCCATTTTCCTAGTTACATCCTCAAAGAATTCCAGAAGATTAGTCAAGTATGATTTCCCCTTGGTAAATCCATGCTGACTCGGACCGTTCCTGTTACTGCTATCCAAATGTGCTGCTATTTCATCTTTTATGATTGACTCCAGCATCTTCCCCACCACCGATGTCAGGCTAACTGGTCTATAATTTCCTGTTTTCTCTCTCCTGCCTTATTTAAAAAGTGGAATAACATTAGCTTCCCTCCAATCCACTGGAACTGATCCCGAATCTATAGAACATTGGAAAATGATCACCAATGCATCCACGATTTCTAGAGCCACTTCCTTAAATACCCTGGGAAGGCCCTGGGGATTTATCAGCATTTAGCCCCATCAGTCTACCCAACACCATTTCCTGCCTAATGTGAATTTCCTTCAGTTCCTCCGTCACCCCAGATCCCCTGGCCACTACTATATCAGGAAGATTGTTTGTGTCCTCCTTAGTGAAGACTGATCCAAAGTACCTGTTCAACTTATCTGCCATTTCCTTATTCCCCATAATAAATTCACCTGTTTCAGTCTTCAAGGGTCCAACTTTGGTCTTAACTAATTTTTTTTTTCTCTTCACAAACCTAAAGAAGCGTTTACTATCCTCCCTTATATTCTTAGCTAGCTACCTTCATACCTCATCTTTTCTCCCCGTATTGCCTTTTTAGTTATCTTCTGTTGCTCTTTAAACATTACCCAATCCTCTTGCTTCCTGCTCATCTTTGTTTTGTTATACTTCTTCTCTTTTATTTTTATACTGTCCTTGACTTCCCTTGTCAGCCCCTTACTCCCCTTGGAATCTTTCTTCCTTTTTGGAATGAACTGATCCTGCACCTTCTAAATTATTCCCAGAAATACCTGCCATTGTTGTTCCACTGTCGTGGCTGATCTATCTCTCCTTCCTAACCCCATTCTCTTGCCTTCTCCCCATAACCTCTGACACCTGCACTAATCAAGAATCTCTGCCTTAAAAATATCCACTGACTGTGGCAAATAATTCCACAGATTCTTTGACTAAATACATTTAGAAACATAGAAACATAGAAATTAGGTGCAGGAGTAGGCCATTCGGCCCTTCGAGCCTGCACCGCCATTCAATATGATCATGGCTGATCACCCAACTCAGTATCCCGTACCTGCCTTCTCTCCTCTGATCCCCTTGGCCACAAGGGCCACATCTAACTCCCTCTTAAATATAGCCAATGAACTGGCCTCAACTACCCTCTGTGGCAATGAGTTAGCCTCATTTCTCCTCATCTCCTTTCTAAAATAACATCCTTTAATTATGAGGCTATGACCATTAGTCCTAGACTCTGCATATCCACTCTATCAAAGCCTTTCACTATTCTGTATGTTTCAATGAAGTCCCCCCTCATTCTTCTAAACTCCATCGAGTGCGGGCCCAGTGCTGACAAATGCTCATCATTGGTTAACCTACTAATTCCTGGGATCATTCTTGTAAACCTTCTCTGGACCCTCTCCAGAGCCAGCACATCCTTCCTCAGATACAGTATGGTTGCCCAAAATTGCTCATAATATTACAAATGAAGCCTAACCATTGTAATGGTATGTAATGCTGAGGCCTTATAGAGCCTCAGCATTACATCCAATACAAATATGTGTATTCAATAGTTGACAAAGATGAGCCATTTCTTTAGCAATCTTTGGAGGCTGTGCAATCTTTAGTCTTTTAAGATCTGGCATATTCAGACAAAATAATTAGTGTGCAATGTCCCCATCTTTATATTACATCTTGCCTCAACCTTTACAATTCACTTCCACCCACACCACTTGTGTTCCCGTCTCCACTATCTCACATGAGCATTAAAAACAGACTTGAATTGTGAAAGACCCTTTAAAAATACAAATCATTCCAAAGCACTTTACATCCAGTGAAGGTCGACAAAAAATGCTGCAGAAACTCAGCGGGTGAGGCAGCATCTATGGAGAAAAGGAGTAGGCGATGTTTCAGGTCGAGACCCATCTTCAGATTGATGTCGGGGGGCAGGGGGGGGCGGGAAAAAGAAAGGAAGAGGCGGAGACAGTAGGTTATGTGGGAGAGCTGGGAAGGAGGGAGAAAGTAAGGACTACCTGAAATTAGAGAATTCAATGTTCATACTGCTGGGGTCTACTACAAACCCACTGACTCCCACAGCTACCTTGACTATACTTCTTCCCACCCTGCATCCTGTAAGGACTCTATCCCTTACTCCCAATTCCTACGTCTACACTGCATCTGCACCCAGGATGAGGTGTTCCAGACCATGGCATCGCAGATGTCCTCATTCTTTAGGAAACGAGGGATCCCCTCTTCTATTATAGGTGAGGCTCTCACCAGGGTCTCTTCTATATCCCGTAGCTCCGCTCTTACTCCCCATCCCCCCACACGTAACAAGGACAGAGTCCCCCTTGTCCTCACCTTCCACCCCATCAGCCAGCGCATACAGCATATAATCCTCCGACGTTTTTGCCACCTCCAGCGAGGTGGCCACATCTTCCCATCTCCTCCCTTTTCTGCCTTCCATAGAGACCCTTCCCTCCGTAACTCCCTGGTTAATTCGTCCCTTCCGCAGGAAATGCTACACTTGTCGCTTTACTTCCCCCCTCGACTCCATCCAAGGACCCAAGCAGTCTTTCCAAGTGAGGCAGAGGTTCACCTGCACCTCCTCCAACCTCATCTACTGCATCCGCTGCTCTAGGTGTCAGCTGCTCTACATCGGCAAGAGCAAGCGTAGGTTTGGCGACTGCTTCGCCCAACACCTCTGTTCAGTCCGTACTAACCAACCTGATCTCCCGGTTGCCCAGTACTTCAACTCCCCCTCCCATTCTGAATCTGACCTTTCTCCTCCATTGCCAGAGTGAGACCCAGTGCAAATTGGAGGAACAACACCTCATATTTCTCTTGGGTACCAGCGGTATGAACATTGACTTCTCTAATTACAGGTAGTCCTTGCTTTCTCCCTTCTTCCCCTCCCCTTCCCAGCTCTCCCACAAAGCCTACTGTCTCCGCCTCTTCCTTTCTTTTACCCGCCCCCTCCCCTCCCCCCTGACATCAATCTGAAGAAGTGTTTCGACCCGAAACGTCGCTTACTCCTTTTCTCCATAGATGCTGCCTCACCAGTGAGTTTTTCCAGCATTTTATGTCTACTTTCGATTTTCCCAGCATCTGTAGTTCCTTTTTAAACATTACATCCAGTGAAGTAATTTTGAAATTACATCTTTTTAAGAAACCCCAGCTGAGAGAGCATGGAATAATTCATTTTAACATCACACTCAAAAGACAGCATATCTAATCGTCCTTGCACTGAACATTAGACTAGATGTTTTTAAAACTCATGTGACTGAACTGGTACTTGAATCCCCAAACCCGAGAATCGAGCTGAGCCACCCATCGCTGTGAAATAGAATCAGCTATCCTAACCTTAACTGCACTATCAGCAATCATTGTTGTCCCTGCAATATCATATGCAGCATAGCTATTACAGAGCAATGGTACATAAATGTACGGAGTCTGCCTTTACTTACCAGCGAGTCAAGAGTGTTTTATTGTCCAGAAGTGCTGAACCAGAGTGCTGTAGGTCTCTGATGATGCTAGCTGCTTTGTGAGGCAGCGACTCTTGTAGATCCCTTCGATGGTGGGGAGGTCAGTACACATGATGGACTGGGCAGTATTCACAACTCTTTGCAATCTTTTACAAACCTCGTGACATCACTTGCCCATCCTGCAGACAACTTGAGGTCATTAGACTCAACATGAACACATGGCTTGCACATATTCACAGGGAGTTAATGAATCTGTACATTAAAAGCAACATGACTTTCTGGGGAAAGATGACACACCATACAAAAGAAGGATTGCAAACAGGAGGGAGAATTTCTTTCTTGGATGAAAGTGTCGAGTAAGATTCATTAGAAACAAGGAACTGCAGATGATGGTTACCAAGGAAAGACACAAAATGTTGGATAACCCAGTGGGTCAGGTAGCATCTTTGGAGAACATGAATAGGTGACGTTTTGGGTCGGGACCCTTCTTCAGACCATTCTCTGACTGCACGGGACCCTTTTTCAGTGCTCTCCAATGCAGTCAGAGACATTGAAAATGCCCTAGAAATAACTGTATATGTTAGATACGAGGATGAGCAATACGAATCATATTCTTTCAATTTGGACTCTAAAAGATTGAAAGATGAAATGGATGGGGATTCTGACCAGGTCAAACACCTGATAGTCAACAGTTGTGCCAATGGATAGATCTCCCCACAGGAGTGGAAGTATAGTTACACAACCAATGCATGTTGTATCTCGTTGTCATTCCTGGCCGTTCATCTAATGCCACCATACCAGGGAAACAGTGGGGATGTATTCACGTGCAGATGGTTCTCACTTGAACTGGACTGTGAGAAGTCTCTCAGTGCTCGTTAAATTATCAGATTATTTTCTAGATTAGCAATACTTAAAGGACCTGTCCCACTTACGTGTCCTTGGCACGCAAATTACGGGACCTCTTGGTCGCGTTGAGGCGCGACGGTCCCGCGAAGGTCGGGAGCGATTTCATGTGCCCGCACAGCCGTCTGGAGCGCGTGACGTCATTTGAAGATGGACACAAAGCTGGAGTAACTCAGCGGGACTGGCAGCATCTCTGGAGAGAAGCAATGGGTGACGTTTCGTGCCGAGACTCTTCTTCAGTCTGAAAAGAAGGGTCTTGACCTGAAACATCATCCATTCCTTCTCTACAGAGATGCTGCCGGACCCGCTGAGTTACTCCTGCATTTTGTGCCCATCTTCAATTTTCTTGGCCCCACTCTGGGAGTAGAAGTGGGGGCGGATCCGGACTGCAACGGCTGTGAGCCCCAGGCCGAGTTCAGCGATCGTTTGCCTGCTTCTGCTGCTGTTGGAGATGAGACGTTGCGTTGCGTCGCGCCAGGGTCTTGGGCCTGTCCCACTTTGGCCGTCAGTTCCGCGACAGGCCGTTGGCGCGCAAAGATTTTGTTCACTACAAAAATTTCGGAGCCCCGTGCGATGTCGCGCACAACTACATACCCCTCCGCGCTTCTCAGTGGGACCGGCCCGCGCGGCCATACGATGCCCGTGCGCCTCAACTCGACCACGAGGTCGCGTAATTTGCGTGCCAAGGAAACGTAAGTGGGGCAGGCCCTTTAGTCAATGGGTGCACCACAACAAAACAGAACAAGTATCAGGAAAGGTGAACTTGATGGCATTATTCAAAAGCATGTTGGTCAATCTGCAGAATAACCAATTTACACTGAATTTGTTAAAGGAAAACAGACTTCAATTGCAATTTTATGTCTCATGGTTCTCATTAGGAAAAGGATACAGAAGATGGGGATAATTTTCACATCTTTGAAACGTGAATGGACCTGGCTAAATGTTGTAGAGCTTAAAATTAAGTAATATGAGTTTAGCAAATCATTAATCCATAATAACTCAAGCAGCAGGGTCCTGCTGGTTGCAATTTCTGTTTTTTTTTCATATTCCTTTTCTTCAGAATCTTGAGAATTTTCCATCTACCCTTTATTCAGAATGGAGACATCATAGAGTACAGAGCACATCACTAACCTGGACAATATATTATGGTACGATATACATTTATTTTTAGTGCTCCCTCATCTAGTTTAAAATCAAAAGGACACATGGAAATATGTCAGGAAGCACCTGTGGAGAGAAACAAAATTAACATTTCAGGTCAGCGACCTTTCATCAGATGGTCATCAGACTAAAACATCAAGTGTGTTGATCACTCCAATGATGCCTGTCTGATCTGCTTGGCAATTACAGCTTTCTGGTTTCATTTTAGATTTATTTTTGCCCAATTCATACCCGAGGAACTGGAACACAGCATCTGAATATCATTGATTTGTTCCCTGGATACTATAAGTATCTATATTCATGGATAAGACACAGGTTTCTCAAATCAGATACCATACATATGAGCACTTTATGTTCTTTTAAGTTAATCTAAAATAATATAATTTTATTACAAATATAAATCAAAGAAGACGTTCTTTCTTACTTCATTGCATCAGGAGTATCACCAGGCAGCACGTTCCTTGGTGTAGGGGCGGAATGCAGATGATGCTTGTTCGCATAAAAAGGAATATAAAATTGATGGTCAGGTCAATTTAACCATTTTCAGGCTGTTGTAGGTATCCAACTGCAGAGTGGGAGTGCAAGAGGTCAGGGAAGTGATTCCCTGCTCAAACTCTAAATCAGTAACATTAGAGGACATTAGAGAAAAAGTAAGCATTGAAAAGGGCAAAAGAGAATGAACGATGCAGTTCTGACATGGGGGTCAAGGAAAGAGCGTTCAGGTCGCGGCCCTGTTTCCGCCAATCTTTCCACCACCACGCACAAGAAGCTCAAGAAGGGCAAGACGCAATTGTATGCAGATGCCAAGAAGTTTGTTCAGCTCTGGCTGAACAATTTCTAATCTTGTGATGTGAACTCGATAAGAAGTTCTGACATGTACCTTTCATCTTCTAAATTGTTAGCCAAGTAAATTACTAAGATAATGTGACATTTATGAGTCCTGTGATTGTCTGCCACTTTTTACATAAAGCTCTCACTGACAGTAATGATTTTCAGAATTTTAAAAGCACCTATGAATAATAGTTCCACCTTCTGCTGGTACATCAGCCTCATTATAACTGACTCATCCTCTTTTCCATTTGGATTTAATCATTCGCCCTCCTTGTACAGACTTATTCTTTCTCTTCAAGAAGTTGCACTGGAAATGTGGTCCCTACGTTGCTTTTAGCACACGGGCATATAACTACTGAGCTGCGAATAAAATAATTAGGGATGGTGCTCAAAACTGGTTAGATATGGAAGAGGAATAAGAATGGTACAGAAAAGGAAGAAATGATGAATCTTGTGGATAAGAGAGAAGGGAGCAAGTGGGGGAAGGAAGAACAGAGAAAGAGATTGAAGGAATAGAGTGTTGGAAGAAACAGAATCTGGTTATACAAAGAGGGCGGGGATATCAAGAGGCAAAGAAGGGATAGTAGAGGTGAACAGATAGAGAAAACAGAGTGGATGTTAAAAAGGAGGATGGGTAAAGGGAATTAGGACAGTTGTATACTGTCTCTGCTGAGCATCTAGTGACAGTATCTAACTTCCATAATTTCCTTTGCCCACCCTCCTCTTTAATAATAATAATAATAATAATAATAATAATAATATATTTTATTGTCATTGCACATCAGTGCAACGAGATTTAGTATGCAGCTTCCAACCGATGTAAAAGAAAAGTAAAATAAATAAATAAGCTGTGTGTCGTGACCATCCAAGGGAGACAGTCCAGGGGGGATGGGGGGCACTCAGCAGGGCCGGTTCAGAGCCACTATAGCTCTGGGAATAAAGCTGGTTCTGAGTCTGGAAGTTCGGGCATAGAAGGCCTTGTAACGTCTGCCGGAGGGAAGTAGTTCGAACAGTCCGTTACAAGGATGTGAGGAGTCTTTATGGATGCTGACGGCCTTCCTGAGGCACTGTGTGTGGTAGATGCCCTCCAAGGCTGGTAGCTCTGTCCCAATGATCCTCTGCACTCTGTGGACGACGCGCTGAAGAGCTCTCCTCACCGCCTCCGTGCAGCTGAGATACCACACAGAGATGCCATATGTTAATATGCTCTCTGTGGTGCAGCGGTAAAACATTGTCAGCAGCTGTTGGGACACACCAGTCTTTTTTAATGTCCTCAGGAAGAACAGTCGTTGCTGTGCCTTCTTGACCAGCGCAGCGGTGTTGGTGGACCATGTGAGGTCCTCTGAAATGTGAGTGCCCAGAAACTTAAAGTTGGACACTCTCTCCACATTTTCCCCATAAATGGAGATTGGGGCGTATTCTCCATTATGGGACCTCCTGAAGTCAATAATCAGCTCCTTGGTCTTGAAGGTGTTTAGTGACAAGTTGTTACGTGCGCACCAGTCCGCCAGGTTCTGCACCTCTGCTCTGTATTTTGTTTCATCACCTTTGGTGATCAGCCCAATCACTGTTGTGTCGTCTGCAAACTTCACGATGGTGTTGGAGTAGAGCATGGGGCTTAGTACACAGCCCTGTGGTGTGCCGGTGCTCAGGGTGATAGTGGAGGACAGGTGCGGGCCCAGTCTCACTGCCTGCGGTCGCTCCGTCAGAAAGTTCAGGATCCAATCGCATATCGGCGAGCTGAGGCCTAGCTGGTGGAGTTTGGTGGTGAGCTTGGTGGGGATGACCGTATTGAATGCAGAGCTATAGTCAATGAAGAGCATCCTCACGTACGTGCCGTGTCTGTCCAGGTGAGTCAGGACAGTGTGAAGAGCCAGTGAGATGGCATCCTCTGTTGATCTATTTGCCCTGTATGCAAATTGATGAGAGTCCAGTGAGGCAGGGATGCTGGATTTGATATGGGAAAGGACAAGCCTTTCGAAGCACTTCATTGGGATTGGAGTTAGGGCAACTGGGCGGTAGTCGTTCAGGTTGGTGACTTTGGACATTTTTTCGGCACCGCCACTATGGTGGCTGTTTTCAGGCACTTGGGGACCGTTGCCAGAGAGAGATAGATTGAAGATTCTCGTGAATACCTCCGCCAGCTGTACAGCACAGTCCTTTAGTACCCTTCCCTGGACTCCATCCGGGCCTGCAGCCTTGCGTGGATTGATCCTACGCAGAGCGCACTGTACCTCCTGAGTGCTCAGTGTTAAGGCCTGTCCCTCCGCCATGGCCGGGGTTATTCCACTCCTGGTGGTGTTGCCAGTTTCGAAGCGGGCAAAGAAGGTGTTTAGTTCGTTGGCCAGTGTGATATCACCGTGGGGGCAGGCGGGGCTGCTCTTGTAGTCAGTGATGTCCCTGACACCCTGCCACATGCTTCTGGTGTCCGCGGTATTGAAGTGGTCTTCCACCCTTTGCCTGTGGATGTCTTTGGCCTTTTTTATGCCTTTGTTCAGGTTCGACCTGGCCGCACTGTAGGCAGAAGTGTCCCTGGATTTAAAGGCATTGTTGCGTGCCCTTAGCAGATCCTGAACCTCCTTGTTCATCCAGGGTTTCCGGTTTGGGAACATCTTTATTTGCTTGTCCACTGTGACAGTCTCCACACAGCAGTTGATGTAGGAGAGCACAGTGGATGTGTACTCCTCCAAGTCTACCTCTGTACCACTGGTTGCCTGTTGTGCAAACAGGTCCCAGTCGGTGCGATCAAAGCAGTCCTGGAGTTGTAGGGTGGCGTCCTCGGGCCATATTTTGACCGTCCTTATTGCAGGTTTGGTCTTGCGGATGAGGGGTTTGTATGCAGGCAGTAGAAACAGTGAGAGGTGATCGGATTGTCCCAGGGATGGGCAGGGGAGAGCTCTGTAAGTGTCCTTGATGTTGGTGTACACTTTATCCAGTGTGTTTGAGCCCCTGGTAGGGCACTGCACATGCTGGTGGAATTTGCGGAGTGCGGCTCGTAGGTCGACCTGGTTAAAGTCCCCTGCAACAATGAAGGCACCGTCGGGGTGAGCATCCTGCTGCTTACTGATGGCCGAGTGCAGCTGTGCTAGCGCTAGGTTAGCATTAGCCTGTGGTGGGATGTATATGGCCATGATGATAACCACAGTAAACTCCCGAGGCAGGTAAAACGGCCTACATTTAAGCAGTAGGTATTCCAGGTCTGGGGAACAGTAGCTCTCTACTGCAGTGTGGTTGGTGCACCAGTCATTGTTGATGTAGATGCAGAGCCCGCCACCCTTGCTCTTACCGGAGTCCTTTGTTCTATCAGCACGATGCAGTGACCGGTTGGTTAGGTCCACAGCCCCATCGGGAACCAGCGCACTGAGCCAGGTCTCTGTGAAGATCAGCACACAGCAGTCTTTCAGGGATCGCTGGGTGTTGATCCAGAGCCTTACCTCATCCAGCTTGTTGGTGAGTGACCGGACATTCGCCAGAAAGACGCTTGGGAGCGATGGTCTTTGTGGAGCCCTCCGTAGCCTGTCCTGCACCCCCGCTCGCTTTCCACGTTTCTGCTTTCGCTCCCGGCGCTTGCTCCATCTCCTACCCTCCGGAGTGGTGATCCAGGGGGCTGTTCTGCCCAGCTCCATCGGGATTTTGGTGAGGGTGCTGTAGTACTCACAAGCCAGTTTCTAGCAGCCACGTCCGATGTTGAGCAGTTCTGTGCAGCTCCATTTTTTTTTTTTTTAATTCAATTTCAATTTTATTTTTAATATGTTTTATTATTTATTTTTATGTATTTATTTTTTTGTGATTTTTTTTAATGATACTGCCTGTAAGGGAAATTCATTTCGTTGTCTCAAATTGAGACAATGACAATAAATTTGAATACAATACAACAATACAATGTGCGACCCGTCGGGATTGCGATGCTGGTCCTGGATTTCCTGGTCCTGGAGGTGAGTTTCTTCCTATGGTTTCTAGGGGTTCTCTCTTGGCGTTCTGAGGTTTTTAAATACCTTATTTTCACAGCCACGTTCTGTACCGGGCTGCTCCGAATTGAATCGGACTTGGGAGCACAAAGCCGCTGCTTCGGAACGCGCCACCATATAACCACAAGTAGTATTACATCCACTTTAACATCCAGTTTAACATCCACTCTCTGTTTTCTCCACCTGTTCACCTCCCTGTTACCCATTCTCTGCCTCTAGATATCTCCTCCTTCTTTGTAACACCAGATTCTGAACTTTGATCAACAGGGTGAGGCACATCCCTTGACTGAGACAGGGGATTCTAATCACCTTTATAATGTGTGGTGGCACAAAGTAGATAGCGTTTGAAGCTTATGTCAACTCAATAGTTCAATAATATAATAGCATGGAGGGGTGGGAGATTGCAACCATCACGTGGTCCGCCCTGTTTCAACGAATGCAATCAACCGGGCGTGCACAAGTAAATAAAATCAAATAGAACGAGTTGTCCTGCAACTTTAGGCTGTGCCCGCCATACGGAAGAAGAAGAAATATAAACGTGTAAACATAAAATTAGAAAGAAAATTGGGAGAGTTTAGAAAAAATATGAAAATAAATAATCATGTAAAAGCTGGGAAAGCCCAAATACTTTTTATAAATACATTCTGACCAAGAAATCAAACACAGTTTATAGCTTGTAGAAAACAAAAAGGCAACCTTTGTGGAAATGGATGATGTAGCAACATTGGTCATGATGAGATTGGAGGATAGGAATGATGGAATTATATAAATATAAACCTTGTTTAGTTTAGTTTATTATTGTCATGTGTACAGTGAAACATTTCTTGTTGTTGTGTGCTATCCAGACAAAGACTATACATGATGGAAACTACATACAGTTCAAATCACCATACTTCAAAAAAGATGCGGTTGCAAGAGAAAGAGCATGGAAGAAACTTGCATTCACATTGCCATGACTGGTGAATGTCACATGTGAGAAATTAAGCTGGATTTGCTTCCTTTGGAACAGGTATTGCTCAACGCTGATTAAATTGAGATGTTCAAGGTTATGCACCCGGCCAGAGTGAATAAGAAGAACCCATTTCCCTTAGCTGAAAGATGGTTAATTTGGGTGAAAGATTTAAAATAATCCATAGGTTCAGACTGTGGCAATAAACGTCTATGATTTTCTGATGATTTTAGCTCATTCATCCAAAACAACAGTATTCCTTCTGGACGTTGGGATGCCAGGATATAAGAAAGCTTATATCCTGGCTTATATCCTGTAAGAAAGCTTGATACGTTTATAGAATCAATATTTTCTGTCCCCATGAAGATCTTGCTATATTCTATTGTATTCATCCGGCATAAGTCAGTAATCTTCTGAAATTTATTTACTTGTTCCTTCAACCTTCTAATTGCACGCTCTTACATATTCCAGCTCTCTGCATCTTCTCTATGCAACCCATAAGTTTATCTCTTCCCATGATTTCAGAATATAGAATGCCACAGGTCCTTATGTTTCCCTCCTCCACGATATTGAAGACTTCCAATTTGATTTTACTTAATTACCTCTTACTAATATACTTATCATTTTATTTTGATGCAAGGCAATCCTTGTACAATAAGTTTGCTCGCCTCATTTAGTATTTTAAAAATTATAACACCTTTAGATATTTTTTTCATTAAGCTTAGCACTCTATATATAGTACAAGTTCATCTCTGGCCTGTACATTTTTGTACATCTTATAAACTGGGTATCACAATTGACCTTCTTCCAAGTGTAGATAGACATAAAATGCTGGAATAACTCAGCGGGACAGACAGCATCTCTGGATAGAAGGAATGGGTGATGTTTCAGGTTGAGACCCTTCTTCAGAAGTGTTCTTCCAAGTATACCCATATTTGCTGATACTAAAATAATACAACAAACAAATTATTAATATAATAATAAATAAATTCAATGCCATCATTAAATTTATTTCATCAGGAAAGGGCTATTTTTTATGTCCGGAATGTAAACACAGTTCAACAATGATGGTCAGTCATTGTAATACATAATCTATCCACTATATGGCACTATTTGTGTAGTGAAACATATACCCAACCCAAACGTGCATTTGTGTGAGACTTTCAGTTTGACTCATTTGAACGAATGTCTTTCAGCAACATTTGCAACCTTTCCATGTCTGCATGTTTTCTAGACTCTAAGAGCTACTTAGAGTCATGGTGTGATATGAAACAAACTTTTCGGTCCAACTCATCCATGCCTTCCAAGTTGTCTAAATGAGTTAGTACTGCTGTGACATGCCTGGCCCACATCCCTCCCAACCCTTCTTATCCATGTACCTGTTCAAGTAATTTTTAAATGTTATAATTTTTACTGCCTCCTCTGGCAGTTCCACCCTCTGTGTGAAAAAAGCTGCCCATCAGGTCCCTTTTAAATCTCTCCCCTTCCACCTTAAACCCATGCCTCCTAGTTGGAGACTGTCCTGCCCTGATGAAAAGACTATGACCATTCATCCCCTCATAATTTTGTACTCCTGCACAAGGTCACCCAGCCTCCTACGCTCCAGGAAGAAAAGAACAGAACCAATTTCTGCTGATAACACAATCCCTCCAAACTCAGTAACATCCCATGACATTTGTTTTCACCTTTCCAGTTTAATGAGATCCTTCCTGCAGAACTCCAAATGAGGCCTTACCAAGGGCAAGCGTGCCAAATGCCTTCTTCACTAATCTGACAACCTATGTTTCCACTTCTAGGAATTATGTACCTGTACCTCTGTTCTACAATACTACTGTGTAAATCCTGCCCTGATTTTTGCCAAGATGCAACACCTCACATTTATCTTAATTAAAATTCATCTGCCATTCCTCGGGCCATTGGCACTGTACATCAAAATCTTATTCTAATCTTAGAATCTTCTTTGTCCACTAAATCACCAATTTTAGTGTCATCCACAAACATCCTAATTGTTAACTCCACTTATTACAGGCCCCCAGTATGAATAACAACCTTCTATCACCACTCTATATCTTCAACCTTCAAGCCAATTTGTATCCAATGGGCTAGCTTGCCCCAGATTCCATGCGATCTAACCTTCCAGACCAACCTGTCATGTGGGTTTATCTTGACAATAATCTACCATGGGACCTTATCAAACACCTTGCTAAAGTACATGTAGACACTGTCTACTGTACTGCTCTCATTACTCTTCTTGGTCATCCCGTCAAAATCCACAATCAAATTCATGAGACACTATTTCCCCACTCATAAAGTTATGCTGATTATTTCTAACCAGTCCTTGGTTTTCTGAATGCACATGGTTCATGTCTTTCAGAATCCCCTCTAATAACCTACCCCACTGAGGTTAGGTTCACTGGTCTTTAGTTCCAATGCATTTCCTTGCAGGCTTTCTTAAATAAAGGCACAGCAGCCACCCTCCAGTCATCCAGCACCTCACCTGTGGCGATCAATTATACAAATATCTAGCCATGCGCTTTGCAATTTCTTCCCTAGCTTGGTCTGGAATGCACTGTACCTGTTTTTAGGAAGGAAACACATTTGGTGAACTGTCCATTTGCCTCTATAACTTCAGTTCAATCGTAAGTAAATCTTTCGAATTTTCTTTCTGCAATTCATATCAATAAGCCATATAACTCAGAAGTAGACTGTATATCCTGCCAATCAGCCTTTTCAAATGGTCTTGCTTTGATTCTTTAAATAATTTTCTTTTTTATAACTACTACCTAATTTCTCACAAGGTTGATTATTTAAATCCTCACCTTCTGTAATCAGTTAGCATAACATAAAGGGGAGGGCACTGATAATGTTCCTACACTTCCGCATGATAGGCAAGATAATTCATCACAGGTGAGGACTACAAAATCTATCTGACTGTCGCAACGGTTTATGCAGGTAACCTCACAATCCAACCACCTGTTACGCGAAGATGTTTTTGTTCGCTGTCTAACCTCCATAATTCTCTTGTAATCATCTTAAGTGTGTGACCTCTTATTACTTTCTCACCAGCCAATAAAAACAACTTTCCTAACTAACCCTTGATAATCTAGAAAATCTTTATTAGGTCATTCCTTAATTATTTGAGTGCCTGGGTAACATTACCACTGAGCTAAATCTCTAATCTTCAGACTCCATCCCATAGACTTTATCCTGTGATGCATCTACAGTATTATCTCTCTTCTCTCTGGATCAACCCTGTATCCTTAAACTTTATCTTGTATATGTGACCTTCCTTTAAAATTATACCAGACTAGGTGGGACCCGTTGGGTCCCATGTTCACATGGGAGGGGCTGGTCCCCCCACGCAATATTCCACCTCTCCACCAATTCCAATATTGGTGGCCAGTGGGGGGGGGGCTTTCTGGAGCGCTGGTATGGGTGTTGTGGGCTGAAGGGACTGGTCTCCAGAGGGCTAGTATGGACGTTGTGGGCCAAATGGATTATTGGGGTGGCAGCTCAGTCCCTCAAGCCTGATATGCTGGCAGTTCACTTACGGCTGGTGGGCTGGCAGTTGACTCACGTTTATTCCTTGAAATTCCATTTCAAAGCAGGATGCAAGGCCACCAAATTCAAATCCATTTACCTACCATTTCAAGCTGGGTGCAAGGCCACCAAATTCAAGTGCAGTTTCCAACCACTTCAAGCAGGGTGCAAGGCCACCAAATTCAAGTGCAGTGTCATACCTCTTCAAGCAGGGTGCAAGGCCGCCAAATTCAAGTAGTTTCATACCATTTCATGCAGTGTGCAACGCCACCACATTCAAATGCAGTTTCATACCATTTCAAGCCGTGTGAAACCACCATAAAACCACACAAAACACCACACTCACAGTTCAGTAGACATTCAGTGTGTTCAGTTGATTCACAGCTCAGACAGAGTCGTGACCTATCCCTTCCCTATCATGCAGAGATTGAGCCACACCCACACTTCCGGGTTTTATAACCCTCCCCCCCACTGGAAAAGGTGTGGGCTTCATGGCGTGATTGACAGGAGAGAGATTCTCAACATTTTTTAAACACTAATTACACTTTTAGTTTTCATTGATGGGAAGAATCCTCTGCACCTGGTGAGCGGTGGGGGACTGAGTAAGATGGCCAAAAATCACAGCCATAAGTGGTAGTGTTTTATCTAAAATCAATATACAATGCAAACTGGAAGTTGTCAAGTTTAGACCAACAACCATTTGCAGTGCCTTTTCAACCCAAAACCCTCAAACAACCATTTGCTGTGCCTTTTAGTTCAACCCAAACCCCCCAAACAACCATTTGCAGTGCTTTTTACTTCAACCCAAAACCCCCAAATAACCATTAGTAGACATGTGTTCAGTGTTATTCACAGCTCAGACTGAGAGACATGACCCTCTCACTTCCCCCATCTTGCAGAGACTGACTGAGACACAACACTTCCAGGTTTTATAGTCCCTCCCCCTCCCACCAGCAGGGGCAGCAGAGAGAATGTCAACATTTTTTCAACATTAATAATTCTTTTATGTTTCATCGATGGGAAAAATCCTCTGGTTCAGCTCAGCGGAGGGGGACTCTGAGCGAGGTGGCCAAAAATGACGGCCATAAGTGACGGCGTTCTTTCAGAAATCATGAAACGGAAAGTGGTCAAGATCTTAGTTTTAGTAATACAGGTACACAACCTTTTATCTGGTGTTCCGGAAACCGAAAAACTCCGAAAACCGGCCATTTTTTCCAGGATGTCGTCTGCACACCAAAGCTCGCGTTTGCCGCCAAACTTGACCCGAAACAACCCACGGTCAACCCAGGTCTGTACTACTGTAGTGGCTGCACCCTCCCCGGAGACTGGGGAGACACTTAAACATCTGTAAATCATAGCTTAAATGTTAGTCAGTTAGTTTGGAGGGCTTTTATGTGAAGGGGGGGGGGGGGGGTGTGTGAAGGTGTAAACTTTAATTCTTAGTCCCCTACCTGGTCGGAGAGGCGGGGAGCGGTCAATGCCTTACCGGGTCGCCGTGCAGCGCTGTGGCCGCCAACTCCCAGCTGGGGCTGCGGGCGTCCGGCCGCGGGCGGCGCCGGTTGTAGCTCCAACCCCGGCAACTCTACCCCTGGCTGCGAGGCGCTCCAAATCCACCGCCGCCCGCGGCCGGACGCCCGCAGCCCCAGCTCCGCGAATGTTGGGAGTCGGCGGCGTCGCAGCGCTGGGATACCAGCGGGAAGCGGGCAATGCCTTACCGGGTCGTCGTGCGGTAAGCTCCGGAGCGCTGTGGCCGCCGACTCCCAACATTTGCGGAGCTGGGGCTGCGGGCGTCCGGCCGCGGGCGGCGGTGGTTTGGAGCGCCTCGCAGCCAGGGGTAGAGTTGCCGGGGTCGGAGCTCCAACCGGCGCCGCCCGCAGCCGGACGGAGCCCCCAGCTCCGCGATGTTGGGAGTCGCCGACCAGGTAGGGGACTAAGAATTAAAGTTTCCCCCTTCCCCCACCACCACCACCACATAAAATCCCTCCAAACTAACTGACTAACATTTATGCAATGATTTACAATGATTCCCCGGTCTCCGGGGAGGAGGCAGCCGATCCGCCCGCGCTACCTACCTAATCTACGCTAAAAATCTTCCATTTGGAAATCCGAAAATGTCCGAAATCCAACAAGTGTCTGGTCCCAAGGCTTTCGGATAAAAGGTTGTGCACCTGTATAGATACTCGCGGACATTTTAAATAGTACATTCTCTGACACTGTGTGCCACCTCACTATCCTCTCTGCATCCAGCAGAACTTGTTGGAGCTGCCCTCATCCAGCCACGTAGAGATATTCCATCATGCTCTTGTAGGTTAAAAGATCTTTGGGTGTCACTCACTGAACGATATCCAGCTTGTCGCCAGCTCGTGTATTTACAGAATTTATGTAGACACGAAATGCTGGAGTAACTCAGCGGGACAGGCAGCATCTCTGGAGAGAAGGAATGGGT
Source organism: Leucoraja erinaceus (assembly GCF_028641065.1). NCBI lineage: Eukaryota > Metazoa > Chordata > Chondrichthyes > Rajiformes > Rajidae > Leucoraja > Leucoraja erinaceus. Next base: position 67,930,949 of record NC_073385.1, on the reverse strand, counting down.
GACGTTTTGGGTCACGACCCGAAACGTCACCCATTCCTTTCCAGGGATGCTGCCAGTCCCGCTGAGTTACTCCAGCATTTCGTGTCTACCTTCGATTTAAATCAGCATCTGCAGTTCTTTCTTACACAGAATCTATGTGCCTGGTCCAGCTGAGTGCCTGGTCTATGGAGATTCCTTCAAAATTAATGGTAGGGAATTTAATGATGATAACGCTATTAGAATGTTTCATTGGAAATGGTCTTTGTATGGCATTCTTGTTACCAACTACTTCATAGTCCATGTCCGAGTCATGCTATGGGCCTTTATCCTAGGCACACAATGCCCTTCCTTTGTGCTCCAAATCTTGGTGCACCCATTTCCAAAAGGCCAGATATACTGTAGTTAATAATCAAGTATTTATTGTCAATACGCACAAGTACAGCAAGGTACCGGTACAATGAAAATCTTGCTTGCAGCAGCATCACATCAACACAGACATAAATTATCCAAAACAGTGAAAAAAGACTACAAAAAAAAGCGTTAGTACAAAAACAAGTCTATGGTTGTGCAAGAGGCAGTCTGTGGTGTTCCATCGCTAAGGTAGGATTATGGTTTTCCAGGTCAGTTTAAGAACCTCATGGCCATAAGAATCTATTTTTGAACCAAGTGGTGTAGTTCTTCAGGCTTCTGTACTGCCTGGCAGATGGTAGCAGCGAGAAGAGGGCATGACCCAGATAGTTAGAATCTGCCATGACAAATGATATGTTCATTTTGTGTGTACAATGTGGTAATAAATTGGGTGCTAGGTGCATCTAGCTAATTATATTGATGATTGCAATGGCACATATTCAAGGAGTGCAATCTTACAAGTAACTATCACCAGTTGAATATAGGTGGTGCTGATTGATGCCATTAACATATAGGGAAGATATTATCCCCAACCACTGTTGCAGATTACTATGAAAGCTGCTAAACCATGGTAGAGGAAGGATGAAAGGAGAGTTCCCATTTACGCTCAGAGGCCAGAAAGCCCTCTATGTCAAATATGAAAGACTTTTTGTCGGAAACTGAGATTTGCTGGAGTAACTCAGCAGGACGGGCAGCATTTCTGGAGAGAAGGAATGGGTGATGTTTCGGGTCAAGACCTTTTTTCAAAATGTACATTGATAGATTTTCAAATATCCCATGATTTTAGCCAAATAGCCAAACTATAATAGAGAGTGTCTTCTGCATACTAAAGTTGCTAAAATGTTAAGAATATAAAAAAGATTAAGAAACACGAGGGAGAGTTGGCTATTTGGCTTTGTATGTGTACTTCTGCATTCAATCTGAGACATTTCATACCACCGTGACCAATAGTTTGTTTGAGTATGGCTAATGCGCTCTTAAGTACTACAAGCTCATTGATTTCTTTACTAGCCAATGCCATGATCTTTTCAAAAATATTATCCTTCAATCCAGGTGACTTAATCCAAATGTCGCTGTTTCTCTTTTGACAGATGCTTCGTGACCAGCTGAGAGCTTCCCAGCATTTTCTGTTTTTTTATTTCAGACCTTCAACATCAACATGTTTCTGTTCAATTTTCACAAAGTAAATGACTCTTCAGCTTCTAATCTAAACTAGTCAGGATATTGTATCTTTTTCCATGTCTTCAGATTGACCAATTGTTTACTTCTTCTATTAGCTGTTCCCAAAAATCCAATGGCCCTAAATGTCAGCCCCTTGTTTCCCTCCAATGAGATAGAGCAATAGAGTCATATAACAGGGAAACAGGCCATTTGCTCAACTTGCCTACGCCAACCAAGATGCCCCATCCAAACTAGTCCCACCTGCCTGCATTTGCTCCACATCCCTGTAAACCTTTCCGATCCACATACCTGTCCAAATGTATTTTAAATGGTGTTATAGTACCTGCCTCAACTACTTCCTCTGGTCGTTCGTTCAATATACCAATATACCTGTGTGAAAAATTTGATCTTAAGGTTCCTATTAAATCTTGCCCCTCACCCCTCACACCTGAAACCCATGTCCACTGCTTCTTGATTCCTACTCTGGGTAAAAGACCCTATCTATTACCCTCATAATCTTATACACCTCGATAAGATCATTCTCACCCTCCAGTGCAACAAAGAATATAGTCAAAGATAGACACAAAGTGCTGGAGTAACTTAACGGGTCAGGAAACATCTCCAGAGAAAAAGGATAGGTGACGTTTCGGGTTGGGACCCTTCTTCAGTCCTGCCTGCCCAACTGCTCCCCACAGCTCAGCCAGCCCTTTGAGTCCTGGCAACATTCTTGCAAATCTTCCCTGCACTCTTTCTAGTTAAACAGCCTCCTACCTATGATATAGTAACAAGAAATTGCAGATGCTGGTTTACCAAAGAAAGACACAAAATGCAGGAGCAACTCATTGAGTCGGGTACAGTGCATTCAAAAAGTATTCAGACCCTTCACTTTTTCCACATTTTGTTACTTTACAGCCTTATTTTAAAATTGATTAAATTCATTTTTTTTAAATCATCAAGCTAAACACAATACCACATAATTAAAAAAGTGAAAACAGGTGTTTAGAAATGTTTGCAAAGTAATTAAAAAGAAATAACTGAAATATCACATTTACATAAGTATTCAGACACTTTACTCAGTACTTTGTTTATTTATTTATTTTAAATTTTTTTAATTTTATTAGAAGTAAATACAATATGGTACCGTAGATACCCAGTATATATTGACATGTTACATTTCATGTACAGCTTCTTTTTTTTTTTAATTTTAACAGTAAAAAGGAGACAGAAAGAGAATAGAAAAGAGATAGGGAGGGCACAGGAAGGTGTGAAAAAGGAAAGGAGAAAAGAAAGAAAATAGAGAGAAAAGAAGAGGTAGAAAGCAGAAGAATAAAGGAGAGATAGCTATTTATTATTCTTGACCACCATTCACCCAATCCTGAAACAGATCATTTCTACGTTTGAGTTGCACCATATGCTTGTAAGAAGTCGACAAATGGAGACCAAATCCTTAAGAATTGGTCTACTTTGTCTGTAAGGAGGAATCGCATTTCTTCAAGATGTAAGGTTTCCGACATGTTTGAAATCCACATTTTAAGCGTTGGTATCGATGTATTTTTCCAAAATGTAAGTATTTTTTTTGCCGTTATTAAACCATAATTAAGGACTTTGTTGAGGTACCTCAGTACTTTGTTGAGGCACCTTTGGCAGTGATTACAGCCTCAAGTCTTCTTGGGTATGATGCTACAAGCTTGGCACACCTGTATTTGAGTAAATTCTCCCATTCTTCTCTGCAGATCCTCTCAAGCTCTGTCAGGTTGGATGGGGAGCGTCGATGCACAGCTATTTTCAGGTCCCTCCAGAGATTCAATTCAATTCAACTTTATTGTCATTGCACAGATACAAGTATGTGTACAACGAAATGCAGTTTAGCGTCAGTCCGTAGTAATAGTGCAATATAGAAATAAAAATACAGAGTAAGCAAACAATGTGGACGGAGAGACTGGAGAAATCTATCGGCGGGACTCCGAGTTCAGCAATGTGATAGTGTTGTTGTAGAAGCTGTTCCTCATCCTACTAGTAGGAGACCTGAGGCTCCTGTACCGCCTCCCTAATGGGAGGAGGGCAAACAGTCCATGGTTGGGGTGGGAGGGGTCTTTGATGATCTTCCCGGCCCGTCTCAGACACCGTTTTCGGTGGAGGGCATCCATGGCAGGGAGCGGGGCACCGATGACGTACTGAGCGGTTTTCACCACCCGTTGTAGTGCCTTCCTGTCTGCTACGGTGCAACTGCTGTACCATACCATGAAGCAGGTGGTCAGGATGCTTTCGATGGTACAGCGGTAAAAGTTGGTCAGGATCTGGGGGGACAGGTGAGCTTTCTTGAGCCTCCTCAGGAAGTAAAGGCGCTGCTGCGCCTTTTTGATTAGCTTGGAGGTGTTGAGGGACCAGGACAGATCCTCCGAGATGTGTACCCCGAGGAATTTGTAGTTGGAGACGCGCTCCACCTCAGTCCCGTTTATATGGATGGGGGTATGTCTGCCCCCTCTGTTCTTCCTGAAGTCAACAATAATTTCCTTCGTCTTCTTGGAGTTGAGGACGAGGTTATTGTTGGCACACCAGGTTGTCAGGTGCTGGACCTCATCCCTGTAGGCTGACTCGTCGTTGTCACTGATCAGCTCTACCACCGTGGTGTCGTCGGCAAATTTGATGATGGCTTTGGAGCCATTCTTAGGGATGCAGTCATGGGTGAAGAGGGAGTAGAGGAGAGGGCTGAGCACACAGTCCTGTGGCACGCCGGTGTTCAGTGTTATAGTGGAGGAGGTGAGGTTGTTGACCCTAACAGACTGTGGTCTGTTGATGAGGAAATCCAGTGTCCAATTGCAGAGGGAGGTGGAGATGCCAAGTCCGCTGAGTTCGGTGATCAAGCTAGCGGGGATGACAGTGTTAAAGACAGTGTTAAAGGCACCTAAAGGCAGCATCCTGATGTAGGTGTTATTGCTGTCCAGGTGGGTCAGGGCAGAGTGTAGGGCTGCCGATATGGCGTCCTCTGTAGACCTGTTGGTCCGGTAGGCAAACTGATGGGGGTCCAGTGTGGGGGGGAGGCTGGCTTTGAGGTGAGCCAAGATCAGCTGCTCATAGCACTTTGCAATGACGGGTGAGTGCCACTGGGCGGAAGTCGTTGAGACTCCCTGTAGCTGATTGTTTGGGCACTGGCACTGGCACAATGGTTGATGTCTTGAGGCAAGTGGGAACAACACCCTGGGCCAGTGACAGTGAAAATGTCAGTGAAGACCAGGGATAGTTGTCCAGCACATGCCCTGAGCACCCGCCCGGGGATGCCATCGGGGCCGGCAGCTTTGTGCTCATTCACCTTGCTCAGTGCATCTTGTACAGCAGAGGTGGAGAGACTGAGGGGTTGTTCATTCGGGGGTGGAGCAACTTTGATGGCTGGAGTTTTGTTGTCCCGGTCAAAGCGAGCATAGAAATGGTTTAGCTCGTCAGGAAGGGAGGCGTTGTCTGGGGGGGGGGGGGGTGTTAACTTTATGGTAATTGGCAATGGATTTGATTCCTTGCCACATGCGCCTGGGGTCGGAGTTGTTTTGGAAATGCTCCTCAATCCGCCGTTTGTGATTGAGTTTAGCATTCCTAATTCCCTTTTTCAGATTGGCCCTGGATGAGCTGTATCCCTCAGCATTGCCAGATCTGAAAGCGGCATCGCGAGCCTTCAGCAGGAGTCTGACCTCCCTGCTCATCCACGGCTTCTGGTTAGGGAAGCTCTTAATCTCTTTGTGGGTAGTGACGTTGTCAGTGCAGAATTTTATATAGTCCAAAACGGTTGAGGTGTATGAGTTGATGTCCACTTGGGAGTGTTCAATCGGGTTCAAGTCCGGGTTCTGGCTGGGCCACTCACGGACATTCACAGACTTGTCACAAAGCCACTACTGCATTGTCTTGGCTTTGTGCTTAGGTTTGTTGTCCTGTTGGAAGGTGAACCTCCGCCCCAGTCTGAGATCCAGAACGCTCTGGAGCAGGTTTTCATCACGATTTCTCTGTAATTTGCACTGTTCATCTTTCCCTTGATTCTAAATAGTCTCCCAATTCCTGCTGCTGAAAAACATTCTAAGGAGTGGCTTCCGTCTGGCCATTCTACCATAAAGGTCTGATTGGTGGAGTGCTGCAGATATAGTTGGCCTTCTGGAAGGTTCTCCCATCTCCACAGAGGAACTCTGGAGCTCCGTCAGAGTGACCATTGGGTTCTTGGTCACCTCCCTGATCAGTGGCAGGGGGGGGGGGGGGGGGGGGGGGGGGGGGGGGGGGGCAGGGGACACACCCCCCCCCCCTCTGTTTTGATAGGTGGGGGTTGATCCCTCCCCCCATTTTTTGTAATCCGGATTTTAAAACTCGGTGGGACTGCTGATCAAGGGCGCCGATTGGACGAGAGAGACATCGGTCAGCAGGCAATAGGGGCGGGACATGATGATTCAGCGCGATCATTAGAGGAGGGTGGTGTCGATCAGAGGGGGAAGTAGGGGGGTGGGACTGAGGATAGAGTGCGGTGATTGGAGGAGGGAGACGTGCCCAGGTCATAGGGTCACAACGGCTGCCCTGGACACAGACCTGCGCCTCATCCGCAGCCCGTATCGATCCCTGCCGGCTCTCCGGTGCTGCAATCGCTGCCGAACCACCACTGGACCATCCCCGTCCCCACCCGAGTGCCCCATGCCAGCGCAGAGAAGCCAGCGACGTCGGGACTCAGACGGTTGCGGTGCCCCCAGACCCACTGCCAGCGCAGAGAAGCAGCGCTAAACCCAGCTCAACTCTGCCTCCCGCCGGGTTAACCTACAGCCCTGCCTGGACAAGGGAAATATGGCCCAGGCTTACAGCCAGTGCCGAGAAGCAGCGCTAGCTCCAAGGCTCCTGGCCCCCCAGGATTTCCGCCACTGATCAGGGAGGTGACCAAGAACCCGATGGTCACTCTGACGGAGCTCCAAAGTTCCGGACTGGTGTCCCGTCAGTCCAGGCAGGGCTCTAGGTTAACCTGGCGAGACATGCGGAGTTGAGCTGCATTTAGCGCTGGATTGCGCTGAATTACCGTTCACAGGGCCCACGGCAGAAGGCTTCGAAGCCTTGCGCATGTGTGAGGGTGTGCGTATGCGCGCCGTCACTGTCCCTGACCAAAGCCCTTCTCCCCGATTGCTCAGTTTGGCCGGGTGGCCAGCTCTATGAAGAGTCCTGGTGGTTCCAAAGTTCTTCCATTCCACTGTGCCCTTCTGGACCTGCAATGCTGCAGGAATTGTTTTATACCCTTCCCCAGATCTGTGTCTCGACACAATCCTGTCTCGGAGGTCTATGGACAATTCCTTTGTCTTCATGGCTTGGTTTTTGCTCTGAACTGTGGGACCTTATATGGACCTTTCCAAATCATGTCCAATTTAATTTACCACTGGTGGACTCCAATCAAGTTGTAGAAACATCTCAAGGGTAATCAATGGAAACAGGATGAACCCAAGCTCAATTTTGAGTGTCATAGCAAATGATCTGAATACTTATGTAAATGTGATATTTCAGTTATTTCTTTTGAATTTCTTTGCAAACATTTCTAAACATCTGTTTTTGCTTCTTCATTCTGGGGTATTGTAATAATAATAATAATAATAATAATAATATCTTTTATTGACATTGCACATCAGTGCAACGAGATTTAGTATGCAGCTTCCAACCGATGTAAAAGAAAAGTAAAATAAATAAATAAGCTGTGTGACGTGACCATCCGAGGGAGACAGTCCAGGGGGGATGGGGGGGCACTCAGCAGGGCCGGTTCAGAGCCGCTATAGCTCTGGGAATAAAGCTGTTTCTGAGTCTGGAGGTTCGGGCGTAGAAGGCCTTGTAACGTCTGCCGGAGGGAAGTAGTTCGAACAGTCTGTTACAAGGGTGTGAGGAGTCTTTATGGATGCTGACAGCCTTCCTGAGGCACCGTGTGTGGTAGATGTCCTCCAAGGCTGGTAGCTGTGGTCCCAATAATCCTCTGCGCTCTGTGGACGACGCGCTGAAGAGCTCTCCTCTCCGCCTCCGTGCAGCTGAGATACCACACAGAGATGCCGTGTAGATTGATGATAAAAAAAATAATTTAATCAATTTTTTAAAAAAGGCTGTAACGTAACAAAATGTGGAAAAAGTGAAGGGATATGAATACTTTCTGAATCTTTGGAGAACATCCTTCCTATAACAGGGTGACCAAAATGAACACAATCGTCCAACCGCGACCTCACCAACGTCTTGTACAATTGTCACATAAACACAACACGAGGTATTTGTTCTAATTTTCTAAAAGCACGCAGATTTTCAGTGTTCTCGGCAATTTGTGATGCTGTGGTGAAGAAGTTTGGAACAAAGTGGGGGCGATGTATTGCACTGGGAGGGCGGGCGGGCGGGCGGGCGGTCACGTGCGGCTCGGGGGGGCGGAGGCCCCGGGCGGCGCGGCGCGGGCGGACGCACGGACGGACGGACGGCCTCCAGCGGGGAGGGGAGGGGAGGGGAGGAGCGGGGGGCGGGTCGGCTCGGCTCGCCACTGGCCACACCGTCCCAGCACGGCTCGCAATGCCGAATAAAAACAAGAAAGAGACGGTGAGGAGAGGCCGGCGCCGCGGAGGGTTTGGGGAGGGAGGGAGGGAGTTGGGGCCTAATGTGTGGGGCCGGGAGTTGGAGTGGCGGTTGTACCCCCCCCCCCCCCCTTCCCCGGGCAGCGAGGCGAGGGGCCGATGGGCCTCCCTCCGGCTGCGGGAGGATGTTTGGTGGGAGGCCGTGGCCGCAAACCGGGCACTGACCGCTCGGTCTCTCTCCTCGCACCTCAACTCCCGGCTGATTGAGTGCTTGCTTTCTGCATCTGTCACTTAGGAACCTACTAAAAGTGGGGAAAGCGGCACGAAGGACGGACAGGAGAATGCCGAACACGAGGTAAATGAATGGGGACATCCAGGGGACGGCGGCGGCGGCGGCGGCGAGCTGCTCCTGGCCGGCCGGCTGCAGCACAACTTACTTGGTCGCCCCTGCAGACAGACAGACACACGGTGCTGGACCTGGAGTAATGCAGCGGACATCTCTGGAGAACACCAGCAATCTGAGCCAGGGTCCCGACCCAACACGGCACCTGTCTATCCATGTTCTCCAGGGATGCTGCCTGATCCGCTGAGTTACTCCAGCACTCTGTCTAGTTTTGTAAACCGGCATCTACAGTCGCTTGTGTCTACTACATTTCACGCAATTATAATATAATTGGGCGCAAGAACGCCTAACAGAATAACATTTAAAAGCGCGTTGTGAATGCAGAAATAGAATTTCCTTCTCATCATCATCGGCTTTTATCGTTAGGGGAATCTGAAAGGAGCCGCTCACCACGCGTGATCTTTGCCGGTGGGCAAACCCCACACAACACACACGGCTCCACACCAGCTCTTCTCGGCATATCTCCGAGCTGAAGGGAGCTGCTCGCCATCCATGTCATTGTGCAGATTTCACACAAACACTTCGTAGTCTGCTCTCTCTGCACGCATTCATAACGAGAGGATTTCAGTATAGGAGTAAAGAGGTTCTTCTGCAGTTGTATAGGGCTCTGGTGAGACCACATCTGGAGTATTGTGTACAGTTTTGGTCTCCTAATTTGAGGAAGGACATCCTTGTGATTGAAGTCAAGTCAAGTCAAGTCAAGTTTATTTGTCACATACTCATACGAGATGTGCAGTGAAATGAAAGTGGCAATGCTCGCGGAACAACAAAACAACCAAACAAATTATAAACACAATCATAACACACATATTATTTTACATAATAAATAATAGAAGGAAAAACGTTCTGTACAGTTAGTCCCTGGTGAGAAAGGCGTTTACAGTCCGAATTGCCTCTGGGAAGAAACTCCTTCTCAACCTCTCCGTTCTCACTGCATGGCAACGGAGGCGTTTGCCTGACCGTAGCGGCTGGAACAGTCTGTTGCAGGGGTGGAAGAGGTCTCTCATGGTTTTGTTTGCTCTGGAGTTGCACCTCCTGTTGTATAGTTCCTGCAGGGGGGTGAGTGAAGTTCCCATAGTGCGTTCGGCCGAACGCACTACTCTCTGCAGAGCCTTCTTGTCCTTGGCAGAGCAATTCCCGAACCAGATGGTAATGTTCCCGGACAAGATGCTTTCCACCGCCGCTGCGTAGAAGCACTGGAGGATCCTCGGAGACACTCTGAATTTCCTCAATTGCCTGAGGTGGTAAAGGCGCTGCCTTGCCTTACTCACCAGTGCTGAGGCGTGTGATGACCATGTCATATCCTCAGAGATGTGGACTCCCAGATATTTAAAACAGTTCACCCTATCCACAGGATCCCCATTTATACTAAATGGAGTGTACGTCCTCGGATGATGTGCCCTCCTAAAGTCCATGATCAGCTCCTTCGTTTTTTTGATGTTCAAGAGGAGGCTGTTCTCCTGGCACCAGAGTGCTAGATCAGCCACCTCCTCCCGGTAGGCCCTCTCATCATTGTCTGAGATCAGGCCCACCACCACAGTGTCATCAGCAAACTTAATTATTGAATTGGAGCTGAACCTAGCCACACAGTCATGTGTGTACAGGGAGTACAATAGGGGGCTGAGGACGCAACCCTGGGGCGATCCTGTGCTCAGGGTGAGGGACTTCGATGTATTCCCTCCCATCTTGACTACCTGGGGCCTGGCGGTGAGAAAGTCCAGGACCCAGGCACACAGGGAGGTGTTGAGCCCCAATTCCAGTAGCTTCCCGGCCAGTCTGGTGGGGACTATCGTGTTGAAGGCTGAACTGTAGTCTATGAACAGCATCCTCACGTAGCCCCCCTTCTGGCTGTCCAGATGGGAGAAGCAGTGCAGCGTAGGTTCACGAGATTGATCCCTGGGATGGTGGGACTGTCATATGAGGAGAGATTGAAAAGACTAGGCTTGTATTCACTGGAGTTTAGAAGGATGAGGGGGATCTTATAGAAACTTATAAAAGGACTGGACAAGCTAGATGCAGGGAAAATGTTCCCAATGTTGGGTGAGTCCAGAACCAGGGGCCGCAGTCTTAGAATAAAGGGGAGGTTATCTAAGACTGAAGTGAGAAAAACCTTTTTCACCCAGAGAGTTGTGAATTTGTGGAATTCCCTGCCACAGAGGGCAGTGGAGGCCAAGTCACTGGATGGATTTAAGAGAGAGTTAGATATAGCTCTAGGGGCTAGTGGAGTCAAGGATTATGGGGAGAAGGCAGGCACGGGTTATTGATAGGGGATGATCAGCCATGATCACAATGAATGGCGGTGCTGGCTTGAAGGGCCGAATGGCCTCCTGCACCTATTTTCTATGTTTCTAATCTCGTTCGTTATTCCATTAACTACTTGTGTCAGGTCCAGTGATGTTATTTACAGTGCCCTCCATAATGTTTGGGACAAAGACCCATCATTTATTTATTTGCCTCTGTACTCTGAGATTTGTAATAGAAAAAAAAAAATCACATGTGGTTGAAGTGCACATTGTCAGATTTTAATAAAGGCCATTTTTACACATTTTGGTTTCACCATGTAGAAATTACAGCAGCGTTTATACACAGTCCCCCCCATTTTAGGGCACAATAATGTTTCGGACAAAGCAATGTCATGAAAATGAAAGTAGTGGTCATGTTTAGTATTTTGTTGCATATCCTTTGCATTCAGTGACTGCTTGAAGTCTGCAATTCATGGACATCACCAGTGGCTGGGTGTATTCTCTGGTGATGCTCTGCCAGGTCTGTGTAGTGCCGTCATCTTTAGCTTATGCTTGGTTTGGATGCTAGTCCCCTTCAGTTTTCTCTTCAGCATATAAAGGGCATGCTCAATTGGGTTCAGATCGGGTGATTGACTTGGCCACTCAAGAATTTACAATTTTCTAGCTTTGAAAAACTCATTTGTTGCTTTAGTAGTATGTCTGCTGTAGAATGAACTGCTGGCCAATGAGTCTTGAGGCATTTGTTTGAACTTGGGCAGATAGGATGTGTCTATGCACTTCAGAATTCATTAAGGGCCTGTCCCACTTTCCCTGAGATATTCACGAATTCTCCAGAGTTTTCAAACTCGCAGAATGTTCGTAACGAGTCCGTAGGAGTAGCAGCTCGTTATGCCAGCCGTAGGTACTTGGGGCTATTGTTTTTACTTGTGGACATTTTTCATCAGGCCGAAAAAACGTCCCAACTTACCTGATGCCCCGAGTACCTACGGCTGGCATAATGAGCCGCTACGATATATCCACGGACTCGTTGCGAACATTCTGCGCAACTACCATCAGCAGTTGTATCATCAATGAAGATACGCGAGCCAGTACCTTCAGCAGCCATACATGCCCAGGCCATAACATCCCCTGCCACCATGTTTCACAGATGAGGTGGTATGCTTTGGATCTTGGGCAATTCCTTCCCTCCTCCATACTTTGCTCTTGCCATCACTCTGATATACATTAATCTTTGTCTCATCTGTCCACAAGACATTTTTCCTGAACTATTGTTGCTCTTTTAAGTACTTCTTGGCAAACTGTAACCTGGCCATCCTATTTTTGCAGCTCACCAGTGGTTTGCATCTTGCAGTGTAGCCTCTGTATTTCTGTTCATGAAGTCTTCTGCGGACAGTGGTCACTGACAAATCCACACCCGACTCCTGAAGAGTGTTTCTGGTCTGTCAGACAGGTGTTTGGGGATTTTTCTTTATTTATAGATGGAATTCTGTCATCAGCTGTGGAGGTCTTCCTTGATCTGCCAGTCCCTTTGCGATTAGTAAGCTCACCAGTGCTCTCTTTCTTCCGAATGATGTTCCAAACAGTTGATTTTGGTAAGCCTAAGGCTTGGCTGATGTCTCTAACAGTTTTATTCTTGTTTCTCAGTCTCGTAATGGCTTCTTTAACTTTCATTGGCACAACTTTGGTCCTCATGTTGATAAACAGCAATAAAGGTTTCCAAAGGTGATGGAAAGACTGGAGGAAAGACTAGGTGCTGAGAGCCCTCTTGTATCTGCAGTAAGGAGGCAATTAAAACGCACCTGAGCAATTACAGAGACCTGTGAAGCCATGTCCCAAACATTATGGTGCCATGAAATGGGGGGGGACTTTGTATAAACACAGCTGTAATTTCTACATGGTGAAACCAAAATGTATAAAAATTGCCTTTAATAAAATCTGACAATGTGCACTTTAACCACATGTGATTTTTTCTATTACAAATCTCAAATTGTGGAGTACAGAGGCAAATAAATAAATGATGGGTCTTTGTCCCAAACATTATGGAGGGCACTGTAGATGCCATCTTGACACTGAATACATTTCTCGATCTAATTTGAACAATCTAATTTGAAAAATATAAATTTTGTTCATGATACCTTCTATAATTGGATAATGCTGGCTGACCTGCCGTCCACCCAGACATGTGTGACCCTGATACAAAAGATTGATCTCTGTGAAATTAAAATTAAAATAATTTTAAACGTTACTTTACTATTCTGCAGACTGATAGTCTCCATCAAAATGAATGAGGTCTTTAATCCTGTGCTGGCCTAAGATCAGAGACATAATGTTTTTCTTTTAAGTCTCATTTCTTCCAACTGGAGTCCAGCAACAGTGTATGGTGACAAATGGAGCCGAAAAGTAAGTCTGGGACTAGCAGGAGGTCCATGCAAAACCAGGATCCATTTCAAATGACTGAATGCCGGAGGTTCCAAAGGCCACAGTCAGGAAGGTCTATTACATTCTGTTTTTAACGTAGAGACTAACAGCACTATTCATTCGGCAATAATGATTTTTAGAGAGGCGGAGAGATGCCTCTCACCCTTTTTCTTGGTTTGAATTTCAAGTGTACATAAATGTAGCCCATTTTTTGAAATTGTACCAAACAAGATTTAAAACAAATCTGATATTTGGTTCAGTTATATTATTGCTTGACATTGCTCATGATACTGAGCTCTTTTTAAAAAAAAAAATTGCGGGTATTGCTATTTTATAAGAAAATGCTTTTAATTTGTACTAGACTAAGTGGGACCCATTGGGAGGGCTGGTCTCCCAATGCAATATTCCACTCTCCAGCAATTCCAATATTGGTGGCCGGGGGGCTTTCTGGAGCGCTAGTATGGGTGTTGTGGGCCGAAGGGACTGGTTTCCAGAGGGCCAGTATGGGCCGAATGGATTCTTAGGCTGGCAGCTCAGTCACTCAGGCCTGGTGGGCTGGCAGCTCAGTCACTCAGGCCTGGCTCAGTCACTCATGCCTGGTGGGCTGGCAGCTCAGAAACTGCCAGAGATTCTGCACAAAACAGATGAGAGACTCCGTGAGAGAAAAGGGGGAGTGGATGGAGAATCAATTTTAGATATTTTTCATCTTTTTCTCCAGATCACAGCAATGAAGGAGGAAAGTCTATCCTGGCCTGGATCTCACAGGAAGCCAATGAAGGGAGGGAGAAAAATACTGGGGTGAGGTTTAATATTTGTAGGGGGAAACACTTAATGATGGGCTAGTATGGGCCGAAGGGGCTCTTAAAAAAAAATCTGAGCAAAGTCTCAGTGAAAGGCACTTTTTCTGGACTTCTCCTGGCCAGGCACAGGTCTTTTGGGCCAAAACACTCCTCCTGGGCTTATACGGGCATTTTGGGCAAAAGGGACGGGTTTTTCGGCTAATAGGGGCCTTGAGGGCCCAAATTAGTGGTTTCAGGCTGGCCATACATTTCATTTCCATTTCAATTTCAAGCACAGGGCAGGCCAAACAACTCATTTAATTTTCCTTTGATTTCCATTTCCATTGCAGTTTCAAGCACAGGGCAGGCCCAAACAGCTGATTGTATTGTCACTTCATTTCCATTTCCATTGCAGTTTCAAACACAGGACAGGCCAAACAACTCATTTCATTTTCATTAAGGGCTAACACATAATTTATTGCAAGTAATTTGCAGACTCACAGTTCAGTTGATTCACAGCTTAGAATCACAGTTATGGCCTCTCCCTCACGATGTTCCAGAGTGACTGACTCATTTGCAGACATCCAGGGTTTTATAGTGCTGCCCCCCACCTTCATCATGGTGATTGACAGGCGAGAGGACCAATCAGCTGATCCCAAGATTTTTAAACACTCAAAAAAAAAATATTTTTAATCGATCGGAAAAATCCTCGGGGCTGCCTCAGCGGAGGAGGACTGTGAGTAAGATGGCCAAAAATCATAGTGATATAGGGTAGCTTTTTTTCTAAAATCAATATATGGCGCAGACAGGAAGTGGTCAAGATGAGACTTTTAGTTATATAGATCTCAAGATTTTTTAAACAATCATCACTTTTTTATTTTTCATTGACGACGGAAAATTCCTCGGGGCTGACTTAGCGGATGAGGACTGTGAGTAAGATGGCCAAAAATCATAGCGATATAGTAGCGTTTTTTCTAAAATCAATATACAGCGCAGACAGGAAGGCTTCAAGATGAGACTTTTAGTTATATAGATCTCAAGATTTTTTAAACACTCATAACTTTTATTTTTCATTGATTGGAAAAATCCTCGGAGCTGCCTCAGCGGATGAGGACTGTGAGTAAGATGGCCAAAAATCATAGTGATATAGGGAAGCGTTTTTTCTAAAATCAATATACAGCGCAGACAGGAAGGCGTCAAGATGAGACTTTTAGTTATATAGATCTCAAGATTTTTTAATCACTCATAACTTTTTTATTTTACATCGATCGGAAAAATCCTCGGGGCTGCCTCAGCGGAGGAGGACTGTGAGTAAGATGGCCAAAAATCAAAGCGATATAGGGTAGCGTTTTTTCAAAAATCAATATACAGCGCAGACAGGAAGTGGTCAAGATTAGACTTTTAGTTATATAGAGCTCAAGATTTTTTAAACACTCATAACTTTTATTTTTCATTGATCGGAAAAATCCTCGGGGCTGCCTCAGCGGAGGAGGACTGTGAGTAAGATAGCCAAAAATCATAGCGATATAGGGTAGCGTTTTTTCTAAAATCAATATACAGCGCAGACAGGAAGGCGTCAAGATGAGACTTTTAGTTATATAGATCTCAAGATTTTTTAAACACTCATAACTTTTATTTTTAATTGATCGGAAAAATCCTCGGGGCTGCCTCAGCGGAGGAGGACTGTGAGTAAGATAGCCAAAAATCATAGCGATATAGGGTAGCGTTTTTTCTAAAATCAATATACAGCGCAGACAGGAAGGCGTCAAGATGAGACTTTTAGTTATATAGATCGCAAGATTTTTTAAACACTCATAACTTTTTTATTTTTCATCGATTGGAAAAATCCTCAGGGCTGCCTCAGCGGAGGAGGACCACAGGAAGTGGTCAAGATGAGACTTTTAGTTATATAGATAGATTTTGGACAATGTTTTGCTCACCAAAGCAACAACAACAATTATTCTTACCAAATTTTACTTGTGCAATGTAAGTATTTCTTGTCAATGTCAGTTTATTTCCTGTGTCCAAATCTTGCCCCCAAATCTTGTGGCAACATTTCATGAGAGATATTTGTTTTGCTGTATTTTCACAATCTTGGGGTTCAAAGCACCAAACAACTTCTTAATTGCGCTTTGGAATTCTAATTACTGTTTTGGTCTAAGAAATGCAGCAGCGGGTTTGAACATTGTTTCATTGCTATTTGTGGGGTTTGCCAATGACTAAATAATTCAGTTTAGTTGATTGTGGAATAAATATCCTTCAGTACAAAGCAGTCTCTTGTTTTTACATCAACAATAGTTGGTAACTGCAGCAGGAATTGCTACAAAATATAGAAGTATTCAGTAATTAAGGTATTGATATCATTCTAGAAAGACGCTGAAGATTTTGGTAGTGCTGTAGTTTGTTTTTACATCTATCTTGACATCCAAACTGACGGATGCATGCAGTGGTATCCTCTTGGACAGCACAGCACTCAGCTCTTCACTCTCTCTTCGCAGTATCAGCATGGATATTGTGCTCCTTGTGGTGGGAACTGATCCTACAAAGCCTTGGAGTGGTGGTACCACGTCTATCTGGTAAAACTGGCAATAATGATAGCAAAACTCAACATTTTTTTGTAATAGAAATACCTTTTACCTGTTCATGTTGTAGTTTCACTTCACTCACATCTTGGCATTTAGCACAACTTGGCTTAGTTCACTTGTTGCTTTGTATTTAGCTAAGTGTTTCTAATTTAGTCGATGTCCTAATCCTAATTTTCAGGTTTTCCTCCAAATTTATTATATATGAAAACAGCTACACCTTTTTTTTTTTTTGGATCTGAGGCAATACCTTCTGTGATCTCTCCTGATTATCTTACCCTAATATAAAGTTTGAGGGTGCTTTGCTAGGGCGATTTGGGTCTACTCTGCATTTTGGAATAATAACCTCTTGGACTCCTTAAACTAATTTACTTAACCTACTTGTTCCATTTTTCTTTTTGTTTGTTTTATTGCAGAAATATGCTATAATGAGCTTCTCATGAAGCAGAAGCTTCATAAAATTGCCAAATTCTTGCAGCTTTGTGAAGCTTCTGCATTTTTCCACATCATTAAAGACCATATGATGCAACTTGTGTGGATGATTACTTTTGCTATCGAAAAACAAACTTCTCATTTGATGCAAAAACAAGCATTCTAGATTTAAATATTCCAAAAGCTAAATATGAATTGCAAAGAATAAGAATATTCTACCATTAAATATAATTGGCAAAACCTGTAATTTCAGTTATCATTTGTGTGCCTCTCCCTCTTTGTTCATTCTACAAATTGGAATCGAATTGTCTAGCAATTTCTCCTCTAGTCATCTTCCACCACCTCCCTTTAGTCCACTTTTTTTCAGGTTCACAGTAATTTGCTGGTGAACCCAGTAAGTTTAAAAGGAAATGGAAGCCGCAGAATTTCAGCTTGTATGTTTCAGACCAGCATTCCCGACTCTAGCTGCATACCCCAATGAGTGAGCCAGATGATGAACCATCATGATTTCCCCACAACCAGATGCTGGATTGTCAGAGTTTTACTGTATTTGTACACCTCAACAGTAAATATACACAGAGGGCAGCCATTTGGACCAACTTCCTCATCTCCTCCTTGCCGAAGGGATGTCAATTAAATACAGTGGCACCCAAACCCACACAACTGCTCTGGGCCTAACAAATATGTTGCTGTATTCTTGGAAACAAAATACAATTTATTAAAATAAGAATATTTGTTGGACGTGACTCTTTACTTGAGCTAAATAATGTTTTTGAACCAATAGATGTCTGTGAGTTTTCATTAACTGTAGTTTCCTTTTCCCAGTTGTTCCCATATCGTACAAAATCCAAAAGATGACCTTAAAAATAAACTAATGGAAGTAGTAGGTTGATTGAGATAGCCCCAGATCCAGCTAAAAACAAGTGTGGTTGATTTTAATATAATTAAATTGGGAGTAAAATATGAAAACAAGCATGAAATGGAAAAAAAAATACTTTGATCATGTAGGATTAGTGAATTTATGCCCCTTCAAAGAAGGTCATATTAAAAATGGGAATAAAGAAATGGGTGAGAAATTAAATAGATTTTCTATCAGCCTTTGCACCAGAAAACATTATCTGTTGTGCAACAAACTTTCATAATCCTCCCTTGAAATAACTCTGCAATCCTATTGGTTAACCACCTGTTTTTGTATTTCAAAAGACCATGAAAAGAACACTGTTTTATAATAACTTGCGTTTTCCCAAAGTGCTTTACTACACTGGTAAAATTTATTTATTGCTATCATACAAGAAGATAGCCAAACTGCATTGCAAGGTCTGGCACAATACAGTGATGTATCAAACAAAGTTCAATAAATGCTAGCTAGAAATTCCCAGCCATCCTTCAATGCCATGGGGTCTTTCATTATAAAGAGTTCCATTGGTGAGTTTTGGGACTGTACTGAAGAGACTGCTTGGAAGGTGAGTTTTAAACTTTTACGTGGCAAGGTAGAAATGCAACCATTGAGCAAGGCTACATTTTGTGGATTGGAGCACGTAAATATGTACTACAAATATTTACATTCTGTTTGGTAATTACTGCAGCACACTCATAGAAGAAGTATAATACACATTCTTTTCAACTAATCTATTTTGATACTTTTTGGATATATTTGGATTCTTGTCTGCCATTTCATATCGCAGTCAACTGAGTATGGTTATGTTTAATGGCGGTTGAACACAGAAAATTAAGTTTGACAGAACACGTTTTAGTTGAATTTTGTAAATACTCTTTCTAACTTGGTAGATAAATTACATTGACAATTTGAGAATAATGTCAAAATCTATTTTTATCCAAGGCTGTACTGGGTTCTGTTAATCTTGTTAAATATGTAACCAATGAAAAGTGAATAAGGAAAATGAATGCAAGTAGAATTGCATCCGTGTCCTAAGTCTCTGGCAGCAGGGAAGAAAAGGATCACTATTTCAGTAAAGTTACAATATATTAAAGTAGAATTGCATCACCACCTCATCAATTATTTACGCATTTGTATAATAATCTTCCACGGTAAGTCATGTAAAGTTTTTCATTGCAGGCATTTTTTTTACAGATACTTATTTATGTTAGGCTCTTCCAAACAAGTTAGCACTAGCAAAAATATTTCTCAACTCAAGCAAAATGTAACCAGTGTTAGTTTATACTGTTAAATTAAAAGCTTAATTTTCATTTCTAGAAGCAGAATTAGGCCATTCAGCCCATTAAGTCTATTTTACCATTCAATCACGGCTGATTTATCTTTCCCTCCCAACCCCATTCTCCTGCATTCTCCCACTAACTCCTGACATGCATTTTTACTTTTAAAAAGAGCCATCACCTTATTATGAAGGGTCATACTCTTGTTGTGATGTAAGAATATTTTAATAAACTATTACTTGGCAAGATATCATGATAGTCGTTCTACTTGTAAGTCAGGGATCAGTACAAATGATCTGGAGATGTGAGCAAATTCTACCTAGCACGTGGGGAATTTAATTTGTTAATTAAGTTAGGACTACTAAACTTCTATGAAGATTGTTATACTGCCAAGATGCCTCGAAAATCAAAATACTGAATGCTCAGGAGGTCAA
The DNA here is from genome assembly GCF_028641065.1 of Leucoraja erinaceus. Classification (NCBI taxonomy): domain Eukaryota; kingdom Metazoa; phylum Chordata; class Chondrichthyes; order Rajiformes; family Rajidae; genus Leucoraja; species Leucoraja erinaceus. Next base: position 67,911,396 of record NC_073385.1, on the reverse strand, counting down.
GTAACATTTGTAAGAAAGACAAAATTATGCTTTAGATGACATTTTCTGGCCATTTGTGACTCCTGATCCACAGCAGTGTATTTTGTTTTAATTGTCCTCTGAAATGGTTTAGTTGGTCATTTAATGCAAGGGCCATTAGTTATCAACAATAAATGGTCACCTCATCAGTGAATGAAAAATGAAGACATTTTTACATAATATAGTAGAATGGCTGTATGTAATGAAGGAGATATTGTTTCAAATATGCCAGTCATGAAACTTGCAACTTGTCAGGGTTTAATACCTTCGGGTAAACCTGAGTATTCGTTCCAACACGAAACGATGGATTTCCAGTTTCCTGACAAAACGTCTTCAGCGTGTGTGTGTGAACGGAAAGAGCTCCAATTGGCATCCAGTGTTGAGTGGTACACCTCAGGGCACAGTACTTGGCCCACACCTATTTTTGCTTTACATAAATGACATCCATGAAAAAGTCTCAAGTATGACCAGACTATTCGCTGATGATTGTTTGCTGTACTGTCCAATTAAGTCAACTGATTATGAAGATGCTCTCCAAAAGGATCTCGATACTATGGTCGAGTGGTCACAACAATGGGGCATGCAGTTCAACCCTTCCAAATGTGAAACCATGCGTGTCACCAGAAAGAGGAATCCAGGCGTCACATCCTACAACATACTTGGTGCCACCCTTGAAGAATCCAAACAAACCAAGTATCTTGGCATCAAATTGCAAAATGATCTGCGTTGGAATGGTCAGACTCATCATGCAACAGTGAAAGCAACAGGTGTCCTAAACTTCCTGAGGCGCAACTTTCATCATTGTTCAGCTTCTGTCAAGGAGAAGCTGTATTTCACCCTCGTTCGACCTCATTTGGACTACGCAGTTGCAGCTTGGGACCCATACACAGATAAAAACATTTCATCCATCGAACGTGTCCAAAGACAGGCCGCTCGATTTGTTACTAACACCTATGAGAGAGAAGCGAGTGTCACCAAACTTCTGAATTCTCTGGGGTGGAACCCTCTCCAAGACAGACGTGAAGCTCACCGTTTGACCTGTTTTTACAAAATGTTAAATGGTCAGCTAGACATAGATTACGAGACCTACACCAACCCCAAGCCAATTAGGAGCAGACGATGGCATTCGATCCAATTTGTGATCCCAGCTACAAAGACAGATGTATACAGCAATTTGTTCTTCCCACGCACAATTAAAGCATGGAATAATCTCCACCAAACTATAGTTACCCAACCAGATGCAACTAAATTTAAAGTAGCACTTTCTTCCCAATAACCCTTTCTGGCTTAATCCCTCCCTTCATCACCTCCAGTTTAAATTCCAGTTGGAATATTTTGGAGGACCAAGTAACCAAGAACCAAGTAGAAGTGAGAGTGAATGACTGACACTAAAGCAGCCTTTCACCATGCAGCATCGATAAACCTTAATAAAATAAAAATCAAGTCAAAGTTTCACTTGGAGTCGTGTCTTCTCTGAAAATAGATGGCTGTGGTTGTTGGACGTTAATCTTGGGGCATTGCTGAATGTATATCCTGGCAGATTCCTCAGCCCAGCCATCTTCAGCTGCGCCATTAATTAATTACATGTCACAAGAGAGTTTGTTTGTTACTACTTAAGAAATTTGGGAGCTGCAACAAAAAAGTGACCAAAGTGCAGATATTTGAAAGATATGCAAACATTTACAGAATTGCTACATAATCTTCCAAATAGTTTCACACTCAATCACAATTGATTCTACAATCAGACTGCATGTTCTACAGATGCACTATAGTAAGCTGACAGGATGTATCCCCCTACTCCCAATTCCTCCGCCTACGCCGCATCTGCTCCCAGGATGAGACGTTCCACACCAGGGCATCGGAAATGTCCTCGTTCTTCAGGGAACGGGGATTCCCCTCCGCCACCATAGATGAGGCTCGCACCAGGGTCTCATCCATACCCCGCAACACTGCTCTCTCTCCCCATCCCCGCACTCGCAGCAAGGGCAGAGTCCCCCTAGTCCTCACCTTTCACCCCACCAGCCGGCAAATACAATAAATAATCCTCCGCCATTTCCGCCACCTCTAACGTGACCCCACCACTCGCCACATATTCCCATCTCCCCCTATGTCTGCCTTCCGCAAAGACCGTTCCCTTCACAACTCCCTTGTCAATTCTTCCCTTCCCTCCCGGACCACCCCCTCCCCGGGCACTTTCCGTTGCAACACCTGTCCCTTCACCTCCCCCCTCGACTCCATTCAAGGACCCAAGCAGTCGTTCCAGGTGCGACAAAGGTTCACCTGTATCTCCTCCAACCTCATCTACTGCATCCGCTGCTCTAGATGTCAGCTGATTTACATCGGGGAGACTAAGCGGAGGTTGGGCAATCATTTCGCCGAACACCTCCGCTCAGTCCGCAATAACCTACCTGAACTCCCGGTGGCTCAGCACTTCAACTCCCCCTCCCATTCCCAATCCGACCTCTCTGTCCTGGGTCTCCTCCATTGCCAGAGTGAGCAACACCGGAAATTGGAGGAACAGCACCTCATATTCCGCCTGGGTTGCTTGCGTCCTGATGGCATGAACATTGAATTCTCCCAGTTTTGCTAGCCCTTGCTGTCTCCTCCCCTTCCTTGACCCTCGAGCTGTCTCCTCCCATCCCCCCCGCCCTCGGGCTCCTCCTCCTTCCCTTTTTCCTTCCTTCTCCCCCCCACCCCCCATCAGTCTGAAGAAGGGTTTCGGCCGAAACGTCGCCTATTTCCTTTGCTCCATAGATGCTGCTGCACCCGATGAGTTTCTCCAGCATTTTTGTGTACGTAGAATGTATCTCAGTCTGGAATGGCAAAAGCCATGATCTTGACCACTTGAACCTGCAGAGAATGTTGAACACGGAGCAGTCCATCACAGACTCATCACTTCCTTCCATCCAGTCCATCTTCATGGTGATGGAAGTATCATAAAGGATGTGTATGACCCTGTTCATACTCTTTCCTCACTTCTAGGAGAAGATGCAGGAGCTTGAAGGCCTGGATGTTTGGACTTAAGAATAGCTTCATGCTGCCATGTACTCTTAACATTGCATTATTCAGTAATTTAGTTATTGCACATTCATATTCAAATTGCATACAATCTTGCACCATTCTGCTGTTTTGCATTCATCGTTGTATTTCTTGTTGCATCTATCATTACCATTTGTGCTGTTTACTCTGAGTATGCATGCTTGAGTATGAATTCTTCAGAATGGAGCTTCACATTGATCAAGGAATTGGTGTATATGACAAAAAACTAACCTGAATCTCTTAAAATTTGTATCTTTCATTGTTATTTATATTACATCTCTACATTGTACTTCTTTGTATTTTGGTGAAACTTTTTGGATGTTAGCTTTCTGTTGATCTCAACTGTATTTGAAAACATTTCCAGCAGTCACAATAAAAATTCTGATGAACTACTTTTGTGTTCCTCACCTAGTAACGAGAAAATATACTGATTTGGATTTTTCTTTGAAATCCTGTTTATGGTTGGATTTATCGTTAGCCAAAGCATTCATGGCCTAAGCCTAGGAATCTCTGACAGCCGATCCTTCATACAAGAGGTCCCAGGTTACAACAGTGTTCCGTTCCTGAGAACTCTTCATGTTTTCAACTTATTGTAAGTTGGAGATGAACAAGAACATGTGGGAGAGGATCACAAAGAGCCGAGAGGAGAGTGAGCAGGTGCAGGGAGAGTTGCCGCCAGCTGTCTCACTGACTCGGTGAGTGAGCAGGTGAGGCTATTCAGTGCTCCCAGCTCGACTCAGTTGCAGCTTGGGGGAGTGTAAGGGATAGGGAGAGAAGGAGTGCGAAAACACCTCCTCTCCACCCACCAGGAGATGCCTACAGCCATGCAACAACTGCCAAATTCATCCCCATCCACCCCTCCAGTCCCCTAAACGTTCATTTTTGATGATGCATTCTTTATTCAATAAAAAAGCTTTGCTTGCAGTGGAAGGATCTATGAGTGGATGGGCATGTATACAAATTTCATTTCCGAATACAAAACAACTTGAAATATTACTTTTCCTTTCACTGCAGTGTTGCATAAAATCTTATTCTGTGATAACAAAAATGACTTTTAAATTTCTTAAGTGATATTTGTTAGGCTTTTCATATAGTAACAGATGATTTAGATCTAAATATATAAAACTAAAAGTTGCAGCTTCACAAAAGCCAAGCTTCAACCAAGTTTTTTTTTTGCAGAGTTCAAACAAGAGATCCAACAACAATACTCTTCCCACAACACAGTTAGCAAATATAAAGCTTCCTGGTTCTACAGTAGTGAAGAAAGAAAAGCGACAGAGTTCTTCTCGGTTCAATATATGTAACAACAGGGAACTACAAAAACTACCACCTTTGAAAGGTAATGTTTGTTCACTTTTATGGATCTAACTAAGGCAATTTTTAAATTGATCAATCCACTTAGATGTAGCTGGTGGAAAATCAAAAGAAATCTGTTGCTATGCAAAGCTTAAAATACAATGGTACTTTATTGACATGTAACGAGGCACAGTGAAATTCGTGGTCATTGTGCCATGAGGCACAAGATGGTGGTGTAGGCAAGTGTTGAAACACATGTGGTAGTCGGTGCAGGTCAGAACCTGGTTGTAGAGCCAGGAGCAACAGGGATCACCGAGGGTGAGCAGTTGCACGGAACTCCTGTCGGAGAGAGGAGGAGAACTTCTTCAAAGTAGACATAACTTGTGGCCATTTCGCAGTGGGGCAGTCAAAATATAGAAACAAAGAACTGCACATGCTGGTTTGCAAAGAAAGGCACAAAATGCTGGAGTAACAGCAGGCCAGACAGCATCCCTAGAGAACATGGATAGGTGACCATTCGTGTCAGGACCCTTCTTCAGACCGATTGCAGGGGTGGGGGGAAAGCAAGCTGGAAGAGAAAGCTAGATGGAAGAAGGTAAGGTTCTTGGGTTAGTCACCTAAAATTGGACTATTCAAGGTTCATACAGTTGGGTTGGAAGCTAAGCAAGCTGAGGAGGCCCAAGGCAGAAAGGTCAGTTGGGAATGGGAAGCGGAGTTTAAATGGTCAGCAGCCAGGAGATTTGGTCGGCTTTGATAGACTGAGCGCATTCAGCAAAATGGTCGCTGAGTCTATGGTTGGTCTCGCCGAAGCAAAGGGGGCCGCACCGGGAACACTGGTAGCCGTATATGAGGTTAGAGGACATGCACGTGAACCTTTGTCTCATCTGGAAGGACTGTTGGGATTCCTGGATGGAGGTGAGGGTGGAGATACAAGGACAGATTATATCTCCTGTGGTTGCAGGGGAACGTACCTAGGGAGGGGGTAGTTTGAGTGGGGAGATGAGTGAATCAAGGAGTTGGGGAGGGAGAGATCTCTGCGGTAGGCACAAAGGAGTGGGGATGGGAAGATGTGACTGGTGGTGTGATCACGTTGGAGATGGTGGAAATGTTGGAGAATGATGTGTTGGATGCGGAGGCTATTGGGGTGAAAGGTCCAGGGGAAGACTATACTTGTTCGGTCTGGGGAGAGGCGGAGTGAGAGGACAACTACAGGACAAGGAGACGTGTGTAAGGGATCTACGTATGACAGCAGGAGGAAATCCATTCTCATATGTTCTACAATGTAAAGATCATCCTCAAAGCAACCTGGCGGAGATGGAGATACTGAGAGTAGGGGATAGCATTTTTGCAAGTGGCAGGGTGGAAGGAGGTGTAATCCAAACAACTGTGGAGTTGGTGGGTTTGTAAGTTGGTGGGTAAATTGATAATCTGTCCCTTGTGAAGGAGACAGAGATCAAAAAATGGGAGAGAGGTGTTAGAGGTTCCAAATGAATTTGAGATCAGGGTGGAAGCTAGTGGTAAAATTAATGAAATCAGTGAGTTCTGCACTGCACAGGAGACAGCCTTGATGTAGTTGTTGGTTTAAGGGAGGAAAACATTTGGGGTTGGTGCTAGTGTACGTTTGGAATAAGGACTGCTCAATGTAACCAACAAAACGGCAGGCATAGCTGGGATCCATGCGAGTGCCCATAGATACACCTTTAACTTGAAGAAAGTGAGAGGAGTTAGGAGAGAAGTTATTGATGGTGAGGACATGTTCCTCCAGGCTAAGGAGAGTGTTAGTAGAGGAAAATGGATTATGTCTTTGTTCAAGGAAGAACCCGGGGGCCTTGAGACCTTCCAGATGGGAGATGGAGGTGTAAAGGGACATCCATGGTTAAGATGAAACAATGGGGGTATGGAAATTGAAAGTTATTGAAGGGTGTGTGAGGTGTTTCAGATGTAGATGGAAAGAGACCAGACCAGAGGATCAAAGTATTTTGGAGATGACTTCAGTGCGACAGGAGCAGGTGGAAATGATGGGTCTAGCAGGGTATTCCTGTTTATTGATTTTTGGAAAGATATAGAAGTGGGGAGTGCAGGGCTGGGAAACAATAAGGTTGTAAGTTGCGAGGAGAGATTGCCAGAGGTGATAATCGCTAACAGTCTGGGAGATGATGGCCTGGTGTTCATCTGTGGGGTCATGGTCAAGGGGTATGTATGAGGAGGTGTTTGAGAACTGGCAGACATTTTGCCTGACAGAATACAACACCACCTCCCTTGTCGGCAGGTTTAATAACAATGCTGGGACTCTTGCCGAGAGAGCACAGGGCTGTGAATTCAGGGGCAAGATTGCAGTGGGTAAGGGGAGTGGGGAAGTCAAGATGATGATGTTGCATGGGCAATTGGAAATAAGGTTATTTATAGAGGATAGAAGGCCATGAAAAGGAGGAATGTTAGAGATGGTAGAAGGTGAATAATCCTTACTAGAGAAAAAGATCTGGAGGTAGAGGCAACAAAAGAAGAGCTCCACACCATGGCAGGCTCAGAACTCCAATCCTATCTTGACATCCTATCTCACATCTCTGTAGCAAATGAGGAAGTGCATGCAGCAAAACACCTGGGTATGGAAAGATAAGTGACAAGTAACATTTACACCACAGAATGTTATCTCCAACATGAGAGAAATCCAGCCACTCCTGATATAATAATACTCACACAATCATATTTTAGAAGCAAGGTGCTAGATTCCTCCTCCATAATCCTTGAGTACAATTAGTCCCACCAGCTGGACGGACAAGGGTGGTTGTACTGATGGGCAGGAAGTGGTGAGTAGCCCTTGCAATCCCCAGCATTCACCACCGTCTTGGATGGGATACTAAGTAAAAATCTCCAACATGAGATGGCACTTCAATGATGTTCGTGGCATTATCGTCACTCAGTCCCTCCTGGGAGTTACTATTGACCAAAACATTCAATTGTACTTTTCTTAAATATTGTGTCTGCATGAGCAGAACAAAAGTTGGATATCCCACAGCAGTGCCTCTCGTTCTGAAGCTCTTTCCATTGACTATAAATACGAAAATTTGGTGCATGACAGAATTCTGTAAACTTGGCTGGATGTGTGTACTGCCAACAACTCAAGCATTACCGTCGACAGTAACGCATCCCATGTGATTGTTGCTCCATCAAATACCCTAATCATCCATTTTCTCCACCACTGGCTTGAATGTGGATCATTAAGAAAGTCTACTGCAGTTATTTGACCAGACAATTCCAACAATACCTACAACCTTTACCACCAAGGAAGATAAAGGATAGAAGAGGCATCAGATCACCGTCTTCACTATCCTAACTTCAAATTATTTTCTGCACTTTTGGCCTCTCTTTGCCTCAATTCTGGAATGTTCTACCCATTAGTACTCTGGGGAAAATATAGAACGTGTGTGTGTTCTTATTGCATCTTCATGGGGTGCTCAATATCAGTCTGAATGCTACTTTTCCACTTTGAGCAGCCATGGTCCAGGAATTCCAAAGGGACATGGGGACATTTTTGTATGGCAGACAATGTTTTTGGTTTTCTTGCTTTTGGAGCCACACAATTATTGTATATACAATAGCAGATCAGCAGCTGGGTTTATGCAACACCCAAAACCTTTCCACCATCTTCCAGGCATAATTCAGAAGCATTATGGAAAACTTGCCTGGATGGATGCACCTAAAGTGCTCAATATTGTCCAATTTGGACTGACACCCATTCCACTACCCTAAGCATTAATCCATACCACCACGTGGATGAAGTGTGTACCTTCTATAAAAAATACTGCTGTTGCATGCCTAGGCTATTCTAACGATGCCCAAATCTGTAATCCTAATCACCAAGAAAGGCAAAGGAATCGGGCAGATGAGAATGTCATGTCCCCTGGTAAATCACGCTATCCTGACCTAGGAAAATATTTTCTTTTCATTGTCTCTGGGTTCAATCTTAAATTCAACGTTACAAACAATATTAAGGGAATACCTTTGCAATAGTCATGGTGGTTCAACCAACACCTATTCAAATGCATTTTGGGATGAGCAATAAATCCTGGCTTTGCCAGATCCTATGAATTGAGTAAATTAAAAGTAAATTGAATCTGTACACTGCTGCCACATTTTGAAAGTTGTAAAGACTGCTGACCAAAAGCTTTGCCAAGGTTCCAATTAGAGAGTGATCATGAAGGGAATGCCAAAGAGTAGGTAAATGAAAATACAGTGCCAAAGTCTATCAAAACGTGGCATTTCTGCCCTCTACGTTTAATAATGTAAGCAATGTAATTAATGGTGATATTTAAGAGGGAGTTAGTGGCCCTTGTGGCTAAAGGGATCAGGGGGTATGGAGAAAAGGCAGGTACAGGATACTGAGTTGAATGATCAGCCATGATCATATTGAATGGCAGTGCAGGCTCGAAGGGCCGAATGGCCTACTTCTGCACCGATTCTCTATGTTTTCTATGTTTCTAATGGGGTTTTATGAAGAATTGTATAAAAATAGAATTATCTGTTTAAAAATATTTGAATTTCCAACCTTAATGCTCAATTTCTAATTTGATCCTGCGGCTTTAAGATAAAACGGACAATAACACATTTTTCCATAGTTCTAGAGGAAATAATTACTAATTAATAACATTGACTAATAATATTATTAGTCCCATTCTTGCGTACAAGAGTAATTCTCTTTGTTATTCTTGCACTCATTTGTACGCTAAATTATTAGGTATTCTATGATGTAAAAAGAAAAAAACGAATTATTTGGCATGTCAAAGACTATCTGTGAAAAGAGAAATCATAAACAGTGATATAGACCTGAAGCGTTAACTTTGGAGTGTTCTAGAAATTTCTATTTTCGTTTATATTCTTGATTACCAATATTCACAATATTTTTCATGTGATGTGTCATATGGTGTCTGACCCAAGAAATTAGAACAATTTAATATTTATTATCAGTAATTAAAAACAAGTATTTGTCTGTATTAACCAGTGTTCGGACAACCATATTGGACCCATATCCTAAAATGTATGGAAAACACTTTTCTTTAATTTTACATTATAATGACGAAACCGTTCCCACTGGGAGATTATTTTGGAAAAAATGAGGAAACATTAAGTGCAAAAATGATCACACAAATGTTGGTTTAATTCGGAATGTACAGATAGTGTCTTTCTCGAAGCAATGTTATTAATGGGATTTTTTGAAGAATTGTATAAAAACATAGAATTATCGGTTTAAAAATATTTGAATTCCAACCCTAATGCTCAATTTCCAACTTGATCCTGCGGCTTTAAGATAAAACGGACAATAACACATTTTTTCCATAGTTCTAGAAGAAATAATTACTCAAATAGCCCGCTTCTGTGCAAAATGTTAGCAATGCGGCAAGTTTCGAATATCTGATAGACCTGACAGTTGTTAAATCCAAATGGAACTTCATATGCGCCGTGTTACTAATGCAAGGTGTCGAGGTGGTGACATCGACCTGGTTTTTTTTAAATTTGAGATGAGATGGAGGGGGTGGGGGAATCAAGGTTTTAAAAATAAAGGAAAACAGCTTTCACAAGTTAGCCAGGGCTGTACTGACCAAAGATCTTAGCTCTGCTATAAGGTCTTTGGTACTGACCAGGGCCAGGGTTGAATTGAGAGGTCGGGGAAGGAGTGGAGGCGAGCATTAATGTGATCAATGCCCAGGCTGGGGAGAGTGACGGCCAATCAGCACTGCCTTTCTATTTGCAGTTTGCTTGTCATTTTATGTAGTCATTGCTGCCCAATCGGCTCTCGGCTCGTCGCTGACATCACTAACTAGCCTCGTCCCTTCCTTGGGTCGCTTCATTTTCTAAGTGTATTGTGTTAAAATGGAGTCTGGTGTCTAGCCCCAAGAAACAGCTTGTTCTGCTGTTCCAGGCTAGATGTTGACATGTAACAGAGCTGGTAGCAGGATGGTGGTGGACGCAGCTGGTTCAAATGGGCCTTTCCAGCCCACGGGCCTCCAACACTTTCGAGGTGGGTTGAAATGTGTGCAGCAGCAGCAGCGGAGTCCCGCTCTTGCTTATCTGTTCGTGCAAAGCTTTTGTGAGGTGCGATCTGAAAATAATAGAAGTGCTGGCTCGTAGAGGGGGGGTTATTAAAGCTTTTGCTCCGCAAACGTATTTAGTTAAAATAATCGAATAGATCCCATAAAAGGCTGCATATATGCGTTAAGTAAAACTGCTTCGGTGCATGGAAGTGTGTCATACCTATGTGGGGTTTGAGTTTGCTGCTTCCCACTGCCGCTGCTGCTGCTGTCACGGTCCTGGTCCCATCCCCCAGCACAGCAAGCTGATGTCAAAGGAAGTGAGCTCATCGGCTTGCAAGAGAAATTGAGATTGGGGGCTGGGCATTGGCCTAGACCTCATTTTCTGTCGAAGTTGCTTGCAATAACTTGGAGCTACTAGTGCATTTTTTGTAATGTAGTTTCGGTTAAATCTACCTCGATTTTCTTCTTTTTTTTAATCCTCTTAGCGCCTAGTTTGGCCAATGTCAGGACAATCTGTAATAAATTGATTTGCAGCTTGATGGATTTACTGCTTGTTTTTTTAAAAGGGAACTTTTGGAATGTTATGTATGTGCAGGGTGAGACCTTCCTGGGACTTGTAATAATTAACACATATTTAGACGCTACTTTTAGTATTACGTTCCTTGAAACAAAAATCAAGCTTCCTAATTTTTATTTCGGTTCTACTGAAAGCACACTCCAAAACTTTTTCACGTGATTTATGTGTACTGTGATATTTGTAAGAGCGATTATGTTCCACATAGGGATGCGATAGTTATGTCAAATTTGGTGCGTGGAAAATGTATTTGTTAAAATCTTTTTCAACATTGGTTGTCAAATCCTCACCTGTTACATAAGCACAAAATATTCTGCTTGCTGGCTTCTTAAATTTTCGATTTAATTAGCCCAGGTCTTCAACAATTCCCATAACCCAAAGTGAGAGATCAGTACACACAAGTTTAACTGACTGTCCTTCTAAGTTATTGATGTAGAAACTAACAATGCTGGAACCCCCTTTAATATTTTTCAAATTACAGCATTCTATATTTGACAATGCTGACATATTTTGTAGAATGACTTGCATGATGTCAAGCTGAAATTCAGATTAGTATTAAGCAACTGCATGTGTTTTATAGTGGTTAGGCTGATGGATGAATACGTTTTATTTTCTCATTCCCGGATGCGGACATTTACCAGGTCCACTAAACGAATTGTGCTTAGAAATTGCAGTGATTTTAGTTCAAAGTTGGCACATAGCTCAGGATGCAAACCTAACATATCTTTGGAGCAGACACAAAATGCTGGAGCAACTAATTGGGTCAGGCGGTATCTCTGGAGAAAAGGAATAGGTGACATTTTGGGTCGAGATTCTTCATTAGACTAAGAGTAAGGGAGGGGTACAGATCAGCACAAAGCCTGCATCGATGATTTGGGAGAGGTGGAGCACACAATGGACCATTGTTGGCTGGGGAAGAGGTGATGAGTGATACAGTGTGGTAACAGGCTCTACGGTCCAACTTGCCCACACCAGCTACACTAGTCCCATCTGCGTGTGTTTGGTCCATATCCCTCCAAACATCCTATATATATGTACATTTCTAATTGTTTCTTACACGTTGGGATAGTCCCAACCTCAACTACCTCCTCTGGCAGCTTGTTCCATACACCCACCACCCTTTGTGTGAAAAAGTTACCCGTCAGATTCCTATTAAATCTTTTCCCCCTCACCTTGAATCTATGTGCTCTGGTCCTCGATTCCCCTACTCTGGGTAAGGGACTCTGTGCATCTCCCCGATCTATTCCTCTCATGATTTTGTATACCTCCACAAGATCTCCCCTTATCCTCCTGCACTCCATGGAATAGAGACCCAGCCTACTCAACCTCTCCCTATAGCTCAGACCCTCTAGTCCTGGCAATATCCTCTTAATCTTCTCTGAACCCTTTCAAGCTTGACAATATCTTTCCTATAACATGATGCCCAGAACTGAACACAATACTCTAAATACAGTCTCACTAACATCTTATACAACTGTAACATGACCTCCCAATTTCTATACTCGGGAATGATGGAATACAAATGGTGAAATTAGCAAAAGGTCTAAGGTGAGGGATGGACTGAGAAAGAGGGAATGTAAGGGTTACTTGAAGTTAGAGTAATCATTAGTTTGCTGCTGGGAGGTAAGCTGCCCAAGCAAAATATTAGGTGCTGTTCCTCCAATTTACGTGTGGTTTCACCGAGGCTCAGGACAGAACGATCAGAATGAGAGAGGGAATTAAAGTGTTTGGCAACTGGGGATCGCGTTGGGCAAGGCAGACTGAGCGAAGGTGTTCAGCGATACGGTCGCCCAATCTGCACTTGGTCACGCCGATATATAGGAGTCCACACTTGGAACAGCAGATACAGTAGATGACATGAGGTTCGAGGAGGTGCAAGTGAACCACTGCCTCACCTGACAGGACTGTCGTGTTTCCTGGATGGAGTCGAGGGTTGAGGTATAGAAACAGTTGTCGCATCTCTTGCAGTTGCACGGGAAAGTAACTGAGGAGGGGGTGGTTTGGGTTGGAAGGGATAATCGGGGAGTTGCAAAGGGAACGGTCACTGCGGAAAGGGGTGGAGATGGGAAGATGTGATTGGTGGTGGGATCCCATTGGAGGTGGCGAAAATGTTGGTTGTATGCAACGACTGATGGGATGAGGATTAGGGGGACTCTGTCCTTTTTGCCACTCGGGGAAGGGGGAGCAAGAGTGGTGGTACGGGCTACCGAGGATTGCTGACATCTCAGATCTCCTGGTATGGAACACCTCATCTTGGGTACAGATGCGACAGAGGAATAGGGAGTAGCGGAGAGAGCCTTGCAGGAGGCAGGGTGGGAAGAAGTGTAGTCTAGATAGGTGTGCGAGTCAGTGATAGTCTATCTCCTGTGATGGAGACAGATCAATAAAAGGGAGAGAGGTGTTGGAATTGGTCCCAGTGAATTTGCAGATGGAAACTTTCACAACCTAATTGGCGACCTCTGCCGAGTTTGCCCTTGACTCGTACTCGCAGCATGGTCACAATGAGGTCATAGGAGGTCTTCGTAACCCTTCCTCGTGCTCCGCGTACTCGAGGCCTCAAGTAGGTTGCGTTGTTTTTTCCAGCCTGATAGAAAATGTCCACGAGTTTAAAAAAAAAAAACAGGGATATAATATTGAGGTTCTAGGGCGCAGGTAAGACTGCATATGTAATATTGTGAGCAATTTTGGGCACCATATCTGAGGAAGGATGTGCTGACTCTGGAGAGGGTCCAGAGGAGGTTTACAAGAATGATCCCAGGAATTTTGTTTCGGTATTCACCCCTCTTCTCACATTGCGTAGGTTAACCTATGATGAGCGTTTGTTGGCACTGGGCCTGCACTCGCTGGAGTTTAGAAGAATGAGGGGGGACCTCATTGAAACACGCAGAATAGTGAAAGGCTTGGATAGCGGCTGTGGAGAGGATATTTTCACTAGTGGGAGAGTATAGGACTAGAGGTCATAGCCTCAGAATTAAAGGACGTTCTTTTAGGAAGGAGATGAGGAGAAATGTCTTTAGTCAGAGAGTGATGAATCTGGAATTCTTTGCCACAGAAGGCTGTGGAGGCCAAGTCAGTGGATATTTTTAAGGCAGAGCTTAGATAAATTCTTGATTAGTACATGTGTTAGAGGTTATGGGGAGTAGGCAGGAGAATGGGGTTCGGATGAAGAGATAGATCAGTTGTGATTGAATGGCGGAGTAGACTTGATGGGCCGAAGTGCCTTATTCTGCTCTTATTCCTTATGACTTGCTAAGGACCGAATTTTATTTCTTACCAGCAGAGCTACCCCACCTATCTTGCCTTTTCGATAGGATGTGTAACCTTGGATATTCAGCTCACAGTTCTGATTCTCTTTCAGCCAAGTCTCCGTGATGCCTACAACATCATACCTACCAATTTCTGACTGTGCTATAAGCTCATCAAGTTTGTTCCTTATTCTACATGCATTTAAATATAATAACAACATTATTTCGATATTCACCCCTCCTCTCACATTGGTCCCAATTTTACCTGACCTTACTCTTTTATCCCTTCCTAAACTTTCCCTCCTATTACTTCTGGAGACTTCTGTAACCTCTCCTGCACTTTCTTTCCCTTTACCTTCATCCACACACTTCCGATTTGTTGATCCCACCTCCCCACTATTTAGTTTAAAGCCCTATCTACGGCCCTATAAGTGATTGGGATAGTAAGCAATGATTTCAGTGAATTTGCAAATTGCCAATACCTAATTTTCTTAACATTCTAAAATAGTGAGTTCTATTCTAAAATAATTCTAAGTTATACCGTTTCTCGTGGATATATTTGGAAACACACCCAATATAACACATTCCTTCAAGTACTTTTTGTACATGCATTTAAGCATAAGGATATGGGTTTTCTATTATGGGAAACAAATGCTAAATATGTTAGGTTGTAGCTTCTGTGTCTATCTTATTCAAGTAGAGTTTATTGTCATATGCACACGTACAGTAAGGTTTGGTGCACTGAAAAATCGTGCAAGTGTCGCAGGTACATACATTCAAGCAAACAAAAGTAAATTATATAAAAATTACACACTTACTAAAACAAAGACTATATATATTAAAAAAAAAACAAGACATTAGTGCAAAAAAACATAATTAGAAAAAACAAGTCCATGTTCATGCATGAGGTGGACCTTTGTGTTCCATTGTCACGGTAGGATTAGGGTTGCACAGGTTGGTTAAAAAACCTGATAGATGTAGGAAAGGTGCAGTTCCTGAAACCGGCTGGTGTTGGACTTGGGCTTCTATACCTCCTGGCCGATGGTAGCAATGCGAAGTGGGCATGACCTGGATGGTGGGGGTTCTTGATACATGCAACATACTTGAGGCAGAGAGTAATGAAGATACTTAGATGGAGGGGTGGGCTGTGGCTCTCTGTACTCTTTTGCTTTCCTGTGCATTGGAATTGCTGTGCCAGGCCATGATATGACCAGTCAGAAGACTTTCTGCAGTACATCTGTAGAAGTTTGTTAACAGTGTAGAAAGGAACTGCAGATAGACACAAAAAGCTGGACTAACTCAGCGGGTCAGGTTGGAGCGAAGGAATGGATGGCGTTTCGAGTCGAGATCCTTCTTCCGTTTGTGAAGAGTATTCAGAGACAAACTAAATCTCTATAAATTTATAAGAATTAGGTTAATCTTCTTGAATATATACATACACCGTAACATTATTTTCCCTAACTTTTTTCCTAACATATTTAAATTAGTCCCCTGGAATGGAATCTTTTCCATTCTAGCAGATTTTGTTTGTATTAAACAGATTATTTCATAAATTGTATGAGCAGAATTAGGCAATTCGTCCCATCAAGTCTACTCCGCCATTTAATCATGCCTGATCTATCTTTCCCTCTCAACTCCATTCTCCTGCCTTCTCCCCATAGAGCAGAGAGAATTCATTACTCCAGAGTTAAAATGCTAGCTTAATGTGAATGGGCCATCCAACCTTGGTGCAAAAATGTGCTTCGCTCATTTTATACATTAGCCTGCGCTATTTTGTCATGTCAAAATATATGTTGCAGAACACCTAATATGTCACATTCAATCCATACGACATTTGCTTCATTGCTACCTTTCCACCTTGCATCAGCTTCCCTTTCTGCCTCCTTCCTCGTGCTCATCCAACCTCAAATACATCCATATTCTTCACTGCAACCAGTCCCTATGATAACAGGTTCTTGTTTTTTTCACAAAGTTTCTAAGTTGTCTAGATGGTTTCTAGTTTGTTCTTCCTCAGTTCCTGCAACTGGCTGTCTGCGCCAATCAAACCTTTACAAATATAAAGGCTTTTATTAGTTCATCACATTAAACTTTTTGTCAGAAATGTGGAGAGTTGGATAAGACGAAGCAAATATCTCTGATACAATTAGATAACTTTCAAGTCAAGTCACTTTTATTTATATAGCACATTTACAAAGTAACTCTCGTTGGCCAAAGTGCTTTACATTGGTATAAGAATAGTATAACAAACAACAGTGGTCATAGATTAAATACAAACATCACTACATACATATAGCCCTCGCTCAGAGGACATCAAGAAAGGCTTGGGAGTAGAGATGAGTTTTAAGTCTCGACTTAAAGGCGTCGATGGAGGGGGCAGTTCTGATGGGAAGAGGGATGCTGTTCCACAGTCTAGGAGCTGCAACCGCAAAGGTGAGGTCCCCCCCGAGCTTTGTCCAACAATTTGGCATTTTTTCCATTCCCTTTATAATGGAGTCAAATTAGAAGTAATGTTTTAAAGCATAGTTTAACTAGGTTTAATCCAAGATTTCTATTTCCAAGTCTAAAAAAAATACATAAATTACAGTAATCAGTGACCTCTTTCTTTATCTTCTATGCAATCCCATTTTTCACTTTGCTTGATTTGACTTGCCAGTTAACTATTCATTCTGCTCTTAACACCTGATTTATCAAGGGGTAGTTTTTGGTCCAGCTATTCCTTGACTTACATTTTCTGGAAAATGTTTAATTAAGGGAAACATAAATGTGAATTCATTCTGGGTTCAGTGTGTTCTTATCTTTGAACTGTTACATAAAAACAGGGATAAAATTGCTCCTTTTCATATTTCATCCTAAGCTCATGCTTAATTTAAACATTGTTCCTGAGGGGAAGAAAACGGTAAAATGTTCAAAACATAATTACGGAAAATTCTTCATCAGAACTGGTAAAGGTGAGAAAGCGGGTCAGTTTTCAGAGAGTGGGCAGAGTAGATGGGGCGAAGGGAGTATCTCAGAGGTGAGGCCAGTGTTGTCTGGGTGATCCTGCCGTTTATGGAGCTGTAAATAATGAAGGCTGTAAGAAAGACAGGGGAAAAAAAAACAAAGGGGCATATAAAACCAGAGTATTTGCAGAGAACTGAAGCCCAAAAAGAATGAGGGAAATGCCCAGCAGATCAGTCCAATAATCTCGGGTAACCTGTTTTCTTCTGCTTGTATCAAAACTGATGAGTTTAGCGTGAGAGCGAGGTGATAAGAAAAATGAAAGATTATTCAGTTCAATAAAAATAAAAATGCTTATTTGCCCAACAACTGCATTTGTCATGAATTGTTTTGGGCCACTTTTAACAGAAATTTTATTGCAACATTTCAAAATGTTGAAGTAATAATTTTGAAATTCTAACTCGACTAAGCAATATATTTTGGTTCACATTTTTTAAAAGGCTATATCTGAGAACAAATTTGAAAGTGGGAAGTTTATTTTTCTCCTTGGGCTTGCAAAAAATACTGCATGAGATATGCCATGTTGTATCATACCCGATTAATTACTTTCGGAATTTAGTTACCCACTATAAATTAATGCAACAACTAATTACGCAGTAAAACCCCATTTGTACTAAATTAGTTCAGTGGCCCTTGAATCTTTTTGATTTTTAACTTAATTGATGATGTTTTTTGCCATTGCGGTTCTCTAGTGGGTGGTGTGGAGGAGAGAAATAAGTGCTTGTATTGAAACATTTTTGTAGAGGCTGTAGCAGTTTAGTTGAGCTGAGTATCGGTGGCAACTGCCTGCATTTTTTCATGTATATGAGAGCACTTTCACATTCCTTTCTAAATGTATTTTTGGTTGGAACCAATATAAAGGAGTTTCTGGAAGTGACATTATTCATTGCATAACATTTACCGAATGGTGTTTTAGAATCAGCATTATTTTTTAAAGTTCAATGGCTATAATTAGGTGTTAGATTCAGTGTTAGCATACTCCTGCCTGTGAGGCACTGGGGGTTATGGTTCTTCTCATTCAAGATTAGGTTAACATATGGTTCGAGCGTTGGGCAAATACTTCAGGTGAGCAGATAGGATTCAAACATGGTAAAACACTGATCAAAATTCAACTGTACGGTTCATGTATACTGTGACTAAGCAAAGCGGAGGTGAGTGCAAGTTCAGCTTTATGAACAGCGAAGTAACATTGGCATTCATCCACCAACTCAGCCATTCAGTTTCTCCACTAGCACCACAGAGCTGCTGTATGTGCCAGCTGCTTGATGTATTGCAGATGTTTGTATATAGCACCACCACCGACAAATTTTCCTGGCATAGAAACGGATCACTATTATTTTGATGTTCATAGATCAGAATTGGTGAGCTCCCTCCTTAACAGCCGTGCAAGACTTATCCAAAGAGGTAACTTACCATCACTTTGTGCAAATGGAAATGGGCTATAAACTCTGCTGTCAATACCGCATCTGAATTTTTTTTTTTTTTTTAATGTTAATTTTCATCCTGGGTTTTCTATAAATTAGCTGATGTTGGAAGAACCTTTGGTATTAGTCACAAGGGTTGCTTGAATTTTCAGGACAGTTTTCCTGTTGGCTGGTAGAGAATGAAAGCTCATGAAAGTGAACAATATTTGTTAGTGCAGCGGATTTGATTCCTTGTGATGGGTTTAATGATTTTCTTGACTCTGCAGTCAAGTCATGGACGGAAACTAAACACAAAGTGCTGGGGGAACTCAGTGGATCAGGTGACCTCTGGGGAGGTGGGGGTGGAGGAATGGGTTGGGGACCCTTCTTCTGATGCTGCCTGACCAGCTCAGTTCCTCCTACACCATGTTTTGCTCAAGATTGCAGCATCTGCAATTTCCTTTGTCTACATGAACTGAAGCTTACAAACATGAGGGACATCCATTAATGGGTCTTGTTTAGCCACCAAAAGGGAACTAGAACTGTTCATTGGAAGAGAGCTATTAAAGTTTGTCATGTTGCAGCCTCTTAAGATCTTAAGATCAATAAAGAACTGCAAAGGTAACTCATAATACATTGTATGGACATCAGAAGTGTGCGAGTGTGTGCGTGAACTTGATATTAGACAGTTTAGCTAAGTGCAATTTCACCAAATAAATCGTTTTTCATCACGTCTGTCACATAACATCTTCCCATGACATTTGAGCAATATCTGACATATTATAGATGTTCAGGACACCCCCAACAACTCTCACCAACTTCTACAGATGCTCTGTAGAAAGCATTTTATCAGGGGTGCATCACAGCATGGTTTGGGAACAGCTTCATTCAAGATCGCAAGAAATTGTAGAGAATTGTGAATGCAACGCAGACCATCACACAAACCAACCTCCCTTCCATTGATTCTGTTGACCTCATGCTGGCCCGGCAAGGCCACCAGCGTAATCAAGGACGAGTCGCACCCTGGCCATTTCCCCTTCGCCCCATTCCTATCAGGCAAGAGGTATAGAACACACATGTCCTGATTCGGGGACAGTTTCTTCCCAGCTGTTATCAGGCAACTGAGCCATTTCTGCCAACAACTTGAGGGCAGTTCTGAGCAATTATCTACGTCTTTGAAGACCCTTGGGCCATCTTTGACTGGACTTTATCTTGCACTAACATTATCACGTTATTAGCTTTTATCATGTACCTGTACACTGTGGATGCCTTCATACTCCTGCCATGAATCCAATTTTGTATCCAGTTTTCTACCTCGCCCTGGATCCCATGGGATCTAACTTTCTGGGCCAGCCTACCCAGCAGAACCTGGTCATGAATGTGTGCTAGCTTTCTAAGATTTTAGTTTGTGTTCCACCTGAAACAACTCTGTCAAGGTGGCATCTTTTGTGTTGCTATCTGCTTGCAAAAGCATATACCTGTGCAAGTCCAGGAATCCTGTTTCAAGATCAGCGTTGTATGTCTTTCAGGTTTTATTATTGTTGCAATTGCTAGATCACTTCAAAAGATTGAGTTGACCACACTGAATTTAAATACTACAGCTTCCGTGATGTAATTTTAATGCAATTGGTGCTTAACTCTCAGATTATTTAACTAGGCCAATGACAAGACTGCTCAGCTCACCTTGCGGCATGGGAAATTTAATGTCATTTTCCCCACGTCACTGATACCTTGTTATTTACATAGATATTATTTGTATACGTATTAAAAAATAACCGAGTATTATTTTAGAAGTTATATTTCATTCTTTCACAAATCTTATATGAAAGAAGTGTTGATGGCATGACATTAATGACTCCTTAATTTCATTAAATACACTGGAATTTAGAAGGATGAGGGGGAATCTTATTGAAACATATATAAGATTATTAAGGGATTATATATGCTAGAGGCTGGATACATGTTCCCAATGTTGGGGGAGTCCAGAAGCAGGGGCCACAGTTTAAGAATAAAGGGTAGGCAATTTAGAACGGAGATGAGGAAAAACGTTTTCACCCAGAGAGTTGTGAACCTGTGGAATTCTCTGCCTCGGAAGGCAGTGGAGGCCGATTCTCTGGATGCTTTCAAGAAAGAGTTAGATAGAGCTCTTAAAGATAGCAGAGTCAAGGGATATGGGGAGAAGGCAGGAACGGGGTATAGATTGTGGGTGATCAGCCATGTTCACAGTGAATGGCAGTGCTAGCTCGAAGGGCTGAATGGACCCGAATGGTCCCACACCTATAATCTATTCCTGACCATGTAATTGCTGCTGATGTGCTAGCATTAGTTTTATATGCTTTTGTACATAGTATGTAGAGATGGAACGGAGCTTTCCAGCAGTATAGCGTCAGAAATTTTCCAGTGAATGAGTTTTGCATTCTGTGGCTTGGAACAATTTTGAAGTACCCATAGCATCATAGAGCACGGAAGGTATTAGCTACAGACTTGGATTGTTTTCTCTTGAACGCTGGAGCTTGCAGGGAGACCCGATAGAAGTGTGTAAAATTAAGAGAGGCAAGACAGTCAGATCCTTTTGGCCAGGATGGAAAAAGTTAATGTTAGAGGGCATGGCTTTAAGGTGTAAAGTTTTAAAGACGTGCAGGCAAGGTTTTTTGCCAAGAGCGTGGTAAGTGTTTGAAATGCTGCTGAGGATGTGGTGAAGGCAGATATGATAGTAGCATTTAAGGGACTTCTGGTTAGGCACATGGATGAGCCAAGAGATATGGAATATGTGCAGGTGACTAAGGGTTGTATCTTGGCATTATGTTCAGCATGGACATTGTGGGTCGAAGGGCCTGTTCCTGTGCTGTACTGTTCAATAGTCGAGGGTAAGTAGATAAATTGTCCTCTAAAATTGCACTCTAAAAGTTGATGAGAATATGGGGTAAAATAGCACTTGTGTTTAGATGATCAATGGACGGTATTGGTTGAAGAGGCCTGTTTCCATGCTGTATCTCTTTAGAAAAAACACTGAAAATGGCCCTTAGGCCCAATTTGTCCATGACAAGCAGGATGCCACATCTATACTAGTCATGCTGCCCCATCACTCTAAACCTTTCCTATCTATGTGCCTGACCAATGTTTTTTTTAAATGCTGATGTACTTGCCTCAACTATCTCCTCTGGCAGCTTGTTCCATATACCCATCACCCTCTGTGTGGATACATTTGCCCATAGGTTCCTATTAAATCTTTCCCCACTTGTTCTTAATTCCTCTACTCTGAGTAAATCAGTTGTGCATTCATCCTATTCCCCTCATGATTTTGTACACATTAAACTAATTTGGGAATGCTTAAAATATAGAACCTATTGCTTGATGTTGGTTGTCAATAGTTTTCTAAGTAGCAAATGAACCAAAGGTGGGAAATGACTGCATTCTCATGTTTTCTGAATAATGCATAGAGTGATCAAGATGTGATCAGATGTGAATTATTTCATTGACTTTTTGTTATAAATTTGATATTTTGAAAAGTAGTTTTATTCAGTTTTGGACCATGTTGCTGCTCTCCTTTCAGCTGCAAGAAACGCTGAATAGTCAAGTCAAGAGAGTTTATGGCCATGTGTCCCAGATAGGACAATGAAATTCTTGCTTGCTGCAGCACAACAGAATATTGTGAGCATAAATACAGAACAGTTCCTTTGGTGTGTCTATACAGCATAGACCATATATATATATACACATAAATAAACGGATAAAGTGCAATAGACTGTTATAGTTCAGAGTTTGTTTGATGGCGAGTTTAATAGCCTGATGGCTGTGGGAAGAAGCTGTTCCTGAACCTGGATATACCAGATTTCAGGCTTCTGTCCCTTCTACCTGATGGGTGCGGGGAGATGAGTGTGGCCAGGATGGCGTGGGTCCTTGATGATGTTGGCAGCCTTTTTGAGGCAGCGACTGTGATAGATCATATTTGGATCACTAAACCCCTTTTACTTTCTACTTTACTCGTTTTAAAGATGCTCCTGAAAGTCTAACTCTTGACCATCCGTCTCCTGGCTCAGACACAAGTTTTCTAATCATGTTTAAATAAATCTGATATCCATTCTTTAATTGATTGATTATATGGAAAACAATCAGAATCTTGTGCTTAATTTAATTAGTGTTTAGTAGAATCTTTACTTTGTTTCATAATGCATCTGTAGGATTATCCTATAATTTGAAAATATTTGGTCCTAAGGACTTATAAACACATCAATTTTCTTTGCTCAACATGATTCCACTTTGTTCTGAAAGATTTGTATTATTCAGCTGATCACTCGTATGCATCATGAACAAGCCATGTGTTGTTATTTATCTGCCAGCAAATCTGTAAATTCACTTACAAAACAAGAAAACAAACTGCTGAATGAACTGAGTGGGTCAGACAGAATCTACAGAGAGAAATGGACAGTTGACATTTTGGGTCGAGACCCAGCCCTTCATTTGGACTGAAGGAGTAGTGGGAAGATGACCAGTATAAACGTTAGTGGAAGATGATCAGATACAAAAGTCAGTGGTTTTACAGATAGTCAAGATGGTTGTGAACGATTGCAGCAGGATCTGGATCGAATGGCCAGGTGGGCAGAGGAATGGTTGATGGAATTTAATACAGAGAAATGTAAGGTGTTGCATTGTGGGATGTCGAACAAAGGCAGGACCTACATGGTAAATGGTCAGCCTCTGGGTAATGTTGTAGAGCGGAGGAATCTAGGAGTACAGGTGCATGGTTCCTTTAAGGTCGAGTCACAGGTAGATAAGGTGGTCAAAAAGGCCTTTGACACTTTGGCCTTCATCAGTCGGAGTATTGAGTATAGATGTTGGGAGGTCATGTTGCAGTTGTATAAGACGTTGGTGAGACCATGTTTAGAATATTGTGTTCAGTTCTGGGCATCACGTTATAGGAAAGATATTGTCAAGCTTGAAAGGGTTCAGAGAAGATTTACGAGGATATTGCCAGGACTAGAGGGTGTGAGCTATAGGGAGAGGTTGAGTAGGCTGGCTCTCTATTCCATGGAGTGCAGGAGGATAAGGGGAATCTTTTAGAGGTACACAATCATGAGAGGAATAGATTGGGTAGATGCACAGAGTATATTACCCAGAGTAGGAGAATCGAGGACCAGAGGACATAGGTTCAAGGTGAAGGGAAAAAGATTTAATAGGAATCTGAGGGGTAACTTTTTCACACAGAGGGTGATGGGTGTATGGAACAAGCTGCCAGAGGAGGTAGTTGAGGTTGGGACTATCCCATCGTTTAAGAAACAGTTGGACAGGTACATGGATAGGACAGGTTTGGAGGGTTATGGACCAAGCGCAGGAAAGTGGGACTAGGGGCTTGGACATTGTTGGCTGGTAAGGGAGAGTTGGGCCGAAGGGCCTGGTTCCACACTATTATTCTATGACTCTACTCTAAGAGACGAGGGGGAGATGTGGGGCAAGAGCTAGCAAGTGATAGGTGGATCCAGGTGAGGAAGGGTTGATTGTGGAAAGTATCTTGTCCAGTAATATTACCATCTGGTTTGGGAATTGCTCTGCCCAGGACAAGAAGGCTCTGCAGAGAGTAGTGCGTTCGGCCGAAAGCACTATAGGAACTTCACTCGCCCCCCTGCAGGAGTTGCATCAGGAGGTGCAACTCCAGAGCCAATAAAATCATGGGAGACCCCTTCCACCCATGCAACGGACTGTTCCAGCTGCTACGGTCAGGCAAATGCCTCCGTTGCCATGCTGTGAGAACGGAGAGGTTGAGAAGGAGTTTCTTGCCAGAGGCCATTCGGACTGTAAATCTCACCAAGGACTAACTTTACTGAACGTTTTTCCTTCCAATATTTAATATGTAAAAGAATATGCGTGTGTTTATGAGTGTGTTTATAGTTTGTTTGTTTGTCTTTTTGCACAAAGTCCGTTAGCATTGCCACTTTTCATTTCACTGCACATCTGTATGTGTATGTGACGAATAAACTTAACTTGACTTGATTGGTAGATGGAGTCAAGTGGGGGAGGCAAGAGTGGAAATATATGGGTGCATACATCTGCAATGAGACATATCGATAAAGCTTAGCGGCATGAAGGGGATGGTCACTATGGGACTATTTTTGGAGGCCCCCAACAGTCAGCAAGAATTGAAGGAGATTACATGTAGGGAGATTGTAAGAATAATAGGGTAGTGTTAGTAAGAGATTTTAACTTCCCTGGTTGCCCACCATGCAAAGGACTTGGACTAGGTGAAGTTTGCTAAATGTGTCCAAGAAAGTCCTTAAAATATAGAGGATCCAACGAGAGGACACAACAGTAGACCTACGCTTGGGAAATGAGGTTGGGCAAGTGACCGCAGTGTAGGTGGAGGAGCATGTTTGGATCAGTGGCCATAATTCTAGTTATGGAGATAGATAGGACTGGTCCACAAGTTAAGGTCCTAAACTGGGGCAAGGACAATTTTGGAGGTATTAGGCAGGAACTTGTAGAGGTCGAAGGTTACACAAAAAAGCTGGAGAAACTCAGCGGGTGCAGCAGCATCTATGGAGCGAAGGAAATAGGTAACGTTTCGGGCCGAAACCCTTCTTCAGACTGGTAGAGGTCGATTTTAGATTCTACAACTTGTAGAGGTCGATTGGGTGAGACAGTTTGCAGGTAAAAGTATGTCTGGCAAGGGATATCTGGCTTTTAAAACAAGATTCAGGGACTTGGGTGTAGGGAAGGCTTGCAAGTTTACGGAACTCGGGGATATTAATGCTCTGGTCAGAGAAAAGAAGGCATGTGTCAGATATAAATGGTCAGGATCAAACAAATCCCTTTAGTGCAAGAAGTGTAGGATTACGCTTAAAAAGGCAAACAGGCAAAAAATAGGGCATGAAATGGATCTTGCAAGCCAGGTAAAGGAAAATCTTGAGTTTACTAAGTATAAAAAGTTGGCTAGGGTGAGAATGGGTCTTGCAGATCAACATGGGTGTCTATATGCGAAGCACCAGGAGAGGGGAGAGATTTTTAATGAATATTTCTCCACTGGTTTTATGGCAAAAATACTCCATAAACGTTTTTAAGGCGATGGATAAGGTGGATAATACCTCGGGGCCAGACCAAGTGCATTGTCCCAACTTGTAGAAAGCTAGAGACGAAACTGCAGAGGTGTTTGCATCGTATTCAGCTGCAGGTGAAGTTCCAACCACAGGGTGCCTAATGTTATTTAAGAAAAGCAACAAGACAAGCCAATGAACTACAGCCCAATGAGCCTGACATTAGTGCTGGATAAGTTATTGCCCATAGAATCTATCAGTATTTGGATCGACAAGGACTGAATAGGAAGTGGCAACACAGCTTTGAGGGCAGAGCAGCTGATACTGTCAAAGTGGACTTTAGCTAGGTCTTTCACAAGGCAGGTCTTTCACATGGTAAACTAGTCTAAGGTTGATTGCATGGAATACAGAGAGCTACCTCATTGGACATGTTGGCTTGATGCTGAAATGCAAAGGGTGATGGGAAGGTGTTTTGACTTGTGAGTAATGCTATGCCTCAGGAATTGGTGCAGGGTCCATTGCTGCTTGTTATTTATTGACACAATTTGGATGAGAATGTACAAGGCATGGCTAGTATTCAGATTCAGATTCAGATTCAATTTTAATTGTCAGTGTACAGTACAGAGACAACGAAATGTTTGTATGTTTACAGCTGGCACTAAAATATCTGCCAATGCAGACGGCAAAGAAGGTTGCCAGTAGTTACCACGGAATCTTGATCAGCTAGGTAAGTGGGCTGAGGATTGGCAAATGTAGTTTAATTCAGATAAGTGTGTGGTGCTGCATTATTGGGAAGTCAAATGAGAGTAGGGCTTTTGTAGTGGATGGTGGGAGGGGAGAATTGTGAAATAGAGGGACGGAGCAATATAAGTACATGTACAGACACAGATCTGGAGTAACTCAGTGGATCCGGCAGCATTTCTGGAAAACATGCATAGTCAACACTAATGGTCTGGACCCCAGTTCCTTGAACGCAATGTCACGGGTAGATTGGGGGTGAATATGCCATTCAGCTCTCTAGCTTTCATCCTTCAGGGCATTTAGTATAGGAGATGAACTGTTATTTTGCAAATGTTCAAGAGGCTGCACTAAAATATTGAGAACATTCTTAATCTAATGTAGGAATGATATTTTGCTGGAAAGAGTGCAAAGAACTTTTACTGCACAAAGAAAGCCAGAGAACTCGAGCTCAAGTTATTTTCCCAGGGAAGAGGAATCAAAAACTAGAGATTTTAAGTTTAAGGTGAGAAAAAAAGATTTAAAAGAGACCTAGGGGGCAAATTTTTCACTCGGGGTATTGTGCATAAGGAACAAATAACAGCAACGATTAAAAGTCATGGATGGCAAAGATTTAGATGTGGGCCAAATGCAGGCAAATGGAACTAGTTCAGAATTGCATCTTGGGATGGGCCAAAACCGGCCGAATAAGGCCAGTTTCCATGCTTTATCACTCTGACTCCATGAACATAGCAACAGAGGCTAAGAGGTGACGACTGGAAACACCAAAGGAAGAGCCCCTTTTAACAGAGGGTGGTGGGCATATGGAATGAGTTGCCAGAGGAGGCGGTTGAAGCAGGTACTATAACAGCATTTACAATACAATGGGTTATACGTGGCAGGTAGGACAAGCTTAGATGAGACACGTTGGTTGGCGTGGACGAGTTGGGCTGCAGGGCCTGTTGCCATGCCGTGTGGCTCCAAGGCTGCAGATTATGGAATATCCTGCGAAAGAGTGGAGGAATGATGAGCAGAATGGCAGCAGTGTGTGTGTGTGTGTGGGTGGGGGGGGGGGGGGGGGGGGGGGGGGGGGGATGATGAATGAGTGCTGGAAAGAAGGGGAGCAACTGGGTAGATCCATCGACTCCAACAAAAAATGTCCAGTGAAACCAATACATAAACAGCAAATCACCTTGGATGTCTATATCCTCCAAACATGGAGCATTGATTTTAAATGACCAGGTACCCCTCTTCTACACTACATTCAAATTAGCTAAACAGAGGACAAATGTTGTCCCGTGGTGCAATAAGATCACGAGGAGAATAGATAGGGTAAATCCACAGAGTCTTTTACTTCGAGTAGGAAATCAAAAACCATAGGACATAAGTTTGTGAGACGGAAAAGATTTAATGGGAATCTGAGGGGCAACATTTTCTGCACAGAGGGTGGTGGGTATATGGTACGAGCTGCCAGAGGAGGTAGTTGAGGCAGAAACTATAACAACATTTAACAGACATTTGGACAGTTCTTGGATAGGAAAGGTTTAGAGGCAGGTGGGACTAGTGTGGATGGGGCTCCATGGGCAATCTGGGCCGAAGGGCCTGTTTCCCCTACTGCATGACTCAATGGCTCTATTTAATAAATATTAGGTGCCTACTAATAAAATGTGCTGATAAAAGGCTGCAGAGATGATTTATTTCACCGCTGTAGATTACAGGAATTATTTTTCTGCTCAAAATAGATCGGTGGATCCTGGTTTGCTAAAGGAAACCATTTGATTATTTTGCTATTATTCCTGCCCCAAATCTATCCCCCTTTTCACTTCAAACCTTAACATGCTGCTTCATCTCCAACTGTGAAAACCTTTCCCAAAAACTCGTGCTTGAATTCCTCCAATGTTTTTATTGTTTTAATCACTGTCACAAAATTAAAATAGCCTTCATTAAAATCACAAATGGCATTCTAGGGTGTTATGATAAATTCTTCCATGTCCTCCTTCACTTGTTTGAACTTTGACTCAATGACCATGTAATGCTCTTAAATAACATTTTTGTCCAGCTGGGTGGGATTAATGTACCTGTTGTTGTCTGTCCAATCACAGCCAGAAAATTCCTTGTTTGGATTTTATCCCACCTTCTCCGACATTTCCTCTGGTCTGCCGTGAGGAATTTATCCTGACTCTTTATCCTAAAATAAGTCTACTCCTCATGGCATTCAATTCCATCTACCTTCCAACACATCAGTCTCCACATTATTATACTACTTTTCCATCATCTGGAACAAGACCAGAGTTTCCTCTGACCAGATGGGGAAGGCCTGGCCACTGAGCAGGTGGAACTGCATAGTTCACCCCTCCCCAAGATGAGCTTCTGATATAGAAACATAGAAAATAGGTGCAGGAGTAGGCCATTCGGCCCTTCGAGCCTGCTCCGCCATTCAATATGATCATGGCTAATCATCCAACTCGGTATCCTGTACCTGCCTTCTCTCCATACACCCTGATCCCCTTAGCCACAAGGGCCACATCTAACTCCCTCTTAAATATAGCCAATGATCTGGCCTCAACTACCTTCTGTGGCAGAAAATTCCAGAGATTCATCACTCTGTGTGAAAAATGGTTTTCTCATCTCTGTCCTAAAAGATTTCCCCTTTCTCCTTAAACTGTGACCACTTCTGTCTTCCCCAACACCGGGAACAATCTTCCTGCATCTAGCCTGTCCAACCACTTAAGAATTTTGTAAGTTTCTATCAGAAACTCATCGGCATTTCCGCATTAATCAGCGGGTTGAATTTGCCCACTACGGCCAGGTCTCTGGCAGCTGGCAGATCCGTGCCCATAGCCGACTTCCAAGGCCGACTTTGAGGGCCCGTATTATACCCCCTCGGCAGCCTGGATGGACCATTCGGGTACCGTTGGATTCCTCTTGGAGGCCATGACCTCTGTTGGTCTCAGCAAAATGGATAACCCAGAAAGGCTCCGGAAACCAAGGGTGTCAGAAAATTGGTTGGCGGACCTGCACAGTATTGGAAAATATCTTGTTTTTACTTTGTCTACAGTTCTGGAGCAGGATTTCAATTCATCAGCCACTGAAACCCTCTTTCGTGCCCTAGTTGGCTTGTATTCCAAAACACTCCTCCAATTCTGCTCTCCGTAAATTAATTTTCCCACAGTGGCAATTTTTCAGTGATGGATATTGGTGAAATTAATGTGTTGTAATCAGGCATTTGAGTCTGAGCAAAGGACAAACTGTTGGAGAAACTCGCAAGCCAGGTGGTGTCTGAAGGTCCCAACCTGAAACGTCAGTCCATTTCCCACCTGTCGAGTTGAATTCCTCCAGCAGTTTGTTTTTCTTTTGCTCAAGATGTCGGCTTCTGCAGTTATTGGCCCAAGGCATTCTATTCTCCCAGGTGAAGCAGCAGGGTTTTAGTTTTGATGTTTGAAATATTTACTGTGCAGTTTGGAGATTACATTATTTACCATGTTAAAATAATTAACTATTTAACCTAAACTGGAATATTTTGAAATTAGGATTGTTTTATGGATAAATTATGTAGCACAGTTTTGATTTGAAAATAATGGTAGATATTTCCCAAACTTAATCCTGAATTCAGAAGTTCCAAATCCATTTTGTAATTTCTTGTGAAATCCAGCAGCAGTTGATTATGTGCATTTTATTTACACTTTTTAAGTGCTTGATGGGTTGACTCTGTTTAGTGGGTAAAGTGTTTGAAAGTAAATAAAAAATGTTCCATGATATTTCTTTCTTTAAAACAATCAATGTGGTTTTTTTTGTACATAGATGTCCCTGCAGCTGAGCAAGAAAAGCTTTTTATTCAAAAACTGCGTCAGTGCTGTGTCCTTTTTGACTTTATCGCTGATCCACTTAGTGACTTAAAATGGAAGGAGGTGAAAAGGGCCGCGTTAAGTGAAATGGTGGAATATATCACGCACAGCCGCAACGTGATCACAGAACCCATCTATCCTGAAGTAGTTCATGTGGTAAGTAATCTAACAATATATTAAGGTTCTTGAGCATGCGATATTGACAAGGACATTAGTTGAATCATGCCCTATCATAGTTAATTTGATATTTGTTGAAAGGGAACCCAGACAATTTAAAAATAGCCTACAAATGAATAATGTATTGGGCAAGTTCTGCCTTAGGAACATTAACCAACCAAATATTTGCAAGTTGCCGGAGCTTTGGTAATGCTAGTTTCTAAAGTCTACACAAGCCAATTTTTTTAGTAGTTGATGATTATCTTCATATTATATAATGAAAATGGTGAAGAGGTAACTATTCAATTGCTCTATACATTGAAAATACAAAAGTAATCGAGAATGTAATTATTTTAAGAGACTGTGACCAATGACAGCTTTTTGCCCAAAAAATCTTGAACAAAATTCTGGAAATGCACTGCACGGTCATATGCATCAGATTTGGACCTTTTCAGAAGCAGGTGTACACGTGCTTAATCTGGAGAAAGTTGATGGATTCGCTTGCAATCTGTCTTATAGGCAAAGGTGAAGGGGAAAATATTTAATAGGAATCTGAGGTGTAACCTTTTCATACAAAGGGTGGTGGGTGTATGGAACGAGCTGCCAGAGGAGGTAGTTGATACAGGTGCTATCCTAACGTTTAAGAAATTGTTAGACACGTACATGGAGAGGACAGGTTTGGAGGGATATGGTCCAAACGTGGACAGGTGGCACTAGTGTAACTGGGACTTGTTGGCTTGTGTGGGCAAGTTGTACCAAAGGGCCTGTTTCGACACTGTATCACTCTATGACAACGACTAATCAGTTGTATATGTAGAGTGAAATAATAAGCAACTTGTCAAGGTACGTGAAGCCAACAGTTGTGAACCTGGGTTTTAGGATGGACAGTCACTTTAAATTAGATCGCCAAATATGCGCGGTAGTTAAGTCCAGCTTCTTTCACCTAAGGAAGCTGGCGAAGGTGAAGCCAATTCTCGAGCGGCAGCATTTTGAGACAGTAATCCATGCCTTTATTACATCTAGGCTGGATTACTGTAACGCGCTCTATTTTGGTGTTGCTCGTTCTTCACTGGCTCGTCTCCAGTTGGTTCAGAATGCTGCTGCTCGCCTTTTAACAGGGACTCGAAAGAGGGAGCACATATCGCCAATTCTGGCCTCCCTCCACTGGCTCCCGGTGCACTTTCGAGTTCATTTTAAGATACTGTTATTTGTTTTTAAATCTCTGAATGGGCTCGCCCCGCCTTACCTCTCTGAGCTGCTCCACCCATACGCTCCTGCCCGGTCCCTCAGGTCAGCTGGTCAGCTGCTCCTGGAGGTACCGAGGTCTAGTCGGAGGCTCAGAGGGGATAGAGCCTTCTCTGTTGCTGCTCCGGCACTCTGGAACACCCTGCCGTTGCACATCAGACAGGCCCCCTCACTGTCCATCTTCAAATCCAGTGTTAAAACACATTTGTACACCCTGGCTTTTGACCATGCCTGAGGCTTTGCCTCTGTTTTTCGTGTTTGGATGTTTCTTTATTTTACATGTCTTTTCCTACTATTTCTTTTGATTGTTATTTTTGGTGTGTATTAACTTTTTTGTCAATGATTAGTGATGTACAGCACTTTGTTGCAGCTATGTTTGCTTTTAAAGTGCTCTATAAATAAAATTATTATTATTAAATGAGTAAAGAAGAATTTTAGAAATGAATGAGCAATGGAAGAAGTAGATTGGTTTATTTCACATGGCTGCTTGTGTAGACCAAGTTTACACCATGAGCTTCCAATTTTCTGCTGTTCTAATTTGACTTTAAACCATTACGAGTCAAACCTTTGACTTTAAGACTTTCGGAAATGCAGTCCTGTCTTTTCAAACAGATTGTACCTGCATCACTACTTTGGCTAATAACTAAAATTTCAAGTTGGTGATAATTAAAATGTTTCCGAAATGCTAAATTTCATTGAAGGTATCCAAGATGGTCAGTGGAAACAAAAGTGATGACTGAGCCTTCCATTCCACCCTTGCAAGTAATACTGATGTTCAATGAAGTAATCACTAAATCTACATTAATCCTTTGCTATGAACAGTGAAGCGGTTATATTCGCATGAACAGAGTTCATGCAAATTGCACTTGTGTGGCAGGAGTGTTTTGTCTCTAGTGATGGTATGAAAGGAAGGCGTTCCATTTTCTGCTGGAAAGTCACGTGAAGATATACCCTCCAAAAGCATTTATGCCACACGGTTTGTGAAAGAATAAAGAAGACTGATTCCTCCAAATTGAAGCTTGGTGTAAAATGATTCTCAGACTGGCAGAATCCTATTAGAAGTGGTGGAAAAAGTGAAATGTGACCTTGTGAGAGTGAAGACTGGTGGGAATGGATGGTGTAGGCAAGTGGTACTTCCTATTCAATATTATATGCAATAGTCATAGAGTTGTACAGCGTGGAAACGGGCCCTTCAGCCCAACTTGTCCACACAGACCATATCCACTAGTCCCACCTGCCGGTTTTTAGCCCATATCCTTCTAAACCTGTCCTATCCATGTACCTGTCTAAATGTTTCTTAAACGTTGCAATAGTGAACGGTAGATCGTTCCATACCCCCACCACCCTTTGTGTGAAAAGGTTACCCCTCCGGTTCCTATTAAATCTTTCCCCTCTCCCCTTAAACCTATGTTCCTTGGTTCTTGATTCCCTTTTTCTTGGCAAGTGCATCTAACCAATCTATTCCTCTCATGATTTTGTATACCTCTAAAAGATTATCCCTCATCCTCCCTTATTTCAGGATGTTGCTCCAAGGAATAGAGTCCTAGCCTAAGAATAGAGTCCTCAACTTCGCCATATAGCTCAGGCCCTCGAGTCTGAGCAACATCCTGAAATAAATTAAATGAGAGAAATCCAGGAACTGAAATTACATTGTTTTAATAGGCAGGTAATGAAATGAATGAGAAATTTTGCCGGAAGTGTTTGAGGAGCTACAGGAGAATGCATTGGGTTAATTTAAATGTATAGGATTCTGATTAATGGGGAAACTAAATTATTCAACAGGAAAATTAATAACACACTTAATGTATTAGCAATCCAGATTATTTTTGTATCCTTCACAATGATTTTGAAGTTTTTTCCTTTCATCTAAAACTTCAAAGAATGATGTTTTGATACAAATGATCAAAATTATGTAATGTTCCCAAGTGAAATTGACAACAGGTAGTCGTACTATTAAAATTTCCTTCATAGTTTTGTGAAAAAACCCCAGCTTTGTTTACCATTAGGTTGTGCACACTTTTGAGATGAATTTGTTTAAACCAGACTCTTCATTTTGACAAAGATAAACAAAAATTGCTGGAGTAACTCAGTGGGACAGGCAGCATCTTTGGATAGAAGGAGTGGGTGACATTTTGGATTGAGACCCTTCCTCAGACTGAGTCAGGGGAGAGTGAGTCACGGATATAAAGAAATGTAAGTGATCAAAAGAGATGACGTTCAGGGAGAATGTAGAACAGATCATTGTTAGCTAGAAGGTGACAACAAAGCAATCAGAGAAAAAATGTAATTGGGGACAGTCGGACTGCTCGGTGAACTGGGAGGGGGGGGATGGAGAAAATGAAAGGAAGGGTTACTTTAAGTTAGAGGTCAATATTTATACTGAAGATAGACACAAAATGGTGGAGGAATGCAGCAGGAAAGGCCCCATCTCTGAAGCCAAGGAATGGGAATGGGGGTTTTGAGTCGAGACCCTTCATACTGCTCGGGTGTAAGCTGCCCAAGCAAAATATGATGTGCTGTTCTTCCAATTTGTGCTGGGTCTCACTCTGACAGTGGAGGAGGCCCATGACTGAAAGGTCAGTGTGGGAATAGGAGGGGGAGTTAAAGTGTTTCGTAACCGGGAGATCAGGTAGGTTTAGGCGGACTGAGTGGAGATGTTCAGCGCAATGATTGCCGAGCCTGCGCTTGATGTCACCGATATATAGGAGTCCACATCTGGAACAGCGGGTACAGTAGATGAGGTTGGAGGAGGTGCAAGTGAACCTCTGCCTTACCTGAAAAGATTGTTGGGATCCTTGGAGGGGTAAGGTATAGGGACAGGTATTGCATCTCCTGCTGTTCTAGGGGGAAGTCCATGAGGAGGGGGTGGTTTGGGTGGGATGGGAGTTGTGGAGGGAACGCTATCTACGAAAAGTAGAAAGGGGTGGAGATGGGAAGATGTGGGATCCCGTTGGAGGTGGCGAAAATGTCAGGATTATGTGCTGTATGCGATGGCTGATGGGGTGAAAGGTGAGGAAGAGGGGGACTCTGGCCCTGTTGTAACTGGGAAGAGGGGGATCAAGAGCAGAGCTGCGGGAAATCAATGAGGCCTTAGTGAGGGCCTCGTCTATGATGGAAGTGGGGTACCTAAAGAATGAGGACATGTCTGTGGAATTCTCTGCCTCAGAGGGTGGTGGAGGCTGGTTCTCTGGATGCTTTCAAAAGAGCTAGATAAGGCGCTTAAAAATAGCGGAGTCGGGGGATATGGGGAGAAAGCAGGAACGAGGTACTGATTGGAGATGATCAGCCACGATCACATTGAATGGCGGTGCTGACTCGAAGGGCCGAATGGCCTACTCCTGCATCTATGGTCTATTGTCTATTATCTCAGATGTCCAGGTATGGATCACCTCATCTTGGGCACAGATGTGGTGTAGACGGAGGAATTGGGAGTAGGGGTCAGGGTGGGAAGAAGTGTAGTCAAGATAGCTAAGGCAGTCAGTCGGTTTATAATAGATGTGTAATAGGTTCACTTGCACCACCTCCAACCTCGTCTATGGTATCCGCTGTTCCAGGTGTGGACTCTTATATATTGGTGGGACCGAGCGCTGGCTCAGCGATTGCTTTGCTGAACATCTCCACTCAGTAGCCTAAATCTACCTGATTTTCCAGTTGCTGGACACTTTAACTCCCCCTCATTCCCACACTGACCTTTCTGTCCCAGGCCTCCTCCATTGTCAGAGAGAGTCCCAGCACCAATTGAAGGAACAGCACCTCGTATTTTGCTTGGGCAGCTTACACCCCGACGGTATGAACATTGACTTCTCTAACTTCAAGTAGCCCTTCCTTTCCCTCTTATCCATCCCTCCCCTTCCCAGTTCTCCAACCAGTCTACCTTTGAATTTGAATTTGATTCCTTTATTGTCATTCAGACCTTTCGGTCTGAACGAAATTACGTTGCCTGCAGTCATACACAGTAACAATATATAACAAAACATACAATAAACACAAATTAACATCCACCACAGTGAGTTCACCAAGCACCTCCTCACTGTGATGGAGGCAAAAGTCTCTGTCTCTTCCCTCCTGTCTCCCTGATTATATTTTATCTCTGATTGCTTTGTTGTCACCTTCTCCTAGCTACCTATGATCTATGATTTGTGTTTATCTTTGATGTAAACCAGCATCTGCAGTTCCTTGGTAGATAAAAGTGTTGGAGAAACTCAGCGGGTGCGGCAGTATCTATGGTGTGAAGGAAATGGGCAACGTTTCGGGCCAAACCCTTCTTCAGACTGATGTAGGGGATTGGGGGGGGGGGGGGGCGGCGGGGGGGGGTGGGAGAAGAAAGGAGAAAGGAAGAGGATGAGCCCGAGGGCTGAGGGAGAGTTGAGAAGGGGAGGAAACCGCAAGGGCTACTGGAAATTGGAGAAGTCAATGTTCATGCCGCTGGGGTGCAAACTGCCCAATATGAGGTGCTGCTCCTCCAATTTCCGGTGGTGCTCACTCTGGCCACGGAGGAGGCCCAGGGCAGAAAGGTCGGATTCGGAATGGGAGGGGGAGTTGAAGTGCTGAGCCACGGGGAGATCAGGTTGGTTAATGCGGACCGAGTGGAGGTGTTCGGCGAAACGATCGCCAAGCCTACGCTTAGTCTCACCGATATAGATCAGCTGACATCTAGAGCAGCGGATGCAATAGATAGGGTTGGAGGAGATGCAGGTGAACCTCTATCGCACCTGGAACGACTGCTTGGGTCCTTGAATGGAGTCGAGGAGGGAGGTAAAGCGACAAATGTAGCATCTCTTGCGGTTGCAAGGGAAAGTGCCTGGGGAGGGGGTGGTGCAGGAGGGAAGGGAAGAATTGACCAGGGAACGGTCTTTGCGGAAAGTAGACGGAGGGCGGAGATGGGAAGATGTGGAGAGTGGTGGGGTCACGTTGGAGGTGGCGAAAATGACGGAGGACTATTTGTTGTATGTGACGGCTAGTGGGGTGAAAGGTGAGGACTAGGGGGACTCTGTTATGAGTGGGGGGGATGGGGAGAGAGAACAGTGTTACGGGGTATGGAAGAGACCCTGGTGTGAGCCTCATCTATGGTAGGGGAGGGGAACCCCAGTTCCCTGAACAATAAGGACATTCCTGATTCCCTGGTGTGGAACGCCGCATCTGCTCCCAGGATGAGGCGTTCCACACTGAGGAATTGAGAGTAGGGGATGGAGTCCTTACAGGAAGTAGGGTGGGAAGAAGCGTAGTCTAGATAGCCATGAGAGTCAGTTTATAGTGGATGTCGGTCAGTAGTGAGGCCAAGAAATGGTAGGGAAGTGTCGGAAATGGTCCAGGTGTATTTGAGTGCTGGATGGAAGTTAGTGGTGAAGCGGATGAAGTCAGTGAGTTGTGTGTGGGTGCAGGAGTAGCACCAATGCAATCGACGATGTAGCAGAGGTAGAGGTCGGGGATAGGACCCTGGTACGTCTCGAACAAGGATTGTTCGACGTACCCTACAAAGAGGCTTTGGGCCTCCTCCATGGCCAGAGTGAGCACCACCGGAAATTAGAGGAGCAGCATCTCATATTCCGCTTGGGCAGTTTGCACCCTAGCGGCATGAACATTGGCTTCTCCAATTTCCAGTAGCCCTTGCTGTCTTCTCCCCTTCTTAGCTCTCCCTCAGTCCTCTGGCTCCTCCTCTCTTCCTTTCTCCTTTCTTCTCCCCACTCCCCTCCCCTCTCGCCCCCCCCCCCCCCCCCCAACCCATCCTCCATCAGGGTTTCGGCCCAAAATGTTGCCTATTTCCTTCGCTCCATTGATGCTGCCTCACCCGCTGAGTTTCTCCAGCATTTATGTCTACCTTCGATTTTCCAGCATCTGCAGTTCCTTCTTAAACAATCTGCAATTCCTTCCTATACTCTGCATTTTGACAATTTTGCCTTGTGTTCATGCAGGAATGACATTTATTTTCTATCAAATTGGTATAAATTGTTTTGAATTGTTGAACCAGCAGATTGTTTTGTTTCCTGTTGAGTTGTAGACTTATTTTAGATGCATTGCCTTTTTTTTTAAACTCCAGCAACCATAATTTAGCAAAAGCTTTTAACAATGTGTTAACATTGCTATAGTTATGCAAATAAATTCTGATCTGATGATGCATACTCCATGATTTAGAGGCTTCTTATGAGGATTAAAAAGGGGTGTTGAGGACTCTCAAGAGAGATATACCAAGAGTAAGTTTGGATTATGTGCCCAGTGACAATCCCGACCAGTTTATTTCAGTAAAAATTGTGCCCTTCAACTGTGTAATGGAATGAAGGCCTTCATTATTCCCTTCCTTGCTCTTGGGTGCATCCCAACAGATAATTAAATCATTGTCAGCTGTTCACGGAGATGACATTTAAAAGCCGATAAGAGTGATGATAAAAGGCCACCCTGAGGGGTTGTGAGGGAAGGGTGGTACACAATCCATTGGATTGTTAAATATCTCCAACCCCTTCCACATAAATGCATGCCAATAATGACTCCAGTCTCTTCCCCTACATGTTGCCATTTCACTGAGTTAGATGTGAGATTTTGTCAGGATGGGTTGAATTGGTGTCATTTGTAAATTCAAGATTCAAGAGTTTTATTGTCATGTGTCCCTGATAGGACAATGAAATTATTGCTTTACTTCAGCACAACAGAACATAGTAGGCATCAATACAGAACAGATCAGTGTGTCCATATACCATTATATAAATATATACACACATGAATACATAAACTGATGAAGTGCAAATAACAGATAATGTTCAGAGTTTTGTCCGAGCCAAATTTAATAA
The DNA here is from genome assembly GCF_028641065.1 of Leucoraja erinaceus. Classification (NCBI taxonomy): domain Eukaryota; kingdom Metazoa; phylum Chordata; class Chondrichthyes; order Rajiformes; family Rajidae; genus Leucoraja; species Leucoraja erinaceus. Next base: position 67,873,025 of record NC_073385.1, on the reverse strand, counting down.
CCTGATGGCTGTGAGGAAGTAGCTATTCCTGAAGCTGGTCGTTGTACCTTCCACCTGAAGGTCGCGGGGAGATGAGTGTGTGGCCAGGATGGTGTGGGTCTTTGATGATGCTGCCAGCCTTTTTGAGGCAGCGACTGCGATAGATCCCCTCGATGGAAGGTAGGTCAGAGCCGATGATGGACTGGGCAGTGTTTACTACTTTTTGTAGTCTTTTCCTCTCCAGGGTACTCAAGTTGCCAAACCAAGCCACGATGCAACCGGTCAGCATGCTCTCTACTGTAATAATAACAATAATACATTTTATTTATTGGGTGCCTTTCAGACATCTCAAGGACTCCTTACATAGGTTAACAGGAAATATAAACATATAATCAGAATAAAATAAATAATAAAGACATCACAGAAACACAAATTAAAAACAGAATTCAGTCCAAAAACAATATCAAAAATACAATGTGAAGAGAGAGCAGCGGCAGCTAAAGCGCGCCAGCATCCACTCTCCCTTCACGGCAGCCATCTTGGACAAAGACTAACAGGATTACCATAGACAAAAAAATCATCCCCCCCCACAATGGATACCACTGTGGGGGAAGGCACAATGTCCAGTCCCTATCCCAAGGTCACCCCATAGTCAGGCCTGTGCACCTGTAGAAGTTAGAGAGAGTCCTCCTTGACAAACCGACTCTCCGTAATCTTCTCAGGAAGTAGAGGCGCTGATGTGCTTTCTTAATAATTGCATCAGTGTTCTCGGACCAGGAAAGATCTTCAGAGATGTGCAGGCCCATGTTTTTGAAGCTCTTGACCCTTTCAACCATCGACCAGTTGATATAAATGGGACAGTGGGTCCCCATCGTACTCCTTCCAAAGTCCACAATCAGTTCCTTGGTTTTGTTGGTGTTGAGGGCCAGGTTATTGTGCTGGCACCATATGGACAGTCCCTCGATCTCTCTTCTATGCTGGCATCCCCATCAGTGATGCGTCCCACAACAGTGGTGTCGTCAGCGAACTTGATGATGGAGTTTGCACTATGACCGGCTACGCAGTCATGAGTATAGAGTGAGTACAGCAGGGGGCTGAGCACGCAGCCTTGAAGTGCTCCCGTGCTGATTGTTATCGAGGCTGACACATTTCTGACTATACGAACAGACTGTGGTCTGTGAATGAGGAAGTCGAGGATCCAATTGCAGAGGGATGCGCAGAGACCCAGTTCTGTGAGTTTGGTAACCAGCTTGGAGGGGATGATTGTGTTAAATGCCGAGCTGTAATCAATGAATAACAGCCTGACATATGAGTTTTTGTTGTCCAAGTGGTCCAGAGCAGAGTGGAGGGCCAGCAAGATCGCATCCACCGTTGATCTGTTGTGGCGGTAAGCAAACTGCAGTGGGTCCAGGTTTTTGTCGAGGTAGGAGTTGATTTGCGACATGATCAACCTCTCAAAGCACTTCATCACCCCAGGCGTTAGTGCCACTGGTCGATAGTCATTGAGGCACGTCACCTTATTCTTCTTGGGCACTGGTATAATTGATGCCCTTTTAAAGCAGGTTTCAATTATGTAAGATTTCGGTATTTATCTCCAGGCAAGGACCGATTTTTATATTGGCAATTCAGTCATAGGCAGTGCTGGATCGTAACGCATGGATCTGAAGTGAGAGTGGAATCCATTTCACTTGGTACATTGCTGTTAACCTTTGCTGTTAACCTTCCAACAGTTGCTTTAATTTCAAATGGATAATAAAGAGAGATACCAGAGTTGTGTTTCGAGTAGGGGATGTGGTGATATTATAAAAATGCAATTATTGAACAGTAAACTAAAATTGTTGTACTATTCATTTTGATTCACTTTCTAGTCTAGAGATACACCTGAGTCCACACCAACCAGCGATTCCCACACATTAACACAATCCCACACACACACTAGTGACAATTTATACTTGTACCAAGCCAATTAACCTACAAACCTGTACGTCTTTGGAGTGTGGGAGGAAACAGTAGATCTCGGAGAAAGCCCACGGTCACGGGAGAACATATAAACTCCGTATAGACAGCACCCGTAGTCGGGATCAAACCTGGATCTCTGCCGCTGCGAGCGCTGTAAGGCAGCAATTCTACCGCTGTGCCACCGTGCTGCTCAATAAAGTTGTAATTACTTTGCTAAAGGATAGTCTTTAGCATTTGAAATTTTTAGTTTGCTTTTCTTAAATCTAAGGATGCCCATTGAAGACTTTTTTTCTAGGTGTGGACATTAATGGTCCAAGTTTAGATAATTTTGTGTTGCATTTATTCCAGCAATTTTCAAAAGAATTGCACTTGAAAAAAGTTGTTCAAATTGTTTATTGGAATTCAGATTAAAATTGCAGATGATACCAAACTTGAAGGTATGATGGGATAGTGAGGTTTCTTGGCAGTTAGAGACAAGCAATAAGAATCATACTTATCAGAGGGCTTAGAGATATAGCAGGGCTGTCGCTTAACTTTTTTCCCTGTTGCCAGCCGGGCAACCTTGACAGCTTTTTAGGTTGCCAAATGACAGTTTAGGTGGGCATTTAAAATGGTTTGCATGAAGCGTGTGATAATGTGCTTGGACGAAGTGCGTAGTTACCAGTTGGAATTATGCTCAATGAAGCATTTGCGTATTGTGTTCAAGAAGGAACTGCAGGTGCTGGAAAATCGAAGGTAGACAAAAGTGCTGGAGAAACTGAGCAGGTGCAGCAGCATCTATGGAGTGAAGGAAATAGGCAACGTTTCAGGCCGAAACCCATCAGTCTGAAGAAGGGTTTCGGCCCGAAACGTTGCCCATTTCCTTCGCTCCATAGATGCTGCCGCATTCGCTGAGTTTCTCCATCACTTTTGTCTACATTCACATATTATTTCTGCTTCAAATAAAGTCACAAACTAAACATATTCACCAATCAAGACATTATATATACCACAATGACATGCAGCAAAATTATAATACAATATCTCAACTCTTTTTACATATTGCAATTGATGCAAGCATGTTTTCTGTGAAGGACCGAAAATTACCATGACATGGCCATAGCATGGGTCGTTATTGCTATTTGCACAGAAACACTCCGGCTTCCCACATAATTTATCCATAAGAAAATATATAGGTTGCAAGGAAATTTCTAACGGCATTTTATGATAATAGTAGCAATGTTACAAAATTTTGAGATTTAAAAAATCAAGTCTGCAATTTATCCCATCAGATAAAGCATAACAATAAGTTTAATTTGACACCTAATTCACTTTCATATCTCAAGTAATAAAAAAGTTATGGCCATTTTCATACTCGGATATTAGAATCTTGTTCCCTATTGATTTTCTATGGACATAACAAAAAAGCTGTGATCGTGGACAGTCAAAAGCACATAACCTTCTTAAAAAAATTAAGAGAACTGAATGAAATTTTCAGTTATCATAGATTGAACCATTCTGAAACAAATATAAAATAATCTTACTTGGATGACCTGAAATTAAAGCATATAATTAGTTAGTTACCCAATTGTAGCTAATTTCAAACTTCAATTTACTAGATCTAAACATCTATCCATTTCTTAATAAATGATTAACATTTTTAAATAGCCCAAGTGTCCAAATAATATTCACAAATAATTCACAATAAAACATGATTTTTAAATCTCATTTACATCAATTTATAGGCCAAATGGAAGGAATTTAGTGTTCAATTGCTGTAAATTAAAGTCAATTTAAATCGGCTTTCTAGTGGGTTCCTGTGAACGCGCTGGTTTAGAACGTTCACATTGCGCTGGATTTGTGCCCTCAAATGCCCAGAAAAATACTGCGGGATATAAAGAGCCCAAAATGAGCTACTCGCTATAGAAAACTTTAATAACAGGGTTATATACAAGCCCCATTTAATGTAAAAATAAGGTACATACCTTTAATTGTTTGCTTTATAAAACCCTGGGGCTGCGAGAGGTTGCGGATTGAGAGAGTGATTTTTAACCTACTATAACTATTATACAAGGCCATAAAAACTAATAACACCTTTTGCGACGGGGTCTTTCAGCGATTTTCCGTTAATGATTTACTAGGCTGAACATTTTCGATTGCAACAGCCTAGTAAAAAATCGCGTTTTAAACCCACCCCCTCTAAACAGCGCCAAAATTGCGCACACGGGGTAGGGCAGATGCTCAGACACGATTCAGGTAGGTTTTGTAACATACCTAATAATAGCTGTTAAAACCGACTATACCCATCTGACAGGACATAACTGCAGCAAATGGTCTTTTGGTAATATGTTTAAAGGTTTCAAAACAAATAATAACATTGGGAATTAAAACACATTTGATTGCATTCCGTTATCAAACATAGTCAATGTTTGCTCTGAAGACCATGAAGCACAATAGGGTCAGGGGGTGTGTGAATCAGTGCGGGGTGGATAGATGGCGATGGGGGGTTTGAGAAGGCAATCGTTGCGGAATGGATGTAACGAGGCAGGTGAATTGGTACGTTTTGTTTTGGAGTAGATAAAATTGTGCGGGGAGATGTCAGTGGTGTTGAATGGGGGGGGATCAGTACGGGAATGATGGGGGGGGGATCAGTACAGGATGAATGGGGGTAGACAAAAATACGGGAGAAATTCAGCGGATGAGGCAGGATCTATGGAGCTAAGGAAATATGCAATGTTTCGGGTCAAGACCCTTCTTCAAACTGTTCCTCCCATTCTTCTTGAATGGGGGGGATCAGTACAGGATGGATTGGGGGGGGGTCAGCACAGGGTGAATTGGGTGGGTCAGCACAGGATGAATTGGGGAGGGGGGGTCAGGACAGTGTGGATCGGAGGGTCTGTGCATGATGAATGGGGAATCACTACAGGATGAATGAGGGGATCAGTAAAGGATGGATGGGGGTGATTGGTGCAGAGTAAATGGAGGGTGGGTCAGTATGGAATGAATGGGAGGATCAGTGCCATATGAATGGGGGGAGAAGTGCAGGATGGATGGGAAGGGGAGGTCAGTACAGGATTAATTGGGGAACCAGTGTAGGATGGAGGGGGGGGAGGGGTGGCGGCGGCAGGAGAATCAATGCGAGGTGGGTAGGGTGAAGAATAGATTGGGGAGGGGAGCACAGGGGATGTCAGTGAGGACTGAATGGAGGAGGAGGGAATGGGGATCAGTGCGGGATGGAGAGGAGGGGTCCCAGGATAAAAGGGGTGGAGGGGGTGTGTGTGTGAGAGAGAGAGAGAGAGAGAGCTCAGTGCTCCTCGGACAACATCGCCCCGCTGCCTTGGCCGTCCCTGTTCACCACCGAAGTACCGCCTCCCCTCCTCCGCCAGCCGACAAGAAGGTGCGGGGCCGAGCGGTGCAGCTCGAAGATCCTATAGCTATAGGATCTGTCGTGCAGCTGCTTCAGACGGCGGAAGGAGGCCTCCGCCTCCCCCTCCCTCTCTCCCTCCTGGCCTCTGCTTGCGGGAGGGGTTGGCGGATTTGCAAACAGTGGCCGTTATCAGGGCGACAGCGGCCGCTGCTTGCAAATCCGCCAACGGCGCTTTCACAACTCCTCTCGCACGCCAAGGCCGGGAGGAGAGAGAGAGAGGGGGAGGTTCCTTCCGCCGGGCGGGGTGCGGGAGGAGGAGGCGATGGAGCCGCTGTTCGGGGCCCATCATTCGCTCCGATCCTTCGTCACCATGCACCTAGTATCTTTGCCCCGCAATCAAAGATACTAGACTAATACAGCCGCCGCCGACACGAAACGTCACGTTGCTATGTTCCAGAGATGCTGCATGACCCGCGGAGTTGCTCCAGTTTTTTGTGTCTATCGGTATAAACCAGTATTTGATTGCCAAGCCGGGAAAAATGAGTCGGCATTTAGGTTGCCCGGCTGCACTTTAAGTGGTCAATGGCACCCGGGCAACCGCTAATTTCGAGCCCTGTATAGGAGTGTGTGTATGTGTAGTATATGAATATATTTTTCTCTTCCACAATGAATTGCAAGAACTGGAACTTGCATGAAGATGATCGATGATTTCAAAAGGACATTGATTGCTATTTGAGGGAAATAAACTGCAGGTCTACAGGAATAAAGCAAGAGTAATGGGGTTGGTGTGGACTTTGGTTATGACGACTGACAATGCTTGGGATCTTGCATTTATTGAAAAATTATTTATATTGGTGCCAGAAATTACAAACTTTAATTTTAAAAGTTTTGCATGGACAAGCTACATTTTGTTTGTACACAAAGCAATATTAATTGTCACTTTGCTATTGCATTTGTGTATGGCTAACCTCAACCATTTTTCAGTTTGCAGTGAACATGTTTAGAACGTTACCACCATCGTCAAACCCCACTGGTGCAGAGTTTGATCCTGAAGAGGATGAACCAACATTGGAGGCTGCATGGCCTCATCTACAGGTACTGTATCATATTCAACATTCTAACTGTTCTGATTTTGTCATTGAATATAATATTTGAATCATCTCTGATAATTGTCTTACTGTTTTTATTAATTTACCTGTTCTTATTTATCCTTTTACTATTTTTGTTTAAAATCATTTTATTTTCCAATACTTTTGGTTGTAAGAAAATCTTTTGTCTTGAATGGCTGCTTAAGTATAATTCACCTTCAAAATGTTACTTTTGAAAATAATTTTCTTTAAAAGATTCCTGTGCATGAAAATAACAGTGAATATTTCTAATGCAGGAAATGATGAAACTCATTGACAATCTGAAAGACTTGCAGCATTTCGTCACCTCTTGTGGCTGCTTGTGTGTTAAGAATTGTATGCACCAGCATGCCAAAACACTACTGTATATTAAATTTTAAGAGCTTTTAAAGTGTTCTGATCGTCTTCCAACCAAATCAAAGAATTTCACATTTCATCATTTAATCCTTCATCTGTTTCTAGTCTTTGGGGTATTATGGAAATGAAAGAGATTTCAGATGTTGCATTTTTGAACAAATAAACAGTATTGGATGAACCCAGTGGGTCAGGCAGCATCAATGGAGGGAAATCAAAAGACGTGTCGTGCATTGAAAGATTGGTGACTGGCAACAATACAATACATTTTCTTTGAGGATATCAGGCAGAGTGCTGGGGTAGCAGACGGCTCAGTGTTTGCCCTCCAGGTTTCCACAATCTATCCCAATGATTTGGTTGAGAACATTGCCACACTTGGAAATATTATATTCAATGACAAAAAAACAGTTGCGTTGACAGTTGTGGAGTTTTGAAGATTATCTAAATGTTGAGTGTAGGCAATTTCATGACAGCTGCAGTATAATGGTGATAAATATGAAATTATCCACTTGGGTAGGAATGTAGTATGGTGGTTAAATGGGGAATGTAATGGAAAATGGTGATATACAAAGGCACCTGGTTGATCTTGTACACCAGTCAGTGAAAGCAACGATGTAGGTGCAACAGGAGATTAAGTAAATGGTACATTGGCGTTCACCACAAAAGAATGAGTTCAGGAGCAAGAATGTCTTATTGCAATTATACATAACTTTAGATCATACAGGTCGCCTTAGATGAGAAAAAACATTTTTGAAGAGGGAATTCAGTGAAGATTCAATACAATGAATGCTGGGATGGTGAGACTGTTGTAAAATAGTTGGAAGAGCTAGACCTGTACCAATTCCTTGGAGTGCAGGAGGCAATGGTGCAATCTTATAGAAGTGTATATAATTATGAAGGGCATTGACAAGGTGAATGCACAGAGTATTTATCTAGGGTAAACTAATCAAGGACCGGAGGACCTAGGTTTAATATGAGAGGGGAAAGATTGAATAGGAATCTGCACACCACGCAGAGGATAGTGGATATATGGAATGAGCTGCCAGAAGAGGTAGTTGAGGTGGGTACTATAACAATGTTTAACATGCACATTCAGGTACATTGATAGGAAAGGTTTAGAGGGATATTATATGGGCTAAACGCAGGCAAATGGGATAGAAGGCTTAGATGGAGCACCATAGTCGGCACAGTATAGTTGGGCTGAAAGGCATGTTTCAATGCTGTGTGACTAATTCAGGTGGAAATTATGCATAACATTGAGACCGATCGCAAGCACAATACCATTTTTTAAATACCAGTGAAGAACATAAAGTGATCTCTCTCTAATATTATTCATTCATTTTTCTCGTCAGTTGGTATATGAATTTTTCTTGAGGTTTCTGGAGTCTCCTGATTTTCAACCAAATATTGCAAAGAAGTATATTGACCAGAAATTCGTAATGCAGGTAAGATAAGTAACCAGCTACTGATCATTAAATTTGCACTTTGTTTTCTAAAGTACTAAGCTTATAGATTTGAATATGTACTGTTTGCCTGCAGTGTAGTAAACAATGTCTGCCCAGTTGACGTCTCCTAACTTTGTAGCATTTTAATTTTGTTAAACTAATTGATCCATTTTTATCCGCTTTATTCCCCCCATGATATTTACTAATTAATATGTTATCCAAACAACATAAATATTGGATTCTATAGTTGCTATCGTTGGACAAGTCTGTTGTCTGTTCAATGTTGACGTAAGTTGTGAATGATCCAGTAGCATTTAATTTTATAATTGGAATGCCTAAAGTGGGTTGTTAGATCACACTGCTCGTAGGCAAATTGGTGAAGCTTACAACTGTTAGGATGCAACAAATAAAATTAACTCTTAATTTTCTCCCATTTACATTGCAATTCAGAGCTATCGTTTTAATTTCACTCCGTCTATAAATATAGCGTGGAGACTGGCCAATTAGCCAACTGAATCTATGGTGACCAGTGATCTCCCGGACACTAGTTCTGTCCTACACACTAAAGACAATTTACAGAAGCCAATTAACCTACAAACCTATACATCTTTGTGATGTGGGAGGAAACCCACGCAGTCACATGGAGATCATGTAAATTCCGTACAGACAGCACCCATAGTCAGGATCAAACCATGGTCTGTGGCGCTGTAAGGCAGCATCTCTACCGCAGCCCTATACAAAAAAACGTAACAAACTGCAACACAACACTTCAAAAAGAGTTCAATTATTTGGGAGTTTTGAGACTCTTATGAATAGATACTTTAATAAATGCAAGTTTATTTTTCTGCATAATACCAGTCTGAAGAAGGGTATCGACTCATTCCTTTTCTCCAGAAATGCTGCCTGTCCCGCCGAGTTACTCCTACATTTTGTCTACCATCCAGAATCAGTACTCTGTTCCTGCTTTCTCCCCATATCCCTTCAATCCGTTAGCCCTAGGAGCTATATCTAACTCTCTCGATTATGTCCAGTGAATTGGCCTCCACTGCCTTCTGTGGCAGAGAATTACACAGATGGAAAAGTTTTTCCTCATCTCAGTCCTTCATGGCCTACCCTTTATTCTGAAACTGTGACCCCTGGTTCTGGACTCCCCCAACATGGGGAACATTTTTCCTGTATCTAGCCTGTCCAATCCCTTAAGAATTGTATATGTTTCTATAAGAATCCCCCTCATCCTTCTAAATTCCAGTGAATACAAGCCCAGTTGCTCCATTGTTAACCTACGCTGCACTCCCTCAATAGCAAGAATGTCCCTCCTCAAATTAGGAGACCAAAACTGCACACAATACTCCAGATTTGGTCTCACCAGTGTCCTGTACAACTGCAATAGGACCTCCTTGCTCCTATACTCAAATCCTCTTGCTATGAGGGCCATTAGCTTTCTTCACTGCCTGCTGTACCTGCATGCTTACTTTCAGTGACTGATGTACAAACACACAGAGGTCGCATTGCACCTCCCCTTTTCCTAATCTGACACCATTCATATAATAATCTCACATGTATCCACATTATACTGCATCTACCATGCATCTGCCCACTCAATCAACCTATCCATGTCGCCCTGCAGCCTCACAACATCCTCCTAGCAGCTCAACACCACTACTCCGCAAATTTGGAGATGTTTCATTTAATTTCTTTGTCTAAATTGTTAATATATATATTTGTAAATAACTGGGGGCCCAGCAACGAGCCTTGCGGCACACCTGGAAATCATCGGACTGGCTGCAAGGCCACAAATGGGCCCCAACCTCGGGTGTTTCCGAGGAAGAGGACTTAACTTTCTGGTGCCTTTCCCCACAGTGGAAATCTTTGATTCTGCTGTGGGGGGACGTTTGTGTTGAACTCTATAATGTGTTGTGTCCATTTTCTTTATTTTTTAACCTGTTTCTATGGTGTGTATGGAAACGTATTATCTATTTTATGTAAAGCACTTTGGTGTCAATGCGAGTTGACTTAAAACGTGCTATATAAATAAAACTTACTTACTTACTCCACTAGTCACTGCCTGCCATTCTGAAAATGAACAGTTAATTCCTTCTCATTGTTTCCTGTCTGCCAACCAGTTCTCTATCCATTTCAATACCCTACCCCCAATACCATACCCTCTAATGCACTTCAGTGTTGGCTCCTCTGGTAGCACAGAGTGTGTAATATCACCTTAGACGGAGTAAAATCATGATCCAATTGATTGATCGATCTGATCGCAAAAACATTGTGATTCAGAAATGTATTTCCATAAATGAAAAATGTGATGAAACGCTTAATAGTCTGTTTTTATTGAATGTCTTAGAGAAGTACTGATGCATGGTGTCAGATCTGAAATGTTTTGTTCAACAGAAACAGCCTGACCTGCTGAATGTTTGCAGCACTTTTTAAATGATCTAGTATTAATCGCTTTTATTTAGGAATCCATTGTACATGTCGTTGTGCTGCTGGGAAGAGTTTCTGATATCTCTAAACCATGTTTCCAACATTTCAGGAAGTTTTCTGATCAACTTTCGTTTCATTAGGAAGCTAAATGTGACTTTGTGTGCTAAGAGTTCCGAATCCTATAACCCTCAATGCTGGGTCTAATAATGCAATGCCTTCTATAATGCATTTTTAACTTTATTTAGATAACATTATAGGTATTGTTTACTTTGACGATAACTATCTCTCAATAATAAAGGCTCTGTCTCATCTTAGTTGCAGACACTTTTTTGGGCTAAAGGGCCTGTTTCTGTGCTGCTTTTTTTGTTCTCTGCTCTTGCCTAGTTATTTAAGCATTATATTAAAGCATATAAAACATTTTTTAATGTTTCTCTTCCCCATTTCAACAGCTATTAGAACTGTTTGACAGTGAAGATCCACGTGAAAGAGACTTTTTGAAAACAACCCTTCATCGAATCTATGGAAAATTCTTGGGCCTAAGGGCTTATATCCGAAAACAAATCAATAATATATTTTATAGGTATGTACTTTTAATGAGTATTTGTATAAAATTGGATGTTTTGTAATTTACGTGGAATCCAGTATGTTGTCATGGGGAGGGCGGTTGCCATCACTCAGACCAGTCTATCAAGGCCTACTGTATCTCCTGGTTGCTAAACATTTTAACTCCCCATTCCCATACTGACCATTTTGTCCTGGGTCTCCTCCATTGTCAGAGTCATGGCACATGCAAACTGGAGGAACAGCACCTCCTGTTCCGCTTAGGCAGCTTACAACCCAACGGTTTGAACATTGAATTCTCCAATTTCAGGTAATCGTATAAAAGCGTATAAAATTCTTCAGGGGAACGGGCAGCATCTCTGGAGAGAAGGAATGGGTTACTTTTCAGACTGAAGAAGGGTCTCAACCCGAAATGTCACCCATTCCTTCTCTCCAGCAATGCTCCCTGTCCCACTGAGTTACTCCAACTTTTTGTGTCTATCTTCGATTTAAACCAGTATTTGCAGTTCTTTCCTACACAAATTCTTAAAGGGCCTGTCCCACGTAGGTGTTTTTTTGGGGGTTTTTTTCCCCTTCCCGCCACATGGTCGCCGGGGTGTTGCCTGTATGGTCCCCCAAAGAGTCGTAACGTCTTTCTGGTCGCTGCTGGATTTTCAACAAGTTGAAACAGTTAGTGACGGTGGGTTTGACGCCAATGAGCGTAGCTTGACTTCTCCTGACGTAGGTGCTGTCGTAGTTGTCGCCAGGTTAACGTAGATTGTCGCCAGGTGACGTAGGTTGTTGCAGGTGCTGACTTCGGGTTTTTTTGTTGTTAAAGTAATGATTCTATTTCAAATTTAATGTCAAAGGTGGGTCCAGTCGCCGGTTTTTCAGCGACCTGCTAGGACTATGACAGTCACCTAAAAAATAGCCTAAGTGGGAGAGGCCCTTAAGGGATTGGACAGGCTATTTGCAGGAAAAATGGTCCCCATGTTGGGGAAGTCCAGAACCAGAGGGTCACAGTTTAAGAATAGGGGTCAGCTATTTAGGACTGAGATGAGGAAAAACCTTTTCAGCCAGAGAGTTGTGAATCTGTGGAATTCACTGCCACAGAAGGCAGTGGAGGCCAATTCACTGGATGTATTTGAGAGAGTTGGATATAGCTCTTGGCTATAACGGAGTCTGGGGATATGGGGAGAAAACAATAACTGCGTACTGATTCTGGATGATTAGCCATGATCATGCTGAATGGTTGTGCTGGCTCGAAGGACCGAATGACCTACACGTGCACATATTAGCTATGTTTCTCTGTAACTACCATACTACCCCGCCCCACGCTGTCCCCTCCCCCCCCGCACCTCACCTGGACTCGCACTAACGCCTACCCCTCTCCTTCCACCTACATCCCTACCACTAGCTTCACAATCAGCAATTCTTTAATATTTTTGTCTCGTACGTTCTGTCCTTTTATCTCTGGCCTCTGTTCAGTCATCTGCCTATCAAAAAATGTCCTCACCTGTATCCCAACTATTACATGCCTGGCTTTGTCCTGCCCTTCCAGCTTTCTTCTCCCCTCTCCCATCCCCACCACATCAATCTGAAGAAAGGTCACAACCTGAAACGTCATGTTTCCATGTTCCCTTGCAATGCTGCCTGATCTGTTGAGTTACTTCTGCACTTGGTGTTTTTACTACACCATGCGAGTGGGTTTGGAGACTCATTAGTAACCTTTAGCTACCATTATCTTTCCGTTGTCTAAAAGGCAGGTCAGGATCACACTAGAATACTTTTCCTTTGTCTCACAGCCTAAATGCAGCTTCAACAATACCCAAACCTCCACACTATCTAGAACAAAACGGCACAATTATAGATTGACTCTCATTCATGCACCCAAACTGTTCCTTTTCTCTAGGTCACTGGCTCATCAGCACTATAGTGTCATGGTGAAAGATTTGCTGCTTCAACCCACCAAGATGTTGCCAATTCTTCCCAAGACCAACCTGGCAAGATAATTGTCAGTTTGCACGTTAACTTTTGAGTTATTAGTGAAGTAGGTTTGATCAGTGTACAAATACTCCACTCTTCATTAAATGTTTGGACAGTCACTATCACTGAAGCCAAAAATTTCAGACGCTCAATCTGAAACAAATGGTAACAAATTACGTTGCATAATGGCCATTAAAACAGAAAAAGGAACAGTTGTTTTATTCCTCACATTTGTTTCTCTATTACTGCAGACATTTCCTCTGTTCTCTCCACCCCCTCTACAATTTAAGATGCATCTGCTTTCTCACGGCTCCGCTTTAGTGAAACTTCCTCGATCTGAAATGTTGACTTTTTCTTTCCGTGCAGATGTTACTTGATATAGCATATTGTGAATCTCTGCCTTTATTGAACTTTAAAAAAAACAACTTGGTGGGTTATCTTGCAAGTTCAACAATTATAAATTAATTGCAATTACTTTTATCCTAGGTTTATTTATGAAACGGAACATCACAATGGTATAGCAGAACTGTTGGAGATTTTGGGAAGGTGAGTAGTTACTTTAAGTAATATGGAGGCATTTTAAAGATCTTGTCATAATGCCCATTAATTTTATATTTTGCTAAAGAACACACTCATTCTACAACATTACAGTGCTATCAACACCATAGGTACATTGTGGAACAGTGCATACATTTAACCATCTATTTGAAGCAGGAGATTTTTAAGTAGGTTTGTGGTATATCAAGAGGAAATGTAACCAGGTATATCAAGAGGAAATGTAACCAGGTTGCAAATACTGTTTCAGTCCCATGTGGTAACACAGTTGAATTTATACATGCCTGTGAAGAGGCTTATTATTCCAGTGGGTGTCTGCATTAACAAATGTCGTGTTCTACATTCCGAACTTGTACAGATAAGATCCTAAACTGAAATAAACAAACTTGACTAAAAGCTCCAAATTAATTGCATTATATTTAATGAAGATTTAGCCATGAACCTGTGAAGTTTATCTTTCTCACAGAAACTGACTCCCTTGTTGGTTATGAGTGCTTTTAGATTCATTGATGTGCGGTTTTTTTTTTTACCTCCTAAAGTCTTCCTTTTCGAAGTTCATGAAATAGTTCTGAACCCAAGATCCTTAGATTTCAAGAAGAAAAGTACTAAAACGTGCATTTTGGGTAGAAGTAAATTGGATGTATGTGGGACTCTTTCGCTTTTTGCTTTCGATTTTGATTTTCCGTTCTGATGGTTGCCATTTTGATTTTTATTATATGGCAAGATTTATTTCAGTTTAAAAAAAAAAAAAAACTAGATTCAGCAGTTGCTTAAAGACATTGAATAAGTTTAAAATGTTGCTGAAGATGTTGCAGTCTTTACAATATCTCGGTTATGACTAACCTTCTTAGTTTTGTTCTGACTCGAGACTTTTCACTCCTTGCCGTGCATGCAAGTATTTTCCAAATACTTTTGCACACAGCTACAAATCTGGAAGATCTATGGCAGACGTCTTGCTGCAGTGGTTCATTTGCAAAACATTTTACCAGTTGGTTGATCCACGATTCAATGTAGATTCCATTTCCACCATTACCCAAGCAAATGAATAAATCACATTATACTCTAGTTTTTTCATTTCTTTTTTTTTGTAATCCATCCTGCTTCAGAACATGGGATTGATATTTTTAAATTTGTGGGTGCTTTTATCCAGGTAAGTAAATTAGGCGGGTGTTTTATCCAGGTAAGTAATCTTTAAAGTATGGAAAGAACTCATAATGTGTAGACAAATTATATTTTGTTTTCTTGAGCTTGTAAATAGTACATGGCACTAATAGTGAGGGAACACCTCAAAAAGAATAATAGGATTGAGCAGTCAACATGGCTTTATGTTGGGAAAATAATGTCTGACTAATCTTTTGGATAAAACAAACTGCTGGAATAACTCAGCAGCTCAGGCAGCAGATGTGTAGCGGCAGCTCAGGCAGCAAATGAATCTGCGTATGTTTGGGTCAGGATCCTTCTTCAGAGTGATTGCAGCAGGGGGGAGAAAGCTGGAAGAGAGGTTGTGGTGGGATAAAGCCTGGCTCGATATAGGCGACAGAGGGTTTTAATTCTCAGATGGGTGGACAATGCCAAAGAGATGAAAAAGTGACAAAAGGATGTCGGATAAGGAGAGAAGAGGAATGAAATGAGATGGTATCTGGAGCCTTCCGCCTGGCTTGACGGTAAAGGTCAGCCTGCCAGACTACAACAGCACCTCCCCTGATAATATTGGGATTGTTGCTGAGTGAGCAGAGGGCTGTGCATTCTGAGGGGGTGAGATTGGACTGGGCTAGGGAGTGGAGACGTCAAAACAGTTGATGTCACTCTTGCAGTTGCAAATAAAAAGGTTCAAAGAAGGTAGCAGGCTGGCAGGAGGAGTCCAGGAGGAGGAGGAATGTTGGAGACTGGAGTAAGGGTTGTCATTGGGAGTCGAGGGCCGTAAATTTGCCAGAGAAATAAGTGTGGAGGCGAGGGAAGAAGAACTCAACATCATGACTGGTTTGGATCTCAATGAGGTGTGATCATAGATATATATATATATAGACAGACAGACGTTTGCACATAATACAAGGCTAGGTGAGATTGTGAGTGAGGAAGTGTCAGCGAAAATAATGTGGATGAGAACGGGACAGATGAGATGTATTGTGGGACAAATCCAAGGCTATTCACATTGCTAGACATGACCAATGCAGAGTATCTGTTAAATGGTGATTAGCTGAATATCATCAATCGTCCATAGGAGTCTTGGAGGTGCAGGGAAGATTCAGGGATGCAGGTTTCCCATACTAAAAGAGATTGAGTAGACGAGGAAGGATCTCTTAAAATTCACAAAATTCCCACAGGATTTGATACGCTAAATGCGGAGGATGTTTCTCCTGATGGAGGAGCCCATGACCTAGGGCACTGTTTGAGTACATGTGCCGATTCAAACTTGGGTGAGGAAAAATGTCTTAACTCGGTGGTGAACTTTGGAATTCCTCTCCCTACGTAGCTGAACGGCCTCTGTCATTTGTGTTTGTTCAAAATAGATGAATACATTCCTGACCACTGAACCATGGGATTATGGAGACAGTGCTGGAAAATGGTACAGTGGTAGATCAGCCATATTCTTGATAAATGATAGAGCAGACTCAAAATGTTGCTCCTATTTCTTACAATCATGCATTATATTCTCTCTGCTTCTGAACATATCTTTGTCTATAAAATCATTAGAGGAATAGATAGCCTGAATCAGTCTTTTACCCGGGGTAAGGGGAATTGAGAACCAGAGGGCACAGGTTTAAGGTAAAAGTGGAAAGATTTATTAGGAACCTGAGGGGTAACTTATTTTCACAGAGTATGGTGGGTTTCTAAAACCACCAGAGGAGGTAGTTGAGGCAGGTACAATAAAAACATTTAAAAGACACTTGGACAGGTACATGGATGGAAGACAGGCACGGGTTATTGATTGGGAACGATCAGCCATGATCACCATGAATGGTGGTGTTGGCTCGAAGGGCCGAATGGCCTCCTCCTGCACCTATTTTCTTTGTTTCTATGAAAGGTTCAGAGAGATATGGGCCAAACGTGGGCAGATGCGACTAGCTTTGATGGGGGATCTTGGTCAGCATGGATGAGTTGGGCTGAAGGGCCTGTTTCTGTGCTCTATGACTATTAACAAAATTCTTGTTTATCATGTACTTAAATCCTAATCAAGTGCTAGTTTCTTAATAGTACAAATGTTCTCATACATTCAAGAGTTCTATCCGGTAACAATAAATCTGCATTTTTAATGAAACCATTTGCCAGTTCATGGGTGCTCTGCATTAACTGAACTCCCTCTCTTGGTTGTATTTTAAAGAGTTTTCAATTGATAAAAGTTTAAGAAAGAACTGCAGATGCTGGAAAAATCGAAGGTAGACAAAAATGCTGGAGAAACTCAGCAGGTGAGGCAGCATCTACTGAGCGAAGGAATAGGTGACGTTTTGGGTCGAGACCCTTCTTCAGACTGACCCAATTCACTTGCACCTCATTAACCTCATCTGCTGTATCCGTTGTTCAAGATGTGGACTCTTATACATCAGCGAGACCAAAAGTTGTTTGGGCGATCGTTTCGCTGAACACCTTCGCTCAGTCCGTCTGAACCTACCTGATCTCCGGTTGCTAAACATGTTTATTCTCTCTTCCCATTCCCACACAGACCTTTCTGTCCTAGGTCTCCTCCATTGTTAGAGTGAGGCTAAACGCAAATTGGAGGAACAGCAGCTCATATTTAGCTTGGGTAGCTTACATTCTCATTCTCTCTCTCTCTGTCTTTATCCCTCCCCCACCCAAATTACACTAGCTTCTCATTTTCAACCAACAAACGGCTAACGGCCTGTTTCCTTTATCATCGTTACTTTTTTGCATATCTTTCATTCATTGTCCTTTATCTCTCTACCTCGTCTATATCTCTCCTTTCTCGTATCACTGACCTGAAACGTCACCCATTCCTTCTGTCCTGCTGAGTTACTCCAGCTTTTTGTGTCTATCTTCAGTTCAAACCAGCATCTGCAGTTCCTTCTGACACAAAATTAATGTCGGGTAATTACTGCCTGCCATCTGCTGTTCTTGCCTACCTAAGAGTTGGAAGTTTTCCAAAAGCAATATAATCATCAAAGCAGCACCTTGAAATGATTGAAAGTGAGAGGCCCATATACAAATGCAATTATTTATCTTGTTAGCACATTAATGAATCATTCTTCATCTGCAACTGAGTGTTAATTCCATCACAACAATGATAATGGCACCATAACCGAGCAGTTTTTCATTAACATTTATACAGCATTCATATTTCATGAACGTTATGAAATTTTAGCCAGTAAATTGCCAATAGTTTTTACACTTAAACAGCTGGCAAGTTGAGTTTGACTGAAACATGTTGGAGTCTGAAGAACCTTATTCATTAATTTGTGTTAAATATTTTTTGATATTTGGTGCAGTCAATTTTCAAAAGTTCACATTCTTGACTACTCTGGTTTGATGACTACTCTTAATGGTACATTCATTGAAAACTACTTGCAGAATAGCAATTATTAAGTTTTTAATTTAAAATAACGTAATATGTCAGTGGATCAATAATGACTTATCAGACATTTGTCCAAAATCGGGATTAATGTGTAATTTCTGGGATCTTGGATCTGGGAACATGTATCATAAGCAATTATTATACTCTCAAGTACTGTACTACCAAATACACCCATTCAGTGGAACAAAAATAATTTTCACATGGCAGTGTCACCAGAACAATAAGTGAATTTGTAGCTGTTTGATGGTTGTTTTATTCTAATATTCTCCAAGAAAGACTTCACTAGATTTTTTTATGAGCAGAACATTTGTCGGCTGATAATGCAAGGTAATATCTCTTGTTTTGAAGCACCTGTGTGTTCCATTTGTAATATTAAAGGGAGAAATTCAGCTAGGATTGAAAACATTGTGGCGGCACCTGGTGGCAACCCAAAGGCACAACGAACCATCGGCTCTAGAGGGTGTCGTCTTGGTGTGGGAGGCGCTAGGCACGGGGTCGGTACCCGAGTTGGTATTTAAGGCCGGGCAACGCCTGTGTCCGGCGAGGAGTAGGGAGCTGTATTGGAGAGAATAAACACGTCTAGTGCACACAACTCGTGTCTGACTAGTTTCTGGCTGTACTCCTGCGAGTCCCCGCCACATTGGTGACCCCCGACGCCCAGGAGTGTAATCCTGGAAAGGAGATTTGAAAAAATGCATTCTACCGCTGCCACCTTCCAGGCCGACTCAACGCGGTCTCCCTAAAGCTACCTACATTCTGGACCTCGCAGCCGGGGGTTTGGTTTCGATAGGCCGGATCCCAATTTTACATCCGCGGACGAAACTCGCTATCACTATGTGGTAAGCGCTACCAGCAGTCGGCCGTTCGGGTCATTCCTTACCTGGATAATCCGCCGGAAGCGGGTAAGTACGCAGGCCTCGAGCTGCTGCTGGGGATCTATGGGCCGAGCCGAATGTAGCGCGCCTGTCGGGTCCTTAACATGGTCGGGCTCGGCGACCAGATGATCTCGACCCTCATGAGCCAGATGCTCACGCTCATGGGTGACCACTTGCCCTGCCCGCTCTTTGAATTTACCTACCAGCAGCAGTCACCCTGGCAGGCCCAGCGACCCAGGACCACGCTCACAAGAGCCACAGACAAGACAAGTGGCACACGAGAGCAGGCAGTAATTATCTGACATTAATTTTGCGCCATCTTGCATTTCGAAGTATACAAAGTTCGGAAAATCGCCGGGAAATGCATCCTCGTGGCGGATACTTTGTCCCGTCCGGCAATTGCAGCCGTGCTTAACCCGGCCTCGGGAATAGATTACTCCACCTTGGCGGCGGCCCAGCTGGTGGACGATGAGATGCCGGCGTACCGCACTGTGATCTCTGGCTTGGTGCTTGAGGACGTGCCGTTGGATCCCTCGGGTTCCATCCTCTATGACGTATCCACGGGTCAGCCGAGGCCTATCGTTCTGGCCGCATGGCGCCGTCGCGTCTTTGAGGCGATCCATGGGCTGGCCCACCCATCCATCCGGGCCACGGTCGCTATGGTGGCCGCAAGCTTTATGTGGCACGGACTTTGGAAGCATGGTTGCTCGTTGAGCCCGGGGTGCATCCTGTGTCAGACATCAAAGGTGCATAGACATGTCCGGGCGCCCGTTCAAGAATTTGCAGTGCCACGCCAGCGGTTCGATCACGTACACGTGGACAACGTGGGGCCACTGCCTTCGTCCCAGGGTGTATCACACCTGCTTACGGTGGCCATCCCGCTCACGGACATTTCAACTCAGTCATGCCCTCGTGGCAACTTGGATTGCCCGCTTTGGGGTTCCACTTCAAATCACGTCTGACCGGGGTACCCAGTTCACTTCTGAACTCTGGTCTGCCATGGCCCGCCTGTTGGGGACGTAGCTCCACCACGCGACAGCGTACCATCCCCAGTCGAATAGGTTGGTGGAGCGGTTCCACCGCTGTCTGAAGGCCGCCCTGGCTCGTCTCACAGGCCTTGGGTGGATGGACGAGTTGCCATGGGTCCTGTTGGGGATTCGGATGGCCCCCAATGAGGATCTGTCATCGTCCTCCGTGGAGTTGATATATGGTGCTCTGCTCACCGTCCCCGGGGAGTTTGTCCCTGCTACTGATGGGTCCCAGGAACCCCCGTCATCGGTGCTGGTCCGCTTGCAGGAGAGGGTCGGCGCCCCGTTTCCCATCCCAACGTCGCGTCGTAGAGTGGCCCCTTCCCATGTGCCACTACCGCTGATAGACTGCCTGTAAGATTTTCTTTGCCGTGTATGAAGGTCGCTTTCGCGTGCTGCGGCATGGGCCTACTACATTTTAGTTAGACATGGGAGGCCGGCGTGAAACGGTGTCTGTGGCTTGTTTGAAATCGGCCCACTTGGACCTGAGCGAGCCAGTCCATGTGGCTCAACCACCCTGTCACGGGCGTCTGCCGTCCCGGGCTGCTGGAGATTCTTCCAAACCGAGCTAGCCCCCAGGGCGTGTGATTGTATCTACGCGTTCGGGCTGCATCGTGCGGCGTCCCGTCCGGTTCGGTGAGGAGTAGGGAGCTGTATTGGAGAGAATAAACGCGTCTAGTGCACACAACTCGTGTTCCACTAGTTTCTGGCTGGACTCCTGCGAGTCTCCGCCACAACATTAAGATTTGCAGTGGCATTGGGTAAGCCCATAATTTGGATCATAACATTATTCATTTTAATTAAACAAAATTAATTTATTTCATATCAGAATATGCTTTAAGAGACTAAGCATCCTAAATTATCGTTGAAGGTTTTATAATTGAAATGTTCTGCTGAGATAAAGAGAAAAAAAACATAAATAAATAAATTCAATTTGTTTTCAACTATTATTTCTTGATGCATGTATAAATGATGGCTTTATGTTCTGGAAAATGTCCATACAGTCAGTTTTCTGGTAAAACAACTCCCTCACCCCTAACCCTGGGCGACCCCCAATGTGGGGGTCGCCCGTATTTGATTTCATTGGCCAGGCATAGTAAAGCTGGGGCGATGTTGGTGGGATCATGCTGGAATTAAACGTTACTCAGGCCAGAACAGAAATAAAGGAACTCTATCTGAAACGTCACCTATTCTGAGCAGAGGTCCTTCTGTAGTTGTACAGGGCCCTAGTCTGACCCACTGAGTTACTCCAGCTTTTTGTGCCCCCCCCCTTCCATCTCATCTGGCCAAATTTCACGAATTCAAATTCTACTTGACTAAGCTAGTGAAATTATTTTGCAATCTCTTTCAAGGTTTTTCAGCTCACCATCTTGTCTTTTCTACCAAACTATATTCTTGCAGCAAACCAAGATGGTTGTATAAAATTGGAAGGACTAAATGCATCCGGTTTTTTTAATTTGTACTTTCTGCTTTTTATCAGGAGCAAGTTTCTAATGAGAGCTCAAGTCTTTTACGCCTGATCATTTAGTTCTTGTGAGCCGCCTTATGAAATGGCACCCTTGACCTATGTTTTTGCTAATGCATGAAGTAACTGTATCCACAGCATGACAGATGTTTTCCTCGGTAAACTGTGTCACTTTTCAGTCCATTGTATTATAATCTAGTACTTTGGAATGGTTAACATTTTTGTTCCAAAGTAATTGAGTAAATGGAGATATTATCTCACTTTCTGCTGAGTTGATTCTGCAGCTGTTCTTTTTATTTGTCTACTGATAGAAAGATGGAGTAATAAGCCATTCTTGTTGTTTCAGTCATAGTCAAATTGTTTAATTAGCTAATTTTTTTTTTCTTTTTCTTTGCTTCAGTATAATTAATGGATTTGCGTTGCCATTAAAAGAAGAGCACAAGGTTTTCCTGTTGAAAGTATTGTTACCACTTCACAAAGTAAAATCTCTCAGTGTCTACCATCCACAGGTAATTTGACATTTTGTTAATTATTGAAGTAGAGGTCCTTAAATATTTGAAGGCAGGAATTTACTATTCCTCGTCAGACCTGTTTACATGTTAATTCATTTTATTCATTGTGTGTAAGTCAAAGTGTGATGTTGACTCCAAAGCGTGGTTTCATTTTTTTAATAAACCGAGGAAAATATTATTTAGGTCATCCTTTTAATCTTACTCTTGAGGATATCTCAATGTCCATACAGAAATGCATCCAGTTGTCTATTGAGCCTACTTATACTAGATTTAGTGATATTTGCTTTTGTGATGACTTTTTGTATGTGTGTAATATTTGAGAACTTTGAGCAGAACTATTCCACAAGTACTTAACCATTCTAATTTTCAAAGTCACAAATGATAATTTGCAGTTTAATATATCTGCTTATAATGCATTTTGCAATCCGCACCATTTTATATTTTTGGTCAGGAAATATATATCCATGGTTCACTTTGGAATGGACTGTCAACACTGGTCGTTCACACTGGTGTGATCTATGAATTTTAGAGTGGATCTGATACTGACACTTAAATGTACTTGGATCCAATTGTGTAAAGTGGATTTGTCACATTAAAATATTTAGCAAAGAATAATTAGCGGAGGTTTTTTGAAATATGTCCCAATGTTCAAAACCACCATTTTTGCGTACAGTTTTGGTCTCCTAATCTGAGGAAAGACATTCTTGCCATAGAGGGAGTACAGAGAAGGTTCACCAGACTGATTCCTGGGATGTCAGGACTTTCATATGAAGAAAGACTGGATAGACTCGGTTTGTACTCGCTAGAATTTAAAAGATTGAGGGGGGATCTTATAGAAACTTACAAAATTCTTAAGGGGTTGGACAGGCTAGATGCAGGAAGATTGTTCCCGATGTTGGGGAAGTCCAGAACAAGAGGTCGCAGTTTAAGGATAAGGGGGAAATCTTTTAGGACTGAGATGAGGAAAACATTTTTCACACAGAGTGGTGAATCTCTGGAATTCTCTGCCGCAGAAGGTAGTTGAGGCCAGTTCGTTGGCTATATTTAAGAGGGAGTTAGATGTGGCCCTTGTGGCTAAAGGGATCAGGGGGTATGGAGAGAAGGCAGGTACAGGATACTGAGTTGGATGATCAGCCATGATCATATAGAATGGCGGTGCAGGCTTGAAGGACCGAATGGCCTACTCCTGCACCTATTTTCTATGTTTCTGTGTTACTGTTTCCCTTGTGCGAGATGGTGAGATCCAGACAGGAGAACAGTTTGTGTGGCTAAAAATGGGGTGACGCCCCAGGAACTCTCTCAGATTTTGACATTGGCACAGAACCGTGGCTTTGATATATGGAGTTATTTAAAACTAACATTTGATGTAATTTATTAATTAGTAGTAACTAAGAAAGATTGATTCATGAGCTCGCTTTAAAGGACATGCACATCATAAACAATAACTTCTCTATTGCTCTGGTTGGGAATCCCAGTTCAGATGAATGGGAATCTCCATTCTATGCCAGATCTATGGTTTGATCGCATTGGAGAGGCAGTTTCCCTGCAGTCCTAGCAAGAACAGGCTCCGTTGCTGGACTCCAAGGAGCAGAGCGACAGCATCCGTCACTCAGAAAGTTCCAGACGTGATGAGTGGGTGGAAGTGTCAGATTAATTTCCATTTAAATGGCTGAACCAGAGCTGTCGACCGTGGCCAGGCAGATCAGGATGTACGTGATGCCAAGGTTATATCTTCTCAATTTGCTATTGCTTTGGCATCAAACTGGGGATGCTTTTGTTCGACAAATAAAACGTATGATGGAAGAAAAACGTTCACAAAACAAAAAGATTTTTGTTTCTGAAATTTGCTATGAAAATTACACCAACTTAAAAGGAAAATAATTTAACCTGCCTAACAAAATTATTAACTGCACAACTATTTAATTGAAAAATATTGTGCTTTATAAAATATCCACAATGGAGCTAATGCTTTATGCCAGTTCTCTTATTGTGAAAACACAGCTAGTTTATCAGCCTCGGGTTGTAACATGCATTGACACTCATTTCACTTTTATTGCGGTAGACCCCAAGGTTAATGTATGACCACATAATCTTAAATTTTCTTTCTTGCCATTCTTCCTTGCAAAAATGTCACATTGCACAAGTTTGCAATTTGTGAAGTTTCAGAATTTTCCATTTCACTGCTTAAAATATTGATGGATTTACTTTCTTGCTCAAATTATCCACATTGCATGCTGCAGGTGTGTCATATTGTGTGAAAGAAATGGGTGGTAGGATGAAACTTAATGTTTGGATGGCTTCATATTCCAGTGATCTGTGTAACATATTTGATTGCCAGTCGCATGAGTACTTGGCTTACATAATTCTGCAATGTAATGGATGTTATATTTTCCTAAAGGGAAGGAAAAACCAGGGGAAAACAAACTTGCCTGTGTCCTTTGTGTATTTCCTGTTTTCAGTTTGTCTCTCTGTTTTGTAAGTAGTCAGCTGGTTTCATAGGTTTTGTACATTATTTGTGGAGGGGAAGAGTTCAATAGATCTACTTTCTACTGCCTTTAATCCCAAATGACGGCATTAACATTCCGATGCTGAAAAAATAAAAATAAAGCATCATACTGTGCTGACAAAAAAATAGTTTCAATTGGTAGCCATCTGCTGATATGCGGGAGTATTTTGGCATGAATAGACAATTTCTCTAAACTCATCTGAACAAGTTAAAATTACTGTATTTTGTTGACAGCTTTTCTCCAATTTTAATGCTGAATATATGCACGTACTAAAACTGTGTTTCTGGTTTAATTATCTGGCAAAGATCATGAAAATACGTGTAGTTGATTATGATTTGGCATTAAGCTTGCACCATGTGAAATCACTGGTGGGATATGCAACATACTGTGCATAAGAGCTGCTGCAAAGTAAAGAAACCTGCTACTCTAGCATTTGCTGCAAGTGGAACAATGCACATTGCAGAGACTAAGACTTTTGCCTCCATCACAGTGAGGAGGTGCCTGGTGAACTCAAATTGTGGTGGATGTTAATTTGTGTTTATTGCATGTGCTGTTATTTATTATTATTGTGTATGACTGCAGGCAACGTAATTTCGTTCAGACCGAAAGGTCTGAATGACAATAAAGGAATCAAATCAAATCAAACCTGTTTCTCCTCTTTATGCAGCTGGCATACTGTGTGGTGCAATTCCTAGAAAAAGACAGCACTCTTACTGAACCTGTGAGTAATTATGTAATCTAAGTTTACTTTCCTGGAAGACTATTTTAAATTAAAGAGGAAAAATTATATTCCTTTATGAATGGGATTCATGATTATTATGGTTTTGAAGACTTTTTATTCGGTCATAGAGTCATACAGCACGGAAACAGGCCCTTTGGCCCATTTCCCTCTAAACTTTTCCTATCCATGTACCTGGTCCAGGTGTCTTTTTAAATATTGCTTTTTATCTGCCTCAGCTACTTTCCCCTGGCAGCTCATTCTGTATGCCCACCACACTCTGTTTAAAAAGTTTTCCCTCAGGTTCCCATAGAATCTTTCCCCTCCCACCGTAAACCTGTGCACGCTAATTCTTGATTCCCTTACACTCAGAAAAAGGCTGGATAGGGTAAATGCACATTCACCTCATGATTTTGGACACATCTATAAGATCACTCCCCCCCCCCCCCCCCCCCCCCCCCCCCCCCCCCCCCCCCCCGGCTTCCTGCACTCCAAGGAATACAGTCCCAGCATGCCCAATCTTTCTCGAGTCCTGACAACATCCTCAAATCTTCTCTGCATCCTTTCCAGCTTAATGGCGTCTTTCCTGTAGCAGGGTGACCAAAATTGAGCACAGTGTTTCAAGTGCGGTCTCACCAAGGCCTGGTTAGAGTGAATGTGGAGAGGATGTTTCCACAAGTGGGAGAGTCTTGGACCAAAGGCCATAGCCTCAGATTAAAAGTACATACCTTTAGAACGTAGATGAGGAGGAGTTTCTTTAGTCAAGAGGGTGGAAATCTGTGGAATTCCACACATTGCCACAGACGACTGGAGGCAAAGTCAATAGATATTTGTACAGTGTAGATTAGTACAGGTGTCGGGGATTATAATTATAATACATTTTATTTATGGGTGCCTTTCAGGACTCTCAAGGACACCTTACAGATTAAAACAAGCAAATTACAAACATATAAGCAAAATGAAACACAAAATAAGTAGTAGGGACAGCAACAATACACAATTCAAAGAGAGGGGAGGAGAATGGTGTTGAGAGGGATAGATCAGACATGGTTGAATGGCGGAGTAAGACCTGATGGGCCGAATGGCCTAATTCTGCTCTAAACTAACATCATATATAACATAATGTTCAAACTTCTATACTCTATTCTCTGACGAAAGAAGGCCAATCATTCCTCCTCCTTCCAGTTCCCATCCAGAAGCTTGAAAGCGAGCACCACCAGACTCAGGAACAGCTTCCTCCTCTCTTATCAGGCTTTTGAGCAGTCCTTCCGTTAGCTAGGGTACTGTCTGATTCTGTCTATGGAACTGATCTGCTACAAAGCCGTGAACTATATTTTGCACTTTGTATCTTTTCCTTTGCTCTATGTATTGTTCTCTACCTTGACGATTGTATTTGTGATTATGTGATCTGTATTGGTATTACAGTGATCCATAATACAATTGGTATTATGTGATCTGACTGGTTAGTATGATAGTATGTTAGACAAAGCTTTTCACTGCACTTCGATACACTTGACAATAACACCAAACTTATCACCACCAGGAAATTGTGCGCCTGGGTCCCTCTGCTCTACAACAATGCCCAGGCCCCTACTGTTCTCTGTGAAGCTCCTCGCCTGGTTTGACTTCCCAAAGTGCAACACTTCAAACTTATCTGAATTAAACTTCATTAGCCATTACTTGGCCCGCTTGCCTGGCTGATCGCGATTCCACTGTAATTCTTGATAACCATCTTCACAGACTACAATTTCTATTTTAGCCTCATCTGCACACTTACTAATTGTGCTGTGTACATTGCACTGATCCCTGAGGCACAATCACAGGCCTCCAGTCCGATAAACAACTTTTAACCACCACCTCTGTTTCCTACCCTGAAGCCAATTCTCTATCCAGATGGCTAGCTCTCGCTGGATCTCACACGATCTAATCTTCTAGAGCTTCTTATCATGCTGAACCTTATCAAAAGCCTTGCTGAAATCCATATAGATAATGTCTATGGCCTGCCCTCGTCAAGTTTTTTAGTTGCTTCTAAACACTCAATCTAGTCCCTGAGACACAATCGCCCATGTACAAACCATGCTGAATATCCCTAATCAACCCTGTCTACCGAAATGCATGACTCTCAGAATACTCTCCAGGAATCCTTTTCACGATTTTGTTGAAACTATTCTCCTTGGGTCTTCATAAAGTCTAAAAAGTATCCAAACTTGACAAATTAGATATGAAACCTATTCAAAGGACTGTTTTTCCATCTAACTTATTAAGTAAGGATACTTGATATCTTAGATTACAAAAGGCATTAATTAAGCAGGGAAGGAGGAGGAGGCAGGTGCCGTATAATGTGGGTGATGCATTTTAATACGGGGAGAAGAAAAGCAAATTATTTTCAGAAGGATGAAAGCAAATGGTGACGTTCTCTCTATGCACGTCAATGCTGTTTACAGAATAATGGAATGAGGCAGAATTGAGAATAAGAGTATGTGGCAGGTTTTCAATATTGAGATATGATTGAAGACAAATAATTATATATAAACTGCTGCGCTGCAACGCTGTTCTGACTTTTATAGGTGGTTATGGCATTGCTCAAGTATTGGCCAAAGACGCACAGCCCGAAAGAAGTGATGTTTCTAAATGAACTGGAAGAGATCTTGGATGTCATTGAACCTTCAGAATTTGTAAAAGTCATGGAGCCCTTGTTTCGCCAGCTGGCAAAATGTGTTTCCAGTCCTCATTTTCAGGTAAGTATTAAGTTACACAGAATATTGAGATATACTTTAACTTGCATCTTATTTTTGATTTGAAACAAACATCATTGATCTACAAACTCTCTGGTTTAATGTAATGCTGGAAATTGCAGCTGAAAGTTCTATAATGCTTGTGTCCAGGTTTCTTACTCCATGTTTGATCTCCATTGTAGGTGGCAGAACGAGCCCTTTATTACTGGAATAACGAATACATCATGAGCCTTATCAGCGACAATGCGGCCAAGATCTTGCCCATTATGTTCCCATCCTTGTATCGTAATTCAAAGACTCATTGGAACAAGTAAGAGGGCAACTTTTGTGTTGCATTTGACCCTTTGCACAGTTAAAACAAAATCATACAATCTTTTAAAATAAGCATTAGATAGGAGGTTTGACTAAAAGTTCAGTTTAGTTTACTGTCACATGTACTGAGGTACAGTGAAAAGCTTTTTTGGTGCGTGCTAACCAGTCAGCTGAAAGACAATACGCGATTACAATCAATCCATTAACAGTGCATAGATACACGATAAAGGAATAACGTTTAGTGCAAGGTATAGGCAGCAATGTCCGGTCAAGGGTAGTCTGAATTACAACGGGATCTGGGGGTCCTTGTTCATCAGTCCATGAAAGTAAGCATGCAGGTACAGCAGGCAGTGAAGAAAGCGAATGGCATATTGGCCTTTATAACAAGAGGAGTTGAGTATAGGAGCAATGGGGTCCTTCTGTAGTTGTACAGGGCCCTAGTGAGACCACACCTGGAGTATTGTGTGCTGTTTTGGTCTCCAAATTTGTGGAAGGACATTCTTACTATTGAGGGAGTGCAGCGTAGGTTCACAAGGTTAATTCCCTGGATGGCGGGACTATCATATGCTGAGAGAATGGAGCGGCTGGGCTTGTATACTCTGGAATTTAGAAGGATGAGAAGGGATCTTATTGAAACATATAAGATTATTAACGGTTTGGCAGGAAACGTGTTCCCGATGTTGGGGGAGTCCAGAACCAGGGGCATAGTTTAAGAATAAGGGATAAGCCATTTAGAATGGAGATGAGGAAACACTTTTTCACACTGAGTTGTGAGTCTGTGGAATTTTCTGCCTCGGAGGGCGGTGGAAGCCGGTTCTCTGGAAACTTTCAACAGAGAGATAGATAGGGCTCTTGAAGATAGCGGAGTCAGGGGAGAAGGCAGGAACGGGGTACTGATTGTGGATGATCAGCCATGATCACATTGAATGGCAGTGCTGGCTTGAAGGGCCGCATAGCCTACTACACCTATTGTCTATTGACATCAAAGAGGTAGATAGGAGTTCGGGACTGCTCTCTGGTTGTAGTAGGATAATTCAGTTACCTGATAACAGCTGGGAAGAAACTGTCTCTGAATCTGGTGGTGTGCGCTTTCGCACTTCTATACCTTATGCCTGATCAGAGAGGGGAGAATAGGTAGTGGCCAGGGTGCAACTCATCCTTGATCATGCTGCTGGCCTTTGCCGATACAGTGTGAGATATGAATGGAACCAAATATCATTATTTGATATCTGGTCCACAATGGTGGTGTCGTCTGCGAATTTGAAAATTGAATTCGATTTGTATATGGCTGCGCAGTCGTGGGTGTACAAGGAGCAAAGAAGGGGGTTGAGAACGCATCCTTGTGGAGCCCCCATGTTAAGCATTATCGTGGAGGATAATTTGTTCCCTATCCTCACTGATTGGGGTGTGTTGGTCAGGATGTCGAGGATACAGTTGTAGAGATGAGCGCTGAGCCCAAGTCCTGCGAGTTTGGTGGTCTTGGATAGTATAATGGTATTAAAGGCAGAGCTGTAGTCTATGAATAGTAGACTGTCGCAAAGCTTGGATAATAAGAAATATTATTTCTCATACTTAAAAACATTGCTATGAAAATCTTCACATGAAAAAAATGTTTAGTTTAGACAACTTAAAATGCTTCAATTATATAACTAAATTTGTTTTGAACTACAAAGTAAGTTTGATGTTATTACAAACAATTTCCATAGAGATGAGAGGGGGCTAGTCAGCCACTTGAGCCTGTACAACCATTCACTTAGGTTGTAATCTGCACCCTATTTGTTTCAACCTCTTTGTTTTATTAACGCTTAATACGCTTCCTCATGAAATCTATTGATCAACCGTAGCCTTCTGAAAGTGAGGGAGTTCTTGCTATTGTGTTACTGCCTGCAGGAAGTTACTTGAATATTAATTTTAAGATTAATATTAAAGGAAATAGCTTTGTCAATATAAGCTAGTTATTGTTCTAAACTGATTTTGCATGTTGGTCTTTTAAAATGAGGTGAATGCACGCCAGACATCAGCCTCATTATTGAACTCTCCAAACATAAAATGGGTAATTGATCTGATTTCAACAATATTAGTGTTGAAAGAGCGGCGAACCGGCGGCCCGGAAACGGATGCCAGGAAGAGACGTAGAGTGACAGAGAGAGATAGAGAAGGGGGCCCGCTCAGAGTTGAACGATAGGCGTCCCGGCTGCTTGCCAAGCCGGACAAAATGGCATGTCTTTTAGGTTACCCGGCGGGACTATAGGTCGCCATTGGCACCCGGGCAACCGTTAATTTAAAGCCCTGAGTTGTTACGGGTAAGGACCAGCTCCACTAGGCGGATGAGAGTGTTAGTAGACGGAAATTGGCTGGTTATGCGGTCGAGGAAGAAACAGAGAGCTTTAAGACCTTCCTGGTGGGAGATGGAGGTGTAGAGAGACTGAACAGACATAGTAAAGATGAGGAACTGGGAGCCTGGAAAATTGAAGTACTTGAAGAGACAAAGGGCATGTGAGGTGTCTTGGACGTAGGTATGGAGGGATTGGACCAGGATGGAATCGAGGTATGTGGAAATTTATTCAGTGGGACATGAACAAGCAGAAGCAATGGATCTGCCAGGGCAGTTCTGTTTGTGGATTTTGGGGAGAAGTAATTAGTATGGTGTAACCAAATTTAATTTAAAATGTTATAAATGCAGGACTATACATGGATTAATTTACAATGCTTTGAAACTCTTTATGGAAATGAATCAGAAACTTTTTGATGACTGCACTCAACAGTTCAAAGCGGAAAGGCAAAAGTAAGTCCACCTATCTAGACATATCTGTCATATTTATTCTTGCATGAAGTTGTATTTATTGTACACTTGTTGCCATACTTGTATGTCATCAGGCCCAAGCTGTATTTTTAATGCAGCAACACAGAGGACTTTTGAACAGGTAGAGAATGTCCACTCAGTAAACTATTTAAAAAAAAAATCAAGTCTGATAATGAAACACTTGCAGTATTCGACAAATGGTCCATATTCGTCCATGGCATGTTGTAAAATTTAATTATTTAATAAATATAGAACTGATAGCTGTAATAAAATTTCAACCTGTTAATTGTTGTTAATTTGATATAGTTTGTTTCTTACACATGGGCCTTACTCGTGATTTCTCAGCAGAAATTAGAATATTTTGAATTATGTAAACATATGTACCACGTAAAGCTTTTGATGCAGTTAACTTTTGTTATTTAAGAAAATTATACATATTCTGAGAGGTGCTTTTTCCACTTAGTTGTGTTTAGATTTATATTTATACAGTCTGGAAACAGGCCCCTTGGCTCAACTTGTCCATGCAGAGCTAATGCCATTTTTGGCCCATTGCCCTCAACCTTTCCTCTTGATATGCCTGTCCAAATGTATTTTAAACATTGTAATTATACTTGCCTGTACTTGCCCCTCAGATACCTGTTAAATCTTTTCCCCCTTGCCTTCAACTTATGCCCTTTAGACTCTCCTACCCTGGTTAAAAAAAACTATGCCACTCGTAATTTGATGTAGCCTTTATTAGGTCACCCCTTACGGAGGTTGCATAATGATGCTCATGGTTGTCTGATGGTGTAAATGTCTAACGCTTGGCTGCTTTATGCCCACTAACAGCCCTCCGCACAGTTGACAATGTCACTGAAATTGTTGCAGCATTTTCATCTTACTCTAGCGGAGAAAATCTGTCCAATTGTTGATGTGTTTACTTTAGATGCCTTTTAAATGTTATATGATTTTAGGGAGAAAGCAAAATTGAAAGAACGTGAAGAGGCTTGGCTCAAAATAGAGAATCTAGCTAAAGCAAATCCACAGGTATGCATTTACATTTTTTTTTAAATAAATATATGGTCACCACATGCTACAATAAATAAGATAGCAACTTCATTTTAATACTGAACAATTTTAATTGTGTTAGCTGGTTTGCTATTGAGGGAATGCAGCGTAGGTTCACGAGGTTAATTCCCACGATGGCAGGAATGTCATATGTTGGAAAAATTGATTCACTGGGCTTGCATACACTGGAAATTCGAAGGATGAGAGGTGATCTTATTGAAACATATGATTATTAAGGGATTTGACACGCTGGAGGCAGGAAACATGTTCCCGATGTTGGGGGAGTCCAGACCAGGGCCCACAGTTTAAGATTAAGGGGTAAGCCATTTAGAACGGAGATGAGGAAAAACATTTTCACCCAGAGAGTTGTGAATCTGTGGAATTCTCTGCCTCGGAAGGCAGTGGAGGCCAATTCACTGGATGCTTTCAAGAGAGAGTTAGAGTTCTTAAAGATAGCGGAGTCAAAGTATATGGGGAGAAGGCAGGAACAGGGTACTGGTTGTGGATGACCAGCCATGATCACAGTGAATGGCGGTGCTGGCTCAAAGTGCCAAATGGCCTACTCCTGCACCTATTGTCTATTGTCTAAACACACACATTGTTTCTAAAGAACAAATTCAAAAATAAAATTAAATGGATGGATTCGTTTTGCAAACTTTAAATATTGAGGTTTGCCTTAAACCTGCGTTAATGGTTGATTTATATATGGTTTTAGAATTGTCATATTTCTGATATATAAATATTATAATATTTGTAATATTATGCCTGCTATCTTTGATACCAGCTTTTCACTGCGATTTGTTGGAATTACATATGTTGATTTCAGGCTTTTGTTCAGAGTTTAACCATAAATTGAGTAACTTGAGCAAAGTGTTAGTATTATTATTTTCTCCCACCCTGAGTGTAGTTGGTGTTAAAGTTTTCCACTCATCTATTTTTCTTAAAATTGCTGGTTGTTCACAGGCATTCATTTTGGGATGCATAGAAAATTATCATGTCATGCAGATTCTGTTGTAAAATCTGTTTAAAATGTCCATGTCTACATTTAGTACTTGAAGTGACAATGTCCTGTCTTTACTGCGTTGTAACTTGGTGAATTTAATCTTAAACAAAACAGCAAGCATGTTGTTTAAACTGGGTTTGCAACAGTATGATTTATATTGATCTTAAATAAACACTAGGTAATAAACAATAGGTGCAGGAGTAGGCCATTCGGCCCTTTGACCAGCACCGCCATTCAATGTGATCATGGCTGATCATCCCCAATCAGTACCCCGTTCCTGCCTACTCCCTATATCCCCTAACTCCGCTATCTTTAAGTGCCCTATCTAGCAGCTCTCTCTTGAAAGTATCCAGAGAACCAGCCTCCACCGCCCTCTGAGTTAGAGAATTCCACAGACTCACCACTCTCTGTGAGAAAAAGTGTTTCCTCATCTCCTTTCTAAATTGCTTACCCCTGGTACAGTGGCCCCTGTTTCTGGACTCCCCCAACATCGGGAACATGTTTCCTGCCTCTAGCGTGTCCAAACCCTTAACAATCTTATATGTTTCAATGAGATATCCTCTCATCCTTCTAAATTCCATCCCGGGAATAAACCTTATAAACCTATGCTGCACTTCCTCAATAGCAATAATGTCTTCAAATTAGGGGATCAAAACTGCACACAATACTCCAGGTGTGGTCTCACTAGGGCCCTATCCAACTGCAGAAGGACCTCTTTGCTCCTATACTCAACTCGTCTTGTTATGAAGGCCAACATGCCATTCGCTTTCTTCATTGCCTGCATGCTTACTTTCATTGACTGACGAACAAGGACCCTCAGATCCCGTTGTACTTCCTCTTTTCCCAACTTGACACCATTTAGATAATAACATGTCTTCCTGTTTTTGCTACCAAAGTGGATAACCTCACATTTATCCACATAAAACTGCATCTGCCCTGTCACTCAACCTGTCCAAGCCACCCTGCATTCTCATAGCATCCTCCTCACAGTTCACACTGCCACCCAGCTTTGTATCATCTGCAAATTTGCTAATGTTACTTTGAATCCCTTCATCTAAATCATTGATGTATATTGTAAATAGTTGCGGTCCCAGCACCGAGCCTTGCGGTACCCCACTAGTCACTGCCTGCCATTCTGAAAGGAACCCGTTAATCCCTACTCTTTGCTCCTGTCTGCCAACCAATTTTCTATCCATGTCAGCACTCTACCCCCAATACCATGTGCCCTAATTTTGCCCACTTATCTCCTATGTGGGACCTTATCAAAGGCTTTCTGAAAGTCCAGGTACACGACATCCACTGGCTCTCCCTTGTGCATTTTCCTAGTTACATCCTCAAAAATTTCCAGAAGATTGGCCAAGCATGATTTCCCCTTGGTAAATCCATGCTGACTTGGACCGTTCCTGTTACTGCTGTCCAAATGTGCCGCTGTTTCATCTTTTATGATTGACTCCAAAATCTTCCCCACCACCGATGTCAGGCTAACTGGTCTATAATTCCATGTTTTCTCTCTCCTGCCTTTCTTAAAAAGTGGGATAACGTTAGCTACCCTCCAATCCACAGGAACTGATCCTGAATCTATAGAACAATGGAAAATAATCACCAATGCATCCACGATTTCTAGAGCCACTGCCTTAAGTACCCTGGTATGCAGACAATCAGGCCCTGGGGATTCATCAGTCTTCAGTCCCATCAGTCTACCAACACCATTTCCTGCCTAATGTGAATTTCCTTCAGTTCCTTTGTCACCCCAGATCCTCTGGCCATTACTATATCAGGAAGATTGTTTGTGTCCTCCTTAGTGAAGACAGATTCAAAGTACCTGTTCAACTCATCTGCCATTTCCTTGCTCCCCATAATAAATTCACCTTTTAGTCTTCAAGGGTCCAACTTTGGTCTTAACTATTTTTTTCCTCTTCACATACCTAAAGAAACTTTTACGATCCTCCTTTATATTCTTGGCTAGCTTACCTCTTCTTTTCTCCCCGTATTGCTTTTTTAGTTATCTTCTGTTGTTCTTTAAACATTACCCAATCCTCTTGCATCCCGCTCATCTTTGTTACGTTGTACTTCTATTTTATTTTTATACTGTCCCTAACGTCTCTTGTCAGCCACGGTTGCCCCTTACTCCCCTTGGAATCTTTCTTCCTCTTTGGGATGAACTGATCCTGCACCTTCTGTATTATTCCCAGAAATACCTGCCATTGTTGTTTCACTGTCATCCCTGCTAGGTTATCTTTCCAGTCAACTTTGGCCAGCTCCTCCCTCATGGCTCCCCTTTATTCATCTGTATAAAAGACACCTCTGATTTACCCTTCTCCGCCTCCAATTGTAGATTAAACCTGACCATGGTCACCACCTCCTATTGGCTCCTTAATCTCGAATTCCATTATCAAATCCGGTTCATTACATAACACTAATTCCAGAATTGCCTTCTCCCTGGTAGGCTCCAATACAAGCTGCTCTAAGAATCCATCGCGGAGGGAGGCACTCTACAAACTCCCTTTCTTTGGGGTCCAGTATCAACCTGATTTTCCCTGTCTACCTGCATGTTGAAATCTCCCATAACAACCTTAGCATTACCTTTACTACATGCCAATTTTAACTCCTGATTCAACTTGCACCCTATATCCAGGCTACTGTTTGGGGGGGCTATAAGTCCCATTCGGGTCTTTTTACCCATACAGTTCCTTAGTTCGAAGTTTGAAAAATAAACAGCCTACAATTCGACAAAGTAAATTTAATATGCATTTTCTTCCCAGCCAGTGTCAGTATGTTGTGTAAGGTTCTTTCTAACCTTCCTAAAATTCATGTTTTGGGGAAGCATGTAATAAAAAGACACTCATTTTGAACCAGTGGTAATGATCCACAAGTAATGGCATTTGGTAGCTTTATGCTCATTTTAGCTTCCCATCTCTTCCTTAATGACATTATTTACCTGATGGCGTTAAATTCTTGAGTCAATGTGACACAGTAAATACTCAACCTTGCCTGTCCATAATGTAACAGAATGCTTGCTTTCTAACCCCAATCCTTTCTAATTATCTTCCCCTGTCCTATCTTGCCTTGGTCCACCTACTTGTCCAAATTTCAATTTTTCATTGATTTGAATAGTAAAGTTGACTCGTGTATTAAGACTGGGCAAAGCTAATACATTTAACAACTCACCAGTGACTAGGCGGCACAGCATTTGTCATAATAGAGTGCTGCAGCCATGATTAAATATATAAATGTAATTTTTTGAAGAAGCCCTCGTTGACTAGCCATTACCAATCTCAAACATGAGTTCATAGGGTGATGGGAGATATGGAAAGCCATTAAATGGGCATTCAATTTCAGTTTTCTGGTGAAATTAAAAAAAAATATCCATTTGGGAGGATTCTTCTGATATTGAGATTGAATTCCATTGTTGGGAAAAATAAAAGGTTCATTTATTGTGCTTTTTTCCTATGCTTTGCCTAAGCCGAGGGAATATTTCTAATAATATTGACATATCTCCAAATCAAAATTGCTTTTTATTTTAACCAAACTTCACAAGTGACTTTCTTTCAGACCCTAGGTTCCTTTCGAAACTGGCCATCCTGGGAACTGTCCATGTGCCCAGTCTCCAAAAACCAGGTAGGCAATTATGTTAAAATGCACAAACAATTCAACTTGGAAAAATGTCATGTGATATTTAATTAGTACCCCCATTAAACAAATTAAATGTCTCATCTGGAAAAGAGAGATTTCCTTAGATAATTTGGTCATCTCTTCTGTACAGATTTTGTTGAACCCGAAGAAAATACTGTTAAGCAAATACCCCTTGAACTTGGAATAATCCAAGTTGATTTGCAGAATCATCATGTTACTATGATTTTAATTCCAGTATTTCCCTCTGGAAGGTATTGTAATTGTCCGATTTAAAGTCTTTTGAAAAAACGTTTAAATTCAGTGATATATGGATGTATTTGTCAATATTGTTTCCGCTACACTTTGAAAAGTTTTTGTAACCATCATTGGTTGACCATTGTTAGATAAAGTTTGGTGGCAAATGTTGCCCTTGCCTGTCATGGAACATTCTGTGGCTGGAGTCTAAAGTGATAAATTTCCACTGAAAGTAGTAAATGCTAGAAAGACTCAGCAGATTGTATTCACTGCCATTTAGAAAGATGAGACTGGATCTTAGAAACATATAAAATTCTTGAAGGATTGGACAGGCTAGATGCAGGAAAAATGTTCCCGATGTTGGGGGAATCCAGAACCAGGGGTCACAGTTTAAGAATAAGGACTGAGATGAGGAAAAAACATCTTCACCCAGAGAGTTGTGCAATTGTCAAATTCTCTGCCACAGAGGAAGTGGAGGCCAATTCACTGGATGTTTTCAAGAGAGAGTTACACTTAGCTGTTGGGGCTAAAGGAATCAAGGGATATGGGGAAAAAGCAGGAACGGGGTGCTGATTTTAGGTGATCAGCCATGATCACATTGAATGGCGTTGCTGTCTCGAATGGCCTACTCCTGCACCTATTTTAACCTAATAAAACCCGAGTTAACATTGTATCAAAACTGGCAGTTATAATGCAACCTGAAAATGCAGGTTGTCTGAAACTGTTATGTTTAGAACTGAGCCCAAAGAGTTGTAATGTGCCTAATCGAAAGATGAAATGCTGTGGAACAGTATAAGAGGAAAAAGATGTAGAGGTGGGAGTGGGATGGAGAATTTGACAGTCGGATTCACCCTTTTGGAAAAACCTCCACTCGGTATACAATCCTTATTTGGTTTATGCATTGTAGAAGAGGCCACATTGTGAGCCAGGAATGTTGATACGAGATTGGAAGAAGTACAAATAAACTCTACTTTGCCTCAAATGAATCTTTGGGTTCCTGGATGGTAGAACTAAACAGGCACAGTGCATCTTCTGTGGTTTCAGGAGTAATGTAAGCTGTTGTTTGAGATGAAAGAAGGAAAGCCACAGTCAGAGGGAATAGTCCCAAGAATATTGTAGGGAAAGATGGGGGATTGCGTCAGGTGATGGCATTATCTTGATAACATGAGGAGTTATGTGCTGGAGTAGGCAACTTGGCCTCTCCTTTGTGTCAGCCAGCATAGTTTGTTTTAGCGCCTGCACAGATGCTGCCTGACCAAGGTGTTTCCATCCTTTTTTACAATTACACCAACTGTTTTATCTCTGTTTCAGTATTTAATTTCTTCTCTCCTCTCAGTTAGAGTCTCAGTTAGAGCCACAACCCCATTTGTCATCCAGTCTCCTGGACTCCGCACTGTCAGGCTTTACCTTCACCCCTCCCTCTTCTGAAACCTGAAATATGCATGTTTTCCTTTATTCTGTAGATAAATCATCAACCTGAAACATTGACATTCGTTCTTTACAGATTCTGCTTGACTTGCTGGGTATTTCCAGTGTTTTTATTTTTATTGCAGATTTCCATCAACTGCAGTTGGCTCATGGAATTATCTTTGTGTTCTGCATGGGAGCATCCTTTGGGTAGTTATTTTAGAGCAGTGCCCTCCACAAGGAATATGAAACTTGTGTTAATCAGGCAGATAGATTTCCCAAATTAATCAGCTGAAGAATTGTTGATGGAAAACACAGTTAATGTTAAATTGTGTACAAAAAAAACCCGAAGTTTGGATTAAGGGACAGAGAAAAGAAATGAAGGAAAAGTAAGCATTATTTAATGTTTCAACTTTGCAGTAGTAAACAATGCTAACTTTTCCTTCATTTCTTTTCTCTGTGAATGTGGTTCCATGCCAGTAGAAAGTTTTTCTTACCAGAGTTTTTGACAGTATTTAAAACATGTATTTGCAATGGAATGGACAATTCATTATTTTTTCCAGGACGTCTGAGCATATCTTTTATTCAAGTATGGTTACTTCACTTACTCCTATTGTTTCGATCCAGAAGTGATGATAAAAATACTGGCTTACTGCAGCTTCTGGGAAACCAGGGTAGCTCACACAAGAACTTTTGTATCTCCGCATTGAATAAACATTTGATGACATTTGCTGCTGATTTGCATTTTACTAACAATACTAACATACTCTGAAAAGTCTAGGCCACTGAAAACTTTACTGGCGTGAAAGAAGGGAAACTAAATTCATTAGAATCTCCATATTGAGATTATGACCGCATAAATGCCCGAGCCTTTGCTGGGGCTCCTTATCCATGATGTAGCTACGCAGAATATTCAGCCAAGCCACAAAGGAGATCATATGTAATTTCCTCACCTTGAGTGCAAAGTTATTAATTATTAATAAAACATAATTAATCTTGGAATCAATGTGATTAGCTGTATTCAATACAGGTATTTAAAATTAATATCTTGGAAAAATTTACTTTCTGCACATCCGTGAGCAGGAACACATTGAGTAAATTAGTACAGGTACACAACCTTTTATCCGAAAGCCTTGAGACCAGACACTTCTCGGATTTCGGAATTTTTCGGATTTCGGAATAGAAATTTTTTAGCGTAGATTAGGTAGTTAGCGCGGGCGGCTTGAAAAGTCTGGAGCGGCTGCCTCTTCCCCGGAGACCAGGGAATCATTGTAAATCATTGCTTAAATGTTTGTCAGTTAGTTTGGAGGGATTTTATGTGTTGGGGGGGGGGGGGGGTGAAGGGGGAAACTTTAATTCTTAGTCCACTACCTGGTCGGAGAGGCGGGGAGCGGGCAATGCCTTACCAGGTCGCCGTGCAGTAAGCTCCGGAGCGCTGTGGCCGCCGACTCCCAACATCGCTGAGCTGGGGCTGCGTGCGTCCGGCCGCGGGCGGCGCTGGATTTGGAGCGTCGCGCAGCCAGGGGTAGAGTTGCCAGGGTCGGAGCTACAACCGGCGCCGCCCGCGGCGGGACGCCCGCAGCCGGACACCCGCAGCCCCAGCTCCGCGATGTTGGGAGTCGGCGGCCACAGCGCTCCGGAGCTTACTGCACGGCGACCCGGTAAGGCATTGCCCGTTCCCCGCCTCTCCGACCAGGTAGGGGACTAAGAATTAAAGTCTAAGAATTAAAGTTTCCCCTTCACATAAAAGCCCTCCAAATTAACTGACTAACATTTAAATATTGATTTACAGATGTTTAAGTGTCTCCCCGGTCTCCGGGGAGGAGGCAGCCGCTACAGTAGTACAGACCTGGGTTGACCGTGGGTCGTTTCGGGTCAGGTTTGGCGCCAAACGCGAGCTTTGGTGTGCCGACGACATCCTGGAAAAAATGTCCGGTTTTCGGAGCTTTTCGGTTTCCGGAACTCCGGATAAAAGATTGTGCACCTGTACAACATTATTTAAAAGGGATACTTATTGCCACTTCCACCAGTAACTTAGTAAAGATATCCCATCTGCTATGTTTGACCGCATATAAGTAATGTATAAAGTAAGCCTGCCTGAATATAGCAGCAAAATATATTTTAAAAATAGTTTTTTCTAAGATAAGGGCAGAAATTAATTTGCAATATT
Source organism: Leucoraja erinaceus (assembly GCF_028641065.1). Lineage (NCBI taxonomy): Eukaryota > Metazoa > Chordata > Chondrichthyes > Rajiformes > Rajidae > Leucoraja > Leucoraja erinaceus. The sequence goes on along the minus strand of NC_073385.1, from coordinate 67,832,327 downwards.
TCGAACCTTCTATCTTGCATTCTATACTATCCATTTAGCACATCCCATTTCTCCCTATTTATATCCCCACCCAATTCAAATGTCTCTGCTCTCCATTCTGCTGATTATTTGTGCTGCTATAAGATTCTTTAGGGTCATAGGTGCTCAGATGATTACCTTGAATATGCCATTTGATATGATAAAACTGACAATAATTTTCAAATCTACACCCAATGACTGCACACATTTTCTGTGATGGTGATAAGAATTGGAACCGGCAATTGGTTTTGGAAACCCATAATAATATCTAGTGCCATAACCACCATTTTGAATGAAATTGGATAATTTGGCACAGACTAAGTTTCTCGTCTCTGTATCTCTCTGTATCTGTGGTTCCCAAACATTTTGAATCATGACCAGGCCAGCTAACATTCTCTGAGTATGTTACTTTTAGCTTTTGGTATCTTTCTATGTAAATAACCTCGTTATGGCCTCCTGATCCTCTGTGGGGTTGCAGTGCCTAATAGGGCCTAGGATACTGTGGGATATCCTGAGTGTCTGTGGTATATCCAGAGTGTTTAGCTGTTCTATGCATCAGGAACTGATCAATACAATTTTTTCTTGCTGCAGCTTTATGGGCTTATTAACACAGCAACAAGGGAATATTTTAATTAAAATGTTGTAAATAACAAATCAAATACTCTCAGGACATTTGTAACTGGCCAGGTCTTTCCAGTCCCCAGGAACTTTATGGGTATTCGGCTAGCTGTTTAATTCCAGATAATGTATTGAACTGAATTTTGAATCCTCGGTGTTGTGGTTGCAGGTCCTAGTCCAGTAATAGAATCATTGTTTCTCAGGTGTAGAAATCGTGCAGTTGGCTGTCTCAACATCCATTGTTGGATTTGCTTTAGTCCTCTTCTTGATTCGGTTATCCAGTAAACCCAGATTTAGCTTTTGCTTTTGTTCCCAAAACCTGTATTCTTTCACATCAAAAACTTCAACGCACTAGTAATGAATGCTTTGAGCATCCAGTGCACACATCTCTTAATACAGAATATGCTAAATTATTCATTTTTAGACTGATCCTGAACTTTGATCTGCATGTCTATTTAGGCAAAACTTGAAACTATTTGCATGTGAACCTATAATTCTATTTTGCAGTACCAGCTTATAATCGATCCTAGTGGAGTGAATAATCCTGTTGCAATGGAAACAGATGGACCCTTGATAGAAGATATCCAGTTAATCCGAAAGGCAGTAGAAGATACGACAACTCAGGTATAAATTGGCCAAAACTACCATTTTATTTCATTGTACAAAATTGCAAAAAGCATAATAGCATTGCGTACTTCACAAATTGTCCAAAGCGGTTTGATAAATTTGAGTAATCAGTTGTATTGCTGTCAATTTGTCTTTAACAGTTTCTGCCAGCCATGAATTTTCAGAGGGCAAATCTTTTTGTAAAATATCTAAAATGCCTTAATGAGAAATAAATAACTTACATTATATGGTCAGCAACTCCATTCACATGAAATGAGGTTGCATTATGTGTGCCAGCCATGAGCATGGACACACAGTTTATTTGGCAGGTGAACCTAAACGGCTTGTCTGATTTCTGCGATCAATGTCCAGCCGCAGAAGTTATAGTTCAACTCCCTGCACAACTGCTAGACATAGGCAAGCATTTTCCAGCCCAATCCTTCTGCAATTAATCATCTAATTAACTGTATGGGCGAGTCACAATACATCCATTGATATATATTATGATGTTCATCCATTTAGCAAGAATATGATCCAGTGACTTGGTTCTGATGTCTCATGTAAGTCAACTTTGTGCATAATGATTGCACCGCATGACTGAACCTTGAAGTATTTTGAAGGATTACTGTTGCCCTTGACCAGCCCTGCTATTGAAATTAATATTGAACTAATCCTGATTCCAGGTTCAACTGGAGGGGACTAAAGCAAATGCTGAAATGCTGGGCTACAGCAAGTACTACATTGCAAGAATTAGCATCAGGACCCTGATAAAATCAGGACTATGGCTTTCACAGAGTCATTCAATCAAATGGAAAGCCATAAACAAGTCTTTATCACTGATACACTGAAGAAACAGATTTGAATTTATATTTATGACTTTTGTTTGGACAATATTAAAAATTAAATGATACAATAAAAAGTATTTGTAGAAACAAAAGAACTGTAAATGTTAGTTTATACCAAAGTGCTGCAGCAACTCAGTGGGTCAGGCAGCATCTCTAGAGGAAAAGGTTTGGGTCGGGTCTAAAGTCCTGACCCAAAACGTCATCTATCCTTTTCCTTCCGAATGCTGCCCGACTCGCTGAGTTACTCCAGCACTTTGTGTCTATCTAAAAAATGTTTGTGTTTAGTTTTCAATCATTGTACTATCTCTTGCATCTTTTTTTTTTTAAAGAAGTGATTGTAAATGTTTTGTTTTCATTTAATTTGTTTATTAAACTTGTCATTCTTGCCACTGACATTCACTTATTTCCACAGGCGCAGAAAGATCTTCGAAAGGATCGTCCACTAGTACGACGCAAATCTGAACTGCCGCAGGATATCTACACCGTGAAGGCCTTGGAGTCTCATCGCCGGGCTGAAGAGATAATATCTGCTCATGATGGGCATTAGGTCACTTCTACAGAAAAATATTGTTTTTAAAAAAAGCTATTCTCTGAACTCTGTCTATTGTAGAGGCTATTATGCTTTGTGCCATACCAATCAGCTATACATTGAGTCAGTGCTTTCTTGAATTCGGTTTGTAGGCAATAACTTTACCATCATGAAGTCAAACATGGTAGTTCAAACAATGGTAAATAGAGTATAGTGTTTTCTACAAAAGGTGGAATTAATTCTTCGAGTTGTTGTGTCCACTGAACCAAATTTTAAAAAATTGTTTTCTATTTTTTATTTAAAATCTTAGAAAATAAATGGGATATAGAATCTAAATTTATTCCTGAGAAGTCACAGACTGAACTTTTAGTACATAAAGTCACATTTTTTGCATTCTGACAGCATTTAACTTTATTTACTTCACACAAAATATAATATAAACATAAAGTTCACTTTCTGAGCTCTTTCATCTCACCCGTTTCAAGGAGGTATCTTTTTTTAACTTTTATTAATGTACTGCATGCAGAGTATCTTTTAAAAAAAAAAAATGGACATTAAAATAAATGGTCATGTTTTGTTTTCCTTCCATACAATAGTGATAAGCGATTTAAATTGCCACACGGTTTTGTCTGTAAATGAACTCAATTTTTAAACCTGACTTCGTCCCTTACTGATATCTAAAATAACTATAATTAATTATTTCTGGGTTGGTTCGTGTTTAATCTTTTTATTCAAGTGCTTTGACATCGCATAGTTTTAAAGGTTTGTCTAAGCTCTTATTTCTCCATGTATATTATGCAAAATAAAATGTAGAAGTTTTGATGAATTTCCTATCGTACTAAATCAGCTGTGGCAAGTATTCTCAGGGGTTGCTGTTATCTTAATTCATTCCGTCGTCCTGCTAATGTTTTCAAATGTAGCTTTTCAGTTTTTAATAACCCGACTTGTCAGTTTACTGATATACTTTAAGTTGTTCTGTCTCAAAAGTTAAAAAAATTAAATTGCCTTGCAGGAAACAGACCTTCTAACTTAAAGTGCACTAGGTTTTGGATATAAAAATAATGTCTCAAACTGTTCCAATGTAACGTGCACTAGACTTTACAAATCCTGTGAGAATATGGTATGCTAAAGCATGTAAAACAGGTATTGCATATCTGTTGTAAGCCGTGTGAAGTAACTGATTATGACTTAGTAATCAGAAGCTAGTCAGAAGAAAACCAAAAATAAATGTTTGTGCATATTCTCTAAAGTAGTTGTTTGGTCAGTCTTGTATAACTGCAACTAACTTTGCAAGTAATTCAAATCTTTATCTGACATTCGGTTTGTAATACAAATTATAAGAATGGTAAGAATATCTGCAAACACCACACAGTTAAGATTTCCTCAAGTGTTCCTGTCTGTTTACATTTTTTTTAAACTTTTTTTTCTGAGCCTAGCTTGATGAAACAAGTATACAGTTGAAGGGATATTCAGGGCTATAAAGTTAAGGTAAATGTGAAGTTTTCCCAACTTTATATTGTGCGAGATAAATCTTCAAATTTTAAAAGCACTTCCTGTTTAACTTGAAAGTGAATGTTTAAAAAGTCCTATTTAAGCATGTAGATGTTAAGTGTGCATTCAACAAGAGTTGAACTCTCTTCCCAGTACTTGTTATTTTATAATATAGTATCTTGCAAGCTGTTGCAGTGCTATATTTATTTCCATTGTTTGAACTTCCGTCGAACTTTGACTCGTAGTTTCTCATATTCATTGGTTTTGGGTGTTCAATATGTTTGTGTGAGATGTTGCAGAAGGATTGTAATTTTATTTTGGCCACTAGAGTGTATATTGTTTGTATACAGTTTGAGATATCCTGTCTTCAGCAGTTTTCTTAATTTTAAGTATATATACGCTAAAGATTGACACTCACCAAATAGCAAGTCTATTTCGAATTGCATTTATTCTGTTTGTGTGATTAGCAACTTTTTAACCTTAATCTGGAATTTACATTGCGTTAAAGGGGCTAGTCCTCATTTTCCAGCCTGCAATGGATGATAATTGCACAGGCTTTGAGCTGTTACCAAAATAATAGTACCTCTTACTGTGCAAAATATGACGATTACTTCATGATAAATTGGGAATACCCTTATTGTAAATTAAAGACTATTTGGTAAAGGGGATGTGGACTCTGGATGATTTGGATGATTTTTGCAGGAGGTGGGGAGCTTTCTGCAGACCAACCAGTAGAGAATGGGTACCCCACAACTAGCATGAGCAGTATTATGCTGGGTTGTAGAAATTGTAAATATTTATTGATAAAGTAATTCCAAAACTTGTTCTGGTGACTGTTTTTCTTTTAAAAGCAGATTAATAATTGGCATCCTTTAAGTTTATTTGTGTTTGGTTAAAACCCTACAGACCTGTACAAGAGGAATGTCTAGTAACATGACAAGTGACCTTTAGTGTGATACCTATATAAATGGCTTCATTTTAATATTGTACATATGTTGTACTTTGTTTTAAGTAGTGTAATATCTTAAAGTAGATTTCATATTTTGTACAAAATGGTCCCATGTACAGAATAAAAAGTTCCTAACAACTACACGTTGGTAAGTGGCAAGGATGTTTTTCTTTTAGAAAATATTAACAATGGTGGCATTAAAAATATTGAAATGTCAAAAATTTAAGCTTATTCAAAGTTGGTATGTTATGTTTTTATGCATAAATCATTTCACTGTGCACTTTTATCCAGACTGAAATTATAAAAAAAATGTACAGCTTTGTAGAGAGAATAAAAATACAATAATAATTTTGCATTTTCAGTCTGTGAACTACAGTGACCAATGTTCAATCAAATGGCTTTATTACTGCTTCATTTAGCAACACACCCAGGACTTTATCATTCCAGTAACCCTTTTCAAAATGATTTCTTAAATCCTTCCATAAAGGTAATATTTATCTTCCCACCACAGCCTTTTGTCCAGAATTTATCTGCAAGTGCAATATTACAAGGTTAATTCCTGGGATGGCGGGACTGTCATTTGCTGAGAGAATGGAGCGGCTGGGCTTGTACACTCTGGAGTTTAGAAGGATGTGAGGATATATTATTGAAAAATATAAGATTGTTAAGGATTTGGACATGCTGGAGGCAGGAAACATGTCCCCGATGTTGGGGGAGTCCAGAACAAGGGGCCACAGTTTAAGAATAAGGGGTAAGCCATTTAGAATGGAGACGAGGAAACACTTTTTCTCACAGAGTTGTGAGTGTGTTGAATTCTCTGCCTCAGAGGGCGGTGAAGGCAGGTTCTCTGGATGCTTTCAGAAGAGAGCTGGATAAGGCTCTTAAAGATAGCGGAGTCAGGGGATATGGGGAAAAGGCAGGGACGGGGTACTGATTGGGGATGATCAGCTGTGATCACTGGCTCGAAGGGCTGAATGGCCTACTCCTGCACCTATTGTCTATATAACCTGTGTATTTAGTTATTTTTGGCATTATTTCTTGCTGTTTAAAGATCAAGACTCGAGTTGGACTGCCATTTTCACATATTCCTCATTCCAGATTACATATGGCATATGGCGTGCACAGCCTAAAGTTGTAAGACAACTTGTTCTGTTTGATCTTCTGTTTGTGCACGCCAGGTTGATTGCATTCGTCGAAACGGGGTGGACCACGTGAAGGTTGCAATCTCCCACCCCAATTTACATCTTGGTTTTGCTGCATTGTACTTCGAAGAAGTCCAAAACATTATAGTGTGAGTTAACAGGATCTTTTTGCTCTTTTTTTCAAATTTAAACCCCAAATGGACTTTTTAAATGCTGAACCACTTGTGTAGATATTACTGCACAACTAAGTACATTTTGCTCTTCTGTCGCATTGTGGAAATTTTACTAATTTAAAATATATCCGTGTACCTTCTTCCCCCAAATTCTACATCATTGGCAAGTCCTTTGTAATGATTTGTTGCTACTTTAGCCATGATTGAAAGGCAGAGTAGACTTGGTAGGCCTATCACTTCTGAACTTATAAACAAACTTTGATATCAATCTTTGAAGTCCCAGAGCATATTAACAACCATAACCTCCGATCTGAGAAACAACCATTTAACAAAGTGCTTTGCTGTGTACCTTTCAAGAGAACGCATAGGGCTGGAACATTTATAATTCAGAATAAATCGGAATATAAAAGGTCATTCAAGATTGAGGAGAGCAATAAAGATTTATATTCAATATGCATTTCCCCAAATTATATACCGTTCTTTGATCTATTCATTTCTTATGGGACTATTACAGGTCAATGTAGTCACCCACCACTAGACATCCAGGCAATGATTACAAGAGCAAGAAGATCATGATGTACATTGCTACCACCTTTTGGGGACCAAGCTCCCTTTATTCTTCAATGCTCTCTAGGCCCCTTCCATTCATGGTATATCTCCTACCCTATTTGAATGTATCGCCTCTTTTAAATTAAATTCCATCTGCTGTTGCCCTGGTCACCTTGCGAGCTGATTGATATATCATTCTTTCGCCAAAGACTACCATCCTAACATTCAACAACAATACAAATGTTCATGTCTAATGTTATGTTGTTATTTACTTCAAAATACTCCCCAGTGAACAGTTCGCATAACACTGGATGAGTAGGTGAGAAACCAAGTTTGAACAATCAGCAGGAATTATGTGCACAAAATCAGCCAAGAAAATAGGTCCCAATTTCATGGAGGAATGCAGAGGGGAGGGGACAATTTTCCTTCCCTTTATTGTAAAGTTAGGAAAGAAAGGCACAGGAGTAGATGGATGAAAAAACAATGTAGATGAAAAGGAGACTGGAACAGAGGACAGTCAAGCTGGCAAATCACAAATCAGACTTCAGCTGCCCATTTAACACTTTACCGACCTGAAACGTCACCTACCATGTTCACCAGAGATGTTGCCTGACCCGCTGAGTTACCTCAGCACTGTCTTTTGACAGCTGGTTCTTGGTTGTATTAATGCCTATTAGACTTTATCCTGTCTGATATTGTCTCTTCTAAACTGGGTGCCTGATCACCACCATGGACATGTTTAAGGAAGAACTGCAGATGCTGGAAAAATCGAAGGTAGACAAAAATGCTGGAGAAACTCAACGGGTGAAGCAGCATCTATGGAGCGAAAGAATAGGTGACGTTTCGGGTCGAGACCCTTCTTCATACTTCTGAAGAAGAAGGGCAGGCTCTGAAAACGATGGGGGACTTGGCGGGGGGCTGCCGAGAACTAAGGGGGGGGGGGACCCAGCGGGGGCCGGCTGTGACCACATGGTGGCAGGCCTGGTTCGCTGCTGCGAGCAAAAGAGAAAACTTCGATTCACTTTTTGTGACTTTGTGGTGACTCTTGTGTACAACCTAGGTGAGGTCTTCTGTACGATTTTACTGGGTTGAATGCAAAACAAAGCTTTTCACTGTACTGAGATGCATGTAACAAAAAGTATCAATGAATTATTGAGTTTTTAGTTTGTTAGCATTTTGTTTAGCAATTTTTGCAATCCTTGAAGAGTGCAGGTGTATGGAATGTAAATAACTAGACTATAGTGTAAAAGCATACTGCTAAAGGAAACGTATTTAAATATGATTGTGCCCATGTCTTTAAGATTATTACTGAACTGTACACAAAAAAGGGATTTTATTGGACCTGTGTACATGTGACAATAGTGTGCCATAGAATTTAGCTGGCCAGGCGGGATCAGCAGAGTGAAGTGGACAGAAGGCATTTCAGGTCGGGACCCTTCAAACTGATGCTGGAACTTTGCATAAACTGAACCTCCAACGTGACCCCACCACTCGCCACATCTTCCCATCTCCCCCTATGTCTGCCTTCCGCAAAGACCGCTCCCTCCGCAACTCCCTTGTCAATTCTTCCCTTCCCTCCCGTACCACCCCGTCCCCGGGCACTTTCCGTTGCAACCGCAAGAAATGCAACACCTGTCCCTTCACCTCCCCCCTCGAATCCATTCAAGGACCCAAGCAGTCGTTCCAGGTGCGACAAAGGTTCACCTGTATCTCCTCCAACCTCATCTACTGCATCCGCTGCTCTAGATGTCAGCTGATTTACATCGGGGAGACTAAGCGGAGGTTGGGCGATCGTTTCGCCGAACACCTCCGCTCAGTCCGCAATAACCTACCTGAACTCCCAGTGGCCCAGCACTTCAACAGCCCCTCCCATTCCCAATCCGACCTCTCTGTCCTGGGTCTCCTCCATTGCCAGAGTGAGCAACACCGGAAATTGGAGGAACAGCACCTCATATTCCGCCTGGGTTGCTTGCGTCCGGATGGCATGAACGTTGAATTCTCCCAGTTTTGCTAGCCCTTGCTGTCTCCTCCCCTTCCTTAACCCTCGAGCTGTCTCCTCCCATCCCCCCGCCCTTGGCTCCTCCTCCTCCCTTTTTCCTTCCTTCTCCCCCCACCCCCTATCAGTCTGAAGAAGGTTTTCGGCCCGAAACGTTGCCTATTTCCTTCGCTCCATAGATGCTGCTGCACCCCGCTGAGTTTCTCCAGCATTTTTGTGTACCTTCGATCTTCCAGCATCTGCAGTTCTTTCTTGAACCCTTCAAACTGATCTTCAGTCTGATAAAGGGCCCTGATCCGAAATGTTGTCCATCCATTTCCCTCCACAGAGGCTGCCTGGGCCTAGTGAATTTTGTCAAGACTTTGCTTTTGGTCAAGATTCCAGCAATTGAATTCTCTTATGTCTCCCTTAATTTTTAGTACATAGTAAAACATCCTCTAAGACACTATGGAGAAAAATTTAGCAGCCTACCCTGTTGACCAGCAGGGTAGTTAGTTCAGTTTACGCAAAGTCAAAGTCAATTTTATTCGTCACATACACCCGAAGGTGCAGTGAAATGAGTTTGCCAGCAGCGATACAATTAAGAAGAACACACAATATACAATAAGATTTAACACAAACATCCACCACAGAATTCTTCACTGTGGTGGAAGGCACAGAGTTCAGCCAGTCCTCCTTTGTTCATCCGTGGTTGGGACCATAAACTCATCGTAGTCACTGCTACGGCCGGCCGGATGATTTGAAACTCTGACGTCAGGACGGTCAAACATACTCCACGGCTTGGAGGTCCCGAATCGGTGCTTTCTTAACGGAGACCGCGGCTTCAGGATGTTATAGGCCGCAGGCCGGCAGTCGGAGCTCTTCTCTGGCGATCCCCAGCGAGGGATCCCAGGCTCTGGATGGTAAGTCCACGCCATGCCTGCGGCTAGAAGCTCTGCAGACCACAGTCCCATGATGCCAAAGTCACCGGGCCAGCGATCAGAGCACTCCTCTCTGGCGACTCCCAGCAAGGGTTCGCCCGCTCCGTGATGAAAAGTCCACGCTGAGCCCGCTGCTGTAGCTCTGGGCCCCGACTCCAGGAAAGGCTGCTCCAATCCATGGTATTAGGCCGCGAGGAAGGCGACATGGAAAATGTTGCCTCTCCGTGGAGGAGGCGACCGAAAGCAGTACCCCCCCCTTTCCCCTCCCAACCACCCCCACACAAGACACACCAAGAGACACTAAAACAGACATTTAGACACACTAAAAAAAACAAAAGTTGAAATAACAGACACACTGCTGGCAGGGCAGCCGACTCGCAGTGCCCCCACCGATTAGACTTTTTCTTCTGTGTACGTGTACTGAGGTACAATAAAAAGTGTTTTGTTACGTGCTATCCAGTCGGTGAAAAGACTACATGCCAAGACTAGTCAAGCCGTCCACAGTATACAGATATAAGGTGATGGGAATAACGATTAGTGCAAGATTAAGTCCCGTAACGTCCGATAAAAGAATGTCCGTGGGTCTCTAATGAGGTAGATGGTAGGTCTGGACCGCTCTGTACTCGGTGATAGGATGGTTCAGTTGCCTGAAAACAGCTGGGAAAAACGTACCTGAATCTTAGGAATGTGTTTTCACACTTCTGTACATCTTGCCAGAGGGGAGAAGAGGGAGTGACGTGGGTGAGATTGGTCCTTGATTATGCTGGTGGCCTTGCTGAGGCAGTATGAAGCGTAGATGGAGTGATAATTGGAAGATGGCTGCAATTACTTGTACTGTCCAGAAACGCTCAATTTCACAATATAATTGGAGCTAACCCCACATTTTGCTCCATTTCCAATTATAAACTCCTGGCTACGAATTTTGCATTAAACCATCCTCCTGTGTGAAGTACTTACCATCAGATCTGAAGAAGGGTTTCGGCCCGAAACGTTGCCTATTTCCTTCGCTCCATAGATGCTGCCGCACCGCTGAGTTTCTCCAGCATTTTTGTCTTCCTTCGATTTTCCAGCATTTGCAGTTCCTTTTTGAACATACCATCAGATCTGTTCTTTCGCTCCTGAGATGTAATTTATCAGAGCAAGCCATGATGCAATTGTTGGGCATTGCAGTCTTCTTTCTTCTTTTGTGTCCATCATCTACGTTTCAAATGTTCAGCCAGGCTCATGCACAGTGGACAGCCTTCTTGTTTGCCACCACTAGATCTTCCAGGCAGCATTGTTCACCAAGAAGTGGGCATCTTAGTAGGTGTGGCATGGATTGTAGATGTTCCACATTCACATTCTGTGTCTGCTGCACCTGCATAGCCCCATTTGCTCATATTGGTCTTGCATCGACCCATCCCTGTAAGAAGCCTATTGAGGGATTCTAGGTCTTCCAGTCACACCTGTGGCTAGGTGGTAGCTGTTCCATAGTTGAGATTGGCATCTTTACGTGGTGATGGTTTTCACTGAGTTTCTTTTCCCACAAGGCTAGTCTTGCAGTAAAAATATTTTGTTTTAAATATTTTTCTTCACACTAAAGGTATCCCGTGCAGTACCACATCTGGAGTTGTGTATTACTAAATTTTTGAACACTTATCCTATTTTTGGAAATGACGCACAATAAATATTTTGGGAGCATTACTAGTGCATGACTGATTTAGTTGCTGAATAATTATGGTAATTAATTTTTGTATGCAATTATACTGAATTCGATTTTTATTAAAGGATGAAGTACCAGTCCCAATTGCAGAAGCTCGTAATTCTGTTTTCAGAAGTTAATGTAAGCAAGAACGATGCAGTGTAATCAGTACATAAGGGTTAAATTGTTAATGTTAGTGACAACCATACAGGTAAAATATTTGAGGTTGCTGTCACCTTGGTGTCTTTACCATCATACGTCGTTGAAATTGGCATATGTAATACTGCATTGCACACAATTTCACATTCAAATTTAAGTATCATTGTCGCAATGTTTCCTATTAAAAAAAATTGGCAAGGGAATTGGGAAGCCCGAGGCGAACCTATCAAATGCACTTTTTCTGACAATATCTCAACCATCGACATATTGTTATTGTGCATAAGAGTGTGCCATCTTGTCCTTCAGACCTGCAAGGCGATTCAATACGGTCATGATTGATCAACAACAGGCATCAAATCCTAGATGCAGAAACAACGAACGGCTGGTTTGCTGGTTTATAGCAAAGATAGAGTAACTCATCGGGTTAGGCACCATCTCTGGAGAATGGTATAAAGGGTTCCGACCCGAAACGTCACCTACCCTTTTTTCTCCAAAGATGCTGCCTGGCCCGATTGTGTCGACCTAAGGCACAATACAAGTTCAAGTGAGTTTAGATTCAGATTCAGATTCAATTTTAATTGTCATTGTCAGTGTACAGTACAGAGACAACGAAATGCATTTAGCATCTCCTTTGAAGAGCGACATAGCAAACGATTTTGAATAAAAAAATAAATAAATAATAAGTGTGGGGGGGGGGGGGTGATTGGCAGTCACCGAGGTACGTTGTTTAGTAGAGTGACAGCGGCCGGAAAGAAGCTGTTCCTCGACCTGCTGGCAGTGTCCCTGATAGGACAATGAAATTCTTGCTTTGCTTCAGCACAACAGAACACAGTAGGCATCGACTACAAAACAGATCAGTGTGTCTATATACCGTTATACAAATATATACACACATGAATAAATAAACTGATAAAGTGCAAATAACATAATGGGTTATTAATACTCTTTACCAGATCCACAATATTTGCAAACAATACCCATCTATGTGAAAGGCTGGAACGAGTTTGCTGCAATGCTGATGGTGGATTGCGCATGGCAGCGTTTAGCTAAGGAAACAAAGAACCAAGGATCGCTATAGGATCTTTGCAAAGAACTGCAGATGGTTTATGTTTGAGGGGAGGAGGTGATGGCCCGGGTGGGAGGCGCGTTCCTGCATTACCTCACCCTGGGAGGCGGGAGCGGGCGGCTGGCTGTCGCATTGCCTCAGACTGCAGTCGAGCTGAGAGTCGGTGGCAGCCACATCGCCTGCTTCAGAGATCGCTCTGTCTAAGGACGGTCGGTCGGTCTAGGGACCCATTGCCTCACTGAGTGTCTGCTCGGAGCCTCATATCCCGCTGTGACCGAGAGAGAACTATCGGCTGCCACCGCCTGAGAGCTGTGGGCCCGGCAGCCGCCTCAGTCCGTCGCCATGTCGGAGGGCGGTGGCGGTGGGGGTGGGGGTGAGGATGGCGGCGGCGGCAGCGGCCTGGAGGTGACGGTGCAGAATATCGCCGACGTGTCGCTGCTGCAGAAACACATCCGCAAACTGGTGCCGCTGCTGCTGGAAGATGGCGGCGACGCGCCCGCATCGCTGGAGGCGGCATTCGAGGAGAAGAGTGCGGTGGAGCAGATGAAGAAATTCCTCTCCGACCCCCAGATGCACACGGTGTTGGTGGAGAGAACCACCTTGAAAGGTTGGTGTGGGCCTGGGCGTAACGTGAACCGGCGGGGTCAGGTCAGGCCGGGCCGGGCCGGGCCGCAACCAGGGCGCGGCTGGACATTCAACCACCGGGAGGAATTTAATGTCGAATTCACAAGCCAATAGTCACACTATGAGGGACAAAATAAAAGCACAACATTGTATGTCTTCCTGGCACGAACCAGCTCCTTTATTCCATAACGGGGAGTTTCAGTGGGTGAGGGTTTGCTGTCGTTGACAGCTCTCCAAATTTGCACCATTTATTTCCTCTTGGGAGACGCTCCTTTCTCTTCCCTTTTTCCTACAGTTCACGTTAAGGGAAGCTATTTCTTTCGTCTGTGCATTGCGCACGATTTTCTCTACCCCCTCCCCCCCCCCCCCCAAAAAAAAAAACATTCTTTTGTTTTCTAATTGTAAGACGAGAACCTGTCATTTCTGGGTGCATTTGGTACTTAATATTCCTCGATCAGATAGTAAGGAGAGGGAGATCCCTGTGAAGAAGCTTGAGTGTGCGGGTAACGCCCTATAGTGAGGAAGAAACGCAGTGTAAATTGATCCCTCCCCGTTCGCGTTTCACCGTCTGCGCACTAACTCCACGGATGGGCTGGTTCTTTATATTCTGTAAAATTGATCAGTGAACATTCATCTTGAACATTTTCACCTCTCCGTCTAATAAGACCAATCCATGTTTCCTTTTTTATGTTGATTACAATTGGAAAATGTTTACAAAACATGCAGCAAGGGTTTTGCCATAGTCAAGTCAAGTCAAGTCATATTCGCAGATAAATATTATATAAATCATAGTCTATTCACAGAAAAATATTTGAATATCTATGTGCCTATATTTGGATAACGATTTGCCTTGATTAGAAAACTGAATACATAGTGATAAATTCTGACAGATGAAATAAACAAAATGGGATTGGTGAAGACGTAGGATTTGACACTTGCCACGAATTCAGGTTGAAAGGCCTATTTCTTTGTATATCTGACTACGAGAAAATACTGAAATGTCACTTGTTTTGTGCGAGATATTTGTAATAAAGTGCATCTGAATTATTTTTATATTTTTGTTTTGAAGAAGTCATGAGTTTGTGAATATTCATGTTAAATACTACAAGCAGTGTAGGTTTATTGAAAGTCGACGGTACTTAGGAAAAAAAAGCAGTGCTGGAGTAACTCGGCAGGTCATTTAGCATCCTTGGAGAACATCGATAGGCGATGTTTCGGGTCAGGTTTCAGACTGCTTTTGGTGAGGGGGGAGAGAAATTTGGAAGAGAGGAGGGGCAGGACAAAGCAAGTGATAGGTGGAGCAGAAAATTTGGTGGAGAACGCCACCTCCAACGGGATCCCATCAATAGCCACATCTTCCCATCTCCACCCCTTTCTGCAGAGACCGTTCCCTCTGCAACTCCCTGGTTAGCTAGTCCCTTCCCACCCAAACCACACCCCCCACAGGCATTTTCACCTGAGATGTAACACCTGTCCCTGTACCTCCTCCCTCGACTCCGTCCAAGGATTTCAACAGTCTTTTCAGGTCTTTGCAAGATACCTCTGTATTGAAAGAGGTTCACTTGCACCTCTTTCAATCTCATCTACTGTATCCACTGTTCCAGGTGTGGATTCCTATATATCGGCGAGACCAAGCGCAGGCTCAGCGATCGTTCCGTCTGCCTAAACCTGCACAATCTCCCGGTTGCTAAACACTTTAACTCCCCCTCCCATTCCCTTTGCTGTCCTGGGCCTCCTCCACTGTCAGAGTGAGGCCTAATGCATATTGGAGGAACAGCACCTCATATTTCACGTGGGCAGCTTACAACCCAGCGGTATGAATATTGAGTTCTCTAACAAGTAACTCTTGCTTTCCCTCTCTCTCCCATCCTAGTTCTCTGACCTGTCTGACTGTCCCCTTGATTCAATTTTTATCTTTGAATGCTTCGTTGTCACCTTCCCATAGCTAACAATGCTCTATTCTACTCTTTCCTTGATATTCGTCCCTTTTGATGTCTCATTTTCACATCTTACCCATCCATATCTCTGTGTCTCCCTCACTCCTGACTCTCAGTCTGAAGAAGGGTCTCGCCCGGAAACATCACCCATTCCCTCTATCAGGAGATTCTCCAGCAATTTGTGTCTCTCTTATGTGATACCGGGGTGGTGGGGTGGGGTGGGATTAAGAGGCAGATGGTTGAACAAAGGGCGGAGATGACAAGACAAAAACAATGCGAGGCGCTGTGATAAGGATAGAAGAAGCATGAAATGAGAAGCCTGGGGAAGGAGTATGGGCGGATGGGGAAAGAGAGAAATGTGTGTGCATCCTGATGGGGGACAAGGAAGATATGGGTAATGGGGGGGGAGGGGAGGGGGTTGTAACACCCAGTTACTCCAGCACTGTTGTTATTCATAAACTAGCATCTCGACTTCCTTGTGTCTGTAGTACTTACATCGATTTATCCATCTTAAATGTTCTTCAATTGATTATCAGCTTAACCTTCAATTGGCTTTTAAAGCTCCGAGTGTCCAGTCCTAGTACAGTAAGTAATTTCATGTTTAGATTATTGGTTGCCTTTATCATCCAAGTTTAAAATTTCTTGCAGTAATTTAAATTTATAGATGTCATTTGTGGCATTAGGAAGAAACTATTGCTAACTGTACTTTTTATACAGAAAACATCGTCTGTTTGTGAGCTAGTACTGTTGTGTTCTCTTGTCATTTTGCTGTTATTTGTTTCATGCGGGCACTCCTCGGAATTATTGAAAGTTAATTCTTGAATTACTATTTAAATTTCTCATTGTCCCTCCGCCCTACACAATGTTTAATGATTGAAGAGATTGGGGCAGTGTCATTTCCAGTTCCTTACTGGCCAGCACAAAAATGTTGAAACCAACTATTGGTACTGTTTTGGGTTCTCTGTCAAACAGCCCATGTTGGGGCTTAAACTGTGTGAGGATACTACGATCTTCCAATATATCTGTCATGATTAATAACTTAAATATTTTATGTAAAATTTATCGATTTTCTATATTAAACTATTCTTTTTATTTGACAGAGGATGTTGGAGATGAAGGGGAAGAGGAAAAAGAGCACATTGCTTACAACATAAACACTGATATTCATTATGGACTTAAATCTAACAGGTACTGAGTTTTTGATTTATTGGCATTTAAACAGATTTTCTTGTTTGACCAAAATTAAGTTTCAGTTAGTTTACATTCTCCTTCCATATAGTTGGTCTTTAATTTTGCATATACAGTATTTTATGTCATATAAACTGAATTCTATGCAGTAGTATTTGGCAGAAACAATGTTCTGCTCTGTGTTTAAAATTATGACGTAAGGGTTTGTGACCAATAATTATTTCTACAATGCTATTTAATCTAGTTTGAAAAAGTAGCCAAGTGTTTATTTCTTCTTACCTTGGATAAGGAATGTTTCTGTGTAGTCTAGTTATTTAAAATTTATCTCCCAAAATGTTTTTCTTTCTAGTTTGGCTTTTATTAAGCGCACTCCAGTTATTGATGCAGATAAACCAATTTCATCTCAAATGCGTGTTATAACACTCAGTGAAGATTCCCCATATGAAACACTGCATTCAATCATCAGCAATGCAGTTGCTCCATTCTTCAAATCGTACATCAGAGAATCCGGCAAAGCTGACAGGTAATTGTTATTTTATATTTACTTTTATGAAGATGTTAAGTCTAGTATTTCTATAGTTGCTTAAAAAAATAAAAATCAAGTATTTGAACAAAATGGATTAATTTGCAGTACGGCAGCAAATGTTAAGGTTTCAAGGTCGGTTTATTGTCACGTGTACCAATTAAGGTACAGTGACATTCAGATTACCGTACAGCCATACTTTAAAAAAAAGCAGCACAACTACATAAAAGTTAACATAAGCAACCACCACAGAGGATCCCCCGCGTTCCATTATTCTCCCGCAGTCGGGGCAGTGGAACCATCCGCAACCGGCGGTCGAAGCCGAAAGTTACTGAAAGGTTTTGCATATTGACTAAGGAGCAACCACTTGTTGAGAAAACAAAAATAATGCTTTTGGTGCATGTTGGTGCTGGAAATCTGAGGGGGTGGACAAATGCTGGAAGTAATCAACAGGTCAAGGAGCCTTCGTGGTGAGAAAACAATAAAAACATTTAGGTCAAGGAGATTGCTTTTGAACTGGGAGAGTGAGAAGATAGGTTATGGGAGGGTCCCATCCGTTCATAACCCAAACACTGCTGGTCAGAAATACAGCCATGATCCAATGCAGAAGATAACTGAAGGAGTGGTTGTCCCATAGGAATAGATAGTCTGTTGGAGCTTTTTAAATATAATTTTGCCATTCTAAATATAAAGACAAATTCAGCCTGAGCCTAAATCAGCCTAGTAATAGACTAGTCTATGAATAATAAGTGATTTAACATTTAGATAATTTGGTGCCTTTTTGTCCAAATAGGTTTTAAAAATTCCTCACAGTAGCGATATAAATTTAAAGATGTCATTTGTGACAGTCAGGAGAAACTCATTCATACGCTTTCCTGAAATGATTAACTGTGACAAGACTTCTGAAGGACAGGTCATTCAAACATTGAAGATTCTTAGTAGATTTTGCAGTAACTCACTCCATTGGCTTGTTTTTAAATTCAATGCATATATTCTTAAAATCAGATTTTCGTTTACTTTGAGAAGTCCATCACTAGCTTACCCTTCTGGACATTAAAAACTACACGTTCAGTTTGTGTACCGATCTATTAACCCTTGCTTATACTGAAGATAATTATAATTAGGCCATTTAAGACTGAGATGAGGAAAAACCTCTTCACCCAGAGAGTAGTGAATCTGGAATTCGATGCCACAGAAGGCAGTTGAGGCCAATTCACTGGAACTTTTCATGAGAGAGTTAGATTTAGATGAGAGAGTTAGATAGAGGCAGACAGGATACAAAGAGTAAGGATTAACGGGTCCCTTTCAGAATGGCAGGCAGTGACTAGTGGGGTACCGCAAGGCTCGGTGCTGGGACTGCAGCTATTGACAATATACATCAATTATTTGGATGAAGGGATTCAAAGTAACATTAGCAAATTTGCAGATGACACAAAGCTGGGTGGCAGTGTGAACTGTGAGGAGAATGTTATGAGAATGCAGGGTGACTTGGACAGGTTGGGGGAGTGGGCAGATGCATGGCAGATGAAGTTTAATGCGGATAAATGTGAGGTTATCCATTTTGGTAGCAAAAATAGGAAGGCAGATTACTATCTAAATGGCGTCAAGTTGGGAAAAGTATCTGATGAACACACATAATTGTTCTATTAATGCAAGACATAATTTAATTCAATTCAAATTATTACATAGACTATATTATTCAAAAACGAGGTTGAATAAATATTATCCAAACGTCTCTCCCAGATGCGATAAATGTTTGTTTCAAAACGCTAATATAACACATTCATTTGTAGGATGTACAAAGTTGAATAAATTTTGGAGTGATATATTTGATATATTTACAAAGCTTTTCAAGTCCAGAATAGAACCTAAAACGGAATGGATTATATTTGGAATCATAGTAGAAGATATCAATTTAAATAAAGACCAAAACGTTTTTTTTTAATTATGGGTTAATAATTGGAAAGAAATTGATACTTAAATTTTGGAAAAATACAACCATACCAACTGTTAAAATGTGGATTACGAATATGATGGACATACCACGCCTTGAAGAAATGAGTCTCCGAATATGACCAATTCTTAAGGAGTTGGTCTCCTTTCATCGACTTTTTGGAATCATGTGATGCAGCTGTGCCGTAAAGATTGCTGATTTCAGTTCATGCTAGATAGATCTACATCTCCGAATAAAGATTTGAAAATTTCTCTTTTAAGGGGTCTTCTTTCCTATTTCTACTTTCTACTTTTTCTTTTTTTTATATACACACTTCACGTTTTTCTATTCCCTACCATCTATTTTTCCTCTTTGTCCCCTTTCTATTGTTTTCTTTTTCTTGCCTTGCTTACTTCCTTCTCAAAACATAAAACTAGAGGTTGTACATAGAATGGATTACGGTATGACATAGTTGGCACCTAAAATTACGTTCCACTGTACTGTTTTGTACTGTATTAACTTCTAATAAAATAAACACACAAAAAAAGAAAAAGTTGAGTAAGGGGAAGTACAACGGGATCTGGGGAGTCCTTGTTCATCGGTCTATGAAAGTATGCACGCAGGTACAGCAGGCAGTGAAGAAAGCGAATGGCATGTTGGCCGTTATAACAAGAGGAGTCGAATATAGGAGCAAAGAGGTCCTTTTGCAGTTGTACAGAGCCCTAATGAGACCACACCTGGAGTATTGTGTGCAGTTTTGGTCCCCTAATTTGAGGAAGGACATTCTTGCTATTGAGGGAGTGCAGCATAGGTTTCAAGGTTAATTCCTGGGATGGCAGGACTGTCATATGCTGAGAGAATGGAGCAGCTGGGCTTGTACACTCTGGAGTTCAGAAGGATGAGAGGGTATCTCATTGAAACATATAAGATTGTTAAGGGTTTGGACACGCTAGAGGCAGGAAACATGTTCCCGATGTTAGGGGAGTCCAGAACCAGGGGCCACAGTTTAAGAATAAGGAGTAAGCCATTTAGAACGGAGACGAGGAAACACTTTTTCTCACAGAGAGTGGTGAGTGTGGAATTCTCTGCCTCGGGGTGGAGGCAGGTTCTCTAGATGCTTTCAAGAGAGAGTTAGATAGGGCTCTTTAAAAATAGCGGAGTCAGGGGATATGGGGCGAAGGCAGGAATGGGGTACTGATTGGGGATGATCAGCCATGATCACATTAAATGGCGGTGCTTGCTCGAAGGGCCGAATGGTCTACTCCTGCATCTATTGTCTGTTGTCTATTTAGCTCTTAGGGCTAAAGGAATCAAGGAATATGGGGAAAAAGCAGGGTACTGATTTTAGATGAACAGCCATGATCATGTTGAATGGCGGTGCTGGCTCAAAGGGCCGAATGGCCTACTTGTGCACCTATTTTTCTATGTTTCTATAATGGTTATTATAAAAGCCACAGTTGAAGTCGGAGAAGAAAAAAGGTGCAGCCGCCATTGAAGAGATAAACTTGTTTATCTGTGTTGTGCCAAGGGGTTGGGCGCTGGGCCCCTATGTCATGTGCGAATGATTTGGACGTGAATGAAGGTGACATGGGTAGTTTGTTGGCAGATGACACGGTTCCATTAACCCTTGCATTTACTTCGCATACAGCATTGACTTCTATTACTAAACTGGGATATCACCCACACACTGAACTGGCCTGACACGCTGAGAGAGTTTTCTGACTCCCAGTTCCAGATACGGGGAATTACTATTTCCTTGCAATATCGGTCCCCGGAGATGTTACTCCCAATGTCTTCGATCCTTTTACACAATTATCCGCCCAAATTTTCCACCCAGTGCTGTTACAGCTGTTCCTCTGTAAATCCCTTAATGGACTTGTCTTTCCACTTCCCCTATCACCAGCCCATAAAGTCCCGATACGGCTATTGGTGAGGCAAACGCCATCTTATTTCCTTTACATTGAAAGCTACTGGATATTATAGACAGCATCTGTTTCCTTTACATAGAATCTGATCACTCAAACACCTATAAAATCCTGAGGATTCAACAACTGTATATCCTCACCAATGCCAGTGTTCTCAAACATAAGTCAAAACCTCTTAATCAACAAACTCCTTGCAGAAAGAGTTCTGCTCTTGAACCTGACAAATTCTTGACATCGTATCTCTGGCTAGAAAGTATTTAAATATCTTGCTTCCTAGGAAGTTGTCCCTCCATTTGTCAGGTGTTACCTTGCAATTAATTATATATTTTTATTTCCAGCATAAAACTTGAAATTCTTCAAGTTGAGAATGTTTGTTGAGGCGTGATGTAGAATAAACTGATGTATTTTGTAGAAAGATGAGATGTAGAGCCCCAATTGCAATCATACTAAATCAATAGCAAATCTTCAATTTGCATAACAGCAAAATAGAAATGTATTGGTTATGATTTTAGTTGTAATAAGTTTGATTCTTAACTGGAGCAAAATCATGTGACTTCAGTGGGTAATCAGTGCAGCAAAGTCTGAGAATGAAGAGTATGCTTAGGTCAAGCATTTGTTTAAAATACTATTCTTTTTTCCCCTCGCCTTTATCAGAGACGGTGATAAAATGGCGCCATCTGTTGAGAAAAAGATTGCGGAGCTGGAGATGGGTCTTCTACATTTGCAGCAGAATATTGAGATCCCAGAGATCAGTCTTCCAATCCACCCAGTCCTAACCAATGTAGCCAAACACTGCTATGAACGTGGAGAGAAACCCAAAGTCACCGATTTTGGTGATAAAGTTGAGGATCCAACCTTCCTCAACCAATTGCAGTCTGGTGTGAACCGCTGGATCAGAGAAATCCAGAAGGTAAGACTATTAAACAGGTGACCCAACACAACATTATTAATAACTCATTATAGTACATATCAGAATTTATTTACCCAACGATAAGCTAGTTAGTTTAAGATTTACCTCATGCAAGCAAGTAATTCACTCAGAAATATATAAGTACAAGATTTTATTTCAATTAAGTTGTGAATCTCCAATTCCCTCAGAATTGCAATGGAAACAGATCACAGAACAGATCATGTTACTCCTAGGAGCAGAATTTAGATGGATGAGCCTACCACAACTGTAGCAGCTGGATGGCACTACTTTAGTTTTTCCAAATGAAAAGCATGCATATAAAGGGTGCTGCGAACCTTCATAACCATTAAATCGGACTACCTTTCAGCACTACAAGCTTCTTTTAACGTATAAACAAGGAACAGCAGTTGCAGGTTAACAAAATAAGACACAAAGTGCTGGAGTAACTCAGTGGAGATGAGGTGCTGCCTGACCTGCTGAGTAATTCCAGCACTTTGTGTCTTTGCTCTGTGAATTTTCCTTTATCTCCTGCTTGTGTAGTCCTGGACGTTTCTCAGACAATTGACAGCAAGCTAATAGTGGGGACATTCTCAAGACTCACCAAGTTCAGATATTGTACATACAAAAGTATGTTTCTAGGGCCAAGAAACAAGGAACTGCTGGTTTACAAAAAAAGACACAGAGTGCTGGAGTAACTCAGTGGGCCAGGCAACAACCCTGGAGAACATGGCTAGGTGACATCACCTATCCACGTTCTCCAGTGACTGGCTGTTGACATCTAGTTGAAGTCTAATTTACCACCTCCTTTTGCTTTATCGGTTTCACCAAATTTAGCATGCAGTTCCCAGAGCAGGCATGTGCTAGATACCCAACAATTCTCATGCCTGTTATTTTCAGTTGTGGCTAAAATAGACCATCATATTTACTTTATATTTTAGTTAACTTCTTGCCATCTGTACAACCGCCAGGTGTGTGAGCCACTCTTGAAAACTGTCACAGATTATCTATGTACCGTTATTCAGTTCGTCGATTTAAAAAAAAAAAAAAACAGCCATGATTTAATTAAATTGGTACGAGTTTATTTCTTACGTGTTCTTTCTGATCAAAATGTTATTTTTAGGTAACCAAGCTTGATCGTGATCCTGCCTCGGGAACTGCTCTGCAGGAAATCAGCTTCTGGTTGAATCTAGAAAGAGCCTTGTATCGCATTCAAGAAAAACGGGAAAGTGGAGAGGTGCTCCTCACTTTGGAAATTCTCAAACATGGCAAACGTTTTCATGCTACTGTGAGCTTTGACACTGACACTGGTGCGTATGAAAACCTGTTAAAATACACCCTTTAGACGGCAACGCTAGTCACCAGGGATTTTTACAGAGCATAATTTCCCCTCCCCTTAACAATACCAAATCATTGATCGTTGAATGCATTGCCATCTTTCAAAATCTAACTCCCTGAGACAAATCTGTATCTGACCATAGAAATGTTCATAAACAGCAGAAATAACAACAGATGTTGCGTGTAACTTATTCAATGGCCATTCCACAATACAAACGCACCTAAGTAGAAGTCTGAATGCTTCTGCTCAGATTGTCCTTTGCTATTGTGGCAGCAAATGACAATATTTCCCTATTTCTGGAATTATGATTAATCAGTGATTAATATTGATCTAGGTCATAGATATGTTAATCAAATATTGTAATACTTTGCACTGGTAACCATTTGAAAATATTCAGTATTGTGAATCTGTAAAAAGCAATGATGTCATTGTTGAATAGGGTGCAGAAGGGATTCACCAGGTCTTGTGTTATAGGTAAATATATAGGTTGGGCGATGGAGGAACTGAAGGAAATTCACATTAGTCATGAAATGGTGTTGGGTAGACTGATGGTACTGAAGGCTGATAAATCCCCAGGGCCTGATGGTCTGCTGCCCAGGGTACTCGAGGAGGTGGCCCCAGAAATCGTGGACACATTAGTGATAATTTTCCAACGTTCTATAGATACTGGATCAGCTCCTGTGCATTGGAGGGTAGCTAATGTTATCCCACTTTTTAAGAAATCGGGGAATTATAGACCAGTTAGCTTGACATCGGTGGTGGGGTAGATGCCGGAGTCAATTATTAAAGATGTAATAACAGTGCATTTGGATAACAGTAACAGGATCGGTCCGTCAGCAAGGGTAAATCTTGCTTGACTAATCTTCTGGAATTTTTTGAGGATGTAACAAGTAAAATGGATAAGGGAAAGCCAGTGGATATAGTGTACATCGACTTTCAGAGAGCCTTTGATAAGGTCCCACACAGAAGATTTGTGGGCAGAATTAGAGCACATGGTATTAGGGGTAGGGTATTGACATGGATAGAAAATTGGTTGGCAGACAGGGAACAAAGAGTAGGAATTAACGGGTCTCTTTCAGAATGGCAGGTAGTGACTAGTGGGGTGCCGTGAGGCTCGGTGCTGGGACCACCGTTGTTTACAATATAAATTATTTAGATGAAGGAATTAAAAGTAACATTAGCAAATTTGCAGGTGACACAAAGCTGGTTGGCAGTGTGAACTGTGAAGAGGATGCTATGAGAATGCAGGGTGACTTGGATCGGTTGAGAGAGTGGGCTAAATGTGAAGGTTATAATGTGGATAAAAGTGAGGTTATCCACTTTGGTGGCAAGACCAAGAAGGCAGATTATTATCTAAATGCTGTCATATTAGGAAAAGGGGAAGTACAACGAGACCTGGGTGTCCTTGTGCATCAGTCACTGAAAGTAAGCAGGCAATGAAGAAAGCGATTGGCATGTTGGCCTTCATGACAGCAAAGAGGCCCTTCTGCAATTGTACATGGCCTTGGTGAGACCACACCTGGAGTATTGTGTGCAGTTGTGGTCTACTAATTTGAGGAAGGGCATTCTTGCTATTGAGAGAGTGCAGCATAGGCTTACAAGGTTAATTCCCGGGATGACAGGACTATCATATGAAGAAAGCATGGAACGACTGGGCTTGTATTCACTGGAATTTAGAAGGATGAGAGGTGATCTTGTAGAGACATACAGTGCTCTCCATAATGTTTGGGACAAAGACCCATCATTTATCTATTTGCCTTTATACTCCACAATTTCAGATTTGTAATAGAAAAAAATCACATGTTGTTGAAGTGCACAATGTCAGATTTTAATAAAGGCCATTTTTATACATTTTGGTTTCACCATGTAGAAATTACATCTGTGTTTATACATAGTACCCCCCCCCCCCCCCCCCATTCCAGGGCACCATAATGTTTGGGACACAGCAATGTCATTTAAATGAAAGTAGTCATGTTTAGTATTTTGTTGCATATCCTTTGCATTCAATGACTGCTTGAAGTCTGTGATTCATGGACATCACCAGTTGCTGGGTGTCTTCTCTGGTGATGCTCTGCCAGGCCTGTATTGCAACTGTCTTAACCTTATGCCTGTTTTGGGGGCTAGTCCCCTTCAGTTTTCTCTTCAGCATATAAAAGGCATGCTCAATTGGGTTCAGATCCGGTGATTGACTTGGCCACTCAAGAATTTACCCTTTTTTTAGCTTTGAAAAACTCCTTTGTTGCTTCAGCAGTATGTTTGGGATCATTGTCTTGCTGTAGAATGAACCACCTGAGGCATTTGTTTGAACTTGAGCAGATAGGATGTGTCTATACACTTCAGAATTCATTATGCTACTACCATCAGCAGTTGTATCATCAATGAAGATAAGTGAGCCAGTACCTTCAGCAGCCATACATGCCCAGGCCTTAACACCCCTGCCACCGTGTTTCACAGATGAGGTGGTATGCTTTGGATCTTGGGCAGTTCCTTCTCTCCTTCATACTTTGCTCTTGCCATCACTCTGATATAAGTTAATCTTCGTCACATCTGTCCACAAGACCTTTTTCCAGAACTGTGGTTGCTCTTTTAAGTACTTCTT
The DNA here is from genome assembly GCF_028641065.1 of Leucoraja erinaceus. Lineage (NCBI taxonomy): Eukaryota > Metazoa > Chordata > Chondrichthyes > Rajiformes > Rajidae > Leucoraja > Leucoraja erinaceus. The sequence continues at coordinate 67,806,610 of NC_073385.1, read as the reverse complement.
GGCAAACTGTAACCTGGCCATCCTCTTTTGCGGCTAAACAGTGGATTGCATCTTGCAGTGTAGCCTCTGTATTTCTGTTCATGAAGTCTTCTGCGGACAATGATCATTGACAAATCCACACCTGACTCCTGAAGAGTGGTTCTGATCTGTCGGACAGGTGTTTGGGGATTTTTCTTTATTATGGGGAGAATTCTTCTGTCATCAGCTGTGGAGGTCTTCCTTGGCCTGCCAGTCCCTATGCGATTAGTAAGCTCACCAGTCTCATAATGGCTTTGTTGACTTTCATTGGCACAACTTTGGTCCTCATGTTGATAAACAGCAATAAAAGTTGGAAAGACTAGGTGCTGAGAGCTCTCTTATACCTGCATGAAGGAGGCAATTAAACACACCTGAGCAATTACAAACACCTGTGAAGCCATGTGTCCCAAACATTATGGTGCCCTGAAATGGGGTGGACTATGTATAAACACAGTTGTAATTTCTACATGGTGAAACCAAAATGTATACAAATGGCCTTTATTGAAATCTGACAATGTGCATTTTAACAACATGTGATATTTTCTATCAGAAATCTCATTGTGGAGTACAGAGGCAAATAAATAAATGATGGCTTTTTGACCCAAACATTATGGAGGGCACTGTATAAAATTATTCAGGGATTGGACATGCTAGATGCAGGAAACGTGTTCCCGATGTTGGGGGAGTCCAGAAACAGGGGGCACTGTTTAAGAATAAGGGGTAGGCCATTTAGAACGGAGATGAGGAAACACTTTTCCACCCAGAGAGTTGTGAATTTGTGGAATTCTCTGCCTCAAAAGGCAGTGGAGGCAGATTCACTGGATGCATTCAAAAGAGAGTTAGATACGTCTTTGGGCTAGTGGAATCAATGGATATGAGGAGATGGCAGGAACGGGGCAGTTATTGTGGATGATCAGCCATGATCACATTGAATGACGGTGCGGACACGACGGGCCGAATGGCCTACTCCCGCACCTATTTTCTATGTATCTATGTAAGATTGGATAGTCTGATACTTTTTTTCTTTGGGGGGCTGAGGGGGTGACTTTATCGATGCGTACAAGATCATGAGGGGCATGGATAAAGTGAACACTTAGTCTTTTTCACAGGGTAGCAGATTCTAGAACTAGAGGCTTAAGGTGTAAGGGGAAAGTTTTCAAAAGGGACCTTAGGAGTACAATCATATCTGGAATGAGCTTTCAAATTAAGCTGTAGAACTAGATACAATTATGACTTTTAAAGGCATTTGAACAGATATATAGGAGAGGTTTAAGGGGCCATGGGCCAAATGCAGGCAAATGGGACCATCCCAGTATGCCAACTTGGTCGACAAGGTGGACCGAAGGGCCTGGTTCCATGCTGTATATGGCTCTATGACTATCAGGTGATGTGAGACAAATCACCTGTTTGTTGACATATGGATCAACATAGCCCTGTTCTCAGTAGGGAATGGCTGCACTATATCTGCCAACTAACCAACACCAATCCCCACAGGACCATTCCTTCATTCCTGATCATGTGGTGATGAGATCACCATGACTTCCATTTCTGCAGAATCGCCATTGGTGGATTGAATTCAACTGGTGTCTAACACAAGTACGCAGCAGTGGGGAAGGCAGGGGTTTGTCCCAGGTTCCCAGCACAATGGTATTGTCAAAATGCTTCTCCTGCAGCATGAATACCATATCACACTTACAGCTATGCAATCCATCCTGACCACTGGCTATAGTACTGGTGTATAAATGAATGAAACTGGTTTTTAACGGTGTTACTGTGTTTTCTTTCCTAATGTAACAGGACTTAAACAAGCATTGGAAACTGTAAACGACTATAATCCTCTGATGAAGGATTTCCCGTTGAATGATTTGCTGTCTGCAACTGAACTGGATAAAATCAGACAAGCTCTTGTTGCAATCTTCACACACTTGCGAAAAATCAGAAACACAAAATACCCTATTCAACGAGCCTTGAGATTAGTGGAAGCAATTTCAAGAGATCTGAGCTCCCAGTTGCTGAAAGTCTTGGGAACGCGAAAACTGATGCATGTTGCTTATGAAGAATTTGAGAAGGTAGCTTGAGACTTAAGACGTTTTGATTTCTGTTTTTGTTTTGCATTATCATACAATTCAAGTTTTTTTTAAACTTAGGCGTGTAATCTCAGCTAGAGTATTATATTGAAGTTGAGATTGAGTTTTATTTAGAGTGTTTTGTTTTTCAGGTGATGGTGGCATGTTTTGAAGTCTTCCAGACTTGGGATGACGAGTATGAGAAACTTCAGGTTTTGCTTCGAGATATTGTGAAAAGAAAGCGTGAAGAGAATCTTAAGATGGTTTGGCGAATCAATCCTGCTCATCGCAGGCTGCAGGCTCGCCTTGACCAAATGAGAAAGTTCAGACGACAGCATGAACAGCTGAGGGCTGTCATTGTCCGAGTTCTTCGACCCCAGGTAATTCACAGAGTTAAGCAGCAGTAGCTGCAGTTGGATGCAGTCTGTTTGCTGTAATAGCATCGCACTGTTACAACCATGTTCATCATTCTCGTTATTACCAGACGTGATTGACCACAAATGCAGGGATTCTTTTGAAAATAACTAACGATTAATGGGCCACGTCTGACACATTTCCAGATCAACATAATTGGCAGTTTGGTGTGGTGCTTCAATGACCAGTGAACCACTAAACATCCACTTTCCAGCAAGACTAATCTCCTCACTCACCTTCCACCACAATGCAAAGAGCTGGACCTCTTGGCTTTTACTTTGGGTAGCCTGCACATCTAGTGATCCAGCCTCTGCCACAGCTCATTGCACTTGGACCTCTAAATAGTGTGAGGTCTTGAATAACAGGTGCAGGTTTCTACCAGGTTAGATACCTGTAGAAGGTACACAAAAATACTGGAGAAACTCAGCGGGTGCAGCAGCATCTAGGATGCAGGAGCGAAGGAAATAGGCAACGTTTTGAGCCGAAACCCTTCTTCAGACACCTGTACCTGTAGAGCTGCATCATACAGTAATAACAAAGGCTTTAGAACTTTTAAAAATACTAAACTGAAGTATAATTTAGGGAGCCTTCATTGAAAGGAATTGTACATGTAAAATTAAGTCCTGCATCTAGACTCTAGACTGTTTTTGTAATATGGATACTTCCATTGTTGTAAAGAACAATAGAAATCAATGTCAAATTAAATTGGCGAGTTTCATGATAAGTAATATGCCTCCAGGATCTGTAATGGGGAGAGTCATGTCAGATACTAAGGATAAGATTAGCTGGAGTTCAGAATCGGGAAGGTGTGGGGGGTTGTGAACCCAACCATCCGCAGGAAAAATCAGGATGTCACTTTTACGGTGCTGCTCCAAGGCCGATTGAAAGATGTGGTTTATTGCAGTGGTCAGTATGGGTCCACCATGGGACACCCAGCACCCAATCCTCACACACAGACTAGCACATCCAGCAGGTTGAATTCCTCTGTCGTATTGATGTACTGGATTTGGTTGGGGGTTCAGCAGCATTGAGAAGGCTTTGTAGTTTACTGCCATGGCATTTGGCTGATGGATGTTTTGTTGGGTGATCCAACCCCTTGTGTGCATACATCCAAGTTTAAACTAACAGGAAAAACACACACACACTTTTTATTTGTAGGAAGGAACTGCAGATGCTGGTTTAAATCAAAAATAGACACAAAATGCTGGAGTAACTCAGAGGGACAGGCAGCATCACTGGAGAGCTTTTTATTTACCGTGACTATTTAATAAGGACTTTTTATTTTGCTTGTCTGTTCTGTGAATCTGTGGAATTCTTTGCCACAGAAGGCTGTGGAGGCCAAGTCAATTGATATTTTTAAGGCAGAGATAGCTGGATTCTTGATTAGTACGGGTGTCAGGGATTATAGGAAGAAGGCAGGAGAATGGGGTTAGGAGGGAGAGGTAGATCAGCCACGATTGAATGGTGGAGTAGACTTGATGGGCCGAAGTGCCTAATTCCGCTCCTATCACTTATGATCTTGTTCAGAATTTATGATGTTAATTCTCCCCCAAGATATTGAATATTACATTGTTTTGTCTGTTGAAAATCTGTTGTAAAATTAAGAGAAGAGGACTGAGAAGGGGAAAAATAGTGACCATTAGAGAAACAAGTAACATTTGAACTGAAAAACTTGGCCAAATTTCAGGTTCTCCAGTCATAGTTCTGCTAAACTGAAAAGTGAAATCAGCCCTGAATAACTTCCCACAACATAACACAAATATGTTTATTTTGTGTTTTCAGCAGAAATGTGATAATTAAGGTACCACCAGTTAATTAAAGTTCTGGCTTAATCTACTTTTGAATCATATTCATCCATTGAATTGCTTTTATATATTTTGAATATTATCCCTTCCATCGGGCAGCAAAATTCCTCTCTGTGTTTTTGACATAGCATTGTATCTAATTTTTTTAACTTGTTATTTCCTAATTAAAGAATGATGATTGTATTACTTTCCCTGTTTCAACTTGTACAGGTAACTGCCATCGCACAGCAATCCCAGGGGGAAGGGCCTGAGCCGCAGGACATGAAAGTAGCAGAAGTCTTATTCGATGCAGCCGATGCAAATGCTATTGAAGAAGTAAACCTTGCTTATGAAAATGTCAAGGAGGTTGATGGATTGGATGTTTCCAAAGAAGGAACTGAAGCTTGGGAAGCGGCACTCAAGCGCTACGATGAGCGTATCGACAGAGTGGAAACGCGCATTACAGCCCGGCTCCGAGACCAGCTTGGCACTGCGAAAAATGCCAATGAAATGTTCAGAATATTTTCCCGATTCAATGCCCTCTTTGTTCGTCCACACATTCGAGGTGCGATTCGTGAATATCAAACGCAGCTCATCCAGCGAGTGAAAGATGACATTGAAGCCTTGCACGACAAGTTCAAAGTGCAGTACCCACAGAGTCAAGCTTGTAAGATGAGTCATGTCCGTGACTTGCCTCCTGTTTCCGGCTCTATTATTTGGGCAAAACAGATTGACCGACAACTCACGGCCTACATGAAGCGTGTGGAAGATGTCCTTGGAAAGGGTTGGGAGAATCATGTAGAAGGACAAAAACTAAAACAAGATGGTGACAGCTTTCGCATGAAGCTCAACACACAAGAGATCTTTGACGACTGGGCAAGAAAGGTCCAACAGCGCAACCTGGGTGTGTCTGGTCGTATCTTCACCATAGAAAGCACTCGTACTCGTGGCCGCAGTGGGAATGTCCTGAAGTTGAAAGTCAACTTTCTGCCTGAGATTATCACACTTTCCAAAGAAGTCCGCAATCTTAAGTGGCTTGGGTTCCGCGTTCCGCTCGCAATTGTAAACAAGGCTCACCAAGCAAACCAGCTGTATCCATTTGCAATTTCTCTGATTGAAAGTGTTCGTACCTATGAGAGGACATGCGAGAAGGTAGAAGAGAGAATCTCAATATCCCTTTTGGTTGCTGGCCTGAAAAGAGAAGTTCAAGGATTGATAGCTGAAGGAATTGCATTAGTCTGGGAATCATACAAATTGGATCCTTACGTCCAACGCTTGGCAGAGAGTGTTTTCAGCTTCCAGGAAAAGGTTTGTGCGCGTTTAACAGTTCTTCTTTTTGCATGAGTGTAATTGAGTTGCTGATTGGGCACGGACTGACTCTGGGAATCCCCGACCTACATCTTCTAAATGGAGAATCTCACAAAGAATTGCATGCCTAGTTTTAACAGTGGGGATCAATGCAGGTTATTTTTAAGAGTGGAAGGAGAGCACAACATCCCAAAATGTCCACATATTTGCATCAACAAGCCCATCTACATGAATTTAAAGATCTCACATAGGACACTGCAGCCACCCCAATAACCACCGAAGTGGTGGGAGATTGATTTGCCTCTGAATACAGCTAATTATTTGGTTTCACTCTTTTCGGCTCTTTTTTCTCCATTCTTTCTTTTGATGTCGAAATTTTAGCTGAATAATGTTCGTTCTGGCCAGAATTTGAATATCGTATTCAAAAAATGAAAAGGGTGCTGCAGAAAAGCAATTTGGTGAATGTAGTAATGATGGTTGTTTCAATGCTTCAGGTGGATGATCTGCTGATCATTGAAGAGAAGATAGACCTTGAAGTTCGTTCATTGGAAACCTGCGCCTACGATCACAAAATATTTTCTGAAATCTTGAACCGTGTTCAGAAAGCAGTCGATGATTTGAACCTCCATTCGTACTCCAATTTGTCTATCTGGGTGAATAAGCTGGATATTGAGGTAAGAGCTGCCAAAAGCACCAGATGCTGCTGGGATTGTTGTTTTGATTTGAGAATTTACTAGTTCACTTGTTCTTGTAGATTGAAAGGATCCTGGGAGTGCGGTTGCAGGCTGGTTTAAAAGCGTGGACATTGGTTCTATTTGGACATGCCGACGACAAAGCTGATGTTGATATGGATACCGATGCACCACAGACCAGCCATAAGCCTGGAGGCGAGCCAAAGATCAGGGTGAGATGTCTCTGCCCTGGCTACCTTTTAGCTAATGCATTGAATGTAATGTGCAGGAATGAACTTCAGATGCTGGTTTCAACTGAAGATAGACACAAAATGCTGGAGTAACTCAGCGGGACAGGCAGCATCTCTGGAGAGAAGGAATGGGTGACGCTTCGGGTCCAGACCCTTCCTCCGACTGGACAACTGAATGTAATGTTGGAGATAAGAAATACTTTTACTTTGGACTAAATTCCAAGCAGGATTAAATTTGAAGTTCATTAAATTGCAAAACAAAAGTGACATGAGTATTTTAAGAGTTTGAAGATTGTAAGAAATGTAGTAATGTTCATTACTAGAATCCCTTCCATAGGGGGGATCAGTGCATCTATGAGGTTAGATTCGGAGGTAATGTTAGGGCTTTCCTCTTTAATTTTTATGCAAGTAGTCAAAAGAAACACATCCAAATTAAGGCTGAAAAAATAAAATTGAAGGAGCCTCTTCTTCTCCAGAATCCTAGTTTAGTATAATGATACTGCGTGGATATCGGCACTTAGACCCAACGAGTCTGCACCGACCAATGATCACCCGTAGACAAGTTCCATCCGGGACACCATGGACAATTTACAGAAGCCAATTAACCTACACACCTGAATGTTTTATCACGGACACGGAAATAGAAACAGTTGAGGAATTCACAAAGTTAAAAAATAGAGCTTCTTGAAAAAGAATGAAGGCAGCTGAACAAAATAGAAAGTGACCCTCTATGATTATGGGTTGCTAAAGGAAGTCCATTATATTAGCTTACCGGACCATGGAAGCAGTTGGGGAATAAAGCTGAGAGCAGTGGTGAACTGTTGCTTTACAAACTGCAAAGTATAGAAACATAGAAATTAGGTGCAGGAGTAGGCCATTCGGCCCTTCGAGCCTGCACCGCCATTCAATATGATCATGGCTGATCATCCAACTCAGTATCCCGTACCTGCCTTCTCTCCATACCCTCTGATCCCCTTAGCCACAAGGGCCACATCTAACTCCCTCTTAAATATAGCCAATGAACTGGCCTCGACTACCCTCTGCGGCAGAGAGTTCCAGAGACTCACCACTCTCTGTGTGAAAAAAGTTCTTCTCATCTCGGTTTTAAAGGATTCCCCCCCTTATCCTTAAGCTGTGACCCCTTGTCCTGGACTTCCCCAACATCAGGAGCAATCTTCCTGCATCTAGCCTGACCAACCCCTTAAGAATTTTGTAAGTTTCTATAAGATCCCCTCTCAATCTCCTAAATTCTAGAGAGTATAAACCAAGTCTATCCAGTCTTTCTTCATAAGACAGTCCTGACATCCCAGGAATCAGTCTGGTGAACCTTCTCTGCACTCCCTCTATGGCAATAATGTCCTTCCTCAGATTTGGAGACCAAAACTGTAACGCAATACTCCAGGTGTGGTCTCACCAAGACCCTGTACAACTGCAGTAGAACCTCCCTGCTCCTATACTCAAATTATTTTGCTATGAAAGCTAACATACCATTCGCTTTCTTCACTGCCTGCTGCACCTGCATGCCTACTTTCAATGACTGGTGTACCATGACACCCAGGTCTCGCTGCATCTCCCCTTTTCCTAGTCGGCCACCATTTAGATAATAGTCTGCTTTCCTGTTTTTGCCACCAAAATGGATAACCTCACATTTATCCACATTATACTGCATCTGCCAAACATTTGCCCACTCACCCAGCCTATCCAAGTCACTTTGCAGTCTCCTAGCATCCTCCTCACAGCTAACACTGCCCCCCAGCTTAGTGTCATCCGCAAACTTGGAGATATTGCCTTCAATTCCCTCATCCAGATCATTAATATATATTGTAAATAGCTGGGGTCCCAGCACTGAGCCTTGCGGTACCCCACTAGTCACTGCCTGCCATTGTGAAAAGGACCCGTTTACTCCTACTCTTTGCTTCCTGTTTGCCAGCCAGTTCTCTATCCACATCAATACTGAACCCCCAATGCCGTGTACTTTAAGTTTGTATACTAATCTCTTATGTGGGACCTTGTCGAAAGCCTTCTGGAAGTCCAGATACACCACATCCACTGGTTCTCCCCTATCCACGCTACTAGTTACATCCTCGAAATCTTTTTAATAAGAAGTGTCTTCAAAGACAATTTAAGGTAATTTGTGGAGACCCTGTGTAGTGGCCAGAAGCTGTAATCTGGAATGCAATGCTTGAAATAGTGTAGAAGTAAATTCAGATAATTATTTTCAGAAAAGAATTGTGCAAGTTCTTGAAAAATAAGACAAAATCTTAGGAACGTGTTGGAGAATGGACTGAATAGTTCAGAGATGACATAGCCACACAATTGCCACCAATGCTTGGTTCCACCATTTAGCAGATGTTTTACTTGGAATTTGCTTTCATTGGGAGGATGATCTGAATAGCCTTTACAGTGCCCTCCATGTTTGGGACAGACCCATCATTTATTTATTTGCCTCTGTACTTCACAATTTGAGATTTGTAATAGAAAAAAATCATATGTGGTTAAAGTGCACATTGTCACATTTTATTAAAGGCCATTTTTATACATTTTGGTTTCACCATGTAGAAATTACAGCTGCATTTATACCTAGTTCCCCCATTTCAGAGCACCATAAGGTTTGGGACACATGGCTTCACAGTTTGTAATTGCACAGGTGTGTTTATGCGGGTATAAGAGAGCTCTCAGCACCTAGTCTTTCATCCAGTCTTTCCATCACCTTTGGAAACTTTTATTGCTGTTTATCAACATGACGACCAAAGTTGTGCCAATGAAGGTCAAAGAAGCCATTATGAGACTGAGAAACAAGAATTAAACTGTTAAGAGACATCAGCCAAACCTTAGGCTTACCAAAATCAACTGTTTGGAACATCGGTAGGAGAAAGAGAGCACTGGTGAGCTTACTAATCGCAAAGGACTGGCAGGCCAAGGAAGACCTTCGCAGCTGATGAAAGAAAAATCCCCAAACACCTGTCCGACAGATCAGAAACACTCTTCAGGATTCCGGTGTGGATTTGTCAATGACCACTGTCCGCAGAAGACTTCATGAACAGAAATACAGAGTCTACACTGGATGATGCAAACCACTGGTTAGCCGCAAAAATAGGATGGTCAGGTTACAGTTTGCCAAGAAGTACTTAAAAGAACAACCACAGTTCTGGAAAAAAGGTCTTGTGGACAATGAGACGAAGATTAACTTATATCAGAGCACGATATAAGGCAAGAGGAAAGAATGGAGGAAAGAAGGAACTGCCCAAGATCCAAAGCATACCACCTCATCTGTGAAACACAGCGGTGGGGGTGTTATGGCCTGGGCATGTACGGCTGCTGAAGGTACTGGCTCACTTATCTTCATTGATGATACAACTGCTGATGGTAGTAGCGTAATGAATTCTGAAGTGAATAGGCACCTATCTGCTCAAGTTCAAACAAATGTCTCAGAACTCATTGGCCGGCGGCTCATTCTACAGCAAGACAATGATCCCAAACATACTGCTAAAACAACAAAGGAATTTTTCTAAGCCAAAAAAATGGTCAATTCGTGAGTGGTCTAGTCAAATCACCTGATCTGAATCCAATTGAGCATGCCTTTTATATGCTGAAGAGAAAACTGAAGACGGACTAGGCCCCAAAACAAGCATAAGCTAAAGATGGCTGCAATACAGGCCTGGCAGAGCATCACCAGAGAAGACACCCAACAATTGGTGATGTCCATGAATTGCAAACTTCAAGCAGTCATTGCATGCAAAGGATATGCAACAAAATACTAAACATGACTACCTTCATTTACATGACATTTCTGTGTCCCAAACATTATGGTGCCCTGAAATGGGGGGACTATGTATAAACACTGCTGTAATTTATACATGGTGAAAACAAAACATATTCAGTTGTGCTGCAGCAAGTAAGAATTTCACTGTCCCATCCGGGACATATGACAATAAAACACTCTTGTGTCCCAAACATTATGGTGCCCTGAAATGGGGGGACTATGTATAAACACTTGTAATTTCTACATGGTGAAACCAAAATGTATAAAAATAGCCTTTATTAAAATCTGACAATGTGCACTTTAACCACGTGTGATTTTTTTCTATTACAAATCTCAAATTGTGGAGTACAGAGGCAAATAACTAAATTATCGGTCTTTGTCCCAAATATTATGGAGGGCACTGTATGTTGCATTGATATTTAAGATTACCATTCTTGTTCAAAGACTATCCAACTTGGATGCAATGCATATCTTCTATAACAAGTGATCTACATTTCAATGTGGAACCCATTATTTGAAGGAATTGTTAAATGTGCCACCAATTTGTGTCAGTGTGTTACAATGGAATAGGATAAGTGGTCACCCAATAACAATACTTTTTTTTCCTGAGTGTATTTAAAAATATTATTTTTCATCCTCCTTTGTAGAATATAGTTCATGAGCTTCATATTACAAATCAAGTAATCTATTTACATCCACCAATTGAAGACTGCAGATACAAACTCTACCAAGAGCTGTTCAGCTGGAAAATGATTATCCTAACACTTCCTAGGATTCAGAGTCAGCGATATCAGGTAAGGAAAGTGGTAATTGCTATGATTGCTTGCATTCTTAATGTTTTAGTACTTTATGCAAGTAACCAGATATGCAAAATTTGACGTTGTATGTGTGAATTCATATCATTTGTTATTGCCAAATTACAAAATCATTGAAGAGTAGTATGTTTTATCAATTTTAATGAAAACTTCACTCAATATGCAGTATGCAGCAGGGAAGAGGCCAATTTCACATGAACATTGAAGTTATGATTTGGGGTGATACCACTGGATAGAAGATTGAAAATAGGAGTTAATGTTTTAATAATTGTAAAACTAGAACAAACAAAGGGTTATGTTTTAATTAGCTCGAGGCCCACGACCGAGGAATAACTAAGGGAAGGACTTGAACTTTATTTCGCCTTCCATCACAGTGAGGAATGTGTAAGAGTCACTGTGGTGGATGTTCATGTTAAAATGTGTTTTTGAAGTGATCTGTTGCTTTTAATTGTATGACTGACCTGGCCAGTGAAATTCCTCGTATATTGCAAAACATACTTGGAGAATAAAGTGTGATACTGATTCTGAAATAGATAGAGACAGTCTTATTGCAGACAAATGGAGTTAGTGCAAAATGGGGGGAAAGAAGGTTGGCGTGGATGTGTTGATCCGAAAGACCACTTTCTACGCAGTACACTTTTATGATTTGGAGGAAAGCTATACTATCATACTGCAAACTCCACCCTGACTGCACAAAGGGCCAGGATTGACCCTAGCTTGCTGGAGCTATGAAGAAGCAGCTCGACTAGCTGTGCCACCTCTAGAGTCATACAGCATAAAATTAAGCTTTTCAGCCCACGGCAGCTACACTGGCCATTGTGCCTATTTATACTTCTCCCACTTTCCTGCATTATAATCTATGCCTTTCCTTTCACAATTAGGTTGGTTTTCAATATGAACTATCTGAAGAGGAGAAATTCTACAGAAATGCACTGACAAGAATGCCAGACGGACCAGCTGCTTTGGAGGAAGCTCATGAAGCTGTTATGGGAATTGTTAGAGAAGTTGAAAAATATGTCAAGGTAAGCATTTTGAAAATACTTTGGGGGTTTGTTTTGGAGAAAACCTTGATCAAATTGAACCATCACTATTTCAAAGACATTTCCTTAATTCTGGCCTGATAACGGCGAAAAAAATAATACTTAAATTTTGTAAACACACATCGGTCCCTACTGTTAAGATGTGGATTACATCTTCTGACACTACATCTTGAATATATTATACTTGTCCTGGCAGAAAAACCAGATCATTTTTCCCAGACATGGACACCCTTCACCCTTCACCGATTAGTTACAAGGATAGTATGACGCAACACAATTTAGGATTTAAATCTAACTATGGATTGGGTGGGGAGGGACCAGAGCCAGGTATATCAACACTTCTCTCTCTCTCTTCTTTTTGTTCTGTTTTTTTCTTTTTTCTTTCTTTCCATTACCCACTCTTTGGCTACACTGCTTTGGTTGTCTAGGGGTTCTATCTTTGCACATCTCACTTTTTCTCTTTCTTGGCCTTTTCTTTTCCTCGAACTCAATGCTTAAAAAGTCAAAATTGAAGCTGTACAATAACTATATAATTTTATATGCCATTTGTTCTACTCTTGTACATTTGCTTCTAATAAATAAAAATTTTTTTTTTAAACGTTTAAAAAAAAAACTTGATCAAATTGATCGTAATCTGTTTGTCTTTTTCCTGGTCAGGTTTGGCTTCAGTACCAATGTCTGTGGGATATGCAACCTGAAAACATCTACAACAGGCTGGAAGATGATCTAAACAAATGGCAGGCACTGCTTGTCCAAATTAGAAAGGCCAGAGGAACGTTTGACAATGCCGAGACTAAAAAGGATTTTGGCCCTGTTGTTATTGATTATGGAAAAGTAAGAGTTTAAAAAAAAATTATTTTTAATTTTATTTGAACATCACAAATATGACTCCAGTATGAAGGTTGATTTGATTGTGTTTGATCCACTTTCCTGCTTGTTTCCTGTAATAGAAAAACTTACCTTGGGCATGAATATATTCATTGACTCGGCTTCCAGCTCTGTAAAGAATTCAAGAGATTCACAAGAGGTTTCCACCCGATCCTCAGCTTGAAGAGATTTCTCCTAAATTTTCTCTTAAATAAGCACCCCCTCCTTATCCTGAAACTATGCCGAGTGGTTCTTGATTCCATACCACTCCCAAAACAATCCCCATGGAATAGAAACATAGAAATTAGGTGCAGGAGTAGGCCATTCGGCCCTTCGAGCCTGCACCGCCATTCAATATGATCATGGCTGATCATCCAACTCAGTATCCCGTACCTGCCTGAGGCAGATGGATAAGAGAGAGAAATATACTGTTGGTGTCTGCGATGTCACCTCATTCTTTTATGTGTCAACAAAATTATCTCAAAATTGAGTACAGGTTCAGCCTGCTCAGTTCTTTCACAAGGCAACTCCATCCCAGAGAATGTTGTTTGACCTGCCTCTAATGCAAGATGCTCCCTTGAATATAGGGATCAAAACCAGACACAGAGCTCCAAATGTGGTCTCTCCCAACATGCCGCAATTGTAGCAAGACTTGTATCTTTCCACGACTTTTTAATTACTGCACTTTTTTCCTTCCATATTCAAGGACATTCGGATTCCTCCACACAACACCATTCGTTTAGGCAATATTCTGTTTTTTCCTATCAAAGTGGAGAATTGCTCATTCCATTCATGCAAAGCTTTAATTTGCCTGTGTATTGGACTAACTTTTAAGGCAAAATAATCACTCAATGGTGTGATTATACCCCTGCTGAGTCAGAGAATGATACAGCAAGGAAATAGGTCCTTCGACCCAACATGTCCCAACTATACCAGTCCCACCTGTCCCCGTTTGGTCCATATCCTTCTAAAATGTCCTATCCGTGTACCTGTCTAACTGTTTCTTAAACGTTGGGATAGTCCCAGCCTCAACTACCTCATCTGGCAGCTTGTTCCATACACCCACCACCCTTTGTGTGAAAAGGTTACCCCTCAGATTCCTATTAAATCTTTTTCCCTTTACCTTAAAACATATGTCCTCTGGTCCTCGATTCCCCTACTCTTGGCAAGAGATTCTGGACATCTACCCAATCTATTCCTCTCATGATTTTATACACCTCTATAAGATCACCCCTCATCCACCTGTGTTCCAAGGAATAGAGTCCCAGCCTACTCAACCTCTCCCTATAGCTCAGCCCCCTTAGTCCTGGCAACATCCCCGTAAATCTTCTCTGTATCTTTTCCAGCTTGACAACATCTTTCCTATAACATGATGCCCAGAACTGTAGGTACTTGTGATTTTTAACGTTAATGTGTCATGAATGGTGCTCTAAAACCTCTTTATTTGCTTCAAGGTGCAATCAAAAGTGAATCTAAAATATGATTCTTGGCATAAAGAGGTTCTCAGCAAATTTGGGCAGATGCTTGGTCAGAACATGCAGGAGTTCCATTCACAGATTTCAAAGGTAAGGAGGATGAGTTTTAGTGTAATGTGTGTTGTATTTGTACAGTTAGGACCAGTATTGACCAGTGCAAATGACCCTTTCGATATTGATTTCTTAATCAGTCTCGTCAAGAATTGGAGCAGCATTCGGTGGATACAGCGAGTACTTCAGATGCTGTGACCTTCATCACATATGTGCAGTCGCTGAAACGCAAGATCAAGCAGTTTGAGAAACAAGTCGACGTGAGTATCAAGATACAACTTTTTTTAAACGTAAAACTGGTTCTCCCTGTCATATTTTGCTACTTATATTTGTATGTTGCCTTGATTATTTTCTTTGGGCTTCATCTGCTGCTTTCTTTTATTTTGGATGAATGCTGAAACGTTCATAGTCAAGTCGGAAAATAATGGTCCAGAATTTGAGCACAAAGGACCAAAAGAGTGCCTCCCACCACTTCTGTAACCTGACTTTCTTTTACCCCAACCACTGCCTTTTGGATGGACCAGGTATCTTGACCTGGGCCACCTTTCCATTCCAACGCAGCCATTCCCAGCAAAGCTACCAAGTCCCATCCCTGTGACATTGCCTGACTGCTGCGCACTCATCCATATTGATTGCCACCATAACCATATAACAATTACAGCACGGAAACAGGCCATCTCGGCCCTTCTAACCCGTGCCGAACACGTACTCTCCCCTAGTCCCATATACCTGCGCTCAGACCATAACCCTCCATTCCTTTCCCGTCCGTATAACTATTCAATTTATTTTTAAATGATAAAATGGAACCTGCCTCCACCACTTCCACTGGAAGTTCATTCCCAAGAGGTTGTACCTGTTTTCAAGAGGTACATCCACTGTGGTCCCCTGCACTCTTTCCTGTAGAAAGCTGGAAATGCTTGCATTGCTGGAAATGCTTGCAAATTTATAGTATGTTCTTTCGATTAAAGTAGGATTTCAATTTTACTTTTGATGTCATACGGTAATTTTGCACTTTTAAATGTAATACTTCTGGCTATATTAAATCTTAAATCCACTTTCTTTTTTGATCACTATACAATGTTTAAAATTAGCTACTTTTAAGATCTCTTAAATTGTGAGCATTGCTCGTGTTTCAGGTAAAATAAATATTACGTCGTTTTTTTGTAAAGTAGTTCTTTTTTTTCTCGCTCTAGCTTTATCGCAATGGCCAGCGTTTGCTGGAAAAACAGCGATTCCAGTTTCCTCCATCTTGGCTGTACATTGACAATATTGATGGGGAATGGGGTGCTTTCAATGACATCATGCGTAGAAAGGACAGTGCTATCCAGCAGCAGGTGGCGAACCTACAGATGAAGATTGTTCAGGAAGATCGTGCCGTGGAAAGCCGCACCACTGATCTCCTGGGTGAATGGGAGAAAACAAAACCTGTGGCTGTGAGTAAACACTCTCTATATTTCAAGCCTTTTATTAGACACTAGACCAAGTGCAGAGATTCCACCAACACAAGATTCCACCACTCACCCGTTCCCCGAACGTAATATTGCACCACTCACGCATAGCCCCCAACTGCGCAGGCGCGGCTCATTTCTCCTCGCCCTCCTCCTCCTCCTCCTCTTCACCCTCCCTCTTCAATACCTAGAGAGGGAGGGGTGGTAGAGAAGGAGGGGGGTAGAGAGGGAGGGGGGGAGAGAGAGGGTAGAGTGCGGGGGAGGGAGGGTAGAGAGGGCGAGGGAGGAGGGAGAGGGAGAGAGAGAGAGAGGATGGGAGTGAGGGTAGATAGGGAGGGGCATCTCCCTCCCCATCTCCCGCATCCACCCCCCCCCCCCCCCCCCATCTCCCTCCTCCTCATTCCCCTCATCCTCCTCCCCTGGAACGCGGCCTGGTTCTCTTACTCAGCCCAGACCTGGCTGTAGACTCCAGCCGTCAGCTCGGCCACCGTCTGGGCTCCAGTGCAGGCCCCAACTTCATCTCCAGGCTCATCCCTGACCCCGAACCCAGGCTCATCCTTGGTTCCAGCGGCGGATTCTTTCTGGGCCCTGGTCAAGGCCCCATCCCAAGCCCCGGGCTCGGCCCTCACTCCAGCTCCAGCACCAGGCTCAGCTCCAGTCCCCCTCCCCACCAGGTACCGGGCGCCAGTGGCCGTCGCCGCTCCTCGTTCACTGCGAGCGCTGGAATGCCCCCTCTCCCAGAGTGTCCCTTCCTGCCTTGCGAGTGCATTGTGACGTCACTCAGGGTTTTTTTCCGAAATGGGTGAGTTTTTGGGGCTGTTTTTTAAATTTAAAGGATTAATAACTTTGGAAATATAGGTGGGAATGTGACGGTGAAAAATGGGAAGGCTGTGTTTGAAAGAAGATAGGAAAAGCAGATTGACACATCGTGGGTACTGACAAGACAAAGACTTTTAGTTATATAGAGATTTGTTATGCTGAGTTTTTAAAATTTAAATCATACTTTCAGCATTCCCATTTGGATTAAACGTTTGTGGCATTATTCCTACAACTGTGGATATCCCTAAACTTATGAGATGTAAATTGTCTTTTTGTAAGTGTGCCATTCGGTTAGTAACAAAACAAATTACTTTTTAAAATCCTGCCTTTTCTGTCTGTCTAGTCCTTACACTAGGGTGAGAATCAAATGCTGTTGCTTGCATGTTAGTGGACTTCACTGTATGTAATACTGAGTTGTTAAGTGAAGTTACTCTTTGATTGTAGGGGAGCCTGCGGCCAGAGGACGCCCTGCAAGAACTCACTATCTATGAAGGCAAGTTTGGTCGTCTAAAAGATGACAGAGAGAAATGTGCTAAAGCTAAGGAAGCTTTGGAGCTAACCGACACAGGATTGCTCAGTGGCAGCGAAGAACGGGTACAGGTAAATAAATATCTGAAGCCTTGATATTACATCGAGTGAATGATTGCTCAAAATGGTAGAAATATTGTCCAGTTTTTAAAAAGTACTTTATGGGAGGAGCAGATGGCAAGAATGTTCTAGTAAATGCTTGTATTAGTACTGGAGCTAAACAGCATGGAGACAAGCCCTTTGACACAACTGGTTAATGTTGTCCAGCTGAACTAGTCCCATTAGCCTGTGCCTGGCCTACATCCCCACAAACCTTTCTGATCCTTGTACCTGTATTTTAGACATAATTGTACCCATCTCTACCACCTCCTTTGGTAGTTTCCTTAAACACACCGTCCTCTGTGTGAAAAAGCTGTCCCTCTTTCCTTTTTAAATCTTTCCATTCTCATTTGGTGCTGGCTCGAAGGGCCGAATGGCCTCCTCCTGCACCTATTTTTCTGTGTTTCACTTCAAACACATGTCCTTTAATTTTAGACTCTCCTACTCTGAGAGAAAATATATATATGTGCCTCATATCTGTGTACCTCTGTATTTTGTACATCTCTATAAGGTCACCCTTCACCCACGTACGCTCCAGGTAAATGTCCTAGCCTATCCAGCCTCTTGTGATAACCAACATCCTCCAGTCCTGGTAACAGCCTCGTAATTTTTCTTGCGCTCTTTCTGTGAAATCCTTCCTGTGACAGGGCAGTGAGACGGCCCGGTACCTCAAGTATGCCCATACCAACGTGTTTTACAAGGATGTCTCTTTTTAAAAATACCTTGAGGCTGACAATTAGCTGTAACTGCATAAATTACAATTATTATTGAGTTGGGTTATGTAATACTGTTTTTAGTTTGTCAGTCTACTGTTAACTGTTTATATATAAAGCATAATGTTATGTTATTTTATGTTATTGCGTACAGTTTTGGTCTCCTAATCTGAGGAAGGACATTCTTGCCATAGAGGGAGTATAGAGAAGGTTCACCAGACTGATTCCTGGGATGTCAGGACTTTCATATGAAGAAAGACTGGATAGAATCAGCTTGTACTCGCTAGAATTTAGAAGATTGAAGGGGGATCTTATAGAAACTTACAAAATTCTTAAGGGGTTGGACAGGCTAGATGCAGGAAGATTGTTCCCGATGTTGGGGAAGTCCAGAACAAGGGGTCACAGTTTAAGGAGAAAGGGGAAATCTTTTAGGACTGAGATGAGAAAAACATTTTTTACACAAAGAGTGGTGAATCTCTGGAATTCTCTGCCACAGAAGGTAGTTGAGGCCAGTTCATTGGCTATATTTAAGAGTTAGATGTTGCCCTTGTGGCTAAAGGGATCAGAGGGTATGGAGAGAAAGCAGGTACAGGATACTGAGTTGGATGATCAGCCATGATCATATTGAATGGCGGTGCAGGCTCGAATGGCCTACTCCTGCACCTATTTTCTATGTTTCTATTTTCAAGTTTGTTGCACTACAAAATTGAATGCCTGGTTGAGTTGAATTCTAAATGAAAGCTACTGTAGTCTATGTATGTGAAATGTTTTTCTTCTGCTCTGCACATATTTTGATGTGATTATAATGTGTCTTGCATCTCTTCGAAGATGACTTGCCTCAGAGCTACACCACTAAAACTGACTCTACCTTTTACATTAGGTTGCATTAGAAGAACTGCAGGATCTTAAAGGTGTCTGGTCTGAACTTTCCAAAGTGTGGGAGCAAATTGATCAATTGAAAGAACAACCATGGGTCTCAGTACAGCCACGGAAGGTAGATGGCAGTTGTTCCTATTTGTTTTCATTTGATTTGAGATGTTATATACAAATGTAAAGCAACTGCACTAGCAAAGCTACTTAATGAAACCTTAGTGAAATACAGACGTTAATAAGCGAGTTCGGAATTCCGACCGCACGTGCACAGGTCACAAGTGAAAAGCAGTCTTGGCAACAATGGTGCTGCATTGTGTGCAGGCTTGCGTTTCGTTCGTGGTCGGGGTAGTGCCCGACTCTCCGTCGCTGCGGGTACTGTTGAGTTGCTGGTGGGCCGTTCCCGTCACCTCCCCGGTGTTCCGTCCCTGTCCGGACTTGCAGCCAGCGCAGTAGCAGCTGGCTCCAGCTCAGCTCTGCCTGTCCCGCCGGGTTGGCCGGCAGCCCTCCACCTCCACCTCCCCCCCCCTCCCCCCCTCCACAACGAGATCCTGCTGAAGATGGGCAGCCACTGGCCCTGCTCGAAGACTCAGAGCCACTGCTGCTGGAGTCGTCCTGGTCACAGAGAGAGTCTGCGGACGGGCTCCTCCCCCTCCCATGCCCAGCCCCAAGCCCAGATACTGAGCCAGCTCCAACTCCAGGTCGGGGCTGAAGGCCGCCAGCAGTGCGGCACAGTTGAGTGCCGAGCCGGTGGAGGCTGAGCCCAGGCTGGCGTCTGGTGCAAGCGAGGCCGGGGCCCTCGTTCCTCCTCGGGGTTGTGGATGAAGTGTCAGCGGGGCAGAAACCGGTGGTGTGCAAGATACGGCTTGTTACGGGGTGGGGGGGACTGGTGGCGGTTCGGCAGTGCTTGCGGAGCCAGGGAGATGGGTTTGATCCTGGCTGCGGATCTGTGTGTGTGAGCAGCTGCCGAGAGCCGGTCCAGTCTTTCCCTCCCGTCTCCTGCTCGCATCTGCCCTCTATCTTCCCCCTGACAAATACAAACTTGAAAAAAGACAGAAAATCGGACCCAAACTATACTCACTGAATCTACAGCACTAAGTTTGATTTTTATTTATAACGTTTGACCTTTGACAAATCCTTGCGTTTTTCAGAATACCGAACTGGCTTATTAATTGCATAACATTTAAATCCTGCTTGATGTTTGATTTTGGATGGATGCTGAGAATGATTCTACCAGGTCGCATCTTCCCATCCCCACCCCTTTCTACTTGCCACAGAAACCGCTCCCTTTGCAAATTCTTGATTCACTCCCACCCAAACTACCCCCTCACCAGGCACTTTGCACCCACAGAAGATGTAACAGCTCTCCTTATATCTGCATCTTTGCCTCCATCTGAGGACCTCAGCAGACCTCCCAGGTGAGACAGAGCACCTCCTCTAACCTCATCTACCTTCAGTGTTCCTGATGTGACGTCCTTTACCAAGCTTACCAAGACCAAGCTTAAACTCAGTGACCCCATCAGTCAACCCTCACCCTCCCGTGCGCCCCACCTTGACTTACACCTATCTCTCCACCCTCCCATTCCACCTAAACAATTCACACCGCTTTTACCTGTTTCTCACACCTTTTGTCTCTTCACTTTTGGACTTCATCCCTCCCCCCGTCTGTATCCAACCATCACTCGCCAGGCTTTGTCCTGTTCCGGCTTTCGACCCCCCCCCCCCCCCCCCCCCCCCCCCCCCCCCCCCCCCCCCCCCCCCCCCCCCCCCCCCCCCCCCCCCCCCCCCCCCCCCCCCCCCCCCCCCCGCACGTTATCACCAACATCTGCTTGTATCTCCAGAATCCAAACTAACAAGTCATCATTGATCTAACTGGAATAGGTTATTTGGCCCATAAACTCCATGCTACCTGTCAGTGCATCAAACTCCCGTCCGCTATATATCTGGTGATTTCACCTGCAGCCTAGAATATTTTTTTATTCTGACAGGGTACCACGTGTATCACCTGTTCTATCTAAGCATTAGAAAAAAAAAATGTTTGGGAAATTAATTTTCTGATGCAATTTCGGGACCTCACTGATTATAACTTTCAGTTTGTTGATTTTTTCAGTTTCTGCCTGAAATCGGTGGACATTTAGTTTAGTATTAATGTTCAATTGATCTATGCAACATGTAGCTGACCTTTTTACCATTTGCATGACACAGCTTCGTCAGAACTTGGATGGACTGCTTAACCAGCTGAAGAATTTCCCAGCTCGACTGCGTCAGTATGCATCATACGAGTTTGTTCAGAGACTTCTGAAGGGCTACATGAAGGCATGTTTTATAAATGCAACATCACCAATTTTGTGTTATATTTGTAGCACCAAATGAAATAATAATAATTGTAAGTTTGTCTTGTAGATTAACATGTTGGTGATTGAGCTAAAGTCTGAGGCCTTAAAGGACCGTCATTGGAAGCAACTGATGAAACGACTCCATGTCAATTGGGTCGTGTCTGAATTAACCCTTGGTCAGATATGGGATGTGGACTTGCAAAAAAACGAGGCCATTGTTAAAGATGTCCTGCTCGTGGCTCAGGGAGAGATGGCTTTGGAGGAGTTTTTGAAACAGGTTCGTAACTTTGCAATTTGGCTTTTCCTTGGCTTTTAAGTACAAAGGATACAAAGGACATTTATTATCACATACACCAATTGGTGTGGTGAAATTTGACTTGCCATTGCAGCACACGAATAAAGATAAGATGCAACATTAAAGAATTGAACAATAAACATAAAAACACAAGCAGCAAAGTCCAGAATGGAGTAGAATTATAACTTTGCAAGTATTTCAACTTCCTACAGCTTCTGGCTAACGTAACACATTTAACCAAAGTGTTGCCCCGATATCTAACTGGAAAACATTCCCAAAAACTTGTCCTGATCTCAAATTTTAGCTAAATTATATGATTATTATAGATGCTTAATGGCGTTCAACTTTCCAGATATTGCCATCTATGATCTCAATCGTTTAAAATATTTTCAGATCAGAGAATTGTGGAACACTTATGAACTGGACTTGGTGAACTATCAAAACAAGTGTAGGCTGATCCGTGGCTGGGATGACCTATTCAACAGAGTTAAAGAACACATCAACAGTGTATCTGCCATGAAGCTCTCACCTTACTACAAGGCAAGTGCTTGTGCAACTTTTTTCATTATGCTTTACCCTGTTTAGATGAAATCCTTTAATTTGTCTGTAATCCTCCTGTGTTTTACAATTAACAGTTTCCAACTTTGTTTTTCTTTGTATTTTTATAATTTTGCATTTTAATTTTTATCCCTTCATGCTTTCGCTCACCTTGCATTAGGCATTACCAAACTACAAGGTATCTTGTATGTATTTGTAGTCCTTTTTTTGATGCAGTGAGATTTTAGTTTATGCCTTAACGGATACATTAAAATATTTAGGCTATATTCAAAATTTTTAGAGCCTAGCAATGATGATTTTGCCAAGTATCTTGTTCAACTGATTTACCAACTATAATCTCCATTTACTGTTTAAATGGCTAATTGGTATTCTTCTTGTGGCAATGTTAACTTTTCTTAGGTCTTTGAAGAAGATGCCTTGAGCTGGGAAGATAAACTGAATCGTATAATGGCCCTTTTTGATGTCTGGATTGACGTGCAGAGGCGCTGGGTCTATCTCGAAGGCATTTTCACAGGAAGTGCTGACATTAAGCACTTGTTGCCCGTAGAAACTCAGAGATTCCAGAGGTATGTGAATCAATTTACATTTTTTAAATTAAAGTTTAAATTAAATGCTTTGTAATTTTTTTAACTGATGTGCATGTCCTGACTTTCCCATCAAACAGCATCAGCACAGAATTCCTGGCGCTCATGAAGAAAGTGACTAAGTCTCCCCTGGTCATGGATGTTTTGAATATCCAAGGAGTACAGCGGTCTTTGGAACGTTTAGCTGATTTGTTGGGCAAAATACAGAAGGCTTTGGGAGAATATTTGGAGAGAGAACGATCATCCTTTCCTCGGTAAGTCATCTTTAATAATGCTTTTGGATGCTATGTAGGGGAAAGGTAGAAAAATTAGCAAGAGAAACATTCCGTTTCAAAATATGGTGAAGGCTGGTCTTGGAAATTGAATGAATGCTTGTGTTCACTGGAATTTAGAAGGATGAGAGGAGATCTTATAGAAACATAAAATTCTTAAAGGATTGGACAGGCTAGATGCAGGAAAAATTTTCCCCATGCAGTCCTGGGAAGTGAAGAGCCCAATGTCAAGAGATAGTGCAGTGGAGATCCCTGGGGAAGTAGTTGAGTATATTCACAGTGGAAAATCGATAGACATTTGTGGGCTGTGAGAATTGAGGGGTATTTGAGCAGTCAGGAACGTGGGGGTGCAGAGATTCTTAATATAGTGTTCTGTGCTTACTAAAGGTTTTGCTTGTTTTTCAGGTTCTACTTTGTTGGTGATGAAGATTTGTTGGAGATTATTGGTAATAGTAAGAATGTAGCAAAGTTGCAGAAACATTTCAAAAAAATGTTTGCTGGTGTTTCTAGTATCATTCTCAACGAAGATGCTACAATTGTCTTGGGAATTGCATCGCGCGAAGGAGAAGAGGTATATTTTATTTATTATGGTTCTATATCAAAGTTCATTAATATTCTGAATTAATTATTAAACATTGCAAAGAAATCCCGAATATGGATGAAGTGAAACACTGCTTCAACTATACAGCTATCAATGAGTTCCTAATTGATCTTCAACGCAAACCTGAAGCACTTGTTCTTTCTGGCAGGTACTTTTCAAAACGGCTGTTTCGATCATTGAGCATCCTAAAATAAATGAGTGGTTAACTTTGGTGGAGAAAGAAATGAGGGTGACTCTGGCCAAATTGCTGGCCGAATCGGTCACTGAAGTTGGAATTTTTGGTCAGGGCACTTCAATTGATTCTGCAGACTACATTTCTTGGATTGATAAATACCAGGTATGTAAGGTGGAGTAAAGAATGACTGATGTAGAAAAACTATTTTGTTTCCTGATTGTATATTTTATGAAGAAAATACACATGCAAAAAAAAGATAAATGCTTGTTAAAAATACGTACTTGTGATATGTCTGTCAATAGAATTTTGTCTCGATTTTCGTTAATTTTATTTCTTTTTTGTAGGCCCAGCTTGTTGTCCTTTCGGCTCAGATATCATGGTCTGAAAATGTGGAAAGTGCTCTGAATAATGGTGCCAGTGATGGCCAGTCTCCTCTTGCCCCGGCACTAGTGAATGTGGAAGATACTTTGACTGTATTAGCGGATTCTGTTTTGATGGAACAGCCAACACTTCGCAGAAGGAAACTTGAGCACTTGGTTAGTAAACAGCCAGATCCTAGAGTAAAGGGACGGTCCCACTTTCACAACATAATTCACATCCTTTTTTACTCGTGGACATTTTTCATCATGCTAGAAAAACGCCCCGACCTACTTGATGCCACATGCACCTACGACTAGCATCACGGCCTGCTACGACCTACCTACGACCTCGTGACGGCCATGCTGCGAGTATGAGTCAAGGGCAAATTTGGCAGAGGTCGTGAATTAGGTTGTGAAAGTGGGACAGGCCCTTAAGACTGCGTGGCAGTAAGAACATTCTTGTAACAATCTAAAAATATATTCTTCATAACGCTGCTAATATTTCTCCCAATGTGTATTGTGATTCATAAGTCTTTTCAAACCGTTAATGTTAACATATAAATACCTAATAGTTCACGCAGGTATCCCGTCAGAAAATTGAAGAACATATACGTAGAATCCACTCGTGTTATTTTTGGTGTTAACATGCAAAAGAAAATTAGCACCAATCTCTCCATATTAACCACAATTGTACAGATATAAATGGACCAAGCGCAGGCACGGCAATCGTTTCTCTGAACTCCTCCGCTCAGTCCACTTAGGTCTACCCTATCGCTAAACACTTTAACTCCAATTCCCATACTAGGCTTACTGTCCTGAGCCTCTTCCACAGTCAGAGTAAGGCCCAACAGCACCTCATATTTCGCTTGGGCAGCTTACAACCCAGCAGTATGAATTTTAATTTCTCTAACTTCAGCTAACCCTTGCTTTCCCTCTCTCTCCGTCCCTCCCTCACCCAATTTCTCCGACTAGTTTCATTGTGCTTCTGATTAATTTACTGATTGTGCGCCTCCTTGTCACCTTCTCCTCGGCTAACATTGAACCATTCAATATCTGCTTCGATCTGTCGTTTTCACACCTTACCGTTCCATATCTCTAATCTCCCTCTCCCCTGACTCTCTGTCTGACGAAGGGTCTCAACTAGAAACGTCACCTATTCCTTTTCACCAGAGGAAATGTCACCTATTCATTTTCACTGATCTGCTGAGTTACTCCAGTTTTTTGTGTCTACTTGAACAAATATATACTTCTTCAATATACCATTAACCAGCTGATTTATTTTTTCATTATAGATCACTGAATTGGTACATCAGAGAGATGTGACCAGAATGCTGATCAAAAACAAAGTAGACCAACCAAAATCTTTTGATTGGCTCAGTCAAATGAGATTTTACTTCGATCCCAAACAAACGGATGTGCTCCAACAGTTATCTATACAGATGGCAAATGCCAAGTTCAACTATGGTTTTGAGTACCTCGGTGTCCAAGATAAACTTGTGCAGACACCTCTCACGGACCGTTGCTACTTGACCATGACGCAAGCCTTGGAAGCTCGACTTGGCGGATCTCCGTTCGGTACGTGTTAGAATATGGTTTCAATCGTCCATAAACCTTATGCCATACTTTGTGGCTACACAAAGAACATTAAATTAGTTTTCCCTTGTGTTCACTTTTTTCACACAGAGAGTGGTGAATCTCTGGAACTCTCTGCCGCAGAGGGTAGTCGAGGCCAGTTCATTGGCTATATTTAAGAGGGAGTTAGATGTGGCCCTTGTGGCTAAGGGGATCAGAGGGTATGGAGAGAAGGCAGGTACGGGATACTGAGTTGGATGATCAGCCATGATCATATTGAATGGCGGTGCAGGCTCGAAGGGCCGAATGGCCTACTCCTGCACCTAATTTCTATGTTAGTGATGATTGGAGATCATCATAAAAGGGAACAAAGATTCCTAAATTGACTGTTGATGGAAGTGGAAAGGTTTACTATTGCAAGAGCCTTTCATTGAATCTCTCTGCAGTCAGTGATGGACATGAAGTGTAACCACTGCTGCAATTTACACATTGCATGCTCCCACAAACAAATGGGATGACAACAATATTTTATTTTCAATGGTTTTTGGCTGAGAGACTAATAGTGGCCAAGGCATAACCACTCTGCTGCTGAAACTGTACCTTAAGATGTTTTTGTCCACCTAACAAAATACTGTCTCGATATAACATTGGACCCCTGATGTAGCAGGCCCTCCATACTGCAGTGGAGTGGAAGCTTCCACACCTGTGTGTGTGTGTGTGCTCCCTGCCTCTGAAATGCTATTTTAACCTTCTGCACAGATAAGTTTTATTCCTGCTTCAGTCACACTGCCATCTCTTGGTCGTGGAGGGTGAGGTGTGATGGAGACTTTGTTGACTTTTTAGAAAATTGGGTTAATTATGTTCATCAACTGGTGGCGTCTTCAAAGTTGATTGAGGCCAGAACCAAGCTGGCCACTTAATTAAACTAATGGATTTAATTAACGCCATTTCTGTTAGGTACCAGAAAGCTGATCTCATTGCAAAAGGAAAAGAAAAAATTGCTAAACAAAAACATTTAAGTCTTGGCAACAAACTGAATATTACCACTGAATTCTTATAACGCAACATTTTGAGATACCCATAAGAAAATGTCTGCTTCAAAATCATGCAATTGGGAGTGGATTAGAAAGTTTAGGAATACCACTTGGTAATGAAGTATTTCACTTTGTAGTAAATGTGACCTTGATGTTTTTTGTAATTGGTTTCATTATTTTGTGCGCCATTGGTTGATTTACACTAGGGCCCGCTGGAACTGGGAAGACGGAATCTGTCAAAGCACTTGGACACCAGCTTGGACGCTTTGTTTTGGTCTTCAACTGTGATGAGACCTTCGATTTCCAGGTACAATAAACAACATAAGATATTTCTTTGTCAATCTTTCAAGTTTGTATCGTAATGAACTTGCTTGATCGAAGCTGTTTGCTGTGCAGTGGAACATTTTGCATGCAACTGAAGTTGCGGTTTTGATGTGTTAATCAAAATTGTATTTGTTTTCACCATTGTCATTTAAAAGTTAAATGGAGATCTCAAAGGGAGGAAACTTTTAACTATGTAAGCCCTCCAATTTTATTAAACTTACTGAGAAAAGTACAAAAACCTTAAAGCTTGTATTGTCACGCACTCTAGATACATGTTTTTAACTAATTAATTATTTTAATTATTAGGCCATGGGTCGTATATTTGTGGGTCTCTGCCAGGTGGGAGCCTGGGGCTGTTTTGATGAATTCAATCGCCTGGAAGAACGTATGCTCTCTGCTGTATCACAGCAAATCCAGTGTATCCAGGAAGCTCTGCGAGAGCATTCTAATCCCAACCGCGAGCGAGGTACGTATATTCACCATTCAACTTGCCGTTATTCAGATCAATCTGTTTTTAAACATTGCGTTTTACAGTGCAACTGCTTGTAAATTATGTAATAATATTTCTTTAGCTCAAACAAAAAGTACATTTCATTGTAACTATTCCTCAGTATGAGGTGCTCAGGAAATATTAAAAAGAGAGAAGGGAGAATGGCTTTGTTGATTATAGTGAATGTTACGGTACCAGAGAACAGGGTTTAAGAAGGAACTGCAGATGCTGGAAAATCCAAGGTAGACAAAAGTGCTGTAGAAACTCAGCGGGTGCAGCAGCATCTATGGAGCGAAGGAAATAGGCAACGTTTCGGGCCGAAACGTTGCCTATTTCCTTCACTCCATAGATGCTGCTGCACCCGCTGAGTTTCTCCAGCACTTTTGTCTACCAGAGAACAGGGATGTCTACAGGCTGAAGCAAAATTGACATGGTAAGTGGCAATGAGGACCCAAGTGATTCCATTAGACACGTGTACATTCACTTGACTATCAAAATAATTAAGTAATTAAAATGATTTGGGATTGGGCAGGTAAATGAACTTGAGACACTGGATTAGTTGTGATTTCATTGAACATAAGAACCTGGAGCAAGCATATTGCCTGTTGAGCTTGTTCCCATATTCAATATTGATCTGATCTGAGATAGATCTGGAGTAACTCAGTGGGTCAGGCAGCATCTCTGGAGGAAAAGCATAGATGATCTATTGGGTCGGGACCTTTCCTCAGACTGAAAAGGATAGATGACGTTTCGTGTCAGGACCCTTTTCCTCTAGAGATGCTCCCTGACCCGCTGAGTTACTCCTGCAGGTATAAACCGGCAATCGCAGTTCTTTCTACACTATGATCAGCTCTAGTTTCATATCTTGCCTGTCCCCATGACCTGGGATTCTCTGAAAATCTAAATCTAACTTGACCATGGATTTCCATAATGGCTCGAAGATAGACACAAAATGCCGGGGTGGCTCAGCGGGACAGGCAGCATCTCTGGATAGAAGGAATGGGTGATGTTCCTTTACTCCGTGGGATAGAAAATTCCAATGATTATGAATGATTTCAGAAAAGAAATTCCTCCCCATTTCAACTAAAAATCCAGTGATCGTGCTCATGTATCTCTGTTTTGTCCCACCAATGGCAGCATTATCTCAGTATCTGCATTTTAAAACCCCTCTATGTTATAGGGAACAATTTAAATCCTTCTCATTCTAATTAATCCAGCATCAGTCTACTTCCTCGCAAGATCATCCTTTCATACTTAAAATTACTGTTGGCAACTTTCTCCACATCTTTTCCCAAAAAGAGGGGACCCAAAAACACCATGAAGTAATCGGATGTGATCTCACCAAAGTGGAATTTTAGCAAAACCTTCTGAATTTTGTGCTCTAAGCCTTGTAATAGAGGCAACATACCATTTACCTTGACTTATTTTGTTTTTGGAAGATACTGAGATCTCTGAATACAGACATTCAATAATCTTGCTCAATTTAAATCTTTTTCTATTCCTCTTCCCAAAGTGGTTTACCTCACATTTCTGTTCATTATTCTCTATATTTAATCCATTTATATCCTTTTCAGTTTAGTTTATTGTCACGTACAGAGTCACAGTGAAAAGCTTTTTTTGCGCGCTATCCAGTCAGCGGAAAGACAGTGCATGATTACAATCAAGCCATTTACAGTGTATAGATACATGATATGGGAATAACGTTTATTGCAAGGTAAAGCCACCAAAGTCCGATCAAGGATAGTCCGAAGGTCACCCATTAGGTAGATACAAGTTAAGGACTGCTCTCTGGATATGGTAGGATGATTCAATAGCCTGATAACAGCTGGGAAGAAAATGTCCCTGAATCTGGAGGTGTATGTTTTCACACTTCTATACCTTCTAAACCTTTTTGCATTCTCATTCTTTTCAACTCCTGCTCCCATATAATTTTGTGAACTCATACCTCTGTGTAGATCGTTAATATTGATTGAAACTATCTGGGGCAACAGCACCAATCCCGTAGTAGCAATAGGTACAGTTTACAAACCTGGAAAGCCTTGTTCTCATTCAGCTAGTTAACCATTCCTCTATCCATGCTAATATCTTGTCAACAGAACAAGCGTGTGTGCAGTAACCTGAATGTGACTTCTGAAAATCTGAATACTCTGTATCCATTGGTTCCCAATTGTCCATTGTGCCGCATGTATCTTCAAACTCACTAAACTCGTAAAACACTCATTTCTCAGATCAAAATGATGAGAGGAATAGATAGGGTCTATTCTATGCACAGTCGTTTTGCCCAGAGTTGGGGAATTGGGAACCAGAGGACATAGGATTAAGGTGAGGGTGGAAAGATTTAATGGGAACCTGAGGGGTAACTTTTTAGAGAAAGGGTGGTGGGGATCTGAAACAAGTGTAGGAGGTAGTTGAGGCAGGTAATATCACAACATTTAAGAGACAAATGAATAGGTATATTGATAGGGCAAGTTTAGAGGGCTATGGGCCAAGCTTGGGCAGGTGGTACTGGTATAGATGGGGCATGTTGGTCAGCATGGGCAAGTTGAGCCGAAGGGCCTGTTTTCATACTGTATGACAATAAGACAGCCAAATCGCACTTCTAAATGCTGGGACAGATGTGAGAAGCTTAATGCCTGGACAAGCATTTATTCTTGGAACTACTGATTGACAAGCTATGGGTAGCATTTAAAGAGGAGACTTTTGATAGAAGAAATGGTTGAACACACAAGATGCTGATTGGGCAACGTATTCTTCTGTAAAGCATTAGGTTTGCCATCACCTGTGAATTTGATTATCTTTCAGGTTCTCCAACCATCACCTGTGAGCTTCTGAACAAGCAAGTGAAAGTCAGGGCAGATATGGCTGTATTCATTACAATGAATCCAGGTTATGCTGGTCGCTCCAACCTACCAGATAACTTGAAAAAGCTTTTCCGCAGTTTAGCGATGACCAAACCCGATCGCCAACTCATCGCACAAGTTATGTTGTATTCACAAGGATTCCGTACTGCTGAAACCCTTGCCAACAAGATCGTTCCATTCTTCAAGTGAGCATCTTTAAGTTGAGCTTCGCTGGGCTCACATCTATTTGTTTTTTTTTTGCTGTCTTTTGGTTTGATTATGATTATGAGTTTTGTATTTATACGTTTCATTTTTTTCCCTCCAGGCTTTGTGATGAGCAATTGTCATCCCAGAGCCACTACGATTTTGGCCTCCGTGCCCTGAAGAGTGTGTTAGTGAGTGCAGGCAATGTGAAGCGTGAGAGGATTCAAAGGATCAAGAAAGAGAAGGGAGAACGTGGTGAAGTTGTTGATGAAGCAGAAATTGCAGAGAATTTGCCTGAACAAGAGGTTAGTTGCCCTCCATGTTACTCATACTTCAAGCTACAAAGAAATTAAAGCTTAATCCCTTGGGTTCTGACAGGGTTCCTCCCTGAGAATTGTTCCTAATCTGTGGTTAAACCAGAGCACGTAACTCAGCCATTCAGAAATTGCCGTAAACCAAGTGCCCATGCTATCGAAGCTGCCTGCAGGAGCCAGCAACCAATGGCTTCCTAAACACCACTCGTGTGTACAGGCTGTGCACAAGGCGGGTGTTCATAACCTGGAGACGACCTATATGTCGTAATCATGCTCAGCTCACATTGAAACATTCTGAAGGCAGTCATTAGTTTGGCATTTAAATGTCCATGTCCATGTTTTTCTTCATATTTAGTTAATCTGGAGCTAAATTGAAGTCAATATTTCTTGCAATGTTATTATCTGTACTTAATGGCACTACAGAGTTTTAAAATTGATTCTGAAAACATTAGGATATTGTGTCTTTTACCCATCACCAAGTACCCATGAGAATATTGATGAGCTGCCACCATGAATTGCTACGGTGCTGTTGAATGAAAAGTCAGGGTTTATCTAAGGAATATTGATATTTTCCCACATTAGGTTTTAGGTAACGTGCACGGACTAGTGTTTGAATGAGAGGGATGCAACATTGATCATTTTGGTGCATCAGTTGTCTCCTCTTTCTAGAGGCTGGCGAACATGGGGTTTAAGTGCTGCTGACAAGAAGGAAATTTGTATTCGCCTGTCATAACCTAACTTCTACTTTATTGAGCACTTTTAAATGTCATTGACATATGAAACCACTTGTGTTGAGATGTAATGTAATAAATATTTTAATTCCCCAATAGATTCTGATCCAGAGTGTTTGTGAGACCATGGTTCCCAAACTGGTTGCAGAAGACATCCCATTACTTTTCAGTCTTTTGTCTGATGTGTTCCCTGGCATTGCATACCACCGTGGAGCAATGACTGCACTACGTGAAGAATTGAAGAAGGTTTGTCAGGAAATGTACCTGACCTATGGTGACGGTGAAGATGTTGGTGGAATGTGGGTTGAAAAGGTACGTTTGATTTCCCTTCTCCAATAGGAATGCTTTTTATTAACATTTATCTTTTGTTTTGTTTTAAAGAGATCATTTTAGTTTGATATACATTCTGTGCCTTTTAGGTTCTGCAGCTATACCAGATCTCACAGATAAACCATGGTCTGATGATGGTTGGGCCATCAGGCAGTGGGAAAAGTATGGCTTGGCGTGTTTTACTGAAAGCCCTTGAGAGGCTTGAGGGAGTAGAGGGGGTTGCCCACATCATTGATCCAAAAGCAACCAGCAAGGACCATCTATATGGAACATTAGACCCGAACACCAGGGAATGGACGGATGGACTGTTCACACATGTTCTTAGAAAGTAAGTCGGCCATCTAGAAATATATTGTAAATGTTCGTTTTGCTCATCTTTAGCTCTCCAGTTTAAGTTGCTGGTTTTCCCTTGTACCTTGCCCAATAGGCATAGGTGACGTTCACTATTAATCACAAAATGTTCTTGTACTTGTGGTCCTTTTGGTTGAACTGCATTCCATCAACTTGGGTTGGGAACAGATCTCGATCCTAATATGTTTAAGAAGGAACTGCAGACGCTGGAAAATCGAAGGTCGACAAAAATGCTGGAGAAACTCAGCGGGTGCAGCAGCATCTATGGAGCGAAGGAAATAGGCATTGTTTCGGGCCGAAACGTTGCCTATTTCCTTCGCTTCATAGATGCTGCTGCATCCGCTGAGTTTCTCGATCCTAATAGTCTGCATGGCTTGGCTACTACTCCATGTCCTTGCTCAGCCATCTTTGAAACCCATAATTTTTAATGTGTGATAATTGAGTTTAAAAGTAGTTAAATATTTTTAGGATCATAGACAATGTGCGAGGAGAGCTGCAGAAACGTCAGTGGGTTATCTTTGATGGCGATGTTGATCCCGAATGGGTGGAAAACCTGAACTCTGTTTTGGACGATAACAAATTGCTCACCCTGCCCAATGGAGAACGTCTCAGCCTTCCGCCAAATGTAAGAAACTTCATTAAAGATTAACGCAGAATTTACGCATGCCATAAATTTACACAGCATCTTAAATACAGTTTTTTAAAAACACGTCTTCCTTCCAAAGGTGCGGATTATGTTTGAGGTCCAAGACTTGAAATATGCTACACTAGCCACTGTATCCCGATGTGGAATGGTATGGTTTAGTGAAGATGTACTCAGCACAGATATGATCTTCAATAACTTCTTGGCTCGACTGCGCGGCATTCCGCTGGATGAGGGAGAGGATGAGGCCCAGCGAAGACGCAAGAGCAAAGACGAGGAAGAGCAAGAAACAGCTTCTCCAATGCTCCAGGTACTAAGTAGTGACATTTCTGTGTGTAAAAAAAAAAAGCTTCATTTGAAGCTGGGCCGTTTTCAAAAATATTTGATTGATATGAAAAAATATAATTGATTGTATAACTGCATTTGAAGACACAATAAACAGGTGGTAGTGTACTGAATAGCAAGGACGTTAAGAGATTTCCCACACGTACATCTCTGGCAAAATATTTTGTACTATTTGTTATATACAACCTCATTTTGAGTATCTTCATAAGGATCTTTGGTTATTAATTCATTTTAAATGTGTTTCTTGTTAGCAGAAAAAGCAGTAAATATATATCACCCTCTATCTAATATATATTTTCCAGAACTTTATTGCTTCAATATTTTGGAACCTTGTGCAATATCCTCATGCAATACTGTAACTTGTTTTAAACAGATACAGAGAGATGTCGCTACAGTTCTGCAGCCATTCTTCACTTCCACTGGCCTGATTATAAAAGCCGTCGAGCACGCTGCTAAAATGGAGCACATTATGGATTTTACCCGGTTACGATGTCTGGGTTCCCTCTTCTCGATGCTGCACCAAGCTTGTCGAAATATTGCATTATACAACGCAAACCACCCAGATTTTCCAATGCCAAATGAGCAGTTGGAACTCTATAGCCAGGTGTGTGATGGCACTTTTACAATGATTTCATTGTGTCCATGATGTGGATTATTAGTACACCTCGTGTAACTTTATGAACCTTTGCTTTTCCTTGACTAGAAATACCTAATTTACGCGATTCTTTGGTCGCTCTCGGGTGATGCACGTTTGAAGATGAGAGCAGAACTTGGTGAATACCTCCGGCGAATTACCACCATCCCACTGCCAAGCACGCCAAACATGCCCATCATTGACTTTGAGGTAGGAAATGTGACTTTCTCTGTCCACATATTTCTCCTCTGGCTTGACAACATTTTACATTATATTCTCCAAACTTGGTGATCTTTAATATACTCGCAAGTAAGTGACCAAATTAACATTTAGCTCTGAGTGCTTGAATTAATAGATAAAATGCTGCATTGAGTGTATTGAAATGGTTACTGTCCTATCTTAAATGAAATAATATAATCAATATTTATAAAATTGATTAACCTCTTAAAATAAATTACTGGCACTGCACTAAGGAAGACTGCTTTCCTATCATTTTCTTTCTGTAGAGATCTTCAACTGCTACTTTTTTTTCTTTCGACATGTTGTTTCACAAAGGTAACCAATTTACATTTGAGAAGATAGTATGGAATCTAATATGAAGGTAGAGACAAAATGCTGGAGTAACTAACACAACATCTCTGGAGAGAAGGAGTGGGTGAGGTTTCGGGTCGAGACCCTTCTTCAGACAGTCTGAAACGTCACGCATTCCTTCTCTCCAGAGATGCTGCCTGTCCCGCTGAGATACTCCAGCATTTTGTGTCTACCTTCGATTTAAACCAGTACCTGTAGTTCTTTCCTACAAATGGAATCTAATACTATTGTTTCAAGCCTTAATTTATATGCGTTGATTATGAGAACATGCCACCTCTGTTTCTATGGCAATCTGTGCCAATTTATTTTTCTGGTATTATCCACTTTTCTACCACTGGTAACTATCCTTTATCAATAAACATTTGAAAACTTTGACCGCATTTTCCAAACCCTTTCTTGTCCACCTAAACTCTGACTTCTGAAATAGATTGCACATTGCTGGTGCCACTCCAGTAAATCTATCCTGTGGTCAGATTAGAATGCATTACCAGAAATCTTTTGCTCCAAAAGCAGTCCACTTGTGGCTTAATATGTTTTAAAAAGGATTGACAAATCTTCAGTTTTGTTGCTCCATACTTCTATTAATGAAGCTTGGGATCCATCACGCTGTTATGATATTTCTTGTGCCCAAAGTTATGTAAATGCATTCCCCATTTACTAATTCTCCATCCCATCCTAGATTAAACCTTTTAAAATCAGATCTACCAAAATGAGTCCTTTCCTGGATAAAACTTCATGTGATGCCTGATAAATTAACCAATCTATGTTCTTCCCTGCATCTAGACAGTACATATTCTGTATTATTAACATGCATACATTAAGCATTGTGTACATGTTGCAACTATGTGCAGAATTAGTATAAATGCACAGATTTGCATTGTAGTGATGCAGTAACAGCAAGATTCAAAAGTATATGGGAGCAGATGATGAGCATTTGAAGGCACTGGGCCTGTAATCGTTGTTGTTCGTTAGAAGGTTGAGAGGGAGGCCTCATTGAAATTTACCGAATAGTGAAAGGCCTGGATAGAGTGAATGTGGAGAGGATGTTTCCATTGGTGGGAGAGCACAGGACCAAAGGCCATAGTCTCAGAATAAAAGGACGTACCTTTACGTCCTTTAGAAAGGAGATTTCTAAAGTCCCTTTCAGAGTGGCAGGCAGTGACTAGTGGGGTGCCGCAAGGCTCGGTGCTGGGACCGCAGCTATTTACAATACATTAATGATTTAGATGAAGGAATTAAAAGCAACATTCGCAAATTTGCAGATGACACAAAGCTGGGTGACAGTGTGAACTGTTATGAGGATGCTATGAGGATGCAGGGTGACTTGGACAGGTTGGTTGAGTGGGCAGATGGACAGCAGATGCAGTATAATATGGATACATGTGAGGTTATCTACTTTGGTGGCAAGTACAGGAAGGCAGGTGGCAAGAACAGGAAGGCAGAGTGGTATCAGGTTAGGAAAAGGAGAAGTAAACGAGACCTGGGTGTCCTTGTACATCAGTCACTGAAAGTAAGTATGCAGGTACAGCAGGCAGTGAAGAAAGCAGGTTTGCCTTCATAACAAGAGAAGTTGAGTTTAGGAGCAAAGGGGTTCTTCTGCAGTTGTTCAGGGCCCTGGTGAGGCCACACCTGGAGTGTTGTGTGCAGTTTTTGTCTCCTAACTTGAGGAAGGACATTCTTGTTATTGAGGGAATTTGGCGTAGGTTCACGAGGTTGGTTCACGGGGTTAATTCCCAGGATGGGGGGGGGGGGGGGACTGTCATATGATGAAAGAATGGAGCGACTGGGCTTGTATTCACTGGAATTTATGATGAGGGGATCTTATAGAAACATAAAATTATTAAGGGCTTGGACACGCTAGAGGCAGGAAACATGTTCCCGATGTTGGGGAAGTCCAGAACCAGGGGCCACAGTTTAAGAATAAGGGGTAGGCCATTTAGAAATGAAATGAGGAAAAACTTTTTCACACAGAGTTGTGAATTTGTGGAATTCTCTGCCTCAGAAGGCAGTGGATGCCGATTCACCGGATGCATTCAACACAGAGTTAGAGCTGTTAGGGCTGGTGGAATCAAGGGATAAGGCAGGAACGGGGGACTGATTGTGGATGATCACATTGAATAGCAGTGCTGGCTCGAAGGGCCGAATGGCATACTCTAGCATCTATTGTCTATGTATCTATGAGATGAGAAGGAATTTCTTCAGTCAGAGTGTGGTGAATGTGTGGAATTTATTACCACTTACAGCTTTGGAGGCAGTAAGTGGCAATAAATATTTTTTAGATATTTTTAAGGAGGAGATTGACAGATTCTTGATAAGGGTGTAGAGGGTTATGGGGCGAAGGCAGGGAAATGTGGTTGAGAGGGAAAGATAGATCAGCAATGATTGAATGGCAGAGTAGACTTGACGGGCCGAATGGCCTAATTCTGCTCCTAGAACATAGTGATTTATGAGCATCAGATAATAAAGCAAGATGAATTGCTTTTCAAAATGAAAGTTGTGACTTTTGTACCTGCTATTGTATATATCAACATCATTCACCCCTCAACACTGGTAGACTACTATTTTTTACACAATATCAACATTTCAGAATGAAGTGTAAGGCTGGCAGCCAGTGCATTTATTTATACAAATCTGAACCAGAATCATATTTTTTTGATACCTAACTGGGGAATCTGACAAACACAGGCATGCTCTGCAAAAGCCAAATGACTGCACCTCGTGATGCCTAATAAATGAAAGCAAATTTTGTTTTATTGTTTTAATAAAGACCAATTCTGTTTTTTGAAAGTATGCTTGGTAAATCTGCATAAGACATAGGAGCAGAATTAGGCCATTCAACCCATCGAGTCTTCTCTGTCATTCATAGTCAAAGAGTATTACAGTGTGGAAATAGGTCCTTTCGCCCAACTGGCTCAAACTGGCCAACACGTCCCATCCACACTAGTCCCATCTACACTAGTCCCATCTGCCTGTGTTTAGCCCATATCCCTCTAAACCTGTCCTAAATGTTTCTTAAATGTTGGGATAATCCCTGCATCAACTACCTCCGCTAGCATTTTGTTTCATACACCCACTACCCGTTGCATGAAGAGGTTACCTCTCGGATTCCTATTAAATCTTTCTGCCCCCCCTCACCTTAAACCTATGTTCTCTGGTTCTCGATTCCCTAACTCGATCTATTCCTCTCATGATTTTATACACTTCTATAAGATCACCCCTCATCCTCCTGCGCTCCATGGAATATAGTAGTAGCCTGCTCAACCTCTCCCTATATCTCAGTCTATTGAGACCTGGCAACAGTCTCATAAATTGTCTCTGCACCCTTTCTAGCTTGACAACATCTTTCCTATAACATCGTACCCAAATCTGGACACAATGGTCACCCATCCCTTCTCTCCAGAGATGCTGCCTGTCCCACTGAGTTACTCCAGCTTTTTGTGTCTATCTTTGGTTTCAACCAGCATCTCTACAGTTCCATCCTACACAATGGTTTAAATGCGACCTCACCAACATCTTATACAACTGCAACATGACCTCCCAACTTCTATACTCACTGCTCTGACAGAAGAAGGCAATGCGCCAAAAGTCTTTTTAACCACCCTATCTGCCTGTGATGCCACTTTCAACAAACTATATACCTTTACTCCTAGATTCCTGCTCTACAACACTCCCCAGAGCCCTACTGTTCACTGTGTAGGTTCTGCCCATGTTAGTGCTCCCAAAATGCAACACCTAGTATTTCTCTATTAAATTCCATCAACCATTCATCAGCCCAACTGATCAAGATCCTGCTGCAAATTTTGACAACCATCTTCATTATCTGCAATACCTCCCACTTTTGTGTAATTCAATCATAGTTGTTCTATTTTTCCCTCAACCCTATTCTCCAACCTTCTTCCCATAACCTTTGGCAGCTTTACAAATCAAGAACCTTCCAATCTCTGCATTAAAAATATCCAATGTCTTGGCCTCCGCAGCCATTGTGGCAATGAATTCTACAGATTCACCACCCACTGGCTAAAGAAATTCCTCCTCATCTCCATTCAGATGCCGTACATGGTAATGAAGTTATTAGCTTAAATTAATTGAGGGCAAATAATATTTGAATATTTTCAATTTCAAACTATTTACTGGCTTTCAACAGCCAGTGATATTTAGAACTGGGTTTTGGTGCTCAGTTTCACTCATTTCAACTTTATGACACACTATACGCAGGTTGGGCAATGTAGTCAAGTTGAGCTGAAGGGCCTGTTTCCACACTGTATCACTTTATGACAGTTCCTTTACAAAAATGAGAGATTTGTTTAATCATGATGAATTTATGGAATTCCCTGTCACAGAGGGCAGTGGAGGCCAAGTCACTGGATGGATTTAAGAGAAAGTTACATACTCTAAGGGCTGGTGGAGTTAAGGGATATGGGGATAAGGCAGGCACGGGTTATTGATAGGGGGCGATCAGCCATGATCACAATGAATGGCGGTGCTGGCTCGAAGGGCCGAATGGCCTCCTCCACCTATTGTCTATGTTTCTATCATTTCAACCAGATTCAGAATGAAAATAAGTTGGTTGCAAAATCTCTTTTTAACGCTTAGGTTTCCATTACTGGAGAATGGGTTCCTTGGCAATCAAAGGTTCCACAGATTGAAGTTGAGACGCATAAAGTTGCTGCTCCAGAAGTTGTTGTACCAACCTTGGATACAGTTCGTCATGAAGCCCTTCTGTACACCTGGCTGGCTGAGCATAAACCACTGGTTCTATGTGGACCACCAGGGTCTGGCAAGACCATGACTCTATTCAGCGCACTAAGAGCTCTGCCTGATATGGAGGTAGGCAATTTTTTTTTTAATTTCCTCTGTTGCTTCATCTGCCTAAACATTCATTTTTTTCCCCCACGTTCTGATGTGACTGAAGTAAAGCAAGGCTATTGTTGTTTTGTTGATAGGTTGTGGGTCTGAACTTCTCCAGTGCAACCACACCTGAGTTGGTTCTGAAGACATTTGATCACTACTGTGAGTACCGCCGGACACCGAATGGAGTTGTGTTGGCACCTGTGCAGCTTGGTAAATGGCTGGTGCTCTTCTGCGATGAAATCAACCTTCCAGACATGGACAAATATGGCACCCAGAGGGTCATATCCTTCATACGACAGGTTTGTGAGAGCAGCCATGCTACATAGTTGAGCTCAATGTGGAAGCACTTGTTAAATGTAGTCATGATGACTTGTTTCTATTCCAGATGGTAGAACATGGTGGTTTCTACCGTACTTCAGACCAGGCCTGGGTTAAGTTGGAAAGAATCCAGTTTGTTGGAGCATGCAACCCATCTACCGATCCAGGAAGGAAACCACTTTCACACCGGTAATATCTCAATAGTCCTGTAGTTTTACATTCTAGCAATCTTAATTCAGGCAGTTAAGATTTTAACTGATTAGATGTGTGTGTGTGTGTATGTATATAGAGCCAGATTTTAAAAATATATCGCTCCATAATTGTGCTGGATATGTGTTTTTAAACCTAATTCTGTTCTCGCGATGGAGATACCCCCTCAATTTGAACAAAACCAATGTTTGAATCACCTGTGAATTTACCAATCATGCCTCTAATGTTCACAGCAAATTATTTATATACAAACCATCAGGTTCCACCACTGGTCCCCATAGCACGCTACTGTCCATAGGCTTCCAATCTTTAAAACCTCTTGTTTGTTGCTGCATCAGTTTCTTGATTGCATTGAATTGTCTTAACGGTTGCTAAGATGACAAGAGGCTAAGATAGATCTTTCACCTGGCATTTCACACCAGTGGTTGATAAATGTTCATCAGATCCCAACATCAATGCGTTATTGAAAATGTGGATACTTCTGTTATCCTTTTAAGTACGGAAGCAATGTTGTGGGCAGGGGCGGAAATCACGATTAGAACATCGGAGGGACACAATTTCTTGGTGGCCGCACGTACAAACACACACACGCGAGGTTTCGGCCGTGGGTCTTGTGGACAGTAACATCGGGAGCT
Source organism: Leucoraja erinaceus (assembly GCF_028641065.1). NCBI lineage: Eukaryota > Metazoa > Chordata > Chondrichthyes > Rajiformes > Rajidae > Leucoraja > Leucoraja erinaceus. The sequence goes on along the minus strand of NC_073385.1, from coordinate 67,766,013 downwards.
GACTTGGTCCAAACTCCAGCAGCAGCAGCTTCGTCCGTCCCCCCCCCCCCCCGTCCCCGAATCGTGTGGCTTGAATCGGCCCGTTTGCGAGGCTTTTCATTGCCCGGCGCGGCTAAAAAATCGGCGGGCGGGGGCTTCAACATCGGGAGCATCGATGCAGCGATGAATGGCCCCGCGAACGGGCCGATTCAGCCCTTAGAAAGCGTCTGATACCCGCTTGAATCTTTCAAAAGCTACAATGTGATAAATAACACTTAAACTGAAGCAAATAAAGGCAAACAGAAGAACCAACCTTGAAGGGGGGAGAGAGAGATGGGTAAAAAATACTAAATAACATGAGTGACCGTGAATGAGGGACTTACCTGTAAGCCAGCCAGGAAACCCGTTCGACCGGAGCCCTTAATGACCTGACCCGTTTAAATCCGATACCCGTTTAAATCTTTCCCATCCGCCAATACATCCAATTAGTTCAAATGGTAATTGAACCCTCATCAGACAGCTTTGAGAAATTCTCCGTGAATACCTTCAGTAATACTTGAAGGTCAAAAAACTCAATTGGTGACACATCGTGTTAATATGATGTTAATAGTGACATTTAAAAGGCACTTAACAGTGACACCCCCACTGTCTCGCGGAAAGCAAAATTTGGATTACAAAACATGGGGGGGATTGTCCCCCACCTCTCAAAACATGAGAGGGATGTGGCCCGTCCATCGCACCCAGGATTTCCACCCATTCAGTCTTGGTTAGCATGGTGCTGGTTACAGTCTTGGTTAGCATGGTGCTGGTTACAGTCTTGGTTAGCATGGTGCTGGTTACAGTCTTGGTTAGCATGGTGCTGGTTACAGTCTTGGTTAGCATGGTGCTGGTTACAGTCTTGGTTAGCATGGTGCTGCTGCCATTTTGAAAACATGTAATTAAACCAGGTCAACTCCTAAATGTTATGGAGTGTTGCTCTTAGCAAGTCTCCAGCTTGATAGTAATGGTAGAGAAAGGATTATAGTGGAGCGTGAAGTTGAAGATATTCTGCTGATGACCCACCATTTCTCCTGACTGCTCAGGCTTGATCTGTGAGCTGAATTCTAAAGCACTCCCACTCAGCAGGATGTGCGTGCTGTGTGATACCCAAGTGTGTCCTCAGAGTGATGTCTTCATCTGTATAAGGACTGTGTTGCAGTCTACCAATACCTCATGTCCAGATTCATTTGCAATATGCATTGGAAGCAAGATTGGAATGCTTCTTCACTGGGTGTTCTCATCAGCTGCTGTAGACCTAACTGTGTTCCTCGCCCTGCATTGTTATTACCGAGCTACTCAGTTGATGAACTACCTTGCCCCCAGGGAGGCAAGGTGGTATTCTTGCTTGTATTTGACAATATTAAGGGTTCTCAAAGCACTTTTCAAAAAAATATAATACTATGCTGTCACCCTTAATGGTTGCTGTGACAGTGGGGGGGGGGGGGGGGGGGGGGGGGGAGATTTATTTAGGAACTGTGATTTAAGAGCCTCTAGACCAGGGGTGGGAAACCTTTTCATGTTGGAAGGCCGCGTTAAATTAGCTGTAATCTAATAAGGCCGCATCCAAGAAACTTCAATTTGATATAGGATTATTTTGTTGAATCTTCTTTTACTCTTTGGTATTTTAAATGTGTTCATAAAAGATAATAATAAAAGACGAACAAAAACATATTACTAAAAATAAAAGGATTTGTTCTACAAAATTTGGATTCATTCAAAAGGCTGCAAGTTCCCCACCCCTGCTCTAGACAATCCCTAGATGTTAGTGACGATTTGCTCCTGTCGTGTTGTTGAGTGGTACTTGCAGGTTTCCTTTTCAATTTAGTGGTTTGATACAACGGATGGTAGACCATCAAGAAATGCTTTGTTGTTCGAGACTGGACATGGAGCAGACTGTGTTAGAGCAGCGAATGTTCATTCAAAAAGTACACATGGTGAAACAGATGGGTTTTTAATGATGCAGCAATTTAATGGTTACTGGACTTATTTAATTCCCTTACAGCCATGGATGATTTTGAGCATGTCATTAGACCAGGCCTCTGGATAACTGAACCATCAACATGCTTTTAGCCATTCCCTTAATGTGTTGTAAACTAAATATGATGTACAATTGTATTGATGTTTTGGAAAGTGATAGATTTGCCTCCAGTGACGGTGTGAAAAATGTAACTTTGCAGGTTCCTACGTCATGTACCGGTGGTGTACGTAGATTATCCAGGACCAGCCTCCCTCACTCAGATTTATGGAACGTTTAACCGAGCTATGCTAAGACTCATTCCATCCTTGCGGACGTATGCAGAACCCCTTACTGCAGCAATGGTGGAATTCTACATCATGTCACAGGTAGGCTTCTGGCGTTGGAGTTCTGGAAACAAGTGGTATTTACAAACTGGAGATTTAAGTAGAAAGAATTGGAGCACTGGTCCCCGTTTTCAGTTAAATCCATGTTGATTTTATTATTGGTCTTATATTTGATCATTATATTTAGTTCACTAATGTTTACATCATTTTGCAGGAACGTTTCACTCAAGACATACAGCCTCATTACATTTACTCTCCTCGTGAAATGACCCGTTGGGTTAGAGGAATTTTTGAAGCTTTGAAGCCATTGGAAACACTTGCAGTTGAGGGATTGATTAGGATCTGGGCTCACGAGGCCTTGCGCTTGTTCCAAGACAGGTTTGTATTTTTGATCAAAAATCTTTTTTGCTTCATATGCTGAAGTATGGTTAGATGCACAGATGTGACATTCATTTTGCATTTCTTGTGAAGACTTGTGGAGGATGAGGAGCGACAGTGGACAGATGAACACGTCGATTTGGTGGCTTTGAAGCACTTCCCTAACATTGACAAAGATAAGGCTTTGGTTAAACCTATTTTGTACAGCAACTGGCTGTCTAAGGTAAGAAATTGGGCCATAAACATATTTTTGAGTAAAATAAATGCAAAATGTTGGTGGCCATGATGTACTCAATTTGTTAAACAACTCTTTGGCATGACTGCCTTCGTATTAAGGTTCTAAATATATTTCAGACATAGAGTCTGAAGAAGGTTCCTGACCCGAAACGTCACCTATCCATGTTCTCCACAGATGCTGCCTGACCTGCCATGTTACTCCAGCACTTTATCTCTATTTTTTAGTAAACCAGCATTTGCTGGTTTTCCATTCCCCGTGTTTCCTTTCGAGACACATTTGATTTTTCGCAATCTGCCTTGGTTTTATAAGCTGCTGATTTTGAACTTGTGACAAGTAATCAAAACAAATCATCTTCTGAATTTTCTAATTTACTTGGTGCCACCCTTGAAGAATCCAAACAAACCAAGTACAGGTGCACAACCTTTTATCCGAAAGCCTTGGGACCAGACACTTTTCGTACTTCAGAATTTTTCGGCTTTCGGAATGGAAGAGTTTTAGCGCAGTGGTAGAGTGCTCGGCTCATATCCGCAAGGTCGCGAGTTTGCGCCTCGATCCCGGCAGTTACTCAATCGCGAGTTTGAGTCTTCAATGTAGTTTTTTCTTGCAGAATAGGAGAGAATAGGGAGGGTTAGGCTGGGATCATTCTCTGCGAGATGATCTTAGTGCGGGAGACAAGTGTAGGAGAGGTGTACTGACTGTGTGGGCAGAACTTTGGAAGTGATTGCCCACCATTCTCAAAAGCCGCTGTGTCTCCCTGTCCCTCCAACTCCAGAGGAAGCCGCTCCCCGTTGGGCCGCTACGGCGACAAGTGGCAGTTCGCCCACAGCCCGAGCTGCGGCCCCTCATCCGCAACCCGGGTTCCTCTGGTGTTGGAGCGGGGCTGGGCTAGAGTTGTTGCTGGCTGGGAGTCTCTGGGATCTCCGTGCTTGCAGTGGGCCTGGGGGTCGGTGTCCCGATGAGGGGGCGCAGCTCGGGCTGTGGGCGAACTGCCACTTGTCGCCGTAGCGGCCCATCGGGGAGCGGCTTCTGGTGGTCCTGATGTCTCTCAGCTCCTGTCCAGGGGGGTGGCCAGAGACGTCAGGACCAACAAGAACCCGCTCCCCGATGGGCCGCTACAGCGCCAAGTGGCAGTTCGCCCACAACTCGAGCTGCGCCCCCTCATCCGCAACCCGTGTTCCTCTGGAGGTGGAGCGGGGCTGGGCTAGAGTTGCTGCTGGCTGTGAGTCTCTGGGATCTCCGTGCTTGCAGTCGGTGTCCCGTTGGTCCTGACGTCTCCGGTCACCCCCTAGAATGGAGCTGAGACTGGGAACTGTACCGCCCTTACCCCCTCCCTCTGCAACTGCAAACAACCCCACAGTTCCCAGTCACATCTCCGTGCTTGCAGTGGGCCTGGGGGCCGGTGTCCCGTTGGTCCTGACGTCTCCGGTGACTGGCACTGGCTCCGACGTGAAGACAGTGCAAAGCCCCCGCGCCGGTGCAATGGGCGGGGAGCTGGAGAGGTGAGGGAAGGGGTCACACACATGACCGGGGAGCAGAGGGGTGTAGGTGGGGTGAAACTGAAGGGAGCGACAATCTGCTGCTACCTGCCCGCTGAGTTAAAAAGTTCCCACGCAAGACTCACGATACACTGTGTATCGTGTCTACCGTGGGAACTTTTTTAACTCAACGGGCAGGCAGCAGCAGATTGTCAATTATTAACCCTCCCGCGCAATATACCCTCACCTTCTCTTTTATGAATGGGGATTTAGTTCCCCTTTCTTCGAGGACCGACCGGAGGTTCCGCTGTCACCTCTGCGGGCCGCCCTCGGTGAACGTTTTCAAGGACCTTTTTTCAAGGACCGAAAAAATGTCCGCTATTCAGAGCTTTTCGTTATTTGGAACTTCGGATAAAAGGTTGTGCACCTGTATCTTGGCATCAAATTGCAGAATGATCTGTGTTGGAATGGTCAGACTCATCATGCAACGGTGAAAGCAACAGGTGTCCTAAACTTTCTGAGGCGCAACTTTCATCATTGTTCAACTTCTGTCAAGGAGAAGCTATACTTCACCCTCGTGAGACCTCATTTGGACTATGCAGTTGCAGCATGGGACCCATACACAAATAAAACCATTTCTTCCTTCGAACGTGTCCAAAGACAGGCAGCTCGATTTGTTACTAACACCTATGCGAGAGAAGCGAGTGTCACCAAACTTCTGAATTCTCTGGGGTGGAACCCTCTCCAAGACAGACGTGAAGCTCACCGTTTGACCTGTTTTTACAAAATGTTAAATGGTCAGCTCGACATAGATTACAAGACCTACACCAAACCCAAACCAATTAGGAGCAGACGAGGGCATTCGATCCAATTTGTGATCCCAGCTACAAAGACAGCAATTCGTTCTTCCCCTGCACAATTAAAGCACGGAATAATCTCCACCCTACTATAGTTACCCAACCAGGTGCAACTAAATTTAAAGTTGCTCTTTCTTCCCAATAACCCTTTCTGGCTTAATCCCTCCCTCCACCACCTCCAGTTTAAATTCCATTTGGAATATTTTGGAGGACCAAGAAACCAAGAACCAAGAATTAAATTACATCTTGTGACAGGTATGTGACTTTATGAAGAAATATACACATAGATTTCAAACTATATTTTTAGACCCTTTAGAAGAAGCAATGAATATGAAGGCTGATTCACAAAAATTAATATCATACTTTTATAATAATATATTAAATAGAGAATCACCCTCAACAGAAGCACTAAGGGAAGATTGGGAACATGAGCTAATGATAAAGATCTCGAAGGATAGATGGGAAAAGTATTTGATGAATACACATAACTGTTCTATTAATGCAAGACATAATTTAATTCAATTCAAATTATTACATAGACTATATTATTCAAAAACGAGGTTGAATAAATTTTATCCAAACGTCTCTCCCAGATGCGATAAATGTTTGTTTCAAAACGCTAATATAACACATTCATTTGTAAGATGTACAAAGTTGAATACATTTTGGAGTGATATATTTGATATATTTACAAAGCTTTTCAAGTCAGGAATAGAACCCAAAACGGAATGGATTATATTTGGAATAATAGGAGAAGATACCAATTTAAATAAAGACCAAAATGTTTTTTTTAATTATGGGTTAATAATTGGAAAGAAATTGATACTTAAATTTTGGAAAAATACAACCACACCAACTGTTAAAATGTGGATTAGGAATATGATGGACATAGCATGCCTTGAAGAAATGAGACCCCGACTAATAGATAAATATGACCAATTCTTAAGGAGTTGGTCTCCTTTCATCGACTTTTTGGAATCATGTGATGCAGCGGTACCGTAAAGATTGCTGATTTCAGTTCATGCCGTGGATAGATCTACATCTCCGAATAAAGATTTGAAAAATTCTCTTTTAAGGGGCCTTCTCTTCTATTTCTACTTTCCACTTTTTCTTTTTCTTTTTTATATACACGCTTCACGTTTTTCTATTCTCTACCATCTATTTTTCCACTTTTTCCTCTTTCTATTGTTTTCTTTTTCTTGTCTTGCTTACTTCCTTCTCATAACATAAAACTAGAGGTTGTACATAGAATGGATTACGGTATTACATAGTTGGCACCTAAAATTAGGTTCCACTGTACTGTTTTGTACTGTATTAACTTCTAATAAAATAAACAAAACAAAAAAAAAATTTACATCGTGTCATTTTTGACTAACCTTCCAAAATATGCCATCAAATTCTTCACTGTAATTTGGGACAAGAGACTTGGCATCATATTTACCACTGTGACTCACTCCATCAGATTCCGACTGCCTGCCCCCTTTTGGCAAAATAATTTAAAACTTTAATGAAGAACATAGATACAAGTTATCCCAATTGTAAATCTTGGTCTTATGGCTAAGGAAATAAAATAGGTGTGTTCTAATTTTTGTGTGACATGCCAGACAATGATTTGCTCCCACAAGGGAGTCTCCGCATCTGTGCTTGATATTTCATAACATTATCGTCACTAAGTCTTTACTGTCCTAAATCTGGAGATCACCATTGACCTAGAATTCAAAATGACTGAGTACTTAAATACTCTGCTTGACAGAAGAGGCCGAGGTTGGATATCCTATAATGAATGACAACTACTTGACCCTTCTAGGCCTTTCCCTTGTTTACAAGATAAATTGGGAGTATGATAAAATTATTTCCACCTGCCTGGATGAAGTAATATCGATGACTGTTTTAAAAAAAAAACTCAACACTTTCCAGGATTAAGAAGCCCATTTAAATGACTCTTGATTCACTGAACAAGTTATTTATTTGTACATCACCAGCACACTGTAGCTGTAGTAGAAGCCATCTACAATGTGCACTTGTTTACTTGCCTAAGCTAGTTTGACAGAACCTGTCAAACCCACAAACTCAATCTTTAAAAATAAATAAAAACCAGCTCATATTTTTATGCTGCTACTGACCTTTCTCCTTGTTTAAATTCCAAATCAACCTATAAAGATTGTTGTCAGATTCTAGTTCATCTTTCTCAGCCAGATCTAACTTTCTTTAGTGCGAGATGATGCTTCATTTGTCATCTTTTCTGAAGGACACTTCATCCCGTTTTAAATAAAAGGCTTAGATGTTCATAATTATTTCTACACACTTGGCATTTCTGCCATTTCTACTCTTCTATCTTTGCTCATTCATTGTCTTCCTTTCTTTACCTTGTACAACCCATTAGTAATGTATCGTTCTCCCCTTATCCCTTTACCAGTTTAAACCATTCTCCTTTGGGCTAGAGGAATCTGCCCTCTTGATGTAGGTCTGCACTGTATAACATTACCCTTTCACGCAGTAGTTAGTGGAAATAATTGAATCCCTCCTTATCACATTGTGATGAATTACATGTCGATCTGTCCAGTCTTTTAATTCTCCATGCTTTGTTTTAGGATTATATACCAGTAGATCAAGAAGAGCTGAGAGACTATGTCAAAGCCAGGCTCAAGGTTTTCTATGAGGAGGAGTTGGACGTACCCTTGGTACTTTTTAACGAAGTATTGGATCATGTGCTGAGAATTGACAGGTAGGAACGCTCGTATTAAACCCGTGGATCAGCAAACCTGACGTGTGTATGTGAGTTCCTTGTGTTTGTGAAAGTCTGCAAAATATCACATTTGGGAGAAAAAAGGCATTTCAGAACATGAGGCTATACACTTGCAGCGCAGTGTATAGGCTTTTAAAAAAATAGTGTACTCTGGTATGTGGGGGTGTGTGTCTTTCTAATGGTTTATAAGCTGGGAGCGGAGGGTCATTGGGTAAGTTTAAAACTCGTGACTAAAGCTCTCATGAATCCCCTGTTTCACATGAAATGCTGTTGATGCTCGATTTCACAATGAATGTTTGCCGAAGGAGGTAGACCAGATATCAGCATTAAAACCCCTGCATTCATTTTTAAGTATGGGATTTGGATATGGCAAAGTACATATTCAAAATTTGTGGATTGTATGGGATATGGTAAATAACCATGAACTGCAAAGAGAGAAGTTTGCAGAATGATCAAGCCAGAGCTAGATAAAATTTAATTCAAGACTGCAGTGAACATCAGTAAATACAGGAACGTGGATATGAGTGTAGATTTATATAAATTGTGAACATAATATGACATAAACCCATTGGTAAGACGTAAGGAATCCTGATCTTCCTAAGTAGAGACGTAGAATGCAAAAGCAGGGAAGTTACTTTAAATCCTTTTAAAACATTAGAAGCTTTACAAAAATGAAATATTACTTCCAATGCTTTGGTGAAATATGAAAGTTATTTCGAGGATAAGAAATAAATATATTAGAAGGATTCCAAAGGTGATGGGTTTTGGGGACAAGAAGTAGGGCAAATATGAAGGAGGTTTGGAAGATTTAATGGAGGTGTGCGTTTGGTAGACTGATGATTTCCTTGTTTGTGTGGGTCTATCATTTTATATTAATGAGCATGATGAAGACTGTGCCAATAGAATGGAGGGGGAAATGGGTGGATAGCTTCAAACTGGGAATATATTCACATTCAGAATAGACCTTCACAGTCCCTTTGGCCGATAATCACATTGGTAGTTTGATAGAAACCAGCAATTGTACATTACTGAGATAGATGGCCAAAATAGACATATAGTAGGTGTTTATATAGAACTTCATATTAATATTGCTGTTAAATGGATGTTGCTTTTGGTTTTTTTTCTTTCAGTTTGTAAATTTGGTGACCTAATAGTGAAATTTCCAATGTAGTGTTTATAAATGATCTTTGTTTAAGATTCTGTAAGTTGTCAATCTAAATTACCTTGAATCATAATCATGTAATTAATATTTCTTAGGATATTCCGGCAATCACAAGGCCATTTGCTGCTTATCGGAGTCAGCGGTGCAGGGAAAACAACACTCTCTCGCTTTGTTGCCTGGATGAATGGCCTTAGCGTTTACCAGATTAAGGTCAGTGAGAGTCATTTTTGCACTGTTGTAGTAAACACAAACCTTTGCCTAGCGGAAAGAAGTTTATTCTGTGTGCTCATTGTACAAATTCTTGGTGTGCAGGTTCACAGGAAGTACACGGGTGAGGATTTTGATGAAGACCTGAGAACAGTGTTGCGACGATCTGGCTGCAAAAATGAGAAGATCGCTTTCATTATGGACGAGTCCAATGTCCTCGATTCCAGTTTCCTGGAACGCATGAATACCTTGCTGGCTAATGGGGAGGTAAATACAGAAAATGTTCAAATCTAGAAATAAGAACATTGATTGCAAACAAGCGATCTGTCAAAGTGACATTGTTAAAATTGTACAATGATTGCAAACGTTGTTGGTTGTATGATGTAATTGGACATTTGCAAATGATTTTTAAGTCTATGTATTCAGCAACTATCACTGATAGTTTTCACTTGCTTTCATACTTGTTAAACCTAAGCCTATACAGAGATATAGCATGGAAACGGGCCCTTCGACCCACCAAATCCTCGCCAACCAGCGATCCCTTACACTTTCTCCATCCTACATACTTGGGATAATTCACCATTTTTACCAAAGCCAAGATAACCTACGTTTTTGGAGTGTGGGAGGAAACTGGAGCACCCGGGGAAAACGCACGTGGTCAGAGGGAGAGCGTATAAGCTCCGTACAGACAGCACCTGTAACCGGGATCGAACCTGGGTCTCTGGCACTGTAAGGCAGCAACTCTACTGTTGCGCCACCGTGCCTATTTCACTCAACAGAAATCTTAACAAAATAGGACTCTGGGTAAATTACAATGGGGTAAGCTATAAAATATTTCAGGTTTCAATATATGAGGTGGCACAGCAGTAGAGTTGCTGCCTTCCAGTGCCAGAGACCCGGGTTCCATCCTGACTACGGGTGCTGTCTGTACGGAGTTTGTACCTTCTCAAGACCTGCATGGGCTTTCTCCAAGATCTTCGGTTTCCTCCCACACTCCAAAGACGTACAGGTTTGTAAGTTGATTGGCTTGGTATATAAATATAAAATTGTCCCTCATGTGTGGGGGATAGTGTTAATGTGCTGTGATTGCTGGTCGTTGCTGACCCGATGGGCCGAAGGACCTTTTTCCACACTGCATCTCCAAACTAACGAAATATCTAAATTAGATGTTGGACAAATGAAATGCTTCAACTGTCACCTGCATTAACCTGTCTTTTCCTATTGAACAGGTGCCTGGCCTGTTTGAAGGGGATGAGTATGCCACCTTAATGACCCAATGCAAAGAAGGTGCTCAGAAGGAAGGTTTAATGCTTGACACCCATGAGGAACTGTACAAGTGGTTTACAGGACAGGTTATCCGCAATCTGCACGTTGTATTCACCATGAATCCATCGTCTGAGGGCTTGAAGGATAGAGCTGCAACCTCTCCGGCTCTTTTTAACAGGTAACTTGACTTTTTGTATGACCCGGTTACCAATTCCAACTCATTGTTTTAATATGTAACTTGTAATTTTGTGTAAGGAAATACTTTCAAAAGGAGGCATATAGTGGGAATTAGGCAGGTAACTCGCCAAAGAGTGATGAGAATGTGGAATTCAAGACCACAGGAAGTGTTTAAGGTGGGTCGATTAGATGCATTTTAAACAAGGCTACACAAGATTATGAATGATAAGGACATAGAGGGGAACACTTAATGGGGAAATCCAGGAAAACAGCTTTACTACAAAAAAGTGGTACTGAGTTTTAAAAAGTCATCCCGATCTTGTATATAACATATATAACCATATAACAATGACAGCACGGAACCAGGCCATCTCGGCCTTTCTAGTCCATGCCGAACACTTACTCTCACCTAGTCTCTTTGAGCAGGCAAATGACACATTCTGATTACTTTGCATCCTTGTGAAGGGCAGGAAGACAATCAAAAAGGATACAAGTGGCAATATTAACCAAGTGAAAGAATACTGTGTAGAAACCAAGAACTGCAGGTGCTAGTTTACAAATAGTAACGCAAAGTAACGGAGTAACTCCGCAGGCCAGGCAGCATTTCTGGAGAACATGGATAGATGACGTTTTGGGTTGGGAGCCTTCTTCAGACTACATAGTGATATAGATTCAGAGATATGCAAATAAAAGAAATAGGGGCCGCAGCAAGATGGATTGAGGTGCATCCTTAGCTTATGAGAGGTCCGTTCAAGAGTAATAATAATGGGGAAGAAGCTGGTCTTGAATCAGATGGTACATGTTTTCAATCTTTTGAACCATCTGCTGGACAAGCCTACTGGGAGGTTGTTTAGTTTAATTTATTTTAAAAATTGTTATTTGTTGTGTTAATAAGTTATATGAGCAGAATTAGGCCATTCGGCCCATCGAGTCTACTCTGCCATTCAATCATGGTTGATCAACCGTTCCCTCTCAACCCCATTCTCCTGACTTTTCCCCCCATAACCTCTGACACATTTACTAATCAAGAATCTGTCAACCTCCGCATTGACTTGGCCTCTGCAATAAATTCCACAGATTCACCACCGTCTGGCTAAATAAATTCCTCCTCGTCTCCTTTCTAAAGGTGCGTCCATTCATTCTGAGGCTATGGCCTCTGGACCTGGATTAGTGGAAACATTCTCTCTAAATTATTCTGCTGAGTAAGTTCAGCTAAATGATATGAATGTGAAACAACCACCAATATGTTTGGCTGGGTCACACTGAATCGAATTATATAATTTGCCATCAAAACGGAAAATGGGTCAGTTGGCTCTTGGTCTGAAGAAGCGTCTCCACCCAAAATGTCACCCATTGCTTCTCTCCAGAGATGCTGCCTGTCCCGCTGAGTTACTCCAGCATTTTGTGTCTTCGGCTCTTCATATAATATGCAAATGTAACTACAGCTATTATAAAGTTCTTATGCCCTGATCGGCCAAATCCTGCAGAGGATAATACTTAATTAAAAAAAATTTAAGTTCAATTTTTAGGCTTTGGGAGAGTGTAAGGGAGCGGCTCAAAAGATTTACGGTTGGCTTATTTTCCTTGCAATGGAAAATGTATTCTGAATAAAAACATTTTTTCAGATTATTTTCAAAACTTGTTATTAAATAGAATTTCCTTCCTTGCTTCAAAGATGTGTGCTGAACTGGTTCGGGGACTGGTCTACCGAAGCCTTGTATCAAGTTGGCAAAGAGTTCACCAGCAAAATGGACCTTGAGAAACCCAATTATATTGTTCCTGACTACATGCCCATTGCTTATGACAAGCTTCCCCAAACACCATCACACCGAGAGGCTATCGTTAACAGTTGTGTTTTTGTTCACTTAACATTGCATCAGGTGAGTCATTACAAATGCTGTTTGCAAACCCTTTTTCTATATTCTGTATTTTTAAATGCTGGAGTAACGCAGCATCTCTGGAGAGAAGGAATGGCTGACGTTTTGGGTCAAGACCCTCCTTCAGATTGATGTTGGGAGGGGGCGGTACAGGGATAAAATGTAGTCGGAGACAGTAAGACTGGTGGGAGAAGGGGGAGGGGATGGAGAGAGAGGGAAGCAAGGGCTACTTGAAGGTAGAGAAGTCCATGTTCATACCGCTGGGGTGTAAGGTACACAAGCGAAATATGAGGTGCTGTTCCTCCAATTTGCGCTGGGCCTCTCTCTGACAATGGAGGAGGCCCAGGACAGAAAGGTCAGATTGGGAATGGGAGGGGGAGTTAAAGTGTCCAGCAACCGGGAGATCAGGTAGGTTTAGGCGGACGTGTTCAGCAAAACGATCGCCGAGCCTGCGCTTGGTCTCGTCGATATACATGAGTCAACACCTGAAACATCGGATATTGTAGATGAGGTTGGAGGAGGTGCAAGCGATCCTCTGCCTCACCTGAAAAGACTGTTGGTGTCCTTGGATGGAGTCGAGGGGGGAGGTAAAGTGACAGGTGTTGCATCTCCTGCGGTTGCAGGGGAAACTACCTGGGGAGGGGGTGGTTGGTATGGACGAGTTGACTAGGGACGGTCTCTGCGGAAAGCAGAAAGTGGTGGAGATGAGAAGATGGGGCCAGTAATGGGATCCCGTTGGAGATGGCACAAATGTTGGAGGATTATGTGCTGTATGCAACGGCTGATGGGGTGGAAGGTGAGGACAAGGGGGACTCTGTCCTTGTTATGAATGGGGGGAGGGGGAGCAAGAGAGGAGCTGCGGGATATTGAGGAGACCCTAGTGAGATCCTCGTCTATAATAGAAGAGGGAAACTCCCGTTCCCTAAAGAATGAGGACATCTCCGATGACCAGGATAGAAAACCTCATCCTGGGCTCAGATGCGGCATAGACGGAGGAATTGGAAGTAGGGAATAAAGTCTTTGCAGGAAGCAGGATGGGAAGAAATGTAGTTTAGATAGCTATGGCAGTCGGTGGGTTTGTAATAGATGTCAGTCGATCGTCTGTCTACTGTGATGGAAAAGGTGAGACCTAGCAATAGGGAGATGTCAGAGATGTTCCAAGTGAATTTGAGTGAAAGATGGAAATTAGTGGAGAAGTTGATGAAGACAGTGAGTTCTGCATGGATGCGGGAGGTAGCACGCCCGCACCAATGTAGCCGAGGTAGTATAGTCGGTCACAGCCAGCGCGGAGAAGAAGCGCCACCTTCAGCCCAGCCCTCCCCCCCCCCCCCCCCCCCCCCCCCCGACGCTGGCGAAAGCCGAGCACCAGCCATACTATACAAAGCGCTGCAGCAACTCCGCCTCCTTCCTGCGCCGGCTGTAAGCCCGGCCTAGCCCAACACCTCCAGCCGCCCCCGGACAGGGACGAGACACCCAGAGGGGAGGGAGAAGGCCCAGCAGTCAACAGTCCCAGGCCCGACACTGACCAGCACGATCTCGCTCACTCACCAAAGCATAAAAACAGCAAAATAATCTTAGCTTTATACAAAGGACAATAAATGCAACTATTTCATAGTTTGAAAGCAGTATTTTCTTACCTAGAAGAATCAAAGCGGGAAAAACGGAAGAAATGAGGGTCCACTGCTTCACTGCTTTCCACCAATGTTCATGCATAGTGACCTTTGACCTGTGTATGCACTGTTGGAAGCGGTCAGAATACCGAACTCGCTTTTTTATGTGGCATGGGCATCATTTTGCGGCAGGCGCGGGCACACCGCGACGCCCTGTGTCTCCCTTTCAAGGGAGATGCTAAAAATGCATTTCGTTGTCTCTGTACTGTACACTGACAATGACAATAAATTGAATCATTTTCATTTCATTTCATTTCCCTCAAATTGAATGAGTTGCCGGGTCACTGCTGTGAGTCTGGAACCTCAGAGGCTAAACTAGGTCAGGATAATGAATTTTCTTCCAGAAAGACATTATTGAATTGGAGCCTAGTCATAGAGCTGTACAGCACTGAAACTGGCCCTTCAGCCCACGCAATACTTAGCACTCCCTTAAAGCACTGGAGTGTCAACCTAGATTTTTATTTTTTTGGTTTAAGCCCAAATCCCTATGATGTGAGAGAGCCGACAACTTGGTGACTCTAGAGTTCCATAAAAGGTGATGGAGCTTGTACTTGATGTGAATGTTGGGCTTTGTTTTCACAACACCTAGTGGTTGTCTCACCTGATTACACCCTTGTGGCAGATCTATTTGCAAACGGTAGATTGATGGGAGCAAGAAGCCATACGTTTTTCCCTTGCGTTGGTTCTCATTTCACTTGCCATTTGCTTCTATAACTTTTGGTCAAGGTTGTGCTCAGCCACAACAGATGAAGGAGATTGGAGTTCTTGTTCTTGTTTCTTAGATTGCTTCTTTCATTATTTCTGACATAAGCACCATGTGTTTTATCAGGCGTGATATTCTTCCGATTTCAATCGGAATTCCGAGTTTTCTGTTTTCCAATTTTTCAATTTTTTGTGCCTGATTATTTGGTGGCCAATCAACCGCTGTCTCTAAGGGGATGCGACCAGCTTCCCCTAAAATCCGCTTCGGCCTATATTTCTCCATTCAGCCGCTGTCTCCCAAGGGCATTTCATCCCATCACATAATGCGCTGGTCACTCAGCAGCCAATCTGACGCAGTCTCCGAGGGGCGTTGCGGCCAATCACCGCCCAGATTCCCTTATTGAAGCAGAAGGTGGCTTCATAAGCCAAGAGAAAGGAACATATTCGCAGCTCGACTGGCAAGAAAGAGGCACAGGCAAGCCATGTTGAGCAAGTTTACAAAAAGAAAGTGTCAGGCAGAGGAAGTCAAACTAGTGTTAAGGTAATGTTACTTATGTCATAGGTTTACCAATTACTTTTTCTGTGCTGTTTGCACACAGTGCTAGGCAAAGAGATATTTTAGGTAACATTTTTTGTAACGATTTTTTTAGTTATGTCAGGTCATTTATTTCATGAAATATTTATCTTTTGGGGGTTATTTTACTGGTTATGTGTTAAAAAAAATTTCTAAGCTTCTGTTATGTAAACTACCAGCAGAAAGCCTGGGAATCACTTTCAATTTATTGAAAATGTCCCTGTCCGTCCCGTCCCCCCCCCAAACCGGTCTCCTGGACCCCCGGCCAATACTTCCTACTTTTTTTCTGGAGGTGAATATCATGCCTATTTTATGTGTATTTGATTTGTGCATTTTTAAATAACGTGTTTGTTTAAATAATACCAAATCCTAATTTATACTTGGTGTTTTTGAAATAATATGCTCAAATTTACACCTCTATAAATATACATGTTTAATTTATGCATTTTTGAATTACGTGCTGCTTTTCAGGAATATGACCCACATATAAAATGCAAGCTGCCTGTAACTGGCAATTTTCCCAGATTTAATTATTTCTCCCTATCATGTCACGATATGAACATACCAGTGAATTATTTGTCCAGTGGTTAGATTACTAGTCCAATGACACAACCACTGTGGTACCATGCTCATAAATGTACAAGATGGAATGATGTTTATATTTTTCTAATATATTTAACAAAATTCTTTAAGTAGTTGTGGGAATTTACTGATCACATTGGGACTTAAATCTCAAGGTTAAAAAAAACTTGACATCAATTCAAATATAAATTATTTTCTTTCTTACCAGGCAAACACTCGGCTGGTCAAGCGTGGGGGCAGGATAATGGCCATCACACCTCGCCACTATCTGGACTTCATCAATCACTATGCCAATATGTTCAATGAAAAGCGTAGTGAACTAGAAGAGCAGCAGATGCATTTAAACGTTGGGCTACGAAAGATTAAGGAAACTGTTGATCAGGTACAATAAAACTTTTTTATGGACTTTCATTGTACACTAGGGGAGGAGGGAGAGGTGGAGGAGGGGTGAGAGGAGGGAGGGGGGAGGAGGAGGGGGGAGGTGGAGGAGGAGGAGGAGGGGGGAGAGGTGGAGGAGGAGGAGGAGGAGGAGGGGGAGGAGGAGGAGGAGGAGGAGGGGGGAGAGGTGGAGGAGGAGGGGGGAGAGGTGGAGGAGGAGGGGGAAGAGGTGGAGGAGGAGGGGGAAGAGGTGGAGGAGGAGGGGGAGAGGTGGAGGAGGAGAGAAGGTGGGGGAGAGGTGGAGGAGGAGGGGGAGAGGTGGAGGAGGAGAGAAGGTGGGGGAGAGGTGGAGGAGGAGGGGGAGAGGTGGAGGGGGAGAGAGGTGGAGGAGGAGAGGGGGAGGAGGAGAGAAGGAGGGGGAGAGGTGGAGGAGGAGGAGGGGGGAGAGAGGAGGAGAGGGGGAGAGGTGGAGGAGGAGGAGAGAAGGTGGGGGGGGGAGGTGGAGGAGGAGGGGGGAGAGGTGGAGGAGGGGAGGGGGAGAGGTGGTGGAGGAGGAGGAGGAGAGAAGGAGGGGGAGAGGTGAAGGAGGAGGGGGAGAGGTGGAGGAGGGGGGAGAGGGGGAGGGAGGAGAGGTGGAGGAGGAGGAGGGAGAGAAGGAGGGGGGGAGAGGTGGAGGAGGAGGGGGAGAGGTGGAGGAGGAGGAGGAGGGGGAGAGGTGGAGGAGGAGAGGTGGAGGAGGAGAGAAGGTGGGGGAGAGGTGGAGGAGGAGGGGGAGAGGTGGAGGAGGAGAGGGGGAGGGGGAGAGGAGGAGGGGGAGGAGGGGGGAGAGGAGGAGAGGGGGAGAGGTGGAGGAGGAAGGGGGGGGAGAGGGGGGAGAGGGGGAGGAGGGGGGAGAGGAGGAGGGGGAGAGGAGGGGGAGAGGGGGAGGAGGAGGGGGAGAGGTGGAGGAGGAGGGGGAGAGGTGGAGGAGGAGGGGGGAGAGGTGGAGGAGGAGGAGAGAAGGAGGGGGAGAGGTGGAGTAGGAGGGGGAGAGGAGGAGGGGGAGAGGGGGGAGAGGGGGGAGGGGGGAGAGGTGGAGGAGGAGGGGGAGAGGTGGAGGAGGAGGGGGGAGAGGTGGAGGAGGAGGGGAGAGGTGGAATAGGAGGGGGGAGAGGTGGAGGAGGAGGGGGGAGAGGAGGAGGAGAGAAGGAGGGGGGGAGAGGTGGAGTAGGAGGGGAGAGGAGGAGGGGGAGAGGTGGAGGAGGAGGGGGGTGGAGGAGGAGGGGGAGAGGTGGAGGAGGAGGGGGAGAGGTGGAGGAGGAGGGGAAGAGGTGGAGGAGGAGGGGAAGAGGTGGAGGAGGAGGGGGGGGAGAGGTGGAGGAGGAGGGGGCGAGAGGTGGAGGAGGAGGGGAGAGGTGGCAGGAGGAGGAGGGGGGGAGAGGGGAGGGGAGGGGGGAGAGGAGTGGAGGAGGAGAGGGGAGAGGTGGAGGAGGGAGGGGGGGAGAGGTGGAGGAGGAGGGGGAGAGGTGGAGGAGGAGGGGGGAGAGGAGGAGGGAACCGGGCGGGCGAGCAGGCTGCGAGCGTGCAGGCTGCGGAGCTCCCGGCTAGCGGGCTGCAAAGACTCGAGGGAGGCCGTGGGCGGGCTCGATCTGATGACGGTCAAAAACAGCGGAGTGCTGGTCGATCGTGGTTTCAACGAGGGGAAGCCCACCCACCCACGTGACAGATCATAAGGCGGGGGAGATGGAGAGGTGGTCGTCCCCCGTGACGGCCAGAGATCAGCAGGTGGGATCGGGGTCACCAGCGAGGAAAAGGCGTCACGAGTCCCTGCGATCGACGGAGGAATCGCTGGTCTCCATAGACGGCCTCTCCCAGAGGGAGTAATGACCGCCACGGCCACCTTCCCACCGTGCTGCCCCATACCCTCACCTGCACGACGATAACAACCGCAGTCGCCATGTTCTAGAACTTCAAGGAGCGTGCAGCACCTGAGCAGCAGTTTAAAAACGCGAAGTTGCGAATTTAAAGAAGTGAAAGTTAAGAAGCCAAGAAGTACAGAAGACAGAACAGGGGTGACGTCACTCTCAGCGCGAGCAGCGGCAGGCAGGCAGTCAGATCCATTGTGATGTCATCAGCGAGACCATCTCGTTTATTTTCTAAGTTATCTGAGATTTGTGAACATTTTCATAAATAACTCGAGAAATAATGCATGAAATTTTCAGATAAGGCGATTTTTGACATCGTGGCTTAAATCTATCAGAATATGTAAAAATTTCACCGTTAGCACGTTGTGTTTTCGAGGAGATGTGAAACGCACACACACACAAACACACAAATACACACACATCCAAGATCAGAGTTTTATAAGTAAAAGAGATTTGCTTTATGCCGTTTTTCACTAAATTCGTGACATTCTACACAAACTGCTCAATTTTCTTCATGGGAAATTGGTTGAAAACAAATTTGCCTACTTTTAAAAACACTGTTCATGTTGAGCAATAATAACAGTTTCAGCTACCAGTAAAAACTGCTATTTTGTATGTATAATGTGGTGTATTTAAAGTGTTAAACTACTTTTTACATCTCATAGATCCATCTTTTCTTTGCCTCACACCCTGCCTCCTTTAGATATCACATGACTGCTTTTCCAATTGTATTTATATCATTGCACGAAATGATTTGTATTGTCTACATTATCAATGTTCTAGCACCAGATGGAGAATGGTTCTGCTTTTATTGCACCAGTGAGATTGTTTTAGCACAATATAAATCTATTGCACACTAGCTGTAATGAGAAATGCTTCTTATCCTTTTTCCCCTTTGGTTGATGGTCCTCTGTTTGCAGCCCATGATACTTACTTTGATCTAGCCATTATGGGATTAAGTAGTTTAAAAGTGGAAACACACAATTTTTTTTCCTTGTGTCCCCTCCAAACCTCCCCTGCAGCAAATAATTACAACTATTTCCTCTAGAATCCACTTTTTAACCAACCAAATGATTTGCTTTTAACAATTGGCATAATATAATGACTTAATTTGGAAACCTAAATATTAATGTACTTCTGCAAATGGGAATATGTTAATAGATGTTTTCATATTCCGTTTGTTTGCTATATCTTTAATCCTTTCACTCTAGGTTGAAGAGTTACGTCGCGATCTCAGAATTAAAAGCCAAGAATTAGAAGTTAAAAATGCAGCAGCCAATGATAAGCTAAAGAAAATGGTGAAGGATCAACAAGAAGCTGAAAAGAAAAAGGTAGTAAATTTGCAGCTATACAAAACAAGAATTATGAATTTGAAACCAAGATTTCAAACTGAGGAAATGGTTTCTTCGTCAATTAACCTTCACTTTTTTGATAGGTGATGAGTCAAGAAATTCAGGAGCAGCTGCACAAACAGCAAGAAATTATTGCTGACAAGCAGATGAAAGTAAAGGAAGATTTGGATATGGTGGAGCCTGCTGTCATTGAGGCTCAGAATGGTTAGACTTATTTTAAATCGAGTTTATTTAAAAAAAAAAAAATGCAAACAGAATGTAAAATGCTAATTGCTGCCTGTATATCATGTATTTGATCTTGCTCAGAACTATGATCCTGTTAGTTTCCTTCCTTTTTTTAGCAACTGATTGAGCTTTTCTGTGTGGTGTTAATCTCTCAATTTTCTGTCTTTCCTAACCATTTCTTTTTAACTTTATTTGCACTCTGGCACATGTTGCTGATTAGCTGTAAAATCGATCAAGAAGCAGCACTTGGTTGAGGTCCGTTCAATGGCTAATCCACCGGGTGCAGTGAAGCTAGCACTCGAATCAATCTGTCTGCTCCTGGGTGAAAGTACAACAGACTGGAAACAGATCCGATCGATCATTATGAGGGAAAACTTCATTCCGACCATTGTAAATTTTTCAGCTGACGAAATCAGGTGAATAATGGGTGCACGCCGTGGTTGGGTAAGATGGAAATGATACTGAATACCAGACACTATGTTAACACTGAGAAGTCATCCAAAAAATCATCATTTAAGAATGAATGGAATTCTGTATAGTATTTATTAACCCAAAATATTTATTTGGGTGAGAATATGCTGCTGGTATTCAAATTACAAATTTCCTCTTAATTCCCAACAACAGCCACGCACCCTCATCCATTTGCATGTCCATTTAAAGCCCCTTTCTTTTCACCCCTTTATTAGCTGTAAGCTCTATAAAGAAGCAGCATCTTGTTGAAGTGCGTGCCATGGCCAATCCACCTGCTGCAGTAAAACTCGCATTAGAATCAATCTGTCTCTTGCTGGGTGAGGAGACAAGTGACTGGAAAAAGATCAGACAAGTTATTATCAGAGATAATTTCATCAGCAGCATAGTCAACTTTAATACTGAAGAATTAAGGTATTCATTACTTTTATTTTAAAAAATCACATCTTTCTTGCATTTTGATTGTGTTGCTGCACTTCATTGCTATGGACCACCTAGTTTGTCACTCTGAAGCACATTGTATTGAATTGCCATTTGTAAGATATCAAGTGGGCGATTGTATTAACTTTCATATCTTTATTCATCAGTGATGTTATCCGTGAGAAGATGAAGAAAAATTACATGTCCAATCCGAGCTACAACTATGAAATTGTGAACAGAGCTTCTTTGGCTTGTGGCCCAATGGTGAAGTGGGCTATTGCACAGGTAAGGAACTGATGAAAGAATCTGAATGTCTGGGGGGGGAATGGTTTTATATTTTCTGGAATCACTTCAAGTAACACCAGATTAGCATTGAGCCTATCTGATTTTGTTGTGATTGATTTGTGTTGTAAGTTCTTCAAAAGATTTTGAGACGTTTTCTCCCTGTGGGTAGCAGTCACTCATAATTTTAAATTTCATCCAATTTCAGCTCAATTATGCCGACGTATTAAAACGAGTGGAACCTTTACGCAATGAGCTACAGAAGCTAGAGGATGATGCAAAAGAGAACCAACAAAAGGCTGATGAAGTAGAACAAATGATCCGTGATCTGGAAACCAGTATTGCACGATACAAAGAAGAGTATGCTATTCTGATATCTGAAGCCCAAGCCATTAAAGCTGACCTTGCAGCTGTTGAGGCAAAGGTGAGTGGGGTTTTATAAATACAAATATTTCATTGTGCAAATTCCAATTCCAATATAAATATCCTTCAGGGTTACAGAGGGATGGGGAACCCATTATGGCTGGGTTGGATAGAATCGTCTGTATTATAATCGTAAACCCCTCTTTCAGGTTAACAGGAGTACTGCCCTGTTGAAGAGTTTGTCGGCTGAACGAGACCGCTGGGAAAAGACCAGTGAGACGTTTAAGAACCAAATGGCCACCATTGCTGGCGACTGCTTACTCTCAGCTGCCTTTATTGCATACGCCGGATACTTTGATCAGCAAATGCGCCAAAATCTCTTCGCGACTTGGGCACATCATCTACAACAAGCAAGCATTCTGGTAATTATAAACGATTTATAGTTATTGAATTAATATCATCACAAATTTATCTTGGATAAAGCATATTGGGAATGAGTTTGTCTTTGGAATGCTGACGAGAACTGAAGGAAGCAAGGAATTTGATAGTAACTTTATTGAATCAGATTGCCCAACTTGTTTCTAAAGAGTTTCGATCTGATCAATCTGCGATGATTAAATTATCCTCTCAATTATGGTGAACTGTTAGCATCTTTTCCATTGCTTTAGCCAGGCCTGGTCAGTGTATAAGTGTGGGGATAACCAAAATTTGATATGCTGAACATTTAAGTTTGTAAGATCTGTCTCACGAGAAATGTAACCCCTTATTTTTGTTTTCAATTTACATTATTACTCTTAGTGAATCTCTTCCATTGGATTCTTCAACTTAATTCAAGTAAAATTATTTCCGTTTTGGTTTCTCATTTAAAGTTTTGGTCGAACCATGTTGGTCTCTGAAATATTGCAGATCAGTTGATTTTGTGAAGGCCAAATGCAGTGCCCTCCATAATGTTTGGGACAAAGATCCATCGTGTGTTTATTTGCCTCTGTACTCCACAATTTGAGACTTGTAATAGAAAAAAATCACATGGTTAAAGTGCACATTGTCAGATTTTATTAAAGGTTTTATTTTGGTTTCACCATGTAGAAATTACAGCAGTGTTTATACACATAGTCCAATGCCCCCCCCCCCCCCCCCCCCCCATTTCAGGGCACCATAATGTTTGGGACACATGGCTTCACAGGTGTCTGTAATTGCTCAGGTGTGTTTAATTGCCTCCTTAATGCAGGTATAAGAGAGCTCTCAGCACCTAGTCTTTCCTCCAGTCTTTCCATCACCTTTGGAAACTTTTATTGCTGTTTATCAACATGAGGACCAAATGTTGTGCCAATGAAAGTCAAATAAACCATTCTGAGACTGAGAAACAAGAATAAAACTGTTAGAGCCATCAGCCAAACCTTAGGCTAACCAAAATCAACTGTTTGGAACATCATTAAGAAGAGAGCACTGGTGAGTTTACTAATCGCAAAAGCAGGCCAAGGAAGACCTCCACAGTTGATGACAGAAGTATTCTCTCTATAATAAAGAAAAATCCCCAAACACCTGTCCGACAGATCAGAAACACTCTTCATGAGTCAGGTGTGAAATTGTCAATGACCACTGTCCGCAGAAGACATCATTAACGGAAATACAGAGGCTACGCTGCAAGATGTAAAACGCTGGTTGGCTGCAAAAATAGGGCGCCCGGGTTAGTTTGCCAAGAAGTACTTAAAAAAGCAACCACAGTTCTGGAAAAGGATCTTGTGGACAGATGAGACGAAGATTAACTTGTATCAGAGTGATGGCAAGAGCAAAGTATGAAGGAGAGAAGGAACTGCCCAAGATCCAAAGCATACCACCTCATCTGTGAAACACGGTGGTGGGGGTGTTATGGCCTGGCCAGCTCGACGTTTAATACCATCATTCCTTCCAAGCTGGTTACCAAACTCACAGAACTGGGCCTCTGCGCATCCCTCTGTAATTGGATCCTCGACTTCCTCATCCGCAGACCACAGTCTGTTCATATTGGAGAAATAACTTCATCCTCAGTAACAATTAGTATGGGAGCACCTCAAGGCTGCGTGCTCAGCCCCCTGCTTTATTCACTCTATACCCATGACTGCGTAGCCGGACATAGTGTGAACTCCATCATCAAGTTCGCCGACTACACCACTGTTGTTGGATGAATCACAGATGGGGCTGAGTCAGAGTATAGAAGAGAGATCGACAGTCTGACCAAATGGTGCCAGCACAACAACCTGGCTCTCAACATCAGTAAGACCAAGGAACTGATCGTGGACTTTGGTAGGGGAAGGATGAGGACCCACAATCCTGTTCATATCAATGGGACGATGGTGGAGAGGGTCAATAACTTCAAATTCCTGGGCGTGCATATTTCCGAAGATCTTTCCTGGACCCAGCACACCGATGCAATTATATCACCGACTCTACTTCCTGAGAAGATTACGGAGATTCGGTATGTCGAAGAGGATTCTCCTAAACTTCTACAGGTGCATGGTAGAGAGCACACTGACTGGTTGCATCGTGGCCTGGTTCGGCAACTTGAACGTCCAGGAGCGAAAAAGACTACAAAAGGTTGCTACCACTGCCCAGTCCATCACCGGCTTTGACCTCCCCACCGTCGAAGGGATCTATCATAGTCGCTGCCTCAAAAAGGCTGCCAACATCATCAAAGACCCACACCATCCTGGCCACACACTCATTTCACCATTGCCATCAGGAAGAAGGTACAGGAGCCTGAAAACTGTAACGTCCAGGTTCAGAAACAGCTTCTTCTGTACAGCCATCAGGCTATTAAACACAACAACGAATAAGCTCTGAGTTCTGAACTGAAAAAGACTATATTATTACTGCACTATATTTGTTATTTATTGAACTCTTTTTTTTTCCCTTCCCCCGTTATATAGAATGTTTACATAGTCACATATTCAGTTGTGCTGCAGCAAGTAAGAATTTCACTGTCCCATCCGGGACATATGACAATAAAACACTCTTGACTTATTTCATTTACATGACATTGCTGTGTCCCAAACATTATGGGGCCCTGAAATGGGGGGACTATGTATAAACACTTGTAATTTCTACATGATGAAACCAAAATGTATAAAAACAGCCTTTATTTAAAATCTGACAATGTGCACTTTAACCACATGTGATTTTTTTTCTATTATAAATCTCAAATTGTGGAGTACAGAGGCAAATAAATAAATGATGGGTCTTGAAGACGAGTAAATGAGATGATGTATATATTATCCACGTGAATGAAATACTTACCCCTCCCATAGTTTCTAACTGATTTTCTGGTTCTTGTTTGAAATATTAGAGACAAACATGCATTACAAATAGGTCTCCACAAATTTTACAGGCCCCCCATTCCCTCATCTTCACCATGATGTCCAGTTACTCTACACCTCCATCCCCATCAGGAGGGTCTTAAAGCTCAACAGTTCTTCCTCGACCACATAACCAACCAATCCCCATCTACTGATGCTCTCCACCGCCCAGCGGAGCTGGTCCTCACCCTTAATAACTTTTCCTTTGACTCCTCCCATTTCCTCCAAATCCAAGGCGTAGCTATGGGCATGCGCATGGGCCCCAGCTATGCTGGTCTCTTTGTAGGGTACGTCGAACAATCCTTGTTCGAGGCGGAACGTGGCCCTATCCCCGAACTCTACCTCTGCTACATTGACAACTGCATCGGTGCCACCTCCTGCCCCCATGCAGAACTCTGACTTCATCCATTTCACCACTTCCATCCGGCACTCAAAGTCACCTGGACCATTTCCGACATCTCCCTACCGTTTCTTGTCCTCACCATCTCTATCGCAGGTAACCGACTACTGACCGATATCTACTACAAACCCACTGACTCCCATGGCCATCTGGACTACACTTCTTCCCACCCTGCATCCTGTAAGGACTCTATCCCCTACTCCCAATTCCTCCGTCTACGCCGCATCTGCACCCAGGATGAGTTATTTCAAACCAGGGCATCGGAGATGTCCTCATTCTTTAGGGAACGGGAGTTCCCCTCTTCGACTATAGATGAGGCTCTCACCAGGGTCTCTTCTATATCCCGTAACTCTGCTCTCACTCCCCATCCCCCCACTCGTAACAAGGACAGAGTCCCCCTTGTCCTCACCTTCCACCCCACCAGCCACCATATACAACTGATAATCCTCCGACATTTTTGCCACCTCCAACGGGATCCCACCACTGGCCACATCTTCCTATTTCCTCCCCTTTCAGCTTTCCGCAGAGACCACTCCCTCCATAACTCCCTGGTCAATTCATCCCTTCCCACCCAAACCACCCCCTCTCCTGGTACTTTCCCTTGCAACTGCAGGAAATGCTACACTTGTCGCTTTACCTCCTCCCTCGACTCCATCCATGGACCAAGCAGTCATTCCAGGTGAGGCAAAGGTTCACCTGCACCTCCTCCAACCTCATCTATTGCATCCGCTGCTCTAGGTATCAACTGCTCTACCTCGATGAGACCAAGCGCAGGCTTGGCGATCGCTTCGCCCAACATCTCCGCACAGTTCGCATTAACGAACCCTGTGGCTCAGCATTTCAACTCCCCCTCCCATTCCATATCCCACCTTTCTGTCCTGGGCCTCCTCCATGGCCAGAGTGAGTCCTACCACAAATTGGAGGAGCAGCACCTCATATTTCGCTTGGGTAGTTTACACCCCAGCAGTATGAACATTCACTTCTCCAAATTCAGGTAGTCCTTGTTTTCTCCCTCCTTCCCCACCCCTTCCCAGCTCTCCCACAGCCCACTGTCTCCGCCTCTTGTTTGCACCCCAGCGGTATGAACATTGACTTCTCTAATTTCAGGTAGTCCCTACTTTCTCCTCCCCTTCTCAGCTCTACCTCAGCTCACTGTCTCCGCCTCTTCCTTTCTTCTTCCCGCCCCACCCCCACATCAGTCTGAAGAAGGGTCTCGACCCGAAACGTTACCTACTCCTTCGCTCCATAGATGCTGCCTCACCTACTGAGTTTCTCCAGCATTTTTATCTACCTTTGATTTTTTCCAGCATCTGCAGTTCTTTCTTAAACATTTCCACAAATTAATCATTCTTTTACCTTCAGTTCCGAACAGACATTGCAAGAACAGAGTATCTATCGAATGCCGATGAACGCCTGCGCTGGCAAGCAAGCTCTCTACCTGCTGATGACTTGTGCACAGAAAATGCTATCATGCTGAAGCGTTTCAATAGGTATATGTCTATCCAAAATAATCGTGTAAGGTTTAATTTGAAGGAATAATGTGGCACAGTATAAACAAAGAGGGGACTTGAACACATTTCCATTACCTGTTAAACCACTGTCAGGCCAGTTACATGCAGATAACTAAGCTTGTGCACTTAATCACCAAAGGTTTGGATACATACAGTATGGAATGGATTCTCAGATTTATTCTCGTTGTCACTGTCAATGTATTTAAGATTCTTGTGCTGTTTTGTTACTTTCAGCATTTCAGCGAATCAGTTGGCATATTGTATTGTTAATCGACCAAATTAAACAATGCCACTTGCTTATTGTAATAGCTAGTTGATTTGAACAAAGAATTTGGATCCTAACAGTTCGTTGAAAACTTAAAACCTTTCAAATTACTGAGTAAATCCAGCTTTTTTCCTTGCATTCAGACAGCCTCGCTGAGCAGCCCGAATATAAAATAATATAATAGAGATGCCATCCAAATGAAAGATTGCCATCCAAATATTTCTCCAGACTCATGATCTTTTGAAAGGCTATAACCAATGCACATTTTGCAGGCTCTGCCCTAGAGCACAAAAAATTGTCATTAAAAATATCCAATTCCTTATGACTGTATTCTGGAGAAGATGTAAACTACTCGATAGATTCTTGGGGGGTTGTGATGCCACTTTGAATTAATACTAATGGGGAAGAGGGTTAACAGGCTATTTTCCCCTTTAGTGTTGACGCTTTCTGATATTTCAATAATTAACGTCAGTTTAAGTACTTCCTGATATTCCCATTTTAGAAACAGTTTCTTAAACTAATTATAAAGTTGAACTGAAACATAAAATTTATAGTGAGGGGAAGACTGGGAGAACTTGGGAGACAGGTTGGTGTAATCAAATTGAAGATTTCACTTATAAACTAGATTTGTATTTCAATCTTGCAGTAATTTGTAGTCAGATTAATGGTCCTACCCTGAATATTGGACCAATGATGCTAATGAAATCCAACTAGTTTCTTCTGTTCCTGTGTGTTTCTAATCGGTTCTGTATCAACATTTCTATCTATCAAGGACTGGCTGGCTATATTTATCTGATTTACCAGCTTTGTCACTTTCCCAGCGCCCTTTATGCGGCGACTATTGCTTACCTTGGGTATGCAGGCAAGGAATTTCACTGTGACTATCACATGTGACAATAAAGTACTCATTCATATCATGCTCTGATAATATCGCTTCACTTGTTCTTTGGTAAAAACCAATAGATCAGCTCCTGTTATTTTTGGAAGCTCTAACCCATATATTATAAGATCTGCATCCGGAGTAAAGTTTCTGATGTCTTGCTACCACTTCCTAATATATTTTATCTTTTGAAAAGGTACCCATTGATTATTGATCCATCTGGTCAAGCCACTGAGTTTATCATGAATGAATATAAGGAACGCAAAATTACAAGGACCAGCTTCTTAGATGATGCCTTTAGAAAGAACCTGGAGAGTGCATTGAGATTTGGTAACCCATTACTTGTTCAGGTTAGTGATACAAATGCATTGCATGACACCTTTATGCTTTTTGCCAGGTACTATATATTTCATTCACTTTCTCTTACTTTATTTCTAGGATGTTGAAAGTTATGATCCAATATTGAACCCTGTGCTGAATCGTGAAGTCCGCAGAACTGGGGGTAGAGTACTCATAACCCTTGGTGACCAAGATATTGACCTGTCACCCTCATTTGTTATCTTCCTGTCCACTCGAGACCCAACAGTAAGTCACTGAAATTAATGTGATCAGAATTGTGCTTTAAAAAACATACTTAGTGAGTTACATATTTTTTCCTATTCCTGGATGAATGTACTCGCAACGTTAGTTGTTTAAATTTGTGCTTAAACTCTTAAGAAACTGATGTGTTTATTAATAAGACCTTGGTTAACTCTGTTACCTTGAATTTAGCTTTTAAAATTTCAAACTTCAGTTTTAGAATGTTCAAATTTTATTTAAAAAGTTACTTTTGCTGAAATGGTTGATCTAATTCAGGACTAAATTAAAGGCATAATTTGTACTGGTGTTGTGGTTCCTGTTGAAGTATGGAGTTGATTTTGGCACCATCCAGCCCCACTGCATCCCCTGGCCATTCCTCTGCAACACCTCTCTACACCATCTCCCTCACCACCATCCAGGGACCTAAACAACCCCTCCAGGTTAAGCCATGATTCATGTAATTCTCCATATCTAATCTGCTGCATTTGATGTTCTTCATGTGGCCTCCTCTAATCAGCAAGGGGCGTTTTTCATGCTGTATGACTGACTCGAGAAGAACAACGCTCATGCTCATCCTGGGTAGTCTACTGCCCAATGGTATGAATATTGAATTATCCAGCTAACGCTTGCTTTGTACTTCAACCCGCCTGATCCATGTTGGCATATTGGGCTTGTCCCATTTGCACTACCGTCTAAGTGAAAAAGTTATCCCCGCAATCCACTTAAAATCCTCGGCCCACTTTCTTGACTGGTCTCGATCCTGTTGTAAACTTAAACATCCTTCCTCACTGTCTATACTGCACCACCAATTTTGGTCTATTCTGCGAATTTACCAACAGTGTTATTGTATTATTATTAAATTGTTAATGTACATCTTTTACTGGCTATCTCCCCTCTACCCACCAAGCTATGATGCAGAGTCTTTACCCAAAACATAGACTATTCCTTGGCCTCTGCAGATGCCTACTGACCCGCTTAGTTTCTCTGGCAGATGTTTGCTCCAGTTTACAGTATTTGCAGTATCTTGTGTCTCCATGAACTTGGTATTAGATGGTTGAAATAACTGCAGCGTTATTCCCATGTTATATAACAATCCAAAGGCTTCTGGATCCTTGAGACTGGATGTCAGCAGCAATTCCATCCTTTGGTAGCAAAAAAGTAACTTTATTGAAGAAGGAAAGATGCATTGAAGAATCTCCAATGATTGTTAAAGATTGTTCTGAAGCGGGCGTAACTAGAAATGATCATCATTCTCTTTTTCTTTTGCAGGTTGAATTCCCACCAGATCTCTGCTCCCGTGTCACGTTTGTTAACTTCACAGTGACTCGGAGCAGCTTACAAAGCCAGTGTCTGAATGAGGTGCTGAAGGCTGAGAGACCAGATGTGGATGAGAAACGTTCAGACCTGTTGAAATTGCAAGGTTGGTTTTAGTTGTGATAATTTAACAGATATGCAAACGGGCTTGTTATGTTGCAAGAATATTCAGAAAAACAAAATTGATAGTACATGAGCTGCTGTGGAAATTTTCCAACCTGCCTTTCATGCACGATTTTATAATTTATGAACTTTGATGGTTTCCTGTCTTGGCCTACAAATTGGCGCTGTTGTGCACTTATAAAGTCGCTGAAACCGAAGTTAGAGCAAAGTTTCAGTTTTGATGATGTACTTATCTTTGATAGGTGAATTCCAGCTCCGTTTACGTCAGCTAGAGAAGTCTCTACTGCAGGCTTTGAATGAAGTTAAAGGCCGTATTTTGGATGATGACACCATCATTACCACACTGGAAAATCTAAAGAAAGAGGCAGCAGAGGTAACCAGAAAGGTTGAAGAAACGGACATTGTTATGGCGGAGGTGGATGCTGTGTCGCAACAGTACCTGCCGCTTTCTACAGCATGCAGTAGCATCTATTTCACCTTGGAAGCAATAAACCAGGTAACATTAAATAAATACATCGTCATTATATACAAAGGAACTTGGCAAATGATTATGTGTGCCGTTGATTTTCATAGAAATACACCTTTTATCCATTCAGCTAATTGGTGCATCAGGCAATAGTCTAATTTAAAAACAAGCTGGGACATTTTTCTGAAACAATCTTCCTAATATTTTGTATGATGTAATTAGTTTTTTTGGGGCCAAAAACTGCCAGATTTTTAAAATGTAAAGATTGCTGTAGTATTTTCAAATAAATGGCTTATTGGTTCAAAAGTATGCTAAAGTCAGAGGCTTTAAAATAACGTTATTGGTGCTCAATTGTGTACCATAACTATTAACCAGATAATTATGGCATTTCTGATAGCTAGCAAATATTTATTTTGATCTCAAAGATGTTAAAAAAATTAGATGAGGTGATTATGGATAATCTTGTTCTTCCTTTTTCAATAGATCCACTTCCTCTATCAATATTCTCTTCAGTTCTTCCTGGATATTTATCACACTGTTCTGTATGAGAATCCAAATCTGAAAGAAGTAACAGATCATACACAGCGACTCTCATTTATCACAAAAGATCTTTTCCAGGTACACATGAACATGTTGTTACAACATTTAGAACTCTAAACATTGAAATAAAAAAGACCACCTGAAGCTAATACACTGTTTTGTCTTGTCACAGGTGGTGTTTAACAGAACAGCACGGGGTATGTTACACAATGATCATATCATCATTTCAATGTTGCTGGCGAAGATTCGTCTCAAGGGCCTAACTAGGTAATGTGCTTGCTTACTGTTTTCAATCCATTACATTTGTTTTTGAGAAAGCCAGATAATAATTAATTCATTTTAGCGTGTAAAGTCTATTTTCTGCATTTGCATATAGTATTCTGGATTGTAGGGAAGGTTCATGTGTGTTGTTTATTACTTGTGACAACTTCTGGTTTCTGAATAAGTGTCACAAACATTCATTTGAGGGAATTGTGTTAGTAAAACCTCCAACTTCCTTTCTCAGTGAACCGTCATATGACGCGGAGTTCCAGCACTTTCTTTGTGGTCGACAGATTGTACTGAATGGGTCATCTATGTCAAAGATAGATTGTCTCACCGCAGAACAAATCGAAGGAATGGAGAGACTGAGCCGCTTACCAATCTTCTTTGATCTAACTTCCAAAGTTCAGGAGGATGTCGTAAGTTGCATTAATGCTGGTTATGTTTTGAGTAATTTGATTCGACTCCACCTTTTTATCAAGTCGTTCTCGTGGATTGGGGAAAGGTGAAATTTGTTACATCTGGTGAAATAGAGGATAAAAAATTATA
Source organism: Leucoraja erinaceus (assembly GCF_028641065.1). NCBI lineage: Eukaryota > Metazoa > Chordata > Chondrichthyes > Rajiformes > Rajidae > Leucoraja > Leucoraja erinaceus. Next base: position 67,734,171 of record NC_073385.1, on the reverse strand, counting down.
CGTTAACAACTTCATTACTTGCTCAGCCAGAAAATGCAATCCATGTATTCTTTTAAATACCACAGATTGTATTTGAACGAGTCTCTATTCATAAAGTCCAGCATTATGTAAGCTGCTTAAGTAACTTTCCCAACTTTATCAATGATAACAATTTATGCACAAAAATCTAATCCTTTTGGGTTTGTTTATTATATCACCTCTCATGCATCATATGACAATGTACAGTGCCCTCCATAATGTTTGTGACAAAGACCCATCATTTATTTATCCACAATTTAAGATTTGTAATAGAAAAAAATCACATGTGGTTAAAGTGCACATTGTCAGATTTTAATAAAGGCCATTTTTATACATTTTGGTTTCACCATGTAGAAATTACAGCTGTGTTTATACATAGTCCCCCCCCATTTCAGGGCACCATAATGTTTGAGACACATGGCTTCACAGGCGTTAGTAATTGCCTCCTTAATGCAGGTATTAGAGAGTACTCAGCACCTAGTCTTTTCTCCAGTCTTTCCATCACCTTTGCATTGAAAACCTTTATTGCTGTTAATCAACATGAGGACCAAAGTTGTGCCAATGAAAGTCAAAGAAGCCGTTATAAGAATTCTCCCCATAATAAAGAAAAATCCCCAAACACCTGTCCGACAGATCAGAAACACTCTTCAGGAGTCAGGTGTGGATTTGTCAATGATCATTGTCCGCAGAAGAATTCATGAACAGAAATACAGAGGCTACACTGCAAGATGCAAACCACTGGTTAGCCTCAAAAATAGGAAGGCCAGTTTACAGTTAGCCAAGAAGTTCTGGAAAAAGATCTTGTGGACAGATGAGACGAAGATTAAATTATATCAGAGTGATGGCAAGAGCAAAGTATGAAGGAGAGACGGAACTGCCCAAGATCCAAAGCATACCACCTCATCTGTGAAACACGGTGGTGGGGGTGTTATGGCCTGGGCATGTATGGCTGCTGAAGGTACTAGCTCACTTATCTTCATTGATAATACAACTGCTGATGGTAGTAGCATAATGAATTCTGAAGTGTATAGACACATCCTCTCTGTTCAAGTTCAAACAAATGCCTCAAAACTCATTGGCCGGCGGTTCATTCTACAGCAAGACAATGATCCCAAACATACTGCTAAAGCAACAAAGGTGTTTTTCAAAGCTAAAAAATGGTCAATTCTTGAGTGGCCAAGTTAATCACCCGATCTGAACCCAATTGAGCCTGTCTATTATATGCTGACGGGAAAACTGAAGGGGACTAGGCCCCAAAACAAGCATAAGCTAAAGATGGCTGCAATACAGGCCTGGCAGTGCATCACCAGAGAAGACACCCAGCAACTGGTGATGTCCATGAATCACAGACTTCAAGCAGTCATTGCATAGAAAGGATATGCAACAAAACACTAAACATGACTACTTTCATTTACATGACATTGCTGTGTCCCAAACATTATGGTGCCCTGAAATGGGGGGACTATGAACACTTTTCTACATTGCAATTTCTACATGGTGAAACCAAAATGTATAGAAATACAAGTGCTGGATTATTTCACTGCCTTTTGCTTCAAAGGTTTATACTTACACATCTTTGGTCATCTGGTTCCATTCCTTTTTATTACAAATATTTAGAGCATGATGGTCAATGTTCCACAATTGCCATCCATCCTTTTCTCAGTGACATAGGATGAGCAATTGGTTCACATACCAGAAGCTTTTCTGTTACCTGCTTTTTATTAATTTTAAATTTTGAATATTTCAACCATCCTCATCTCAGACTCTAGCAGCTTCCTCCTCCTAGAGATATTCTCAGTGCTTCACTGTCTGTTTACTGTTTACATGCCTGTCGAAGATTGCTGAATTTCCTCTTATTTGCTTATACTTTGCCTACTTCTCCTTTTTCATTTTGCTTCTGGGCTTTCTGTAATATTGGTTTGATTCTCTTCTGCAAAGCACCTCTTGGTGATGTAATTTATGAAAGGCACTGCATCACAGCTATTCACCATAAGTAGTTTAGCAATAGTATTTTGAAAATACTGCCTTTTCTTTTCCAGTTTGCACTGGAGCGCAAATGGTTTAAAATTAGATCATTGATAAAACCACATTTATAGTTAGGTTTCCAATTTTGAGTGACATTTTTGATCTAATTTATATTTAAATTGTTTTAATGCAGCAATTTAACATTTGGTTGGAGAGCAGTTCACCTGAACAAGCGGTGCCTTTTCTGTGGCCCGAGGAGAAACCTTTCAGTAAGCAACAAGTTTTTGACCTCAATTTTCATTGATATGGGCAGAATGGATTCATGTAACTATTCATGTGTCCAGTAAGGTAATAAGTTACTTTCTTTTTGTCCAGCTCCCATTGGGCAAGCATTGCATCGACTGCTTCTGATCCAGGCTTTCCGGCCCGATCGCCTCTTGGCCATGGCTCATATCTTTGTGGCTACAGTTTTAGGAGACACTTTCATGTCCTCAATCGAACAGCCATTGGACCTGGCAACTATTGTGGAGACCGAGGTATGAGACTGAAATGGCTTTTGGTTTTCCAATGCACGGAGAATGAATTCCAAGCTATTGTTTACTTTTCGCTATAAAATCGGGAAAGAGAATGCTTGACTCCTCCTTCCAAGTAGCTTGATATTTCTATTCATTTAATCTTTTCCTGCATTTTAATATTTGCGAATGGGTGACTCATACTGACTAAAATATTGTGGTGAGCATTTTAAATGGATATATTTTAAATCTTTTGAAATTATTTTGTTTTTCATTGACATTGTCCTAGTCTGCAGCCAAGTAACTTGCATGGCTAGTTCAGCATAAAATGTGAAGGTTTGTTTCTATATGCAGGATGAGCTATCTATATCACTTTTTTAGGTGAAACCAAACACTCCTGTTCTCATGTGTTCTGTACCTGGCTATGATGCTAGTGGACGTGGAGAGGATCTCGCAGCTGAGCAAAACACACAAATCACATCAATTGCCATTGGTAAGAGCTCTTTAGTGTCTGTAAATATGGTGTGCTCACTGAAATTTGTTTACCTTCGTGGTTTGAGATCTCAATTGGTTGCATCTATTGAGTATTTCATTATTTTATCTGCATGTAGGTTCTGCAGAGGGTTTCAACCAGGCAGAGAAAGCCATAAATACTGCTGTCAAATCTGGCAGGTAAGCTATTCTGTTGATCTCACCAGTACAATATGTTCTTCACATATATAGATAGCAATCCTGTAGTTAGTACTTGCACTCTGATACTGTTGTGTTGTAAACTACCTATTCCCTATTGCCTTAAAAGGTGGGTGATGTTGAAGAATGTACATCTTGCCCCTGGGTGGCTCATGCAGCTGGAGAAGAAGCTGCACTCCCTGCATGCACATGCTAACTTCCGACTTTTCCTTACCATGGAGATCAACCCCAAGGTAGGACACTGGAATTTGTCTGAATTGCTAACGTTTATGAATTTTCAGCTTTGTGTATATTTGATTAGTTACAGCCACTTCCATTGCTCATACATAGCTAAAAGATGTCAAGGTAGATTCATTTATATAACAGCAGGGAAAGCAAATATTTTGTCTTTAGTAAGCCTATACAATGGCTAGTATATATATACAAAAGCAGTTTAACAGGACAATAGTTTCTGTTATGCTTTATAACATTATTAGTTATCTTTAGATCACTATTAGATAAACACAAAATGCTGGAGTAACTCAGCGGGCCAGGCAGCATCTCTAGACAGAAGGAATGGCCCGTCCCTTCTCCATAGAGATGCTGCTTGACCTGCTGAGTTACTTCAGCATTTTATGTCTATCGTTGGTGTAAATCAGCATCTGCAGTTCCTTCCTTCACTTTAGATCACTATTCATTATTGACCATACAGCAAATTAATTAATTTGTTATTATTTTGTACCGAGCCACTGGGAAGTGTAGAGTTATGATCCTCCAGCAACTTGATCACTGTTATCAAGAACATAAATAAAACAATCTCATTATAATTTTGGAAATAAAAATCAATGTTTTCTTTGTTTTTTTTTTTAAAGACAGTGCCGGGGTAATTCAGCGGGTGAGGCAGCATCTCTAGAATAGGTGACTTATTGAGCGAACTCTTCTTCAGACACTGATTGTAAAGAAGGGTCCCAACCTGAACGGGTGCCTATCCATGTTGAGTCTGAAGATGGGTCCCGACCCAAAATGTCATCCTATCCATGTTCTCCAGGGATGCTGCCTGACTTGCTGAGTTACTCCAGCACTTTGTTGGGTTTTTTTGTAAGCCAGTATCAGCAATTCCTTGTGTCAATGTTTTTCATTGTCTGATTAACAGAATTTTTATAACAAAGGCAAGTTTTAAGTTATTTTACTGCCCAGCTGCTGATGTTTGATTTAGAAATAAAACTTTGTTTCCAGGGCAAATTGTTTGGAACTTCTGAAATAACCCTTTAATTTGTTTGCAGGTTCCAGTGAACTTGTTGCGAGCAGGACGCATATTTGTATTTGAACCTCCACCTGGTGTGAAAGCCAACATGCTGAGGACTTTCAGCAGCATCCCAGTTGCCAGGATGTGTAAAGTAAGAATAAACTTAGAATAAACTCCAAATGTTTAATTGGTGAATAAGGATAGGGCTCCCTGGTTCCTCATCTTCCTCCCAACCAGCCACCGCATCCAACACATCATTCTCCGACATTTTCGTCACCTACCTCCACCACCCCTTTCCAGAGACCACTCCCTCCACAACTGTTTGATTCACATCCCTTCTCACGCAAATTAATCCCTCCCCAGGTACTTTTCCATGAAATCGCAGGAGAAGTAATACCTATCCCTATACCCCCTCCCTCTCATCCACCCAGCGACTGCAGCAGCCTGTCCAGGTGAAACAGGGCTTCACGTATACCTTCTCTAATCTCGTGTACTGCATTTGGAATTCTTGATGTGACCTCCAGTACATCAGCAAGACCAAGCATAGATTCGACAACCATTTCGCCGAATACTTGTACTCAGCCCACCAAGGCCTGATGGATCTCCTGGTTGTTAACCAATGTTACTCGTCTTACTATTCCCATACTGTCCTTTCCGGCCTGTGACCAAAATGAGTTTGCCTACAATGAATGAACGTGAATGCTCTAATTCTAGGTAACGACAACTCCCCCCTCCCCTCTCCCATGCTCCACCTGGACTTGCACCTGTTTCTGCTACATTCCTTCCTCTAGCTTCAGTTTGCAACACTTCAATCATTTTCTTACATTTTCTGTCTTTTCATCTCTGGCCTTTGTCCAATCATCTGCTGATCAAAAAAAAAAACTCAACTGTATCCACCTATTGCTTGCCAGGCGTGGTCCTGCCTCTCATCTAACTTTCCTTCACCCTCCCCACAATCAGTCTGAAGATGGATCCCCACCCTAAACGTCTCCTCTCCATGTTCCCCAGAGATGCTGCCTGGCCTGCTGAGTTACTGCAGCACTTTGTGTCTTTTTTTTGTAATCCAGCATTTAAAGTTCCTTGTTTCTACAATAATTTACAAAAGTTTTTGAAAGCTCCAGCAAAATGTTTAGCCAATGATTCTTGTGTGGAGATAACCTTGCATGAATGTATTGTTCTTGCAGGCACCAAATGAGCGTGCGCGGCTGTATTTCCTCCTGGGCTGGTTCCATGCTATTATTCAAGAACGTTTGCGATATGCACCCTTGGGATGGTCCAAAAAATACGAGTTTGGTGAATCAGACTTAAGATCAGCCTGTGATACAGTGGATACGTGGCTGGATGATACAGCGAAGGTAAGTGTGCAGAACATTGAAAGTAATGCAATGATACATCGCTGTATCGATCAAATCATGATACTACTGAATATAAAACCTATGGCTGTGCAATGTGGGGAGGTGCTATAGACCTGCACGGGAAGGTAAACGCTCCCACCTCCATGAGTCTCGGGCAGATGTGCGCTCCTCAGCCTGGGAAGGCAGTCCATCTAGAAGAGGGAAAACTCTGATTTAAAACCTCCACTGCCTTGTGGCCATATCCAGTCATGGAAAAGGCTCCAAGAGTAAACCTCAAGAAAACCCGGAGTCGTTGTCTACAACCTCGCTCTGGCAGCTCCTGCGACGGCGCTGGTGCCAAATTGTAACAGCTCTGTTGTTCCTTTGGATCGATCAGCGACGTGGAGAGGGGGGACGAGCTGCATGGGCAACAGCCTGTCCTCCATATGACATCGCCCAGGCTTGCATCCGACCAGGATGCATCACCCATGGTCAGTCATGACCGAGAGGGGCCTACTACTATGGCTGTGCAATGTAGAGGAGAAGATTAGTTCCATGTTGTCAGGATTTAGAGGCAAGATTCAAACGAATAATGTGGATGTTACTGATTATGACCAGTTGTCGGAAACACATTCTTGGTATTTTCCTTATTAATAGAAGGCCAGTCTGCACTTGGGTTGAAATGAATTGCTTTTTGTTGTGGAATAATGTGAAGCTACCCATATTTAGCTTAAATTCAGAGGGGATTGTTGATTTACAATCGTGAATTGTTGTGGATACCTTTTTTTTTTTAAACTGATGTATATTTTAGGTGGTTGATATACAATAAGCATGTTTTGTATACAATACTGCTGTTTTATATAATTTGTGGTGTTTATGGAGGAGGCAGATAAATTATTAAATAATCAGGGTGTCGAGTTCTCTGCAATTGGCATGGAAGAGTGGCCAGGGGCAGAAATGGTAATATTGAGCGGTGGGATAGTCTGAGGGTGCTAGGTGGCCTATCCTTCTATTTATGTGCATCAGTATGTTTTCCTGAGGACATTAGATCTTTGGGTGTGTCTAATATCTCAAAAAGGAATGAGCAGTCTCAAAATAAACATTTTGGGACCGAGATGAGAAACTCATTCAAAGGATTATGAATCTCTCGAGGATCACTCCCCCTGAATATTGGGTTGATTAGAATTGGCCAAGTCAACTAGCCAATGTAATCTTCTAATTCAATTCTTGATTTGTACTAAACCCAAACTACCTTTAGTTATAGGCAATAATTTGGTCGCCAACAAACAAACTGAGAAATCTATAGCAATAAGAACCCACAATCAGTCTGTGTATGAAGTTTAAAGTTGATCATTTATTTTCGGTCCCAGTAAAGAGCAGGTGTTGCAGTGAACCTGTGGGATGTATTTCTAACCTACTTCAACAATAACTTGCTTTTCTGCAGGGACGCCAGAACATTTCACCTGATAAAATTCCTTGGTCAGCTCTGAAAACCCTGATGGCACAGTCCATTTACGGTGGCCGTATTGACAATGAATTTGACCAGCGGTTGCTCAACTCCTTCTTGGACCGATTATTTACCACCGCTAGCTTTGACAGCGAATTTAAATTGGCTTGCAAAGTCGATGGACATAAGGATATTCTAATGCCGGATGGAATCAGGTAAAGATCATTTAAATAGCAATTAAATGAAGACACAATGTTTGCTGTTGGACATGATTTGTATAATTGTTATTTAATTAACAAATGGTGATTTGCATGCAGGCGAGAAGAATTCATACAATGGGTTGAGCTGCTTCCTGATACTCAGACTCCATCCTGGCTGGGTTTACCCAACAATGCTGAGAAGGTGCTTTTAACCACACAGGGTAAGTATTAGATTTCCAATTACTTAAGTAGTCGAAAATGTTGGGTTTTGAAAAGCTGACAGTACTTCCATATAATTTTAGAAGAAAGTAAAAACATAGAATATACTTTCTTGTAATAATATATTGAAGTGACCAATGAAAAGATCCATGGATAATTTCATTAAAAACTGATCTCGAGCTGCTGCTGATGACAAACAGCACAAAAGTACATGCACTGGAAAAAAACTGACAAGTTTAATGACATTTGTGTTACACAAGCACAGAAAAACATGTCAGTTACAGAACTAACATTGGTAGAAGGAAAACCTATCTTATTTTCTCAATGTAATCTTTTCCTTGTGAAATTGTCATTTTTTAATTTTGGATTTAAATTTGTCTCTTTTCCCACTGTATATCCATACGTTTAAATTGAGAAGCATCCTAGCTGGGCTATCTTTTAATCGTTTGAACCTTATCTGATTCAGGCACTGACATGCTCAGCAAGATGCTGAAAATGCAGATGTTGGAGGATGAGGATGATCTGGCTTATGCAGAAACTGAGAAGAAGCAGCGCACAGGATCCACTTCAGATGGACGGCCAATCTGGATGCGAAGTCTTCACACCACAGCCAGCAACTGGCTCCAACTTATTCCAAAGTCACTTAACCATCTTAAACGCACAGTCGACAACATTAAGGTTGGATTAAAGTGCAGGGCAAATTATGTATTTCTAAAACGCTACTTTTCACATGATCCCTAAAAGTTACAGGGTTTGCAAGGAGTAATATGTTACTGGCACAATGGCAGCCAGTGTGGTCAGGAGGGTATCATGGAACATTAATCAAATATGATTCACCCGGTTCCTATTAAATAGGGAAAGATTTAATCGGAACCCGAGACGCAACTTGTTCGCACAGAGGGTGGTGGGTACATAAAAAGAACTGCCAGAGGAGGTAGTTGAGGCAGGCACTATAACAATGCTTAAAAGACAATTGGACAGGTGCATGGATAGGAAAGATTGGCAAGACAAGCATAGACCTGGCAACCGTTCCGCATAACACTTGCGCTTGGACAACCAAGGCCTACAAGATCTCCCAGTAGATTTTAATTTTAATTTTAATCCCTTCCCATTCCCATATTGACCTTTCTGTCCTGGGAGGCCTCTATTGCCAGAATGAGACCACACGCAAACAGGAGGAACAACACCTCATATTACACTTGGGTAGCTTATAACCCAATTTATCAACATTCTCCAATTTTAGGAAAACCCTCACATCCCTTCCTCCTCCTATATTTGCACCTATTTCTCACCTCCACAATTCGCGACTCTTCACTCCTTTTGTCTTGCACCTTTTTTCATCTCTGGCTTTGATCAACCATCTGCCTATCAAATCCCTCCCCTCACATATGTTCACCTATTTCCTGCCTCTCCTCTCTTCAGAATGAAGAAGGGTCTCAACCCGAAACAACACCCATTCCTTCTCTCCAGAGATCACTCGCTGAATTACTCCAGCATTTTGTGTCTACCTTCGATTTAAACCAGCATCTGTGGATTTTTCCTTTTCTTTTCCATTTGGTCTCTATTCTAGCTTTATTACATCTCCCCCTCACCCCCTTACAATCAGTCTTGAATAAGGGCCCAACCCAAAACATCAGCTATCTATGTTTGTTCACTAGAGATGCTACCTGACCTGCTGAGTTACTTCAGTAGTTTGTGTTGTTTTTGATAGGAAGGATTTAGAGGGGTATGGGTCAGCCTTGGGTAAATGGAACTAGCTTGGTTATTGAACATAGACAAAAATGCTAGAGAAACTCAGCGGGTGAGGCAAGATCTATGGAGCGAAGGAAATAGGCAACGTTTCAGGTCGAAACCCTTCTTCAGACTGATGTGAGGTTGGGGGGGGGGAAGAAGAAAGGAAGAGGTGGAGCCAGTGGGCTGAGGAAGAGCTGAGAAGGAGAGGAGAAAGTAAAGACTACCTGAAATGATAGAAGTCAATGTTCACTTCGCTGGGGTGCAAACTGCCCAAGCGAAATATGAGGTGCTGCTCCTCCAATTTACGGTGGTCCTCACTCTGGCCATGGAGGAGGCCCAGGACAAAAAGGTCGGATTCGGAATGGGAGGGGGGGTTGAAGTGCTGAGCCACCGGGAGATCAGGTTAGTTATTGCGAACTGAGCGGAGGTGTTTGGCGAAGCACTCGCAAAGCCTGCGCTTGGTCTCACCGATGTAAAGCAGCTGACACCTAGAGCAGTGGATGCAGTAGATGAGGTTGGAGGAGGTGCAGGTGAACCTCTGCCGCACCTGGAAAGACTGCTTGTTATTGAACAGTTATTTTCTTAATGTATCTGTAGACTGAATGAAGGAGATAGCAGAACTGCAGTGATTTTCACATCCAAATATATTTTATTCATAATTTTGACCTTTTCCCCAAATTATGGCCTAATTGTTATTTTTTAAGCTGTAACCTGGGTTGTGGTAGAAGATGCTGAAAATGAAAGCAATTACTGATTTTATACTTGAAGAGTGAAAAAAGAAATTAGAAATATTAATGGAGACTGTGACCAGATTTATAATGTCTTTCCATTCTTCTGACAGGAGACAGTAATAACTATTAATGTCGTTAAAATGCTCATAAGCATCTGAAGTACAAAACGAAGGGAAGAATGATGCAAATGTTTATCTTTACAGGATCCATTGTTTAGATTCTTTGAAAGAGAAGTGAAGAGTGGAGCAAAGCTTTTACAGGATATTCGCCAGGATCTGGTTGATGTAGTACAAGTATGCGAGGGGAAGAAGAAACAGACCAATTATCTGCGGACGTTAATCAGTGAAATGGTGAAGGGTAAGGAAATTAAGCTGCAGTATATATTTTGTAAAGTTAAATGATAACATTTAAAATGGTATAGCTTTGAAATAGCAGCACAAACTTACATAAATTTATATATTGTACTGAAATCACATCTTGGGTTATCGATGGGGCAGAGCTGGTAATGTGGTAACTCTGTACTGACTCAGTGGTCTTCATGCATGGTGGAGTCAATTGGACCCTAATCTTCTGTGTTCCAATAGTTATTGGATTGCAATATACTGTATGGGGAAAAATGTCGGGGCTCTTTGGTAGAAAACACAAAAGCCGAGTTGATATTCAAAGAGACTTGTACCACAACATTCTAAAGCTAATGTGATGGTGCAAGAACGCACTAGGAAAGCAAGTGGTTTGTTGGTCTTTAGTGGGAGAGGATTTGAGTTTAAAAAGATGGATTGAAAATGTTTTCCAGTAATTAATGTTGCCTTAGTGAGACCACTTCAGCAGTATTTTGTGGTTTTGATTTCCTTACTTAAACAAGATATGCTTGCATTTAGTGAAGTGCAGTGAGAATTCACCTAGTTCCCAAGGTGACTAGAAGAAATTTGAGCTGATGTCATTCTAAACGGGCACAATTTTTAGAAAGCTGAAAAGGATACATATTTGTTCTTCTCGACTGAGGAGTCTAGAGTTAAGTGATCACAGTCTTGAATACAAGGTCGGCTAATCAGGACTGAAATGAATAGATATCTCTCAAAGCCTGGTGAAGCATTAGAATTCTTTCTCCTGATGGGCTGTGGAGGCTCAGTCATTGATTTCAGTTTTGAATGAAATCAGACTTTTAGATATTGGGGGAAATCAAAGATTATGGAGGTACGGTAATAAAATGGTGTTGAAATAATCTGCCATGATCCAATTGAATGCCCGTCAACCCGAACTTCTGTGTGTTATGGATTAGAAATTTGAGCTTTGATTTGCTTCTTTAAAAAAAAAACTGGGGTTATTTGAGAACAAACGTCATAGTGCAGATACTGTCATGGCTCGATTCAATTATGTCCATTAAAGGAGTAACATGTAACTATTAGATGCAAAGTACTGAGTAAAAGCTGATTCCTCTTTCCTTGCCCATAAAAAGGTATCTTGCCTCACAGTTGGATCCGTTACACAATCCCTGCAAACATGACAGTCATTCAGTGGGTGGCTAACTTCAGTGAACGCATAAAGCAGTTGCAGCAGATATCCCATGCAGCATCCACAGGAGGTGCTAAAGAACTGAAGGTTGGTATTCACACCCACCATATATTATATACACCCACTTTATTATTGTTCAATATTGGTGTTTTCATGACAAGAGGCTGCTTTTAAAAATATATTATTGATCGGTTTTATGAAAAGTGGCTGCATTAAATGAGCTCCATGTACAATTACCTGTCTTCGGGAATGTAGTAAGAAGAGGTTTAGGTTTGTACTTATCTGCTCTTGGCTGTTGCCACAAAATTGTTGCCTGCCTGCACCAGCGACACATTGGCAGACGAGGCTGGAGTAAACCCTCACTTACACCAAGGACAACATCTGCATTTTTTGTACACACTTTTTAAGCTAACAAAAATTAACACACTAAAAATGTATTAAAATCAGAAAGGCTTTCATTCATTTGAATGGATTACCATGCCAGCACAGGCTCTCATGAGATTTCCTATCACTCTTGTCGAGCATTCATTCCAGGTAATTGTAGTTTCTTCATCTATGACCTTTGTACAGAGTACTGAGCCTTTGCTCAACATGTATTAAAGAACATCTCTGTTTACCCATAAGTGATCAGATAGTTGAAGTAATTTGTTAAAGTCTCACCATTAGCAAACAATAATGTGAAGCTATGTTATAGAAGTGAACATCCTATCATGGCATTCAAAGGATATTGGGCAAATTGACCTTTTCCAATTAAAACAATGGTTGAAATGTATAGAATGCTGACATAAAATGGTTTCCTGCTGTTATTTTTCCTGCAGAATATCCATGTTTTCTTGGGTGGTTTGTACGTGCCAGAGGCTTATATCACAGCAACACGGCAGTATGTGGCTCAAGCGAACAGCTGGTCGTTGGAAGAGCTTCGACTGGAAGTCATTGTCACCAATAATCAGAACTCGGTATTGGATGCTTGCAGTTTTGGGATAACAGGTTAGTAGTGACAATGGATATCACACTGAGTTACAATGATATAGAATTTGCCTTGGGGAAATCTGTCACAAGCGCAGAACTGAGCTTTATCAACATTTGGAGTTTTCCTAAGTAAATGTTCTATTTGAACTATTTTGCCTGTGGGTACATACCCGTGCCAGCAGTTTCACGACCCTACTGTTGATTCAGGAGTCCACAGCAGCTAAAATGGTCACTTTATTAATGCCGATATCTTTCATTCAGTTTTGGTCATTTCACATGACCATTTTGCTCCACTTGTCCAGTTTATGACAAAGTGGGTACATTTGACAAATGTTTGGTATATTTTCCCACAAATTATGCAGTCTTCATAACTATTTGCTAAAACCAACTGGTTTCCAGAATTAGATAAAACCAAAATCCTGTGGGTTGTATATCTTGTATTTGCTGTGTACTTACAATCTGCTTACCATTGTATTTCTGCTATGTTAAATTGGCACGTACCATGATGACTGCATTCTAAACGTTAACATTGTTTTTCTACAGGCCTGACACTTCAAGGTGCCGTTTGCAACAACAACAAGCTGTCTTTATCTAATGCCATATCCACTGAACTCACTCTTACACAGCTTCGGTGGGTTAAAGAGACGTATGCTGAAAAGAAAGCTAATGTGGTGAGTAATTATCTGTGGACAAGGGGGACTAGTTCAGGAAGGTACCTTGATACAAAAGTTAGTGGTTTTGCAGATAGTGAAGATGGTTGTGAAAGATTACAGCAGGATCGACTTGAGATCTTGCTCTGGACTGGTCCTAAAGCCATAGTACATTCCCCTGATGTTCCCTGTTATGGCGGCCATCTGGATGTCCCCCAACAAAACAGCCCCCCTCAAATCCACCATTGGGGAAGTCACAGCCAACAGATGGGTGGAACACTACTCCGACCACTATTCGAGAGAGAACACTGTGTCCTCACTAAGCTGTGTCTAGTAGTCATTGGCACAACGTCAATGTTGTAGAGGTGTACAAAATCATGAGAGGAATTGATCGGGTAGATAAATAGAGTAGGGGAATCGAGAACAATAGGTTGAAGCTGAGGGGGGAAAGATTTAATAGGAAACAGGAAGCTGCCAGAGGTAGTCAAGTCTGGAACTATCCATCGTTTAAGAAACAGTTAGACAGGTGCATGGATAGGACAAGTTTGGAGGGAAATGAACCAAGCGCAGGCAAATGGGACTAGTGTAGCTGGGACATTGTTGGCCGGTGTGGGCGAGTTGGGCTGAGGGGCCTGTTTCCACACTGTGTCACTCTATGACTATGATGGGCATGGACAAGTTAGGCCAAAGGGCTTGGTTCTGTGCTGAATCAGTGACTTGCAGATTTGTTCACAAAAACTGCATACTATTCCGGATATGATCTTAACAACTTTGCAGCTGTAAAATGACATCCCAACTCAATGTCCCATCTGATAAAGGCAAACTCGTATATTTGCAAAGTGATGTATTTTGGAGTGCTAATCCAGGGCTAATACAGTGACTGGCAGGTAAATGCTCGTAAATCAGCTGTGATCACACTGATAACTTTCGAACACAACTTTGCTATCTGGTTGCTAATAAGTCTAATTTAAAGAATTTTTTGTTTTAATAGCTCCAACATTTGTTTAATGCCCTTGCAACTTTTTTTTAATTCACAGGTGACACTTCCCGTATACCTGAACTTCACGCGTGCAGACCTGATATTCACTGTTGACTTTGACATTGCAACCAAGGAAGATTCTCGCAGCTTTTATGAGCGTGGTGTCGCACTGCTCTGCACAGAATAAAACCCAGTTATTCCAATGCCAGAACTTGGCCTTGTTACATAATTACATTTGCATGTGCTTTTATTTTGAACTAATTAATGCTGCCTTTCAAAATAGTGAATGATTTTGGAAGGAATTTGTTAATAAGGAAAATGGTACAAGTTAAGGGGGAAGTCTAAGAGAAAATGGTTGATGAGATTCAAGAACTGCAAAATATAACTTGGAATTTGGTTCATGGCTGATTTTACAATTAATAAAATTATACATCATGATTAAGAGTCTTTGAATTTGTTGGAAAATATTGTCCTAGTCTGGATTAACATTTTCTCTTAATGCTTTGTGTAACAATTATTAGTAGGTTCCAATTTTTTAGTGGAAGAGCCATTTAATAGAATATTCTTCATCCAGTTACTGTATTACCAGTGCTCTCTTCCTTATTTCACCCCTTGCCTTACCCCCATTATAAATTCCATACTCCAGTGATCAGTAAAGTCAGTACAGCTTCCTGCTGTATCTTATCATCCCCTACTCACACATATGTGCAGAAGGACCTGAACGAAACCTTAGAGTTTGTAGTAATGTTGATAGGTAACCCAGTGCCATCATGTTTTTTTAAGTGCCTTGGTGTTAGGGCCAGTAGAAATGCATTTTTGCTGTCCTTGTTAAAGCCAAAACAATTGCCTTAAACCTATGTCTTCTGGTTTCATGATTCCACCACTCTGGATAAAAGACTTTGTGCATTTATCCTATCTATTCGTCTCATGAGATCACTCCTCATCCTCCTGCGCTCCAAGGAATAAAGGTCCTAGCCTGTTTAACTCCTTCCTATAGCTCAGGCCCTCAAGTCCTGACAATGTCCTCATAAATCATGTCTGCACCAATTCCAGCTGAACATCAATGTTACAACTGAGAATGTGTGCAGTGGAAATTAGTCTATTGGGGGAGGTACCAGGAAAAGCTTAGTGTTAACTATGGCAATAAATCAAGAATTAGCACTACAATTAAATGATTGGCTTCAGGTGTGGGCACACATGGTGAAGGACACATATGAAGATTCCTCTCACCGTTCCCTGGTACCTGCAGTGACACGTGCTCCTTTCCGAATACCTTTTATCTAATAAACTATCACCTGTCACATTGCCAATGGCCAGAGGTTACAGCAGTGTCACTTTGGTGCCCATGAACCTTTAGAAAGCAGTGATTCTACTTGTAGATAATTCCAAAATATTTTACAGAACTGTAAAACATTCCAAAAATGTTTTCACTTCTCAACAGTGAAAAAGGCTACTAATCTTCAGCATGGAATGTACTGGCTACCACACTGGGCATTCTTACCCACGAAGTGCAGGACTGTTAGACACACACTAATCCTGGCAGTTTTCTGGAAACTGTTTTCTCCAAAAACCTCAATGTCCTTCCTATAATGGGGCAACCAGAACTGCACAAAACGCTCCAAGTGCAACCTATCCAAAGTCCTATAAAGCTGTGACATGACTTCCTAATGCCTCTGTCCCACTTAGGAAACCTGAACGGAAACCTCTTGAGACTTTGCGCCCCACCCAAGGTTTCCATGCGGTTCCTGGAGGTTTTTGTCAGTCTCCCTACCTGCTTCCACCACCTGCAACCTCCGGGAACCGCAAAGTCTCCAGAGGTTTCCGTTCAGGTTTCCTAAGTGGGACAGGGGCATTACTCTTACACTCAATGCCCCAACCAATGACAGCAAACATACCACATGCCTTCTTAACCACTCTATTTAATTATGTTGGTAATTTCACAGAGCAATATACTTCAACCCCTTGATCCTTTTGCACATCAATATTGTTAAGGAATTGACTTCCCAAAATGCAGCACCTCACACTTTCCTGGATTAAAATCTATCTGCCACTTTACCATCCATTTCTGTAACTGCTATATGTTGACAACTCGCCTCACCCTATTTTGGCGATGTCTGCGAACTTATTAACCAAACCATCTACATTAAAGTCCAAATCATTCATATAAAACTACACCCATCTCAACCCTCTCATTTCAATACTAAATCCAAACACTCAAGTGGCAGGACCTACACAGTGAATGGTTGGGCTCTGGGGAGTGTTATAGAGCAGAGGGATTTAGGAGTGCATGTGCCTGGTTCCTTGAATGTAGAGTTGCAGGTAGATAGGGTGGTCAATAAAGCTTTTTGGCACATGTGTCTTTTACAGAGTATTCGAGTAAAGCTGGGAGGTCAAGTTGCTATAAGACGTTGTTGGGGCTGCATTTAGAGTATTGTGTTCAGTTCTGGGCAGCATGTTTTAGGAAAGATTTCAAGCTGAATGGGTACAGAGAAGATTTACGAGGATGTTGACAGGACTAGAGGGTGGGACTATTCTTTGGAACACAAGAGTATGAGTGGTGATCTTATAGAGGTGTATAAAATCACGAGAAGAATACATCGGGTAAATACACAGAGTCAAAGGTGGACAAAAATGCTGGAGAAACTCAGCAGATGCAGCAGCATCTATGGAGCAAAGGAAATAGGCAACGTTTTGGGCCGAAACCCTTCTTCAGAAACCCGTCTGAAGAAGGGTTTCGGCCCAAAACGTTGCCCATTTCCTTCGCTCCATAGATGCTGCTGCACCCGCTGAGTTTCTCCAGCATTTTTGTCTACCTTCGATTTTCCAGCATCTGCAGTTCCTTCTTAAACACAAGTGCACAGAATCACTTGCCCAGGGTAGGCGAATTGAGGACCAGAGGACATAGGTTCAAGGCGATGGGGAAAAGATTTGATAGGAATTTAAATCTTAATATGGAACGAGCTGCTAGAGGAGGTAGTTGAGGCATTGTCTATCCCAAAGTTTAAGAAACAGTTGGGTACATGGATAGGACAGGTTTGGAGGGATATGAACCAAATGCGGGCAGGTGGGACATGTCGGCCAGTTGGGCCAAAGGGCCTGTTTCCACATTGTGTGACTATGTCACCTTAGATCCCTGCCTTACATCAGCCTACCCTGAGGGAACTCTATCAAAAAGCCTTATGGGCCTGTCCCACTTAGGCTATTTTTAGGCGACTCAGTCGTAGCTCCAAAAAAACAGCGACTGGACCCTGGTTCAACATAAAATTTGAAATAGGATCATTACTTTAACAAAAAAAAAACGAAGTCAGCACTGGCAACAACCTGTGTGTCACCTGGCGACACCTACGTCAGGAGAAGTCAAGCAATGCTCATTGGCGTCAAACCCACTGTCGCCGACTGTCTCTGAAAAATGTTCAACATGTTGAAAAGCCAGCAGCGACCAGAAAGACTCTACAACTCTTTGGGCAACTGAGGAGACTATTCACAACCATACAGGCGACCATGTGGCAAAAGCCTAGTCGCCTAAACATTTTTTTTTTTTTATTGCCTAAGTGGGACAGGCCCATTACTTTCATCCTTGTAGACAACATACCCTGTCCTCATCGATCACCTTTGTCATGCCTTCATAAACCCATGTTGATAGTCTCAGACTCTTATTTGGGACTATCAACATAAACCCATGTTGATAGTTTCAGATAAGCCCATACTCTTAAATGGAAGTAAATCCTCTGAATAATCCTCTCCAATAGCTTCCCTACTACCATTTATGTGAGGCTCACTGGCCTGTAATTTTCTTGATTATCTCTACTAACATTCTTAAACAAAGGAGCAACATTAGTTACTTTCTAGCCCTCAAGGACCTCGTCTGTGGCAAAAGGCAAAGATCTTCATCAAGACCCATGCAATCTCCACTCTTGCCTCCCTCAACCTGGGATAGATTCATCCGTCTTTGAGGGATTTATCCATCTTAATGCTCTTCAAGAACCCCAACACTACCACCCTCTTGAGCTCAAACTGCCCTAACATATTAGCCTTCTCCACAGTGTCCTCCATGTCCATCCCCTTGGTGAATACGGATTCAATGCACTAATTTAACACCTCGCCGATATCTTGTTTCCAAGCACAGATTTCCCACATCTTCATTGAGCAATCCTATCCTCTCCCTGGTCACCCTCTAGTTTTTAAATGTATGTATAAAAAGCCGTGGGATTTTCTTTACTCGCTAATGACATTTCATAGCTCCTTTTGGTTCTTCTAAATGTCTGTGAGTTCTTTTTGCATTATATTGTTCAAAGACCCAGCTGAAATCATCTTTCTAAACCTTTCATACGGTTTTTGACCAGATTTACAATCTCTTCGGTCAACCAAGGTTCCCTTACCTTGCCATCCTTATACCCGCCTTCTCGCGAGAATATGCTGGTCCTGAATTCTGATTAGCTGGCCTTTAAATTACTTTCACAGGTCAGACGTGGATTTATCCAATAACAACTGCTCCCGAATTCCTCTCCCTAATTGCTGTAATCTGCTTTACTCCAATTTATTACTTCCCCCCTCCCCCCAACATACAGACCTATTCATAACTACCTTAAACCAATAATCACTATACTCCAAATGCCCTTCCAGTGAAACACCAGTCACCTGGCCAAGCTTGCTTCCCAACGCAAGATCCAGTAATTCCCTCCTTGGGTTGGACTATCCACACACTGTTTCAGGAAACCTTATGGATACTCCTAACAAACTCTACCCCACGCCCCCCCACAAACTCTCTTTCACTTCTGAAACATCAAAATTCTGGAACGTTGAACTGCCAGTTCTGTCTCACAACCAACTCCTCATATTGGTCCACATCATATTTCCATCAAAGAACCATTGATCCAGACACTTGAGGTTAACTGCTTTACCCATGGTACACCTTGCACCAAAATAAACACTTCAGTTATCAGTTTCAAGCAACATCTGTGCATAAAATTGCCCACGATTCCACCAGGCTTAGAGTTCCTTGTCACTAATTTTGACACTTTCCAGAGAATGAAAGAGCTTCGATTTTTAATGACCGTCCAATCAACTCAACCAATTCAAGGTTTTGGTCAAAATATCTCTAGTATAATATAACCATATACAATTATACATAAATTTCCTCCCTCAAACATAAGCTTTGTACCAAATGCAGTTTGTAGGTTATTCATATTTACAGAAGGTTAAACAATGATTTCTATATTTTACAAATAGACAAAGAAACAAACTCATTGGAAGTTTAGCATTTGACATTTAAAAACATCACATCCTCTTCCTCAAAATGTATGCTTTGGTGACAATGGTACACAGATTTATCGGCCTTGGGTCCATGCTGACGATTAACTACCCATTTACACCAATCCAACATGAATCTAATTTTATATACCGTAGTTTAGAGATTCAGTGCAAAAACAGGCCCTTCGGCAATCCGAGTCGCACCAGTCCCCGCACACTAACACTTTCCTATATACTAGGATTACATTTATACCAAGCCAAATAATCTAAAAAAAAAAAACGATGTCTTTGGAGTGTGGGAGGAAAGCGAAGATCTCCGAGAAAACCCACACAGGTCACAGGGAGAACGTAGACTCCGGAAAGACAAGCACCTGTGGTCAGGATCAAACCCTGGTCTCTGGTGCTGTAAGCTCTACTATTATGTCACCGTGCTGCCCTTATTCTCAACTGCCACCAGATTCTATCACCTACTTATTCTAGGGGCAATTTTTGCTAGCCAATTAACCAACATGCACATATGTAGGAGGAAACCAACGCACCCAGAGAAAACCCATGCAGACACAGAGAGAGGTACACTCAAGCTGCTAAATGAAAAACAACAGGCTTTCCCTCTTCCTCCCCAATAACAGTCCATTGATATTAATACATCGACTAACGGTAGTGGGAAGAAAAATACAACATATTCACAGATCCAATAAACAACTGCTGCATATTGATTATGTACGCAAATGATAAAATAATGGTAAATCAAAATCAGAGCCACACTAAGAAACTAGTGAACTTCAATTTACACCACTTCTGAATGAGACTTCAATTGGAGTGCAATTAGTTTGGAGGCCATTATCCAAAATCCTTTAGGCGAAGACACCTGCACCTTTTGGTGGCCTGGTCCAAACGTTACCAGAATAACACACTATTTGGTGACTCCCCTGCAAGCATTAAGAAGACAGGAGTTTGTTAAAATAAAAATAATTACAGAAGGGAGGTCACCACTTCAGTGATGAGCAATTGGTATAGACTTGTGGGAAATGGGCACAATCGGAAAAAAAACAAATCCATGTTATACAACTTCAAAATAGTAAATTCCAAAAGTTAATAGACAATTTGACTGAGCATATTTTATCAAAAATCAGCTTTCACTTTAGTAGGAAAAAAAATTGATAATCGCATTCTACAATTCACTTGCATTCACATGATTGGTAACTGGGAGAGAGATTGTTAAATTGTCCCCACCCACAGAACTTTAAGCACAGAACCAAGCAAACAAACATCACCAAGAGAAAAGTCACTTCACAAAACAATTACATACGCAACTAGGCCAAGACACTGCTTCTGTTGCCAAATATTTAGTCTTATTCAGCATTCTTTGACCACATCCAAGCCAAAACTAGATGTCTGAAATGGAAAATAATTGCATACCCCAAGAACATCTTTGTAATAACACAATTTTTACATAAATATGCAGTTTGGGTAACACTACTCGTGAAGCATTTCTAAACAGACCACTTCAGTACAAAATTGCTTACCTCAGTTTTTAGAATACGACTTTTCTTTTTACTTATCCATTCATTGCTTGCTTCATTCAAAGGATTCACAATTTTTCTTTTTGCCGATACCTTTCCTTCAGGAAAACTTTCATGAGCAGTCTTTAAAAGTTTTCCCGAGCGCCACTGGACATTCGAGTGTCTGGCCTCATGAGTCCCAGGGTCGTGCAGAACAAACATGTTCACAAGTCTATGATCGCTTTCAATGTCCAAGTTTATAGTAGGAGATCGAGCCAACATATCCAAGTCCAATAATGCAGACTTGTGTCCAGCATCTGCCACATAATTACTTGTTGCAAATGCAAGTTCATGTTTTCCATTAAAGAGTACTTCTGATTCACAGGAAGATTGAGGGAGTATACCACCAATGGCCGCAGTTTCTCCTTGTATGGAATTTAACTCTGTATTACTGCATACAGGCAGAAATGTTGTCAGCAAGGACTGTTTATACGGTTTTACTGACAACTTTCTTCTATCAACTGCAACAATAGCATGGGACAGATAACTTGACTTTTCAGTGTAGACATCTTGCAGAAATTGTCTACTGCCATCCGATTCACTTGAGGTGCTCTCCAAATCTCCATCGTATGGATCCAGTGACTAATCATTGAAGAAATGTTTATATGATCAATTATAACAAGTAAGAAAATTCTTCCCTTTCTCAAAAAAAACATAGAACCTACAAAATTAAAGTATTTAAAGATGCAACTACACTATAGCTTTCTTTTATTAAAATAAAGCAATTCATCAGGAATTCAAGGTGTTAATGAAAATTCAAAAACTGCAAATACTGGAAAATGTAAATAAAAATGCAACATGCCGGGGTTGGGCGGAGTTTGAGAGAGAGAGAGAGAGAGACACACACACACACACGATGCAAACTGCTCCAATCATCAAGTCAGCGGGATCTAAACCACAGTTAACAATGAATGACCTGTGGAGGAAGGAACTGCAGATGCTGCTTTATGGATGGAAGGAGTGACTGAGGGTAGGGGAGAGGAGAGGGAGGGAGAGGTGAGGGAAGGATTGGGGGAGGGGAGGGTAAATATCCTGAGGAGGTGAGGAGGCAGAGTGCGGGGGTTGAGGGAGAGGAAAAGGTAGGGAGGGAGAAAGTGGGGAGGGTGGGGGAATAGAGGGAGGGGAGGGGGGAGTGTGGGAGATAGGGAGTGGGGAATAAAGGGAGATGAGGGTGGTGGGGGGGGGGAGATAGGGGGAGGTGAGGAGTGGGGGGGGGGGGGGGGGGTAGAGGGAGGATAGGTGGGGGGTAGGGTGGGGAGAGGAGTTATGGTGGGAGGGAGAGAGTGACTGAGGGTAGGGGAAAGGAGAGGTAGGGAGAGGTGAGGGAAGGATTGTGGGAGGGGAGCAGGAGAGGGGAAAGAAGAGGGAGGGTGAAGAGGAGGGGGAGGGAGTGCTGGGGGATGTGGCGAAATGAGCCATGCCTGCGCAGTTCGGGGATGTGCACGAGTGGTGCAATATTGCGTTGGGGGGGGCCGGGTTGCGTTGGAGGAACGGGTGAGTGGTGGAATATTGCATTGGGGAATGGGTTGCGTTGGGGGACCAGGTCTCCCATGTGACAGGGACCCAACGGGTCCCACTTAGTCTAGTGCATATTAAAAGGAGATAACAATCTCTATAGTTCAGAAGTTACCATCTTTTATTTTATATTGCTATTATGATGTACTATTGTATCAATGCATGTATCAAGGCAAATTAAAAAAATCAATTATATTTATTGCAAATGCCATTGTCGATTACTTGTGGTTTAGAATTTGAATTTCTCAGAGTGTCCATTATTGCTAATGCAGGGATACATTGATTGATAGTCAATTTCTATTTTCCATGTTTAAAACTGGAAATACAAAATGTAGGAGCTGTGCTGCAGTGTGATATTTAACGGCAACAGGTGCTTTAGTAGCACTGGGAAGGAGTTGTACACGAGGCAGTCAGCAGTTTGTGCTTGATTTGGTTTACCGAGGGTAGGATTTGGCGTAAAGTTGTGTAATGCATTATTATTTGGCAAATCACTAAATTCTCGGGATTTTCTCAGTAGTTTGTTTTTGAGCTATACTAGAATGAGTTTCTGGAAGATACTGTTCTGATAATTTGCATTGAAGCACTTGGGTTTGACTAATCAGGTTTTTAAGATTTTACTTGGTTGCAATTTCCATTTAAATGCAAGTGGACAAGTGATCAAAAGGAAATTGAGGCCGAGGAAGCTAATTTCGAAGCCGTGCTGACAGGCTTCGAAATATACTCAAGGAAGGAAAGTACAGGTGCACAACCTTTTATCCGAAAGCCTTGGGACCAGACACTTTTCGTAATTCAGAATTTTTCGGCTTTCGGAATGGAAGATTTTTAGCGTAGTGGTAGAGTGCTTGGCTCATATCCGCAAGGTCGCGAGTTTGCGCCTCGATCCCGGCAGTTACTCAATCGCGAGTTTGAGTCTTCAATGTAGTTTTTTCTTGCAGAATAGGAGAGAATAGGGAGGGTTAGACTGGGATCATTCTCTGCGAGATGATCTTAGTGCGGGAGACAAGTGTAGGAGAGGTGTACTGACTGTGTGGGCAGAACTTTGGAAGTGATTGCCCACCATTCTCAAAAGCCGCTGTGTCTCCCTGTCCCTCCAACTCCAGAGGAATCCGCTCCCCGATGGGCCGCTA
Source organism: Leucoraja erinaceus (assembly GCF_028641065.1). NCBI lineage: Eukaryota > Metazoa > Chordata > Chondrichthyes > Rajiformes > Rajidae > Leucoraja > Leucoraja erinaceus. Next base: position 67,710,532 of record NC_073385.1, on the reverse strand, counting down.
CGGCGACAAGTGGCAGTTCGCCCACAGCCCGAGCTGCGCCCCCTCATCCGCAACCCGGGTTCCTCTGGAGTTGGAGCGGGGCTGGGCTAGAGTTGTTGCTGGCTGTGAGTCTCTGGGATCTCCGTGCTTGCAGTGGGCCCGGGAGTCGGTGTCCCGATGAGGGGGCGCAGCTCGGGCTGTGGGCGAACTGCCACTTATCGCCGTAGCGGCCCATCGGGGAGCGGCTTCTGGTGGTCCTGACGTCTCTCAGCTCCTGTCCAGGGGGATGGCCGGAGACGTCAGGACCAACAAGAACCCGCTCCCCGATGGGCCGCTACAGCGACAAGTGGCAGTTCGCCCACAGCCCGAGCTGCGCCCCCTCATCCGCAACCCGGGTCCCTCTGGAGTTGGAGCGGGGCTGGGCTAGAGTTGCTGCTGGCTGTGAGTCTCTGGGATCTCCGTGCTTGCAGTCGGTGTCCCGTTGGTCCTGACGTCTCCGGTCACCCCCTAGAATGGAGCTGAGACTGGGAACTGTACCGCCCTTACCCCCTCCCTCTGCAACTGCAAACAACCCCACAGTTCCCAGTCTCAGCTCCTGTATAGGGGGGTGGCCGGAGACGTCACAGCCCGAGCTGCGCCCCCTCATCCGCAACCCCAAGACCAAGACGTACTTTGCACACCATCAGCTTCTGTCCCTACGGGGAGCGTGTTCCTCTGGAGTTGGAACGGGGCTGGGCTGCTGCTGGCTGTGGGTCTCTGGGATCTCTGTGCTTGCAGTGGGCCTGGGGGCCGGTGCCCCGTTGGTCCTGACGTCTCCGGTGACTGGCACTGACCTGCTGGCTGGCAACTCCGACGTGAAGACAGTGCAAAGCCCCCGCGCTGGTGCAATGCGCGGGGAGCTGGAGAGGGGAGGGAAGGGGTCACACACATGGCCGGGAAGCAGAGGGGTGTAGGTGGGGTGAAACTGAAGGGAGCGACAATCTGCTGCTACCTGCCCGCTGAGTTAAAAAGTTCCCACGCAAGACTCACGATACACTGTGTATCGCGAGTCTACCGTGGGAACATTTTTAACTCAACGGGCAGGCAGCAGCAGATTGTCAATTATTAACCCTCCCGCGCAATATACCCTCACCTTCTCTTTTATGAATGGGGATTTAGTTCCCCTTTCTTCGAGGACCGACCGGAGGTTCCGCTGTCACCTCTGCGGGCCGCCCTCGGTGAACGTCTTCAAGGACCTTTTTTCAAGGACCGAAAAAATGTCGCTATTCACAGCTTTTCGTTATTTGGAACTTCGGATAAAAGGTTGTGCACCTGTATTGTGAAAAGCAAAACATATCTAATGCAACCCCATAGCATAACTGTAACCATTAGTTAGAAATTTTGAAACAATAATTCAAATGTTGGCAGCTTATAATATTCATCGTCTTGCAGCGTATTGCTGTTGATTGATACATTCTACATTGAGTAACTCTGGAGAGAAGGAATGGGTGACCTTTTGGGTCGAGACCCTTCTTGTCTATGTTTATTCTTTATTTTGATGTACAGTCTAACGTTATTTATTTTTTAAGTACCAGGAAAATACTCACTTGGGTTACTGTATCACAATTCTTGATGGAATCGGGTAAATTTCGGTTAAAAACCTGTAGTGGATAGATAAAGCAGCAGTTCAAAAGTGCCTATAATTTGTGACCATTTTGAATGAAATAAGTTACCTCAGTGGTGCAGGCATCCGAGTCAGACTCTGTACTCGATTCCACTTTACACTTCTCCTTGGAGGGAAACAAAAAAAGTGTTATTTTCAATATGCGCACCTTTACCAGAAATTAGCATTATAAATGCATATTTTTCTCATTACCTTGTACTTGGTAGCCAACATGTCCATGCTGTCTGGAGGAGTGTATATATTTGCGCCATCAACAAATTCTGAAATACCATTGGTTAAAATAAGTGTGTTAGTAGCCTTTTAGGATTTTCTCAAAGACTACAAGTGAAATATTCAAATCTTAATGCATGGAACCATATTTGAGCCAGCATTTAGGACAATATAGAAACAAGGAACCGCAGTTGCTGGTTTACAAAAAAGACAAAAGTGCTGCAGTAACTCGGTGGGTCAGGCAGCATCTCTCAAAAACATGGATAGGTGATGTTTCATGTTGGGATCCATTTTCAGACACCTTCTGGTGACAATGCCTTTGGCTGTCTAGGCTTCAGGATCTGGTATTCTCTCCCCAAACCACTATCATTCAGATTTCTCCCTTCCCTTAATAAGCTTTTCAAAATTAACAACACCTTCTGATCATCTGCCCTGAATAGCTGTGTCAAAATAAATTATTGGAAAATAACTTTCCAATAATGCATTTTGGGATATTTTAATGACATAAAGCTACTTAAAAAAAAATAAAGATAGCTGAAATTAAAATGTGCATGATACTATGAAGATTTGCTATGTATTTAACCACTTAATACTTTTAAAAAAATCTAAATTTTAATATCACACGATTATGTCAAATATATCCTTCTGCATTCTCGCTCATTTTCAAAATTATCTCGGCAGTAGCATTACAAATCTTTAAGTCTTCCCTGGTATTATTAATAAAATAAAAGCAATAGTTGATAAAACAATAGATATTATTCGATAAGCTAATTTTAAAAAGTACAATGGAGGCCATGAACAACTTAGACCAACTTAGTCAAACCATCTCTTCAAAAAAGTCTCATTCCTTCCACCAAATTCTCCAGCAAATCTGATGAACTTCTGACTACATATGTCAAAGTCTCAATGCATTTAGACCAAGGAGTGCGAAAATGCCATCTCATATGCATTTTTCTCGATAAGTACACTTCTTCTACCCCATCCATTCAATTTTTTCCAGTTATTCTGAAGCAGTTCTAATGCTCGACTCATCTGTACTGCACGTTATAAAACTCACATTAATTAAATTGGTGTTCAACTGACTCTGCTTTCCTATCCATATAACCATATAACAATTACAGCACGGAAACAGACCATCTCGACCCTTCTAGTCCGTGCTGAACACATATTCTCCCCTAGTCCCATATACCTGCGCTCAGACCATAACCCTCCATTCCTTTCCCGTCCATATAACTATCCAATTTATTTTTAAATGATAAAAACGAACCTGCCTCCACCACCTTCACTGGAAGCTCATTCCACACAGCTACCACTCTCTGAGTAAAGAAGTTCCCCCTCATGTTACCCCTAAACATCTGCCCTTAATTCTCAAGTCATGTCCCCTTGTTTGAATCTTCCCTACTCTCAGTGGGAAAAGCTTATCCACGTCAACTCTGTCTATCCCTCTCATCATTTTAAAGACCTCTATCAAGTCCCCCCCCTTAACCTTCTGTGCTCCAAAGAATAAAGCCCTCCTTGTTCAACCTTTCTCTGTAACTTAGTTGCTGAAACCCAGGCAACATTCTAGTAAATCTCCTCTGTACTCGCTCTATTTTGTTGACATCCTTCCCATAATTAGGCGACCAAAATTGTACACCATACTTCAGAATTGGCCTCACCAATGCCTTGTACAATTTTAACATTACATCCCAACTTCTATACTCAATGCCCTGATTTATAAAGGCTAGCATACCAAAAGCTTTCTTTACCACCCTATCTACATGAGATTCCACTTTCAGGGAACTGTGCAGTTATTCCCAGATCCCTCTGTTCACCTGCATTCTTCAATTCACTACCATTTACCATGTACGTCCTATTTTGATTTGTCCTGTGGCACCCCACTAGTCACTGGCCTCCAACCTGACAAACAGCCATCCACCATTACTCTCTGGCATCTCCCATTCGGCCACTGTTGAATCCATCTTGCTACTCCACTATTAATACCCAACCATTGAACCTTCTTAACCAACCTTCCGTGAGGAACCTTGTCAAAGGTCTTACTGAAGTCCATATATACAACATCCACTGCTTTACCCTCATCAATTTCCCGAGTAACCTATTCAAAAAATTCAAGAAGATTAGTCAAACATGACCTTCCAGGCACAAATCCATGTTGACTGTTCCTAATCAGACCCTGTTTATCCAGATGCTTATATATATTATTTCCAAGTACAGGTGCACAACCTTTTATCCGAAAGCCTTGGGACCAGACACATTTTCGGATTTCCGAATGGAACATTTTTAGCGTAGATTAGGTAGGTAGCGCGGGCGGCTTGAAAAGTCTGGAGCAGCTGCCTCCTCCCCAGAGACCGGGAGAATCATTGTAAATCATTGCATAAATGTTAGTCAGTTAGTTTGGAGGGATTTTATGTGGTGGTGGTGGAGTAGGGGTGAAGGGGGAAACTTTAATTCTGAGTCCCCTACCTGGTCAGCGACTCCCAACCTCGCGGAGCTGGGGGCTCCGTCCGGCCGCGGGCGGCACCGGTTGGAGCTCCGACCCCGGCAACTCTACCCCTGGCTGCGCGGCTCCAAATCCAGCGACGCTCCGCGAACGTTGGGAATCGGCGGCCACAGCGCTCCGGAGCTTGCCGCACGGCGACCCGGTAAGGCATTGCCTGCTCCCCGCTGGTATCCCAGCGCTGAGACGCCGCCGACTCCCGACATTCGCGGAGCTGGGGCGTCCGGCCGCGGGCCGCGCTGGATTTGGAGCGCCTCGCAGCCAGGGGTAGAGTTGCCGGGGTCGGAGCTACAACCGGCGCCGCCCGCTGCCCCACCGGCCACAGTGCTGCGGAGCTTACTGCACGGCGACCCGGTAAGGCATTGACCGCTCCCCGCCTCTCCAACCAGGTAGGGGACTAAGAATTAAAGTTTACCCCTTCACCCCCGCTTCACATAAAAGCCCTCCAAACTAACTGACTAACATTTAAGCAATGATTTACAGATGTTTAAGCGTCTCCCGGTCTCCGCGAGGAGGAAGCCGTTACAGTAGTACAGACCTGGGTTGACCGTGGGTCGTTTCGGGTCAAGTTTGGCGCCAAACGCGAGCTTTGGTGCGCAGACGACATCTGGAAAAAATGGCCGGTTTTCAGAGTTTTTCGGTTTCCGGAACACCGGATAAAAGGTTGTGCACCTGTATCCTTTCCATTAATTTGCCCACCACTGACGTCAAACAGGTGTATAATTGCTAGGTTTACTCTTAGACCCCTTTTTAAACAATGGAACAACATGCGCAGTATGCCAATCCTCCGGTACTATTCCTGTTCCTAATGACATTTGAAATATTTCTGTCATAGCCCCTGCTATTTCTACACTAACTTCCCTCAATGTCTTAGGGAATATCCTGTCCGGACCTGGAGACTTATCCACTTTTATATTTCTCAAAAGTGTCAATACTTCCTCTTCTTTCAATCTCGTAGTTTCCATAGCTGCTCTACTTGTTTCCCTTACCTCACATAATTCACTATCCTTCTCCTTGGTGAATACCAAAGAAAAGAAATTGTTCAATATCTCCCCCATCTCTTTTGGCTCTGCAGATAGCTGTTCACTCTGACTCTCTAATGGACCAATTTTATCCCTCGTTATCCTTTTGCTATTAATATAGCTGTAGAAACCCTTTGGAGTTAGATGTGGCCCTTGTGGCCAAGGGGATCAGAGGGTATGGAGAGAAGGCAGGTACGGGATACTGAGTTGGATGATCAGCCATGATCATATTAAATGGCGGTGCAGGCTCGAAGGGCCGAATGACCTACTCCTGCACCTAATTTCTATGTTTCTATGTTTCTATGACTTACTTTCACTTTACTTGCCAAAGCAACCTCATATCTTCTTTTAGCTTTTCTGATTTATTTCTTAAGATTCTTTTTACATTCTTTATACTACTCAAGCACCTCATTTACTCTATGCTGCCTATAATTATTGTAGATCTCTCTCTTTTTCTGAACCGTGTCCAATTTCCTTTGAAAACCATGGCTTTCCAATTTTTACTATTTCCTTTCAACCGAACAGGGACATAAAGATTCTGTACTGTTAAAATGTCACCTTTAAATGTCCTCCCTTTCTCTTCCACATCTTTCCCATAAAACAAACTGTCCCAATTTACTCCTTTTAAATCCTTTCGCATCTCCTCAAAGTTAGCCTTTCTCCAATCAAAAATCTCAACCCTAGGTCCAGTTCTGACCCTCTCCATAATTATATTGAAACTAATGGTATTGTGATCACTGGTCCCGAACTGTTCCCCAACGCATACCTCTGCCACCTGACCTGTCTCATTTCCTAACAGGAGGTCCAGCACCGCCCCTCCTCTAGTAGGTACCTCTATGTATTGCTGCAAAAAACTATCCTGCACACATTTTACAAACTCCAACCCATCCAGCCCATTTACAGAATGTGTTTCCCAGTCTATGTGTGGAAAATTGAAATGTCCCACAATCACTACCCTGTGCTTACTACTAATATCTGCTATCTCCTTACATTTGCTCTTCCAATTCTCGATCCCCATTTGGCGGTCTATAATACACCCCTATAAGTGTTGCTACCCCTTTCCCATTTCTTAGTTCCACCCAAATAGCCTCCCTAGACGAGCCCTCTAATCTAGCCTGCCAAAGCACTGCTGTAATATCTTCCCTGATAAGCAATGCAACACCTCCACCTCTTGCCCCTCCAATTCTATCACACCTGAAGCAACGAAATCCTGGAATATTTAGTTTCCAATCACAGCCCTCCTGCAACCATGTTTCACTGATCCTTTTAAAAAATCCTGTCACTAAATAAGTAATGTTCATAAATTATTAATTACACACAAAAACTACTACACTATATTCAAGATTTCCTAGTGCATGATAATTTCTTTTAAGTATCCAACTTAATGTAATTATGTAATTCATCTTTCGATACTACAGCACTATCAGCTACAAGTACAAGTGCCAGCACTTATCTACAACTATCTTTAACTCAACTGCCAATGAAAAGTAGCAACTTAACAGGTAAAGAAGACACAAAATACTGGAGTAATTCAGAGTCAGGCAGTGTCTCTGGAGAAAATGGATAGGTAAAATTTCAGGTCTGAAGAAGGGTACCGACCCAAAGGTCACATCCATTTTCTCTTTTGTATCAACAGGTAAATCATTATATTGATCAAGCTTATCCCAACATTCATTTTCGTGCTAAGGAGCATTTAAATTCTACACCAGATTGAAAACAGCACCACAAAAGACATCTAGTGGGAGGGAGGAACTGAAGGGAATTCAAATTAGTCAGAAAATGATGTTAGGTAAACTGTTGGGACTGAAGGCAGATAAATCCCCAGGGCCTGATGGTCTGCATCCCAGAGAACTCATGGAGGTGGCCCTAGAAATCGTGGATGCATTGGTGATCATTTTCCAAGGTCTCGCACAAGCAGGCTGAGGAACAGCTTTTTCAACAACACCATTACACTGCTGAACTCAGAGTCCCGACGCTAGCCATCCTTAGACTCTCCCACTTGTATACAGTTATCTGCCTATGTATCAGTTTTAATTCATCCACAATCCACACATTGTTAACCAGTATTTTTTTATTTTTTTTACTTTTATTATATGCCAACTTTGTATTTTTATCTTTACTTCTACTATCTTGCACTATGACTATGACCAGACGCTAAACTGCATTTCGTTGTACCTGTACCTATACTTGTATTTGTGCAATGACAATAAAGTTGAATTGAATTCTCTCGACTCTGGATCAGTTCCTGTGGACTGGAGGGTAGCCAATGTAACTCCACTTTTATAGGGAATTATAGACCAGTTAGCCTTACATCAGTAATTGGGAAGATGTTGGTGTCGATTGTTAAAGATGTAGCAGCGCATTTGGAAAGCAGGGACAGGATCGGTCAAAGTCAGCATGGATTTATCAGGGGAAATCATGCTGGACAAATCTTCTGGAATTTTTTGAGGATGTAACAAGTAGAATGGATATGGGAGAGCCACTGGATGTGGTGTATCTGGACTTTCAAAAAGCCTTTGACAAGGTCCCACACAAGCGATTAGTGTGCAAAATTAGAGCACATGGTATTGGGGGTATGGTATTGACATGGATAGAGAACTGGTTGGCAGACATGAAGCAGAGTAGGAATTAACGGGTCCTTTTCAGAATAGCAGGCAATGATGAGTGGGGTTCCGCAAGGCTCGGTGCTGGGACCCCAGTTATTTACAATATATATTAACAATTTAGACAATGGAATTAAATGTGACATCTCCAAGTTTGCAGATGACACAAAGCTGGGTGGCAGTGTGAGCTGCGATGAGGATGCAGAATGACTTGGATAGACTGGGCGCGTGGGCAGATACATGGCAGATGCAGTATAATGTACATTTCACTCCTTATCTGACATCTTTTGTCTCATATCACGTTTAGCCTTTATCACATATGCCACTCAGCCACTCTTTACCACATAGCCCCAGCCTCAACTACCTCCTCTGGCAGCTTGTTCCACACACACACCACACTTTGTGTGAAAAAGTTACCCCTCAGATTCCTATTAAATCTTTTCCCCTTCACCTTGAACCCATGTCCTCTGGTCCTCGATTCCCCTACTCTGGACGAGAGACTCTGTGCATCTACCCGATCAATTCCTTGTGCAATCCTCGGCGAGAAGCTTGGACTTTGCAAGGGCAACCCCATAATGGAGACATAAATAAAAGTTTTGTTGTGGATTCTCTGACATTTCAACCGTGGAGAAACAATGTAACAGTTTATGGAGGAAAAAAAAACTTTTTTTTTAAACTTTTTTTTTTAATTAAATTGTCTCTAAATCACACATTTAGAGATGCTTCATGTCCGGCTCAGTTACTCCAGCAATTGTGTCTAGCTCGGACATCTGATTATATTTGTTCAAATCAGGAGAATGGGGAAAGTAAAATGACCTGTGCAGTTCTGGCTGCCCCGTTAAAGGATGGATATGGAGGTTTTGGCAAGTGCAGAGGAAGTTTACCAGAATGATGCCTGGATTGGGATATGTTAACTACAGGGAGAGGTTGAACAGACTTGGATTGTTTTCTCTGGAATGCCACAGGTTGAGAGGGGACCTGACAAGTACATAATATTATGAGGCACATATTACGTTGACAGTCAGAACCCTTTTCTCAAGATGCTAAAATCAAAGACTAGAAAGCATTGCTTTAAGGTGAGAGGGGCAACGTTTAATGGTGATGTGCGAGGCGAGTTCTGTTTTACACATAGTGGGGCCTGGAACACACTGCCAGGGGTAGAGGTGGAGGCAAATGCAATAGTGGCAATTAAGAGACCTTTGGATATGCAGGGAATGGAGAGTCAAGGTTTAAGTGCAGATATACGAGAGAAGGTCTTGGCATCATGTTCAGCACATATTGTGGGATAAATTGCCTGTCCTTGTGCTGTTCTGTTGTATGTTCTATAACAGACACAGTCCCTGTACTGCTCTGTTGTAGCAAATGTAGCAAAAAGTACTGGTGTAACTCAGCAGATCTGTCAGGCAGCAACTCTGGGGAACATGAACAGACATTTCAGGTCGGGACCTTTAATCAGTCTGAAGAAGGGTTCCGACCCAAAGCATTACCTCTCCATATTCTCAGCGGTGCTGCCTGAGCCGCAGAGTTATTCCAGCACTGAACATCAAACAAGCTCTGAACAATAACAGACTATTATTACTATTGCACTTTATCTGTTTATTTAATGTATATATATCTAGAAACATAGAAAATAGTTGCAGGAGTAGGCCATTCGGTCCTTCGAGCCTGCACCGCCATTCAATACGATCATGGCTGATCATCCAACTCCGTATCCTGTACCTGCCTTCTCTCCATACCCCTTGATCCCTTTAGCCACAAGGGCCACATCTAACACCCTCTTAAATATAGCAAAATAACTGGCCTCAACTACCTTCTGTGGCAGAGAATTCCACAGATTCACCACTCTGTAAAAAATGTTTTTCTCATCTCAGTCCTAAAAGATTTCCCCTTTATCCTTAAACTGTGACCCCTTGTTCTGGACTTCCCCAACATCGGGAACAATCTTCCTGCATCTAGCCTGTCCAACCCCTAAAGAATTTTGTAAGTTTCTCTAAGATCCCCCCTCAATCTTCTAAATTCTAGCGAGTACAAGCCGAGTCTATCCAGTCTTTCTTCATATGAAAGTCCTGCCATCCCAGGAATCAGTCTGGTGAACCTTCTCTGTACTCCCTCTATGGCAAGAATGTCCTTCCTCAGATTAGGAGACCAAAACTGTACGCAATACTCCAGGTGTGATCTCACCAAGACCCTGTACAACTGCAGTAGAACCTCCCTGCTCCTATACTCAAATCCTTTTGCTATGAATGCTAACATACCATTCGCTTTCTTCACTGCATGCCTACTTTCAATGACTGGTGTACCATGACACCCAGGTCTCGTTGCATCTCTCCTTTTCTTATTCGGCCACCATTCAGATAATAGTCTATTTTCCTGTTTTTGCCACCAAAGTGGATAACCTCACATTTATCCACATTATACTGCATCTGCCATGCATTTGCCCACTCACCCAGCCTATCCAAGTCACCTTGCAGCCTCCTAGCATCCTTCTCACAATTAACACTGCCCCCCAGCTTGGTGTCATCCGCAAACTTGGAGATGTTGCATTCAATTCCCTCGTCCAAATCATCAATATATATTGTAAATAGCTGGGGTCCCAACACTGAGCCTTGCGGTACCCCACTAGCCATTCTGAAAAGGACCCGTTTACTCCTACTCTTTGCTTCCTGTCTGCTAGCCAGTTCTCTAGCCACATCAATACTGAACCCCCAATACCGTGTGCTTTAAGTTTGCATACTAATCTCTTATGTGGGACCTTGTCGAAAGCCTCTGAAAGTCCAGATATAACACATCTACTGGTTCTCCCTTATCCACTCTACTAGTTACATCCTCAAAAAATTCTATAAGATTCGTCAGATATGATTTACCTTTCATAAATCCATGCTGACTTTGTCCAATGATTTCACCACTTTCCAAATGTGCTGCTATCCCATCTTTAATAACTGACTCTAGCAGTTTCCCCACTACCGATGTTAGGCTAACTGGTCTGTAATTCCCCGTTTTCTCTCTCCCTCCCTTTTTAAAAAGTGGGGTTACATTAGCTACCCTCCAATCCTCAGGAACTACTCCAGAATCTAGAGTTTTGAAAAATTATCACTAATGCATCCACTATTTCTGTGGCTACTTCCTTAAGTACTCTGGGATGCAGCCTATCTGTCCCTGGGGATTTATCGGCCTTTAATCCATTCAATTTACCTAACACCACTTCCCGGCTAACCTGGATTTCACTCAGTTCCTCCATCCCATTTGACCCTCGGTCCCCTGCTATTTCCGGCAGATTATTTAAGTCTTCCTTAGTGAATACAGAACCAAAGTAGTTATTCAATTTGCCTGCCTCAATTCTGAAGAAGGGTTTCGGCCCGAAACGTTGCCTATTTCCTTCGCTCCATAGATGCTGCTGCACCCGCTGAGTTTCTCCAGCTTTTTTGTGTAATATTCAATTTGCCTGCCTTGTTCCCCATGATCAATTCACCTGCTTCTGACTGCAAGGGACCTACATTTATTTTAACTAATTTTTTCTCTTCACATATCTATAAAAACTTTTGCAGTCAGTTTTTATGTTCCCTGCCAGTTTTCTTTCATAATCTATTTTCCCTTTCCTAATTAAGCCCTTTGCCAGTCTATCTTGGCCAATTCACGTCTCATACCCTCAAAGTTACCTTTCTTTAAGTTCAGAACCCTTGTTTCTGAATTAATTATGTCACTCTCCATCCCAATGAAGAACTCAACCATATTATGGTCACCTTTGCCCAAGGGGCCACGCACAACAAGACTGCTAACTAACCCTCCCTCATTACTCAATACCCAGTCTAGAATAGCCTGCTCTCTCGTTGGTTCCTCTACATGTTGGTTTAGAAAACTATCCCGCATACATTCCAAGAAATCCACTTCCTCAGCACCCCTGCCAATTTGATTCACCCAATCTATATGTAGATTGAAGTCATCCATTATAACTGTTTTACCTTTGTTGCACGCATTTCTAATTTCCTGTTTGATGCCATTCCCAACTCCACTACTACTGTTAGGTGGCCTGTGCACAACTCCCACTAGCGTTTTTTGCCCCTTAGTGTTTGGCAGCTCTACCCATATTGATTCCACATCATATAACCATATACCATATAACAATTACAGCACGGAAACAGGCCATCTCGGCCCTACAAGTCCGTGCCGAACAATTATTTTCCCTTAGTCCCACCTGCCTGCACTCGTACCATAACCCTCCATTCCCTTCTCATCCATATGCCTATCCAATTTATTTTTAAATGATACCATCGAACCTGCCTCCACCACTTCCACTGGAAGCTCATTCCACACCGCTACCACTCTCCGAGTAAAGAAGTTCCCCCTCGTGTTACCCCTAAACTTCTGTCCCTTAATTCTGAAGTCATGTCCTCTTGTTTGAATCTTCCCTATTCTCAAAGGGAAAAGCTTGTCCACATCAACTCTGTCTATCCCTCTCATCATTTTAAAGACCTTTATCAAGTCCCCCCTTAACCTTCTGCGCTCCAGAGAATAAAGACCTAACTTATTCAACCTTTCTCTGTAACTTAGTTGCTGAAACCCAGGCAACATTCTAGTAAATCTCCTCTGTACTCTCTATTTTGTCGACATCCTTCCTATAATTGGGCGACCAAAATTGTACACGATACTCCAGATTTGGTCTCACCAATGCCTTGTATAATTTTAACATTACATCCCAGCTTCTATACTCAATGCTCTGATTTATAAAGGCTAGCATACCAAAAGCTTTCTTTACCACCCTATCTATATGAGATTCCACCTTCAAGGAACTATGCACGGTTATTCCCAGATCCCTCTGTTCAACTGTATTCTTCAATTCCCAACCATTTACCATGTACGTCCTATTTTGATTTGTCCTGCCAAGGTGTAGCACCTCACATTTATCAGCATTAAACTCCATCTGCCATCTTTCAGCCCATTCTTCTAAATGGCCTAAATCACTCTGCAGACTTTGGAAATCCTCTTCATTATCCACAACACCCCCTATCTTGGTATCATCTGCATACTTACTAATCCAATTTACCGCACCTTCGTCCAGATCATTGATGTACATGACAAACAACAAAGGACCCAACACAGATCCCTGAGGCACCCCACTAGTTACCTGCCTCCAACCTGACAAACAGCCATCCACCATTACCCTCTGGCGTCCCCCATTCAGCCACTGTTGAATCCATCTTGCTACTCCTGCATTTATACCCAACAGTTGAACCTTCTTAACCAACCTTCCATGAGGAACCTTGTCAAAGGCCTTACTAAAGTCCATATAGACAACATCCACTGCTTTACCCTCGTCAATTTCCCTAGTAACCTCTTCAAAAGATTCAACAAGATTAGTCAAACATGACCTTCCAGGCACAAATCAATGTTGACTGTTCCTAATCAGACCCAGTTTATCCAGATGCTTATATATATTATCTCTAAGTATTCTTTCCATTAATTTGCCCACCACTGACGTCAAACTAACAGGTATAATACAATAGAAACCGCTGGGAGAAATCAGCAGGTATCTGACTCGCAACAGCTGCTCCCTCTTGACCTTTAAACTGTACCTTTATTATATAAACAAAAAGCACTGTACCTTTACTAAAGCACTGTACCCTTAGCTCACTGTACCTTTACTAAAGCACTGTACCTTTAGCCCACTGTACCCTTGGCTCACTGTACCTTTACTAAAGCACTGTACCTTTAACCAGAAAGCAGAAATGCTAACCTGAGGTTGCACCCAATCAGCTGTTTCCTCTAGTCTGCTTCCACCAATCAGCGGCTTCCACCAGAACCCTCCCTATGAAGTGTGGAACGTTACAGATTTCGGTAAGCCCTGACCCCCCTCCACTCGCTCCAACGGTTCCCGGGCCTCTGTGAAAGAAAGCCCCGCGCTCGATTTAAATACTCACAGCCCTGACCCCCCTCCACTCGCTCCAACGGTTCCCGGGCCTCTGTGAAAGCAAGCCCCGCGCTCGACTTAAATACTCACAGCCCTGACCCTCCTCCACTCGCTCCAAACCTCTTATTCTGTTTATTATCTTTTTCTTCTTTCCCCCCCCTACACGTTGGGTCTGCATGCTTATCTTCTCTGCCTCCTGCTTCACACACTGTCTACTAGCTTTCTCTATTTGAGTCCCTCCCCCCAACCGTTCTAGTTTAAAGTCTCCCCGGTAGCCTTTGCAAATCTCCCTGCCAGGATATTGGTCTATGGTATATAGACACACTGAACTCTTATCTCCAGTTCTGTATTATGTTTATATATTCTGTTGTGCTGCAGCAAGCAAGAATTTCATTGTCCTATCTGGGACACATGACAATAAAACTCTTGACTCGTTGTATATTCTATAACAGAAACAGTTCCCGTGTTGCCCAAGATGAGATGTTCCACATTAGAACAACCGAGATGTCCTCATTCTCCTCTCCCATAATAGACGAGGCTCTCACTCGTGTCTCCTTGGTACCCCGCAACTCTGCCCTTGCTCCCCCTCCCCTGGTCACAACAGAGACAGAATCCCCCTACTCGTCGCCTACCACCCCATCAGCTGTCGCATACAACACATCATCCTCTGAAATTTCCGCCGCCTCCAACAGGATCCACTAGCCACATTTTCCAAACTCCATCTCTTTCGCAGACCGTTCCCTCCGCAACTCCCTGGTTGACTCACTCCTTCCCACCCAACCCCCAGGTACCTTCTCCTGCAACCACAGAAGGTGCAAAACCCGTCACTATACCTCTTCCCTTGACTCTGTCCAGGGACCACGACAGTCCTTTCAGGCGAGGCAGAGGTTCACTTGCACCTCTTCCAACCTCATCTACTGTATCCGATGTTCAAGATGTGGACTCTTATACATCGGCGAGACCAAACGAAGACTGGGCAATCATTTCCCGGGTAGACAAAAATGCTGGAGAAACGCAGAGGGTAAGGCAGCATCTATGGAGACTCGAACTATGTCGAGACCCTTCTTCAGACCGATATGGGGGGGCGGGGAAGACGAAAGGAAGAGGCGGAGACAGTAGGCTGTGGGAGAGCTGGGAAGGGGAGAGGAAAGGAGGAGAAAGCAGGGACTCCCTGAAATTGGAGAAGTCAATGTTCATACAGCTGGGGTGTAAACTACCCAAGCAAAATATGAGGTGCTGCTCCTCCAATTTACGCTGGGCCTCTCTCTGGTCATGGAGGAGGCCCAGGACAGAAAGAACCTTTGCCTCACCTGGAATGACTGCTTGGTCCATGGATGGAGTCGAGGGGGGAGGTAAAGCAACAAGTGTAGCATTTCTTGTGGTTGCAAGGGAAAGTGCGAGGAGACGGGGTGGTTAGGGTGGGAAGCGACGAATTGACCAGGGAGTTACGGAGGGAGCGGTCTCTGCGGAAAGCTGAAAGTGGAGGAGATGGGAAGATGTGGCCAGTGGTGGGATCCCATTGGAGGTGGCGAAAATGTCGGAGGATTATTTGTTGTATGTGACGGTTGGTAGGGTGGAAGGTGAGGACAAGGGGGACTCTGTCTTTGTTACGAGTGAGGGGATGGGGAGTGAGAGCAGAGTTACGGGGTATAGAAGAGACCCTGGTGAGAGCCTCATCTATAGTGGAAGAGGCGAACCCCCGTTCCCTAAAAAATGAACGCTCAGCCCGCCTGAACCTACTTGATCTCCCAGTTGCCAGAGACTTTAATTCTCCCTCCCATTCCTACACAAACCTTGGTCTCATTCATTGTCAGAGTGAAGCTAAACGCAAAATTGGAGGAACAGCATCTCATATTTTGCTTGGGCGACATCAATAGATTTCTCTCACTCTCTCTCTATCCCTACCCCACCCAAGTCACACTAGCTTCTCATTTTCACCCTAGAAATAGCTGACAATGGCATGTTTCCTTTAGATTCATTACTTTTTTGCATATGTGTTTTTCCAATACTGGGTACAAAAAGTGTGACGTACATAATTCTGAAGATCACAAATAAATTTCAACACGATTCAGATTAATCAAAAACCCTCAGAGAGGGAGAGATAGTTCATGAAGTTACAGAAAATGTGATTAATGAACAAAATTCCTTGCTTGTTCCTATGCATTTTTTTTACACTTTATGTTTGGTGTCCGCCATAACAACCGTTACATGAAATTTAGAAAGTCATTTTTTTTCTAAAGCATGATAGCCGATTTCTTCACTTTTGCTGTTTTTCAACATACAAATGTGCTTTCTTGCTATAAACATGGAGCATGTGATTAAATGAGTAACATTCTTGTTATCTACCGAAACGTGCGTTACGCTGTTCAAGGGTGGACACCAAAATGAAAGCAGCTCCTGTTTCTTCCAGTATTTCTTTCTTTTTTTTTCTCATGTTTTGAATAAACTTTATGGAAGTAATTGTCCATACATGATAAGAGACGGCAGGTACATAATTTGATGGAAATATAGCAACTGCAAAATGCTGGTGTTACACATGTGCTGGTGGACACCCAAAAAAAAAATCACTGATTTTGGCATGCAACAGCTTTTACAGAATCTTGATATTAAAGTTATTTTCTTCTTTCTTCTCATAATTTCATTATCTATTGAGTAAACTATAACATTTTCAATCTCCTTGGAAAGTTCTTTGGTCTTCATTTAACATTGTGGTGTAACGGTGGTTACGCTAAAATAGAGTGGACTTCAAGAGGAACCACTGGATATGGCCATTCAGAGCACTTAATGCCAAATTTAGGTATGTTGCAAAGCCTACCTGAAGCGTCGCTGAAAATCTGTCACTGCGGGGTGTGCGCGATTTTGGCGCAGTTTAGAGGGGGGCGGGTTTAAAACGCGATTTTCCCTAAGCTGTTCCAATCGAGGATGTTCAGCCTAGTTAATTATTAACGGAAAATCACTGGAATATTCCGTCGCTTTAGCTATTATTAGTTTTAAAGGCTTTATATAATTGTTGTAGTAGTTTAAAAATTAACCTCTAAACCCGCGACCACCGGCAACCGGCAGGGTCTCATACAGCAGACAACAGAAGGTAGGCTGTTTATTTTTACATTAAAAAGGGCTTCTTGAGGTTTGAAATTACCTCCAATTGGGTAACTAACTAATTATATGCTTTAATTTCAGGTCATCCAAGTAAGATTGATTTATATTTGTTTCAGAATGCTTCAATCTATGATAACTGAAAATTTCATTCAGTTCTCTTAATTTTTAACAAAGTTATGGGCTTTTGACTGTCCACGATCACAGCTTTTTTGTTATGTCCATAGAAAATCAATAGGGAACAAGATGCTAATTCCAGAGTATGAAAATGGCCATAACTTTTTAAATACTTGAGATATGAAAGTGAATTAGGTGTCAAATTAAACTTATTTTTATGCTTTATCTGATGGGATAAATTGCAGACTTGATTTTTAAAATCTCAAAATTTTGTAACATTGCTACCAAATTCATCAAAGGTTTTGCTTATTACTGTGAAACAAGCATCTCTGCAAAGCAACAAACTTGAAAATGTTTTGAATTATAGTTAAATTAATGCAGAAATTGCCTCTTTATTTCATTGTGTCAAAGCATGTCACATTTTTGGTGTCCTAAAAATTGATATTTTTGAGATATAAACTGGTTGAACCAGGGAATTTATTTAATTCATAACTTGATTTTATCTCTACTATCTCTTGTACATTCGAGTAATAATCCCGGAAGAAAATAACACCATACTACTTGAAACAGTGGAGATATGACATGTTTAATGTTCTGTGCTAAAATCTCTCCAGTATTGTAAAAATACACATATCTTTCATTCATTGTTCTTTATGTTAGACATCCCTAACCAGCCTGAAGAAGTCTGAACCGCCCACCCATTCCCTTCCCCCCAGAGATGCTGCCTGTCCCACTGAGCTACTCCAGCTTTTTGTGTCTATCCTGTGCTGTACTGCCGTGAGTTCTACAGATATTTTTTCCTCAGTCAGACTCACACGAGTCACACACAGCAGCCTGCTCACCTCGGGCACGACAGCGCAGTCGTCTTATCTTCTTCCTCCTTCCCGGCATCGTCGGTTACACTTTTCGAAACAGCCGTACATCGGGTGCAGGCCGCTCACTGCGTCGACACTAACGGCAGCTCCTCATGACGCCGGCCCCGACCGTCGACGCCAACGATATAGGATCTTCGGTCCGGTCGACGCCGCCCCCTCGCGGCAGCCCGCCCTTTCCGACGGCCAATGGGGGCGGCGCGACCACTGGCCAATGGGGGCGGCGCGACCACTGGCCAATGGGGGCGGCGCGACCACTGGCCAATGGGGGCGGCGCGACCACTGGCCAATGGGGGCGGCGCGACCACTGGCCAATGGGGGCGGCGCGACCACTGACCAATGGGGGCGGCGCGACCACTGGCCAATGGGGGCGGCGCGACCACTGGCCAATGGGGGCGGCGCGACCACTGGCCAATGGGGGCGGCGCGACCACTGGCCAATGGGGGCGGCGCGACCACTGGCCAATGGGGGCGGCGCGACCACTGCCCAATGGGGGCGGGGCGAAAACTGGCCAATGGGGTCGGGATGACCACTGGCCAATGTGCGCGGGGCGAACACTGACCAATGGGGGCGGGGCGAAAACTGGCCAATGGGGGCAGGGCGGCAGGGCGAAAACTGGCCAATGGGGCGGGAAAAACACTGGCCAATGGCGGCATGACCACTGGGGGGCGGGGCGAAAACTGGCCAATGGGGGCAGAAAAACCACTGGCCAATTGGGTGGGGCAAAAAACACTGGCCAATGGGGCGGGGCAAACACTGGCCAATGGGGCGGGGCAAACACTGGCCAAATGGGGCAGGGCAAACGCTGGCCAATGGCGCGGGGCGAACACTGGCCATGGGGCGGCAACCACTGGCCATTGGGGCGGGGGCAAAACACTGGCCAATGGGGCGGGGCAACCACTGGCCAATTGCGCGGGGCGAACACTGGCCAATGGGGCGGGGCAACCACTGGCCATGGGGGCTGGATGACCATTGGCCAATGGGGCGGGAAAAACACTGGCCAATGGGGGGGCGGGCGACCACTGGCCAATGGGGCGGGAAAAAACTGACCAATGTGGGCAGGGCAAACCACTGGCCAATGGGGCGGGGGCAAACACTGGCCAATGGCGGCGGGATGACCACTGGTCAATGTGGGCAGGAAAAACACTGACCAATGTGGGCGGGGCAAACACTGGCCAATGGGGCGGGGCAACCACTGGCCATTGGGGCGACAACTGGCCAATGGGGCGGATCAAACACTGGCCAATGGGGGCGGGATGACCACTGGCCAATGTGGGCGGGGCAACCATTGGCCAATGGGGGCGGGGCGAACACTGGCCAATGGGGCGGGGCGACCACTTGCCGATGGTAGGTGGGGCCACCACTGAAGAAGGGTTTGAACCCTAAACCTCGCCATTTCCTTCTCTCCATTGACGCTGCCTCACCCGCAGTTTCTCCAGCATTACTGCAGGCCAATTGGAGACATTAGTCAGGAAATGGTGTTGTGTAGACTGATGGGACTGAAGGCTGCTAAATCCCCAGAGCCTGATGATCTGCATGCATCCCAGGGTACTCAAGGAGGTGGCTCTAGATATTGTGGGCGCATTGGTGGTCATTTTCCAATCTTCCATAGCTTCTGGATCAGTTCCTGTGGATTGGAGCGTAGCCAATGTTATCCCACTTTTTAAGAAAGTTGGGAGAGAGAAAGCAGGGAATTGTAGACCAGTTAGCCTGACATCAATGGGGAATGGGGAAGATGCTGCAGTCGATTATTAAAGATGTACAGAAACTCTCTCCGAAGACAGTTTAACAACATCCCTCTGTGATTCCCCCTTCCCTCCAACACTACGACCATATCTTAAGTCCTCTCTCCAAAGACAGTTTAACAACCTCCTTTCTCACTGCCCTGCTTCTGTGATTCCCCCTTCCCTCCAACTCTACGACCACGTCTTAAAGCATTGGTGCTACCTCCTGCACCCCATACAGAACTCACTGACTTCATCCATTTCACCACTAACTTCCATCCAGCAGTCAAATACACCTGGACCATTTCCGACATCTCCCTGCCGTTTCTAAACCTCACTATCTCCATTGCAGGTGACAGACTACTGACCGACGTCTACTATAAACCCACTGACTCCCATGGCTATCTGGACTACACTTCTTACACCCTGCTTCCTGTAAGGTCTCCATCCCCTACTCCCAATTCCTCCGTCTACGCCGCCCTTGCACCCAGGATGAGGTATTCCAAACCAGGGCATCGGAGAAGTCCTCATTCCTTAGGGAACGGGAGTTCCCCTCTTCTATTATAGATGAGGTTCTCACCAGGATCTCTTCAATACCCCGTAACGCTGCTCTCACTCCCCATCCCACCACTCGTAACAAGGGCAGAGTCCGCCATGTCCTCACCTTCCACCCTACCATCCCCCACATACAACAAATAATCCTCCAACATTTTTGCCACCTCCAACAGGATCCCACCACTGGCCACATCTTCCTATCCTCCCATCTCCTCCCCTTTTGACTTTCCGCAGAGACCGCTCCCTCCGCAACTCCCTGGTGAACCGCAGGAAATGCTACACTTGTCGCTTTACCTCCCCGCTTGACTCCATTCAAGGACCCAAACAGTCTTTCCAAATGCGGCAGAGGTTCAACCTCCTCCAACCTCATCTATTGCATCCGTTGCTCTGGGTGTCAGCTGCTTTACATCGATGAGACCAAGCGTAGGCTTGGCGATCCCTTTGCCCAACACCTCTGCTCGGTTTGCAATAACCAACCTGATCTCCTGGTGGCTCAGCACTTCAACTCTCCCTCCCATTCCGAATCCGACCTTTCTGTCCTGGGCCTCCTCATGGCCAGAGTGAGCCCCACCGTAAATTGGAGGAGCAGCACCTCATATTTTGCTTTGGCAGTTTACACCCCAGCGGTATGAACATTGACTTCTCCAATTTCAGGTAGTCCCTGCTTTCTCCTTCTTTCCCCTCCCCTTCCCAGCTCTCCCGCAGCCCATTATCTCCGCCTCTTCCTTTCTCCACATCAGTCTGAAGAAGTTGTCTACCAAAGATGTAACAGTGGCACATTTGAATAGCAGTAACAGGATGGAGCCAAGTCAGCAGGGATTTACGAAAGGGAAATCATGCTTCACAAATCTTCTGGAATTTTTTTAAGGATGTAACAAGTAAAATGGACACGGGAGAGCCAGTGGATGTAGTGTACCTGGACTTTCAGAAAGCCTTTAATAAGGTCCCACACAGATTAGTGGGCAAAATTAGAACACATGGTATTGGAGGTAGGATATTGACATGGATAGAAAATTGGTTGGCAGACAGGAAACAAAGAGTAGGGATTAACGGGTCCCTTTCAGAATGGCAGGCAGTAACTAATAGGGTGCCACAAGGCTCGGTGCTGGGACCAAACCTATTTACAATATACATTAATGATTTAGTTGAAGGAATGAAACGTGCATTAGCAAATTTGCAGATGACGCATAGCTGGGTGGCAGTGTGAACTGTGAAGAGGATGCTATGAGGATGCAAGGTGACTTGGACAAGTTAGGTATAATGTGGATAAATGTGACCTTATTCGTTTTGGTGGCAAGAACAGGAAGGCAGATTATTATCTGCATGGTGTCAGGTTAGGAAAATGGTTAGTACGAGATCTGGGTGTCCTTGTGCATCAGTCACTGAAAGAAAGCATGCATGTACAGCAGGCAATGAAGAAAATTAAAGGCATGTTTATTTATTGTGTATGGTTTATAGCCACACTGAACTTTTATCTTCTGTTTTGTATGTTTATATATTCTGTTATGCTGCAGGAAGTAAAATTTTCATTGTCCTATCTGGGACACACAATAAAACTCTCTGAAGCAGGGTTTCAGCCCGAAACGTTGCCTCTTTCCTTTGCTCCATAGATACTGCCGCACCCGCTGAGTTTCTCCAGCAATTTTGTCTACCAACAATAAAACTCGACTTGGATGAGAGGGGATCTTACAGAAACATATAAAATTAAGACATTGGACACGCTAGATGCAGGAAACATGTTCCTAATGTTGGGGGACTCCAGAACCAGGGGCCACAGTTTAAAAATAAGGGGTAGGCCATTTACAACTGAGACGAGGAAAAGCTTTTTCAGAGTTATGAATTTGTGGAATTCTCTGCCTCAGAAGGCAGTGGAGGCCAATTCACTGGATGCATTGAAAATAATTGAATAGAGCTCCTAGGGCTAGCGGAATCAAGGGGTATGGGGAGAAGGCAGGAACAGGGACTGATTGTGGATGATCAGCCATGATCACATTGAATGGCGATGCTGGTTCGAAGGGTCAAATAGCCTACTTCTGCAACTATTGTCTATGTACTTAAAAGAGAGGGAGGGAAAGCACTGGCCAAAGGGAACAGTGCCATGAAGGGGGGGGAGGGGGTCAGCAATGGCCAATGAGAATACCTTGGTGGTTGGCATAAACACAGCAGGCCAAATGACTAGTTTGTGGCTTGAATCTCTACATTTAATCACTTTAAATAACAGGTCACACTAAATAGATGAAAGGATGCTATTTCACTCAGTAAAGAAGCCCATATGCAGAGAATATAATCATTGTGAGCCTCATATTCTGCTTGGGCAGTCTGCACCCTAGTGGCATAAACATTGAATTCACCAATTTCCGGTAGCCCTTGCTGTCTCCTCCCCTTCTCAGCCCTCGGACTCCTCCTCTTCCTTTTTCCTTTCTTCTCATCCCTTCCCACCCCCCACCCCACATCAGTCTGAAGAAGGGTTTTGGCCCGAAACGTTGCCTATTTCCTTCGCTCTTTAGATGTTGTTGCACCCGCTGCGTTTCTCCAGCACCTTTGTCTACCTTCGATTTTCCAGCATCTGCAGTTCCTTCTTAAACAAAAAACACTGTGAGCCGTTGGAACATGAAAATTATTTCCATGCGGAGCTGGTAAGTCAACTAAAAAGCTAGTAGAAGCATTGACAATGTGTACCTTTAAGTGAAATGCTACCCTGGTAACTCTTTTTCAGTCCAGGTGGCCAGAAATGGGAAGAAATCCTTGTTCGCTCATAAATTTCAATGATACAGAAGATGGACTGGTCTAGGTTCAAGTGTAAGCAGATGTCACAGGTAAATTTGCATAACACAAATTTAAAATTTGGAAGAGTTGTTGTGAAGAAATGAAAAATATTACAACCAAAAGTTCACAAGTAGGGATTAGTTCAGGACCAACATCATTATCAGCTAGACAACTGCCAGCACTTAATGACTGTCTTTGTTCTTTGGCTATATGACCACAAAAAAAAGGAAAAACAGTACTTCGGCAAAGTAGATTGGAAAGCAGTGTAATAGATGTCAACATGGAAGGAAAGTAAGGTAGACACAAAATGCAGGGGTAACTCAGTGGAACAGGCAGCATCTCTGGAGAGAAGGAATGGGTGACGTTTCGGGTCGAGACCCTTCTTCAGACTGAGAGGGAGGGGAGAGACAGAGAGGTACGATGTGTAAACGAGATCAAAGGGGATGACGATGATCACAGAACATGTAGAATAAATCATCGTTGGCTAGAGAAAGGTGACAACGAGGCATAGATAAAATTTAATAAGTCAAACTAATCGGAGAGCTAGGATGTTGTTTGTCGACAAACGTGTGGAAGTGACAGAGACAAAGGGCTATATAACACTGGTCTGATAGTTGTATAAAGCTGCAGGTAAGCTACTGGGTAAACAACCAAAATCTCTAGTTATTTATCTTTAGTTATCTAGTCCCTGGAGTTCAGATGTAACTTCAGCAAAGAAAGTGACATTTTGGACCAAAAGGGACAACTCAGAAACCGAGAGGATTCAGCTTTTGTCCAAGAGTATCTGGAAAGGTGTTCTTTATGATTGTTATGAAATTTACTATAGAGCCTTGTAAACATATTGCAGGGCAGTACAAGTTTTTTTTGTTTTAAACATTCTGCAACTTTTTTGCCTCTTTTTCCAGTCAGCAAAATAAAAGTGTCCTCAAACATCTCTACAACTGGATGGTCTATTCATAATACAACATGAACATAATCATGTCAGAAGTGAGAATAAACAAGGGGTAACCCAAACACATGGACAAATGTCTCAGAAATACAAAATAACAGTATTGAAAGGGGATTTCAAGCATTATCAGGAATAACGAAATAAACATAAAGGGTGGAGAATTATCAAAATTGTAATCAAAGGAATATTTTAATGGGATACATGGACAGAAAAAAGAGAATGGTTGAGACACGGTAATAAACCGTTTGAATAAATATTGATATTTTAACAGGATCCCATGTCCATAAAACGCATCTTTCCTATGCTGAATTGAAAGATCCAGCATGGAAACAGGCAATTCAGCCCATTCACATTTTCAACCACCATTGATCACTAATTCGCACTCGCCCACTTTAGCATCCTAGAGGCGATTAATTTTCAAACCTGCACATTTTTGGGATACGATGAAACTGGAGCAATTA
This sequence comes from Leucoraja erinaceus, assembly GCF_028641065.1. Classification (NCBI taxonomy): domain Eukaryota; kingdom Metazoa; phylum Chordata; class Chondrichthyes; order Rajiformes; family Rajidae; genus Leucoraja; species Leucoraja erinaceus. Next base: position 67,686,113 of record NC_073385.1, on the reverse strand, counting down.
GAGGAGATCCATGTAGAGACAGAGTTCCTCCTCTCCCTCCTGAACAATTGAACACTCAAATTCTCTTAAAAACCTTTAAAAGTAATTCTTTTAAGTTGGTGCCGCCCAACAGTACAATACAATTTTATTCGTCACATTGCACATAAAGTGCAAGTGAAATTAATTTGTCAGCAGCGGTACAATGAGAAACTGCTAGTCTGCTTTTCTGTTGCTGTCACGGTGCCAAAATGATTTTAACTCAAATTTCACTACCATCTTAAAAAAATCCTGACAAAACTGAGATTAAAATTTTTATTTCACAACATATGCTCAAGTCGCTAACTTAGTTTTACTGATATCTACTGAACAGTTTACAAAACGCCTTGTGATCCATGCTTTATGCAATAATTACAGCTGTGTTTACTACTTTTGTTTAAACGTGACTGCAACAGCCCTTCAGAACCTAAGTATGTTAGCTTTGTTTGTTCAGTCAACTTCTTCCATTCGTGATGTGTCATCATCATCACCTTCTAATGGTGGCATTTCTTCTGTGTTTGTTGGGCCTGTATCCTCAATGACAGGATCTTCTTCATCAATACCTAGACAAGCAGAAAAGGCACACAATGGTTGATCAATATTAAATGGAAAATCTAAGGGAGGCACCTTGATCAAGTTTGAGGAACACAAATGCAAATATTACCAACATTTTAAGAATCAAGTGAGAAAAAGCATTGGCATTCATACATACCAAGACCCAGTTTGATCATCCTGTAGATACGATTTGCATGAGTTTGTGGATCTTCCAATGAAAAGCCAGAAGAGAGAAGTGCAGTCTCAAAAAGAAGAATGACTAGATCCTTTACTGACTTGTTATTTTTGTCAGCTTCTGCTTTCTGCCTCAGTGTTTCAATAATTGGATGATCAGGGTTGATCTCCAAGTGCTTCTTAGCTGCCATATAACCCATTGTAGAGTTATCTCGAAGTGCCTGTGCCTTCATGATTCTTTCCATGTTGGCAGTCCATCCATAAGTACTGGTTACAATACAACATGGCGATGCAACTAAGCGATTGGAAACTGTTACCTGTGGTTTTTGTGGAGGGTTGAAGGGAAGAGAAGAACAGATTTAATTTCCAATAACGACAGGTGATTTTACCCATAATTGAGAAAAGTTGTCTAATTAGCCCTTGTTTCATTAATTTCCAGGGAACTTAAATTAAATCACATTCACCTGTTAAGAGATATTTTATCCAGAATTCCTGTTCTTGCTCACTTTTGTTGATTCTCATGATAAAATTTAACCATTTTACAGTATCCAATCTCTTGGAAATTTGAAGCAATAACCCTTAAACCATTAAGAAATTCCCTGCTTGCACAGACTGAAAATACGCAGTAAATTTATGGTGCAAGATCAAGGTGAATTAATATCTTTATAAAATCCACATGAACAAACTCCAGCAATTATTTAATAAATCATCCCCAAAATTTGTATTATTTGATAATTCTGAAGCTTTGACATGAAGGTGCCATACAAAATGCGAACCAGTTTTATACACAGGTTTTGGAATATGTCCTGTTATTTTAATCTAGTTCTTTCAGTTTGTTCTTGCACTAATCTTTGAAATTACACATTAGTTTATCCTAATTACCCCCCCCCCTTCTAAGTCACTACAAATTTCTTTAAATTAGTGAATACATCTATAGAACATACTTTCTCAATTTTCTTCTCCAGTATGTCTTTCATAATCTTGCACAGATTCTCAAAATGAGCTCTCTTTTCTTCCTGCTTCTTTTTCTCTTCTTCGTCTTCTGGAAGTTCCAAACCCTCCTTTGTTACAGACACCAAAGTCTTCCCATCAAATTCTTTCAGCTGTTGCACACAGTATTCATCAATTGGCTCAGTCATGTAGATCACCTCCAATCCATGTTTTCTTAACCGTTCCACAAAAGCAGAATTGGCTACTTGGTCGTTTGTTTCTCCTAAATATTAAAATGATTCAAACTCTGGTTCATTGTCAAATTCTGAAGCAAAGCATAATACAATTAGACAACATCTGTATTTTACATACCAGTTATGTAATAAATATGTTTCTGGCTGTCTTTCATACGGGAGACATAATCTTTGAGAGATACCATTTCATCCCCACTCACTGAAGTGTGGTATCGAAGCAATTCAGAAAGCTTCTTGCGGTTCTGAGAATCCTCATGGATTCCAAGCTGCAAGGAACAAGTAATAAGAACCAAAGTCAAAGGCAAATTTTGCTTTAAGTAAAACCATAAATCTGTGCATAATGTAATGTAATAAACCATAAGTGCTGCCACAAATTAGGACATATCAAATATGGTTTTAATATTTTGTTGCACTAAGATTTTACATTATAATCTTACACCATTCTGGTGTTTTGAACTCATATTTATTGTTGTATTTATCATTAATGCATACTGTTTACTGTGATCATATGAGGAAAAAATGTGATTGCACCCTCATATAACACAAACTAATCTGAAATTTTTAAATGGATAAGGCAAATGCAGTAAACTAAAATCTATAAAGCGAAAATGTAGCAGTACTGCCCAAGACCACAACATTCAATCACTTAAAATTCTCTTGGTGCAAGGAATTGTATTAATAATACCTTGTATTAATTCCATTACCTTTAAGTTTTTTGAAAATTGCTCATACAATTTCTTGTAGTTTTCTTTGTCCTCCGATAGTTCTATGAAAAGTTCCAGACATTTCTTCACCAGATTCTTACGAATAACCTTGAGAATCTTGCTCTGCTGCAACATCTCACGGGAAATGTTAAGAGGCAGATCCTCAGAGTCCACAACACCCTTCATAAAATCTAAAGAACAAAATCCATCATTAGGATTCTTCACTACAAGAATTGCATTCTCAAAGAATAAAGTGAACTGCATTATATTTTCCTGCCAAATACTTACTCAGATATTCTGGAATAAGTTCCTCGCAATTATCCATAATGAAGACTCTACGTACATACAACTTTATATTATTTTTCTTCTTCCTGTTTTCAAATAAGTCAAACGGTGCTCGCCTTGGTGCAAAGAGTAATGCTCTAAACTCCAACTGACCTTCAACAGAAAAATGCTGAGCAAAAAAAAGTTTATAATTAGCTGCATTGACACAATTTGTTTAAATATTCCAAGTCATTTCATGGTGTACTGAACCTACTTTTACTGCCAAATGTTCCTCCCAGTCATTTGTTAGACTCTTGTAGAATTCACCATACTCGTCATTTGTGATATCTTCAGGATTCCTTGTCCAAATTGGTTTTGTTTTGTTCAGTTCCTCTTGATCAATGTATTTCTCCTTGATTTTCTTTTTCTTCTTGTCACTTTCTTTCTTTTCATCTTCTTCTTCATCTGAACCAACATCCTCAATTTTTGGTTTGTCTTCTTCTGTAGCATCGTCCTCTTTCTTCTCTTCCTTTTCTTCTCCTTCATCATCGCTGATCTCTTTATCACGTTCTTTCTCCACCTGTTCAGAGCCAATGATCAGGACATTCATTTCAAGAGGAACCTGGTTCTTATTATTTCAAATATTACCAATTAGAATTCGAAAGAGATAAAAACTGAGTTTGAACTAGAACTTACAAATAAGGTAATGGGATAGCCAATGAACTGCGAATGCTTCTTCACAATCTCTTTGACCCGCTTTTCTTCAACATATTCAGTTTGATCTTCCTTCAAATGCAATATTATCTTAGTACCACGACCAATCTCATCTGAGAAATAAAACAATGAAAATAGTTTGAAATTAATTTCCCTTCGCATTACTTTATCAAAAAATAGTAAATGACCAGCAGATCACAAATTTACATCTGCTAGATTCTACATACTGACCATGATCTTGACAAACAGTGAACGATCCTCCACCAGATGATTCCCACACATATTGATCATCGTCGTTGTGTTTGGTGATGACTGTCACTTTATCTGCTACAAGATAAGCAGAATAAAAACCAACGCCGAACTGGCCAATCATGGAGATGTCTGCACCAGCCTGCAAAGCCTCCATGAAGGCTTTTGTTCCAGACTTAGCAATTGTGCCCAGGTTGTTGATGAGGTCAGCTTTAGTCATCCCAATGCCAGTATCTTGAATGGTCAAAGTGTGCTCTTTTAGATTTGGTATAATGTCAATTTTCAGTTCTTTACCAGAATCCAGCTTGCTTGGATCAGTCAAACTTTCATAGCGAATTTTATCAAGGGCCTTTATTTAAAAAGAAAATTGAATGTTACTGCCATAGAACTGTAATTCCTGACATAATCAAGCTACAGTTCTTTTGCCGCACCTGGTCTTTTTAAAAACTGATTGCTCAATTGTGATTTACTTCAAGCATCCTTAATGGACAAATCAAGGTCATCACCATCTAATTCTTAATATACACCCCTCCCACCAGCCACACAAAAAGAGAGTGGAAGCACGTTGTCCCCAATGTAGATGGGCTGTATAAGGAATTTATAACAATTTATCCCAGAGTATATTGCATCAAATTTGAAGTTCTATTGGCAAAATAGAACAAAAGCAATAACAGCTACACTGTTGAAGAACAATGTTTTGATGATAAAGTACAGTGCCCTCTATAATGTTTGGGACAAAAGCCCATCATTTATTTATTTGCCTCTGTACTCCACAATTGTAATAGAAAATAAACAGGTGTGGTTAAAGTGCACATTGTCATATTTAGCTTATGCTTGTTCTGGGGGCTAGTCCCCTTCAGTTTTCTCTTCAGCATGTAAAAGGCATGCTCAATTGGGTTCAGATAGGGTGATTGACTTGGCCACTCAAGAATTTACCACATTTTAGCTTTGAAAAACTCCTTTGTTGCTTTAGCAGTATGTTTGGGATCAATGTCTTGCTGTAGAATGAACTGCCGGCAAATGAGTTTTGAGGCATTTGTTTGAACTTGAGCAGATAGGATGTGTCTATACACTTCAGAATTCATTATGCTACTACCATCAGCAGTTGTATCATCAATGAAGATAAGTGAGCCAGTACATTCAGCAGCCGTACATGCCCAGGCCTTAACACCCCCACCACTGTGTTTCACAGATGAGGTGGTATGCTTTGGATCTTGGACAGTTCCTTCTCACCTCCATACTTTGCTCTTGCCATCACTCTGATATGTTAAACATTGTCTCATCTGTCCACAAGACCTTTTTCCAGAACTGCAGTTGCTCGTTTAAGTACTTCTTGGCAAACTGTAACCTGGCCATCCTATTTTGTAGCTAACCAGTGGTTTGCATTTTGCAGTGTAACCTCTGAATTTCTGTTCATGAAGTCTTCTGCGGACAGTGGTCATTGACAAATCAACACCTGACTCCTGAAGAGTGTTTCTGATCTGTCAGACAGGTGTTTTTCTTTTCTTTCTCTTTATTTATTGTGTGTGGTGTGGGTGTGTGTATGGTTAATTATTTCCCAAGTTTCTTTTACTAAAATTGATCACCATTTTTTTCAAATATAACCGCTCGCCAGCTGCTGACGTCACAATGCCTTTGCTCGTGGCCCCGCCCCCGGCTCTGGATTAAAGCAGCTGCTGTCAACGCGCAGGCGCACTGTTTTTACGAGTTACGTCACCCCCCCCCCCCCCAGTACTTCAAAAGGCGCAGAGCGACCGAGCAAGTTCTGCAGATCCAGAGGTCACCAGAGTTCACCGGCTTGCTTTTGTGAAGTCACGCCCCTCCCCCCAATGCTAACCGCACGCCCTGCCAGTCGCGTCGCTCGCAAGGCCTTTGAAGAAAAAAAATCGTCTTCTTGCTCGCATTGCAGGCGAGTGATTATTGCATTCAAGAACCAGCCCTCATATGACGACGCACTTCCCCCGCTGCCACTGTGCACCCCCCCTCACACTCCCTCTCTCTGTGCCCGTGTTCCCCTCTGCCTCTTTGCCCACCCTCTCTCTCTCTCTATTCCCCCCCCCCATCCCTCTCTATCCGTGCCTGCGAGTTGGAGGCTATGCGTGAGTGGATAGGGCCGGGGATGGAGTAAAAGGAGTGAATGAATAATATGAATACATCAATGGGGGGGGAGGGGGGGGGGGGTTAGTGTGTGTGTGAGTGAGTGAGACGCCACAGGCCGCCCCTCCCCCCACAACTTCGCCTTGAGGGGACGGGACCCAACGGGTCCCCCTTGGTCTAGTACTATTATAAAACTCTGATCTTGGATGTTTACTTGTGGGTTTGCTTGCTTGAACTTTTTCTTTGATTCACACCTCCTCGAAAACCCGACGCAGTAACGGTGACATTTTTACATAGACTGGAGGAAAGACAAAATGCTGCGAGCTCTTATACCTGCATTAAGGTGGCAATTGAACACACCTGAGCAATTACAAAAGCTTGTGAAGCCACCTGTCCGAAACATTATGGTGCCCTGAAATTGGGGGGGGGGGGGGGGGGGGGGGGGGGGGGGATATGTATAAACACAGCTGTAATTTCTACATGGTGATACCAAAATGTATTAAAAACACCCTTTCATAAAATCTGACAACGTGCATTTTAAACACATGTGATTTTTTTCTATTACAAATCTCAAATTGTACAATGCAGAGAGGCAAATAAATGATGGGTCTTTGTCCCAAACGTTATGGAGGGCATTGTATACCCTTCAGCTACTTATATTCCTTAAATAAATGGAAAAGTTGACCTTTGTTTGATTAAAACTAGGAGAGCGAGAACACTTACTGAAGTAGAGGAACATTCTGTAAGATCATTGTTAATTCTATTCCTTGTGCCTAAGCATTTGAAGATTGAAATATGATTGAATTTCTGACCTTGGGTAGCTGAGGAGCAACTATATTGCTTTTATACAAAACGCTTGCTACAAATGGCCATCATTTGTTAGCACAAATCACTCACAGCACAAGACCAGGAAACACATAGAAGTATCCCCCATTCATTCATCACTGGGCTAACTAAATCCGGGACTCTTTCTTTCACCACAATTACCCAAAGTTAAAATCGTGACTGACAAGGTTGATAACACCAAATGCAAGAAATAGCACACATTCAAGCAATGGACAGCAAATGTTGGGAGTCTTGAGCAAAAACAAAACTGAAGGAACATAGAAACAGACTGATGCATTTCAGGCTAGGACCAGTCAATTTTCCTCCCCATTTGCTGTCTGACCTGCAGAGTTGCTCCATTTTTATCTTCAGGGAAGAGTACTTTTTTGGTTAAGATCAGTGAACAATAGATCATTCTTTAAATCTAGAAAATTATTTCAGTCAATTGGTTGCCTCTCAATGGTGATACTAAACCATATCCTTCAGCTAGTCCCAGACTTTGATTCAGATTCAAAAAGTTAAGCTTTTATCATCAACTTCCAAAGAACCGGGTCTACATTTGCCCATGGTTGTTTTCAGCAAAGCTTCTCCTACCATAAACGTGCGGCTTGGTTCAACTCCAGTGGAAATGCTAAACCACATGGAAATCAGGTTGCATCTGCACAGTCCGTCGAACAAAAAACACTTACATCAGACGAGTTGGAAATTAGCTCCCTCAGAAAAACTTCCTTGTTGGAATAAAACGTGTTGATGATTAGGGACATCAACTGGGCGATCTCCGCCTGGAAGGCGAAGGTCTCCGTATCCTCCTCCATGGCCATATCCTGGGCGACGGTTGGCGTTTCCTCGGGCATCTGTGGTGAAGAGAGTCAAGATGTGAGGGCGGGAGGGGACGGGGGGGGTGGAGGGCCGGAGCCACAATGGGTGAGAGGAAGGCGAGAGGCGGCCACCAGCCACGTCCTGGCCTGACAGCCCGACATACGCACGGTTCGCTCCGCCCACCAAAGTGAGCTTCTAGAAAAGTCTCGGTGTTACCAGAAGCCTCGGCGCCCGACAATGAACCGAGAGCCGAAGCTGCACGGTGGCGGTTGCCAGCCACTATCGCCAATTGAGCGCTCAAGCCTTTTCGAATATTTGAAAGGAAACACTCAACAACATGACATTGTCGGCAAATCGCACTAACGGTTTGAGAGTAGACATCATAAATAACATCTGAAGGTAGACAAAAAAATGCTGGAGAAACTCAGTGGGTGAGGCAGCATCTATGTGGAGAGAAGGAACAGGTGACGTTTCGGGTCGAGACCCTTCTTCAGACTGAAGGGTCTGCTCCATGACAAATGGAGATGTTCTGACTTTGCTATGGAAAGACTGAAGAAGGGTCTCGACCCGAAACGTCACCTGTTCCTTCTCTCCAGATGCTGCCTCACCCGCTGAGTTTCCCCAGCATCTTTTGTCCACCGTCAATTTTTTCAGCATCTGTAGTTCTTTCTTAAACATAATTCACACCAGGCTCATTTTACCTAATGCACTCCATGGCGTTTGCTAATTTTAAAACATAAATTACCCAAATCGCATCTCGATTGAGGCTTATTTGATGGGGTGTTACGAAGAGGTTTAAGCGTTACTTTAGCGGTTACCTTGCGTGCTGTGCTGAGACGCTGGCGCTCAGACGTCGATCAACAACAACCCTCACCGCCACAATCACCCTGGCGACTGCGGGAGCGGCGACGCCGGCCCGCCTTTTATACCGCGCCCCCGAACCCCGCCCGCTTCAAGTTCCAGAAACATCTCGAACGATGCTGGTTGACGGCACTGCGCTGACGGGCAGGCGACGCGGCCAATAGACACGGAGAACGGCTGAAGGCCGGTGACGCTGGGCCAATCGGCGCTGCGCGGGGGGGCGGGCCCTCGCAGGTAATGCGGAAAGCGGTTGGAATGAGTCTGAGCGTCGAGTCTAGTTGCTGGAACTTTCTGCGCTGCGGGATATCCCCGGCCGTGCAGGGAGAGAGGGAGCCGCTCACACAAATCTACACTTGTCACATTAATAATGCCCCAAATTATCCAAGCGACCTTAAACCCCCGCCGATAGCTGAAGTAACACGAGCGGTGCTAACCGGTGGAGTGGGGTTGTGAGGTCACCTCAAGATGGGTGGACAAGAAATATATTACCTTTAAACTCCACCACACATGGTAATTGCTGGCACAGCGCATCATTTGCTATTATACCGAGGAGCACTGACCGTGGGCGTGTTTAAACAATGCTAGAGGACCTGGCGGGCTCCGTGGCGCGAAACGTCGTCGAAGATGCGATTAGTTTCTTAAACATAAGGTGTTCGGGGCTTTTGTTTTTATTAAAAGCGAGTTTCGCGGCGTGTGTCAGCAACGACCGCGACTGACCGGTTGTGGTGGCCCCGGGTACCAGAGAGGTTGACCCCATCCGCCTAAAATGTGGCCCCAAACACCATAACACGCATGTAAACGGAGTAGCAAACTAATTACATTTCAAAAGCCTTAAGGCAGACCAAATTGCCCAGGTATTGGAAGGGTCCCGACCCGAAACGTGATCGGTCCATCCCCCCCACCCTGTCATGGTCGGTGTTGGTTTGTATGCCCAGCTCTGGAACATTCCGTGAAGATACAGGAGGTGGGAAGGATAAGGGCTGGAATTGCTGCTTTCTTCATCGGGAACTTTCTGAAAGAAAGGAGGAGGATCTGTTGTGAAGTTGCGGGAGGGAAATAGAAAGATAGAGCGAATAAAAAGAATGGACATCAATAGACAATAGGTCCATTCGGCCCTTCGAGCCAGCACCGCCATTCAATGTGATCATGGCTGATCATCCCCAATCAGTACCCCGTTCCTGCCTTCTCCCCATATCCTCTGACTCCGCTATTTTTAAGAGCCCTATCTAGCTCTCTCTTGAAAGCATCCAGAGAACCCGCTTCCACCTGAGGCAGATAATTCCACAGACTCACCACTCTCTGTGAGATAAAGTGTTTCCTCGTCTCCGTTCTAAATGGCTTACACCTTATTCTTAAACTGTGGCCCCTGGTTCTGGACTCCCCCAACATCGGGAACATGTTTCCTGCCTCTAGCGTGTCCAATCCCTTAACAATCTTATATGTTTCAATGAGTTCCCCTCTCATCCTTCTAAACTCCAGAGTGTACAAACCCAGTTGCTCCATTCTCTCAGCATATGACAGTCCTGGGAATTAACCTTGTAAACCTACACTGCACTCCCTCAATAGCAAGAATGTCCTTCATCAAATTAGGGGACCAAAACTGCGCACAATACTCCAGGTGTGGTTTCACTGGGGCTCTGTACAGCTGCAGAAGGACCTCTTTGCTCCTATATTCTATTCCTCTTGTTATAAAGGCCAACATGCCATTCGCTTTCTTCACTGCTTGTTGTAAAATGCTGGAGTAACCTCAGGAGGTCAGGCAGTATCCCTGGAGAACATGGATAGGGGACGTTGCGGGTCCGGGACCCTTTTTCAGAACGATAGTGAAGAGAGGGAGGTAGGTGGAGGTTACCCAAAATTTGAGAATTCAATGTGATTAACATCTGGTATATTTTACCTATTGCACTCCACTCCTGGATGGAGGGAGGAGGTAGAGGGAAAGGTGTTATATCTTTTGTGGTTGCATGGGAAAGCACCTGGGGAGGGGTGGTTTGGGTAAGAAGGGACAAGGGAACCAAGAAGTTCCCAGCCATATCTTCGCATCACCAACCCTTTCCGCATTCCACAGAGTCCACTCCCTCCACAAGTTTTTGGTTCACTCATCCCTTCCCACCCAAACCACCCTCTTATTTTTGGATCCTGTAAACTCAGTCAGTTCACAAGATAAAAAATAAGTAAGGTTGATTGTTGGAAAGCAACGTCTGTAGTTGGAAAGTTACTAGAGGGTATTCTCAGGGATAGGATATTCAGGTATTTAGATGGACAAGTCTCACAAATCAGATTGAGTTTTTTTTAAGACATGACCAAAAAGGTTGATGAGGCTGAGCTGTAGATGTTGTATGTATAAACATCAGTAAAGCATTTGACAAGGTTCCTCATGATAGGCTGCTCAAGTTAGAACGCATGGAATCCAAGCAGAGATAGCTGAATGGATAGAAAATTGGCTTCATAGAAGGAAGTAGAGGGTGATGGTAGAAGGACTGGAGGCCTGTGACTAGTGGTGTGCCTCAGGGTTTGGTCCTGGGCCCGTTACTGTTTGTCATCTATATCAATGATTTGGATGAGTACAGGGCAAGATTAGCAAGTTTGCAGATGATACAAAAGTGGGTAGTTTTGCAGATAGTGAAGATGGTTGTGAAAAATTGCAGCAGGATCTTGATCAATTGGCCAAGTGGGCTGAGGAATGGTTGATGGAATTTAATTCAGAAAAATATGTGGTGTTGCATTTTGGGACACCTAACAAGTGCAGGACCTACACAGTGAATGTTAGGGCTCTGGGTAGTGTTGTAGAGCAGAGGGATCTAGGAGTGCAGGTGCATGGTTCCCTGAAAGTGGAGTTGCAGGTAGATCGGGTGGTCAAAAAAGCATTTGGCACATTGCCCTTCATCAGTCAGAGTCATGGCCGTCCGAAGGGGGGGTGCGTTGGGTGCGACCGCACCCCCCTTTTTTTCCCTTAAGAAAAAAGTCACAAAAAAAAAAAAACAATTTTTAAACGAAAAAAAAAATCGAAAGAAAAATTAAAAAATCAACGTTTCCACTTTGGAAACGGCCAGTTCTCTGTTCTCTCGTCCCCGGGCGGGAGTGGCTGAATCTGAACCCAATGGCTGTATCCCCAACACCAGTCGCCGCTGCGGCGGAGCCCGCTCCCTTCGCCTCCCCCCGCACCGGGGCCCAAGCTATCTTCCCCCCACACCACCACCGCTGACCCCCGCTGGGCCCACGCCACCTCCGCTGGGCTCATGCCACCCCCGCTGGACTCATCATGCCACCCCCGCTGAGCCCACGCCACCCCCGCTGGGCCCACGCCACCCCTGCTGACCTTTGCTGGGTCCACACCACCCTGACCCGCTGGGCCCACCCACCCTCGCTGGGCCCACGCCACCCCCGCTGGGTCCACGCCACCCCCGCTGGGCCCACGCCACCCCCGCTGGGCTCACTCCACCCCTGCTGGGCCCATGCCACTCCCGCTGGGCCCACGCCACCCCCGCTGGGTCCACGCCACCCCCGCTGACACTTGCTGGGTCTACGCCATCCCCGCTGGGCTCACGCCACCCCCGCTGGGCCCACGCCACCGCCACTGACACCCGCTGCGTCCCCACCACCTCTACGGGGCCCATGCCACCTTCATCCCCCCCGCCCGCTAGGCACGTGCCACCTTTATCTTCGCCCCCCCCCCCGCAAGAAAGAGGGGGGATGTGAGAGGGGGAAGGGGGAGAGAGAGAGGGGAAGGGAGAGGAGGGAGTCATGGGGAGGGGAAAGGGAAAGGGGGATTACCTTGAGTGAGATTGCAAAATTAAGGTAGGTTTTAGAGCTATTATATTTTCTCCTCATATGAATAATATTAAACAATATCAAATAATATCAAACAATTGGAACTGCTTTCTTTTCGATAACAATACTGAAAAATATGAATTCCATAGTTTGTGACATAAATACACATTTTAATGGGATCATTATATACAGATGTAACATTTCCATTTTGAGATCGGGGGAGGGGGGGTGTTGGGGGCAAATATGCGTCAAGCCGATATCCTAATCGTTAAAGAGTTAAAAGATAGCCTAATCGATAAAGCGCTGAGAAGAGGAATCAGAGCTGCCAAGGAAAGATACTCTGAGAAGTTGAGGAGCAAGTTCTCAGCTAGTGATTCTTCTTCAGTTTGGAAGGGCATGCAAGAAATCACCAGCTACAAGAGGAAAGCCCCCCCGCTCTTTGGACAATCGTCAACTGGCGAACAACCTGAATGAGTATTACTGCAGGCTTGAAAATCAGAAACGTAACCCTGGTATCCCTTCCCCAACAAACACAGCCAGACCCCAGTCTGCAAAGAATGGACCCTGCACCCTCTCCTTCCCATTCGCCACTTCACACCTAATAAGGCAAGACTCCAGTATGAAAAGTGTGGAACCTTTCCCACCCCACCCAACCACTTCACACCCACTCACAGCCTGACCTCAGTCTGCAAAGACTGGGCCCTTCTCCAATCACCACTCCACTCCAATCACCACTTCACACCCAATGACTGCACCTCCACAGACACCTCTGTCAAGCTTCGCAAGTTTGTGGATGACAAAACCCTGATTGGACTGATCCAGGATGGGGATCGCTGTACTCTTTTCAGTTTGACATATTTCCTATAACATGGTGCCCAGAACTGAACACAATATTCTAAATGCGGTCTCACCAACGTCTTATACAACTGCAACATGACCTCCCAACTTCTATACTCAATACTCTGACTGATGAGGACCAAAGTGCCAAAATATTCTTTGACCACCTGATATACCTGCGACACGACCTTCAAGGAACCATGCAACCATTCCTCTGCCCACCTGGCTAATTGATCCAGATCCTGCTGCAATCTTTCACAACCATCTTCACTATCTGCAAAACTACTCACTTCTGTATCATCGGCAAACTTGTTAATCTTGCCCTGTTCTGTGACGTTTCAGAGTGCTGGAATAACTCAGCGGGTCGGGTGAGTATAGAAGTTGGGAGGTCATGTTGCAGTTGCATAAGAAGTTGGTGAGGCCGCATTCAGAGTATTGTGTTCAGTTCTGGGCACCATGTTATAGGAAAGATGTCATCAAACTGGAAAGGGTACAGTGAAGATTTATGAGGATGTTGCCAGGACTAGAGGGCCAGAGCTATAGGGAGAGGTTGAGTAGGCTGGGACTCTATTTCATGGCGCCCAGGAGGCTGAGGGATGATCTAATAGAGGTGTATAAAATCATGATTTGAATATATATGGTTGAGTCTTTTGCCCAGAGTAAGTGCATCGAGAAGCAGAGGACATAAGTTTAAGGTGAAGGGCAAAAGATTTAATAGGAATCTGAGGGGTATGTTTTTCACACAAAGGGTGGTAGGTGTATGGAACAAGCTGCCAGAGGAGGTAGTTGTGGCAGGGACTATCGCAACATCTAAGAAACAGTTAGACAGGTACATGGATAGGACAGGTTCGGAGGGATATGGATCAAACGTGGGCAGGTGGGACTAATGCAGATGGGACATGCTGGGCCGAAGGGCCTGTTTCCACACTGTATCACCCTATGACTCTATCTTTCCCTCTCAAACCCATTCTCCTGCCTTCCCCCCATTACCTCTGACACCCCTATCAATCAAGAATCTATCAATCTCCTCCTGAAAAATGTCCAGTGACTTGACCTCCACAGCTGTCTGTGGCAATGAATTCCACAGTTCACCACCCTCTGACTTAAGAAATTCCTGCTCATCTCCTTCCTAAAGGAATATCTTTTAATTCTGAGGCTGTGGCCACTGGTCCTAGACTCTCCCACTAGTGGAAACATCCTCTCCAAATCCACTCCATCCAGGTTTTTACCAGGCTGGGACAGATGGCAACAGCTTCACACCATGTCCCAAAGCTTGTGTCCTGTCCTGCATCACCCAAGGTAGCGGAGACGTTATAGGAGAGGGCAAGCACCGTAACAAAGTAGCTCACGATGGTTTGGGTAACATTCAGGAATGTCTATGCATGGCACATCATGAATATTACTGAAGAACGGTCTTGACCCGAACTATAATCTATACCTTTTCTCCAGAGATGCTGCCTGACCCACTGAGTTACTCCAGCACTCTGTGACATGTCACCTATCCATGTTCTCCACAGATGCTGCCTGACTCACTGAGTTACTCCAGCACTCTGTGATATGTCACCTATCCATGTTCTCCACAGATGCTGCCTGACTCGCTGAGTTACTCCAGCATTCTGTGAAACGTCGCCTATTCATATTCTCCACAGATGCTGCCTGACCCGCTGAGTTACTCCAGCACTTTGTGACTATTTTCCCTTCAACCATCTGCCCAAGCCCACTTTCCCCCCTCCTTTCCTATGTTCCTTTCCACCCATAAACCTATCTCTGCCTTTGCATTTCACTCCTCTTTCAAATCTGCTCTACTTATCTACATGCATTTTTCTTCTTCACTTTTTAGTCATAGAATGATGCAGTGTGAAAACAGGCCCTTCAGCCCAACTTGCCCACACCGACCGACATGTCCCATCTACACTAGTCCCACTCACACGCGTTTGGCCCATATCCATCTAAATCAGTCCTATCCGTGTACATGTCCAAATGTCGCTTAAATATTAGGATAGTCTCAGTCTTAACTACCTCCTCTGGCAGCTCGTTACATACACCCAGCACCCTTTGTGTGAAAAAGCTACCTCAGATTCCTGTTCATTTCTGAAATATTAGTCATAAATTTGGTACAAAAATGCTCCAAAACCAGGCTCAGAATGGATCAGAGAGCATCTAAAACCCCTGAGCTTCCAGGGCCCTTAAGCGGGCCCTGGACCCCGGCATCAAGGGACTTCGCGCTTTGCGCTCATGATGTGTGCAGCGCACACATTATTTCACATTAAGTTTTTTGTAATCCTGTCATGCCACCCCCCTTTTTGAACAGCTTTGTATGGGCCTGAGATTATTGAGTATAAAAAGTTGGGAGGTCATGTAGCAGTTGTATAAGCATTGGTGAGGCCACATTTATAGTATTGTGTTCAGTTCTGGGCTCTGTGTTATAGGAAAGATGTTGTCAAGCTGGAAAGGATACAGAGAAGATTTATGAGGATGTTGCCAGGACTAGAGGATCTGAGCTATAGGCAGAGGTTGAGTAGGCTGGGACTCCTTGGGGCACAGGAGGATGAGGTGTATAAGATCATGAGAGGAATAGATCGGGTAGATGCACAGTCTCTTGCCCAGAGCAGGTGAATCGAGGACCAGAGGATATAGCTTTAATGTGAAAGGGAAAAGATTTAATAGGAATCTGAGGGGTAACATTTTCACACAAAGGGTGGTGGATGTACGGAACAAGCTGCTGGAGGCGGTAGTTGAGGCAGGAGGCAGTTGAGTCCCAACATTTAAGAATCAGTTAGACATGTACATGGATAGGACAGTTTTGGAGGGATATGGACCAAATGCTGGCAGGTGGGATTAGTGTGGCTGGGACATGTTGGCCGGTTTGAGTTGGGCCGAAGGACCCGTTTCCACAAGGTATCACTCTATGACCAGCAAAATTATCCATCAGAAGATATGTTGAGTGAAAAGATTGGTGAGAAAATAATATTGCACTCATTGAGTTGTGACAAATGCTTCAATGGGCTATACCAAGGAAACCCAAGTGAGGGAAAGAGGGAAGCAATAGGCATAACTTGGAAGCAGTCAAGTCCAGGATGGGTGCAAGTGAGTAGGAAGGCCAACATTGTTGAAAGAGCTGCTGAACCTACCTGAATCGGTGGGACAAGCCCTCAAAAGTAAAGTTTTGGTACTCCAGAAGTTTAAACCACACGATTTTTACTAGGCTGTACTAAGCGCAGATGTTCAGCCTAGTAAATCATTAACGAAAAATCGCTGCAAGACCCGGTCGCAAAAGGTATTATTAGTTTTATAGGCCTCGATAATATAGTTATAATAGTTTTTAAATGGGAGCAACCTCTCGCAGCCCCATAAGCAGATCAATTAAAGTTTCTTTTTTACATTAAATGGGGCATATATATAACCCTGTAATTAAAGTTATCTATAGCGAGTAGTTCATTTTGGGCTTTTTATATCCCGCAGTATTTTTCTGGGCATTTGAGGGCACTAATCCAGCGCGATGCGAACGTTCTAAACCAGCGCGTTCACAGGAACCCACTAGAAAGCCGATTTAAATGGGCATTTATTTACAGCAATTGAACACTAAATTCCTTCCATTTGGCCTATAAATTAATGTAAATGGGATATAAAAATCATTAGATTGTGATTATTTGTGAATAAAGAAACTTAGGCTATTTAAAATGTTAACAGGTAAGAATGGGCTTTTGCTATCCAAGACACAAATTTTTTGTAATGTCCATTGAAAATCAATAGGGAACAAGATGCTAATTTCCGAGTATGAAAATGGCCATAACTTTTTTAATACTTGAGATATGAAAGTGAATTTGGTGTCAAATTAAACTTGGTGTTATGCTTTATCTGATGGGATAAATTGCAGACTTGACTTTTAAAATCTCAAAATTTTGTAACATTGCTAGAAAGTGCTGCTGAATTGTTCCCAGGTAGGACAAGTAAAACAAAAGTAAAGTTAGTGTACTCCAGAAGTTAAACCACACAGAAATACATTGCAGATCTGAAACAATCCACTACTCACTATCCACTTAAGTTGCAAAAAATAGACGGACCTGTCAGCTAAGGCGGGAATGGGAGAAGGACCATAAGCAGATCAATGTTTCTTCAGCACTTGAGTAGTACAGCAAAAAACATCGGAGCTGAAGGTTACCATGTATTCCAGTGGAGCTGCCGTGATATCACTAGAAATGCAAACACTTAGAAAGAAAAAATTCAATTCCATGAAAAATCATGAACTCATTCCATAATATTGATGTTGTGGGATCAAAAGGAATTAGATGAGTACCCGAAAGAAAATTATTTACGATGCAACAGGTAAGGAATGGGTGCATGGACTAAATATATTGTTATGCAAATAACTGTTAAATATATGATGTCATATTCCAGGAGATTCTGATCGTAGGATATGAACTTTCTAACAGGTCTTCAAAGAAATCAAGATATAAAGGATATTGAATTATGTGAGGTAAGGGAAACAAGTAGAGTAGCAATGGATACTATGATATTCAAAGAAAAAGAAGTACTGACACTTTTGAAAAATATAAAGTGGATAAGTCTCCAGGTCATGTGGATGTTGTCTTGAGGGAACTTTAGTAGCAGGGGCTATGACAGAAGATTTCAAATGTCATTAGAGGTGGGTTAGGTGCCCAAGGATTGGCGTATGCGCATGCAAGATTGTTTAAAAAGGGCTCTAATGGGAAACTAGCAATTATAGACCTGTTAGTTTGACTTCATTGGTGGGCAAATTAATGGTAAAGATACTTAGAGATAATATATATAAGCATCTGGATAAACTGGGTCTGATTAGGAACAGTCAACATGGATTTGTGCCTGGAAGGTCATGTTTGACTAATCTTCTTGAATTTTTTGAAGAGGTTACTAGGGAAATTGATGAGGGTAAAGCAGTGGATGTTGTCTATATGGACTTTAGTAAGGCCTTTGACAAGGTTCCTCATGGAAGGTTGGTTAAGAAGGTTCAATTGTTGGGTATAAATGCAGGAGTAGCCAGATGGATTTCCAAAGTCTACAGAGAGATTTAGGCCATTTGGAAGAATCGGCTGAAAGATGGCAGATAGAGTTTAATGCTGATGAGTGTGAGGTGCTACATCTTGGCAGGACAAATCAAAATAGGACGTACATGGTAAATGGTAGCGAATTGAGGAATGCAATTGAACAGAGGGATCTAGGAATAACTGTATAGTTCCCTGAAGGTGGAATTTCATGTAGATAGGGTGGTAAAGAAAGCTTTTGGTATGCTAGCCTTTATAAATCAGAGCATTGAGTACAGAAGTTGGGATGTAATGTTAAAATTATACAAGGCATTGGTGAGACCAAATCTGGAGTATGGTGTACAATTTTGGTTGCCCAATTATAGGAAGGATGTCAACAAAATAGAGAGAGTACAGAGGAGATTTACTAGAATGTTGTCTGGGTTTCAGCAACTTAGTTACAGAGAAAAGTCGAATAAGTTAGGTCTTTATTCTCTGGAGCGCAGAAAGTTAAGGGGGGACTTGATAGAGGTCTTTAAAATGATGAGTGGGATAGACAGAGTTGACGTGCACAAGCTTTTCCCATTGAGAGTAGGGAAGATTCAAACAAGAGGACATGACTTCAGAATTAAGGGACAGAAGTTTAGGGGTAACATGAGGGGAAACTTCTTTACTCAGAGAGTGGTAGCTGTGTGGAATGAGCTTCCAGTGGAGGCAAGTTTGATTTGATCATTTAAAAATAAATTGGATAGGTATATGGATGGGAAAGGAATGGAAAGTTATGGTCTGAGTGCAGGTAGATGGGACTAGGGGAAAATAATTGTTCAGCACGGACTTGTAGGGCCGAGATGGCCTGTTTCCGTGCTGTAATTGTTATATGGTTATGGTTTAGATTCAAGAGTTTATTGTCATGTGTCCCAGATAGAACAATGAAATTCTTGCTTTGCTTCAGCACAACTGAATATAGAAGGCATGAATACAGAACAGATCAGTGTGTCCATATACCATTGTATACACACATGAAAAAATAAAACAGAAAAAGTGCAAATAAACAGATATTAAAACGGCTATTAATGTTCAGAGTTTTGTTTGAGTTGAGTTCAATAGCCTGATGGCTGTGTGGAAGTAGCTGTTTCTGAACCAGGACGTTGCAATCTTCAGGCTCCTGTACCTTCTACCTGAAGGTAGCGGGGAAATGAATTTGTGGCCAGGATGATGTGGGTCCTTGATGATGCTGCCAGCCTTTTTGAGGCTGGGACTGCGATAGATCCCCTCGATGGTAGGCAGGTCAGAGCAGGTGATGGACTGGGCAGTGTTTACTACTTTTTGTAGTCTTTTTTGTTCCTGGGCACTCAAGTTGCCGAACCAAGCCACGGTGCAACCAGTCAGCATGCTCTCTACTGTGCACCTGTAGAGGTTAGAGAGAGTCCTCCTTGATATACCAACTCTCCGTAATCATCTCAGGATGTAGAGGCGCTGATGTGCTTTCTTTATAATAGCATCTGTGTTCTCGGACCAGGAGAGATCTTCAGAGGTGTGCAACTGAGGAATGGTTAACTCCAGAAAATAGCCACAGTTGTAACAATCCTGGAATCTTTTATTTTGGAGATTATTGACTGGGTTAGTCGATGGTACTTTAGTTTAGTTCCTAGGTTCCTCATATCATAAATGTTGGGTTACTTTGAAGACAATGCAGGAGGGCACCACCAAAATCAGGAGCACAAACAATTTTCTGGAAGTGTTTTTATCTTACACAGAGAAATTGGTAAAACATTGGAAACTTTTTTTACAAGTCATAACGATGACATACTGGAATGGAATAGGCAATATAATAGTGTAAGAAGGAACTGCAGATGTTGCTTTAAACCGAAGATAGACACAAAAATTTGGAGGAACTTAGCGGGACAGGCAGCGTCTCTGGAGAGAAGAAATGGGTGATGTTGAGAAAAGTCGAGACCTTTCAGACTGGTTACGGATAAGGGAAACAAGAGATATAGATGGTGATTTGGAGAGATTAAGGACAATGAATGAAAAAAATAACGATGATAAAGGAAACAGGCCATTCTAAGTTGTTTGTAGGGTGAAAATGAGAGGCTTGAGCGACTTGGGTGAGGGTGGGGAGGGGGGGGGGGGGGGGATGAATAGAGAGAGAGGGAATGCTGGGGCTACCTGAAGTGAGAGAAATCAATATTCATACCAGTGGGTTGTAAGCTGCCCAAGCGAAATATGCGATGCTGTTCCTCCAATTTGCGTTTAGCCTCACTCTGACAATAGAGGAGACCTAGGACAGAAAGGTCTGTGTTGGAATGGGAAGGAGAATTAAAGTGTCCAGCAACTGGGAGATCAGGTAGGTTCAGGCGGGCTGAGCGAAGGTGTTCAGCGAAACGATCGCCCAGTCTGCGTTTGGTGTCACCGATGTATAGGAGTCCACATATTGAACAACGGTTACAGTAGATGAGGTTGGAGGAGGCGCAAGTGAACCACTGCCTAATCTGAAAGGACTGTCGGGGTCCCTGGACAGAGTCGAGGGAGGAGGTATAGTGACAGTTGTTGCATCTTCCGTGGTTGCAGGGGAAGATACCTGGGGAGGGGGTGGTTTGGTGGGAAGGAATGAGTTAACCAGGGAGTTGCGGAGGCAACACTCTGTGGAAGGCGGAAAGGGTTGGAGATGGGAAAATGTGGCTGGTGGTGGGGTCCCGTTGGAGGTGGTGGAAATTTCAGAGGATTATGTGTTGTATGCGATGGCTGATGGTGTGGAAGGTAAGGACTAGGGGGACTCTGTCTCTTGCGACTATGGGGAAGGGAGCAAGGGCAGAGCTTCAGGGTACCAAGGAGACATGAGTGTGGGCCTCGTCTATGATGGGAGAGAGGAACCCCCATTCCCTAAAGAATTAGGACATCTTGGATGACCTAGTATGGAACATCTCATCTTGGATGAGGCGTTGACGGAGGAATAGGGAGTAGGGGATAGAGTCTTTGCCGGAAGCAGAGGAAGGGCAGAGGCGGGAAGCTGGGTTGAAGGGGGTCGAGATAGTTGTGTGGTCAGGGGGCAGAGGTCGGGGGCGGTGGATTGGGGGCAGAGGCGGGTCGGGATGGTCCAAGTAAATTTGCGGGGGCAGGGAAAATTGGTGGTGAAGTTGATGAAGTCCCTGAGTTTTGCATGGGTGCAGGAGGTAGCACCAATGTAACGGAGACAGAGTTCGGGGATAGGGCATGTGTACGCCTGGAACAGGGATTGTTCAATGTACCCTTCAAAGAGGCAGGCATAGGTGGGGCCCATAGCTACGGCCTTGGACTTGGGGAAGTGGGGGAGGAGCAAAGGGGTTGAAGGCGGGGACCACCTCCGCTAGAGGAGTAGAGTGGTAGAGGAAATTGGATGGTCGAGGGAGAGGCAGAGTGCTTTAAGACCCGGCTTCAGGCCAAAACAGCACCCATTCCGGCGACCAGAGATGCTGCATGTCACGCTGAGTTACTCTAGCGGTGTTTAAACCAACATCTGCGGCCTTGGCCCGCGCTGTAATCAATCTATGCAAAAACTGCACAGCATTCCATTTGGTAACTGGAACCCTCCTCTATATTCTCCAACCCGGCAACTCCCCCCACCCCGGGCCTGTTAGGTTGCTTAATTTTATTACTGTTCTTGTAGAACATATGGTTATTTAACTTAAATTTTTTTGCGTCCACTGTCCCTCCACAAAATTTAGCAACCCGGATGGCAAAAACCGACCCCACTGGCCCCCCCCACATTAAACCGAACCACTGGTGGGAGTTGCAGAAGAGTAAGACGTAGGACCTAACAGTAAGCAAGTACATAGATCCCTGAAAGTGGAGACAGAGGTAGAAAAAGTGGTGAGGATGACGTTTGGCATACATGCCTTACAAAACTTACAAAATTCTTAAGGGGTTGGACAGGCTAGATGCAGGAAGATTGTTCCCGATGTTGGGGAAGTCCAGAACTAGGGGTCACAACTTAAGGATAAGGGGGAAATCCTTTAAAACCGAGATGAGAAAAACTTTTTTCACACAGAGAGTGGTGAATCTCTGGAACTCTCTGCCACAGAGGGTAGCTGAGGCCAGTTCATTGGCTATATTTAAGAGGGAGTTAGATGTGGCCCTTGTGGCTAAGGGGATCAGAGGGTATGGAGAGAAGGCAGGTACGGGATACTGAGTTGGATGATCAGCCATGATCATATTGAATGACGGTGCAGGCTCGAAGGGCCGATTGGCCTACTCCTGCACCTAATTTCTATGTTTCTATGCCTTCATCTAGCAGGGATTAAGCACAAGATTTTGGATATTGAACATAGAATAGTGTTGTACAACAACAGGCCCTTTGGCCCACAATGTCTGTGCTGTACATGTCAAAACAATCTCTTGTCTACCTACACAAAATTCATATTCCACCATTCCCTGCATATTCAAACAACTTATATTTTTAACTTGATGCATAAACTGCATACATTGGAACGCAGCAAGTTTGTTTTTGAATACTTTTAAGGAAATACACTTATACCAAAGTTGAAAGAACACCTTGTATCTAAAAACATTTTTGCGTGCTATCTAATGAATTTGGGGGTTAAAAAGTAATAACGATTTAGATTTAGCATTTACTTTCCCCTGCAACCGCAGGAGATGCAACACCTGTCTCTATACCTCCCCTCGACTCCGTCCAAGGACCCCAAAAGTCGTTTCAGGTGAGGCAGAGGTTCACTTGCACCTCCTGCAACCTCATCTACTGTATCTACTGTTCCAGGTGTGGACTCCTGTATATCGGCGAGACCAAACGCAGGCTCGGCGATCGTTTCGCTGAACACCTCTGCTAACTCTAAACCTACCTGATCTCCCGGTTGCTCAGAACTTTAATTCCTCCTCCCATTCCCACACTGACCTTTCTGTCCTAGGCCTCCTCCATTGTCAGAGTGAGGCCCTGCGCAAATTACAGGCACAGCACCTCATATTCCGCTTGTAGATAAAAATGCTGGAGAAACTCAGCGGGTGAGGCAGCATCTATGGAGCGAAGGAATAGGCGACATTTCGGGTCCTCCAATTTACGCTGGGAATCACTCTGGCCATGGAGGAGGCCCAGGACAGAAAGGTCGGATTCGGAATAGGAGGGGAAGTTGAAGTGCTGAGCCACTGGGAGATCATGTTGGTTATTGCGAACTGAGCGGAGGTGTTGGGTGAAACGATCGCCAAGCCTACACTTGGTCTCACTGATGTAGAGCAGTTAACACCTAGAACAGCGGATGCAATAGATGAGGTTGGAGGAGGTGCAGGTGAACCTCTGTCGCACCTGGAAAGACTGTTTAGGTCCTTGGATGGAGTCAAGGGGGGAGGAAAACCGACAAGTGTAGCATTTCTTGCAGATGTCAGGGAAAGTACCAGGGGAGGGGGTGGTTTGGGTGGGAAAGGGACAAATTGATCAGGGAGTTACGAGGGAGTGGTCTCTGCGGAAAGCTGAAAGGGGAGGAGATGGGAAGATGTGGCTAGTGGTGGGAACCCGTTGGAGATGGCGGAAATGTTGGATGATTATCTGTTGTATGTGACGGCTGGTAGGGTGGAAGATGAGGACAAGTAGGACTCTGCCCTTGTTATGAGTGGGGGTGGAGGTACGGGGTATAGAAGAGAACCTGGTGAGAGCCTCATCTATATACGGGTAGCTATTTCCCTTGGGTAGCATACACCCCAGCGGTATGAACATTGACTACTCTAACTTCAAGAAGCCCTTGCTTTTCCTCTCTCTCCATCCCCTCCCCCTTCCCAGTTCTCCTGCCAGTCTTACTTGTCTCTGACTACATATTATCTCTGTACCGCCCAATTCCATTACATCAGTCTGAAGAAGGGTCTCGACCGGAAACGTCACCAATTCCTTCTCTCCAGAGACGCTGCCTGGCCTGCCGAGTTACTCCAGCATTTTGTGTCTATCTTAGATTTAGCATAGTTATGACAAAGGCCAGGAGCAACAGTTCTAAATTTGGATATAGCTCATTTTATTTGGTTGGAAATTGATTTGGTAAGATTGAACTAAAGCTACTCCTTGAAGGTAAATCACAGAAATGGCTGAGAAATGGCAGATGGAGTTTAACCAAGAAATTGTGAGGTGTTTCACTTTGAGAGGTTGAATGTAAGGAGAAAGTATAGTAATGGCAAGACCCCTAATGGCATTGGTGTGCAGAGGAATCTTGGAGTCCAATTTCATAGCTCACTAAAGGTGGCAGCACATGTAGTTAGGGTGGTAGAGCAGGCATATGGTAGGGGCATTGAATACAAGAGTCAGGAAGTCACAATGCAGCTCTATAGGACTTTATGTGTAGGAAAGAACTGCAGATGCTGGCTTAAATCAAAGGTAGACACAATGCTGGAGTAACTCAGTGGGACAGGCAGCATCTCTGGAGAGAAGGAATGGGTGACTCGAAACGTCACCCATTCCTTCTCTCCAGAGATGCTACCTGTCCCGTTGAGTTACTCCACCTTCTATAGGACTTTCATTGGGCTGTATTGGGAGTGTAGCATGCAGTTCTGGTCGCCACATTACAGGGAATTGGTGGAGGCTTTGGAGAGGGTGCAGAAGAGAATGCTGCTTGGATTTGAGGGTTTCAGCTACAGGACGAATTGGATAGACTTGAATTGTTTTCTCTGGAATGTCAGAGATTGAGGTGAGACTTGATAGAAGTATATAAAATTATGAGAGGCATAAATAAGGTAGACAGTCAGGACCTTTTCCCCCCCCGAGTGGAAATGTCCAACACTAGAGGAAACAGTGGGAAATTTTCACCCAGTAGTTTACTGAGGAATCTGACAACCCATGTACTTAATAATTGAAAATGGAGAATAAGGAACAAATAGGGCAAGGCAAAAACAAAGCTTTTTGATATTAAATACCGGTACTCAAAAAGGAAATTCATAAAATGAGGGAATATACCAAATATACTGGCACTAAAAAAAAATAATCCTAAAATGGTTTACAAATACATGGAGGGAAAGGTAATATCAAAGGAATGGGTCTGATTAAAGACCAAAATAGTGGCATGACACTTGAGGTGAAAGATGGGGATAGAAATAACTTGTTGCTGTCTTTGCAGAAGAGGGGGCATTGTAGAAAGGACAAGAGAGAATGAGAGGGGAAAGAAGCATCTTAGAAAAATGGATAAATCAGCAGGCCCAATAAAAGAATGGAGAAAATTACAGATTATAACTATCATTTTGCAACTGTCCTTGTCTATTGGCATGGTGCCAGAGGACTGGAAAATTGCAAATATGATATTGTTCAAAACCAAGAGAAAGATTGTAGAACATGAAAGTCATCATGATCAGTGATCACTCGGAGAATGATTGCACCTTTTGATGGATCAATTCTGTGGGTCTTGAGGTGGCTGAAGAGAATGATCCTGGAGCCATAGACTTTTATATCCCTCCTGCTGGACAATAATGAATTTAGGACTGACACAAGGCAGAGGAATATATGACAAATATAGAAAACCAAGAAGTGTAAAAAAAAAAATCAATTTTGTTGTGTTTGCCCAGAGATCTCTTAAGGAAGCAGGGAGGATAGATAGGATAGTTGAGAAATACAAGTTACTTTCCTTTATTGGTTAAGACATAGAATATAACAGCAAAGGTATCATGCTAGAGAGAAGTAAAACAATAATCCAAACTGTTACTAGGTTAGAAATCTGAAATATAACCAGAATGTGTTAGAAATGCTCAGCAGATGAGGCAGTATCGGCAGAGAAGATCAAAATTCACATTTCAAGTCAATAACTGAGAAAAGTTAGAAATTTAAAAAAAAAAGTTCCATAGGGATGGGCATTGAAAAAGAAATATCAAGATCTGTATTGGGACATAATCCTATAAATCTGATGGTGTAGCACCAAAGGCCAGAGTGCATTGTATTATCAATGTTTTACTGTATTCACCTCAAAGTATCAGCAGATGGCACTCTTAAACAGAGACTCATGCATAAAGTCAAGTAAAGCAGGATTATAATCTATCAGATTCCTCCAACAAGATTTTAAAATATAAATCTGAAGAGAGCAGAAAAATTTTAACTTAAAAAAAAATTCATAGCATTCGGATGCATTGGTAATATTAGAACGTACAGCAAAAAAAACTTTACCTGCTACCCAGTCAGAACATACTATACACGAGCACAATCGAGCCATACAGAGATACAACAGGTAATGCAAAGGAAAAAAAATTGCTGGATATTGTGTTACAGTCTTTTAGCTTTGCAGTTATTGAGAAAGTGCAGATAAAATAAAGTGCTAGCTCAGCAACAAGGTAGGTCTGGAGATCAGAATTACATACTAGCTTATGAGGGGATCATTCGGTAGTTTGATAACAGCAGGGAAGATGCTGGTGCAACATGCTTTCAAGCTTGGTATCTTCTGCCTGACAGGACTGGGATGAAAATGGCCCTTGGCTGATTTCATGAGGCAGCATAAACTGTAGAGAAGGTCAACGCTAAATGCAATGGCCAAAACAGCATACAATTTCCACCACGTATGTCCCTTGATTTGTATGGTTTCATATGCCATTTCAGAGCACAGTTACAAGTCAAACACATTACTGCTTTCTGGAGTCACACAGGAACCAATCAATGATTTGGGAATATATTGCTGTTATCTCATCATGGGTCTGTTTACATCCTTGAACACATCATTGGAGTACCTTCGCTGGAGATGAGAAATAAATGTTGGCTTTGCCAACAACGCGTGCATTCCAAAAATATGAATGAAGATGAAGGATTTCCTTATGTACATAAATAATTCAATTAGATTTCATATATATTTAATGTCATCATAGAAAATGTATGCTGGTACATGAAATGTTTAATTCACTAAATCAAACCCAAAGAACAATGCTAATTACATTGCTTTTACACTTTCCATGTCTTCCAAGGCTCCAGTGCAGACCACAACTTATTTCTACAAAGCTGTTTGATTATGTGTAATGTATTTATTTAGATTAGAATTATTCTTTCATATAAGCCACGCGAGTTATTATAACTACTTTTTTAAATGTTCTTAAATTGTATGCAACTATTGTCAAACCTAATAGCTTTCTAATAAGATGGTCATGAAAAATTGTTTTTCCGGTGTTCAGAGTCCAATTGTAGAACAGTTTAACTTCCTCCTTCCCTGACTTTATAAATTACACCTCACATGAAAGGAGGTTACTTTATTTGACAGGTCATGTGTAGCATATTGGGATTTTTTCCCTGATGGAGGCACTGTATAAAAATATTTTTTTCTTGTAGCGGCACCTAGTGGTGGTTTGGGGAGGTCAGAACCCTCGTCATCGGTTGGCTCGATCACGTCACCTAGGGGGTTTCGTTGGCGGGCTTTCGAATCAGTCGTCAGCGCTCCTCCCAGCAACAGGAGCTATATTCGTGTTAGCTAGTCAGGCACGCGTGTTACTGAGTTTTGTTACCGTTTGCTTTTGATAATAAAAATTACTCAACTCAACCTGCCTGGTCTCGCTATAGTGGTGATCCCACCGGTCCGAACGGTTTTTCGGATGTTCGACACGAACGCCACCAAAAACCTTAACGCCCAGCAAAACGCGGTTGCCCTGAAATTACCCGTTTTCTGGGCGGTACAGCATATATTCGTGTGTTAATAATCTATGCAAGCAACTGCAATATCATGGAGATTTCATCTTTGCCATGTTTTAAATTATGTTTTGTCCTATTTACCATGCCCACTCCCTCTCATGGTAACATACCTAACCCCTGATATGTATTTGAAAGACATGGAGACAACAGAGAAGGGTTCTCATGGTCTACTTATGTAACTTAGTCGACTGAATTTAACTGTGGAAATAATAACTGTATTCATAATTATTTATACATAAACTGGCAACATTCTAGCAATGTCACATGCACAATTATGTTCATCAGTAAGTTGCACCAAAGTAGGATCTTGACTTCTTTCTCCCCTTTCAAATATATTCAATAGCTCTTTCACCGTACCTCAGTAAACATGACAATAAAAAAACCTTAAAAACCTGCTGTTAAGCTCTTAAGAATCAGAGCAATCTCTCTTTTGAACTTGCCTCCATTGGCAACCCAACAGGAATGTTGGAGTATAAACAACACCATAATCAGGTATAATACAAACCTCTCTTCCACATGAAGGTTACAATCCACAGAAAGAACAATGATGCATTTCAATTACCGTCATCAACAACTGCCACATTGAAAACACATTGAAATTGTCAGAATAGGAACTCTTTTTGTCTCTTTCAGGCCACTTTTAATCCAATCTCTCTTTAATTCTGTACATTTGGACTCTGATTCAACATTGAACTAAAAATATCAGTTATTCTTGGACCCTGATGCCACAGGATCTGCCTTCAACATTAATTACCAGGATTGCCATTCCCATACTGAGCTTTCTGTTCTGTTTCTCCATTGCCAGAGAGCGGCCACATACAAACTGGAGGAATAGCACCGTATATTCTATTTGGGAAGCTGCCAACCCAATGGCATTAACATTAATTAGCGATCTTGTTGTGAAAAGCCCCTTGGGCAACAGTGGTGGAATTCTGCATGAGGATGGAGAATGACACGGTTAATTCAGAGACTAGGGTCCTGAACTTAAAGAAAGGAGACTCTGAAGGTATGAGACGGGAATTGGCTAGGATAGATGGGCAAATTATAGGCAAAGAGTTGACGGTGGAGATGCAATGGCAAAGATTTAAAAACCGCATGGGTGAACTCCAAAAATTGTTCATCCCTGGCGAGAAAATAAAACGGGGAAGGCGGCTCAACCGTGGCTAACGAGGGAAATCAAGGATAGTGTTAAATCCAAGGAAGAGGCATATAAATTGGCCAGAGGAAGCAACAAACCGGAGGTCTGGGAGAAATTTAGGACTCAACAAAGGTGGACAAAGGGGTTAATTAAGAGGGGGTTAAAAAGAATATGAAATATAGCCTGCGGGGAATACAAGTGTGAAAATATATACATCTTCTAGATGCGCTGGAATGTATCCTCAGTGATGTGACCTGGGGTCATCGGGTGTTTCGGGTCTCACAACATCAGGCACCCTCGCCCAGGCGACCCAGCCGGGGTTGATCTGGCGCCGACTCGCATCCCAGCAGCAACCGCCCACGGATCAGCCATCTTAGTAACCACTCTGCAGTGGTTGGGAGATTCTAGTGCGTGGAGGGACAGGGCTCTATGGGGTGAGTCCTGGCTGGGCTCCTCCTGCGTCTCACCAGGTTCAAGGCCTGTGCATTGCACCTCTTTCTCCTTCTCCGAGCATTTCATTCTCGCCTGATGGAAACTGACTAAAAGCTTCTTTAGAAATATCAAAAGGAAAATATTAGTGAAGACAAATGTCCCTTACAATCAGAGACGGATGAATTTATAATGGGAACAAGGAAATGACAGAACAGTTAAACGAGTACTTTGCTTCTGTCTTCACTAAGGAAGACACAAACAGTCTCCCAGAAATATTAGCGGACCGAGGATCTAGTGGAAGGGAGGAATTGAAGTGAATCCACATTAGTTAGGAAATGGTGTTATGTAAACTGCTGGGACTGAAGGCAGATAAATCCCAGGGCCTGATGGTCTGCATCCCAGAGTACTCAAGAAGGTGGCCCTAGAAATCGTGGATGCATTGGTGATCATTTTCCGATGTTCTCTTGACTCTGGATCAGTTCCTGTGGACTGGGGGGTAGCCAATTCCACTTTTTAAGAAAGGAGGGAGAGTGAAAACGGGGAATTATAGACCCGTTACATCGGTAGTGGGGAACACACACACGAGTCAATTTAGCAGAGCATTTGGAAAGCAGTGACACAGATCTGTCATTTTGACCTGCCTCTTTGTAGGGTACGTCGAACAATCCTTGTTCGAGGTGTACCCTGGCCCTATCCCTGAACTCTACCTCCGCTACATTGACGTTGGTACTGCCTCCTGCACCCATGCAGAACTCACTGACTTCATCCATTTCACCACAAACTTCCATCCGGCACTCAAATACACCTGGATCATTTCCAACATCCCCCAACTGTTTCTAGACCTCACTATCTCCATCGCGTGACAGACTACTGACCGATATCTACTACAAACCCACCGACTCCCATGGCCATCTGGACTACACTTCTTCCCACCCTGCTTCCTGCAAGGACTCCATCCCCTACTCCCAATTCCTCCGTCTATCCGCATCTGCACCCAGGGTGAGGTGTTCCAAACCAGGGCATCGGAGATGTCCTCATTCTTTAGGGAACGGGGGTTCCCCTTTTCGAGTATAGAGGAGGCTCTCACCAGGGACTCCTCTATGTCCCGTAGTTCCGCTCTCACTCCCCATCCCCGCACTCGTAACAAGGACAGAGTCCCCCTTGTCCTCACCTTCCACCCCACCAGCCGTCACAAGCAACAGATAATCCTCCGACATTTTTGCCACCTCTAACGGGATCCCACCACTGGCCACATCTTCCCATCTCCTCCACTTTCAGTTTTCCGCAGAGACCGTTCCCTCCATAACTCCCTGGTCAATTCCTTCCCACCCAAACCACCCTCTCTCCTGGTACTTTCCCTTGCAACCGCTGGAAATGCTACACTTGTCGCTTTACCTACCCCCTTGACTCCATCCAAGGACCCAAGCAGTCGTTCCAGGTGAGGCAGCGGTTCATCTGCACCTCCTCCAACCTCATCTATTGCATCCGCTGCTCTAGGTGTCAGCTGTTCTACGTAGGCTTGGCGATCGCTTCGCCCAACACCTCCGCTCGGTTCGCAATAACCAATCTGATCTCCCGGTGGCCCAGCACTTCTACTCCCCCTCCCATTCCGAATCCGACCTTTCTGTCCTGGGCCTCCTCCATGGCCAGAGTGAGTCTCACCGCAAATTGGAGGAGCAGCACCTCATATTTTGCTTGGGCAGTTTACATTGAACATTGACTTCTTCAATTTCAGGTATTCCTTGCTTTCTCCCTCCTTCCCCACCCCTTCCCAGCTCTCCCACAGCCCACTGTCTCCACCTCTTCCTTTCTTCTCTCCCCCCCCCCACATCAGTCTAAAGAAGGGTCTCGACCCAAAATGTCACCTACTCCTTCGCTCCATAGATGCTGCCTCACCCGGTGAGTTTCTGCAACATTTTTGTCTACCAGATCGGTCAAAGTCAGCATGGAATTATGAAGGGGAAATCATGCTTGACTAATCTTCTGGCATTTTCTGAGTAGAATGGATAAGGGAGAGCCAGTGGATGTGGTGTATCTGGACTTTCAAAAAGGCCTTTGACAAGGTCGCACACGAGATTAGTATGCAAAATTAGTGCACATGGTATTAGGAGTAGTGTATTGACATGGGCAGAGATCTGGTTGGCAGACAGGAAGCAAAGAGTAGGAATTAACAGGTCCTTTTCAGAGTGGCAGGCAGTGACAAGTGGGGTGCCGCAAGACCCGGTGCTGGGACCCCAGTTATTTACAATGTTTATTAACGATTTAGACGAGGGGTAAATGTGATATCTTCAAGTTTGCAGATGACACAAAGCTGGGTGGCATTGTGAGCTGCGATGAGGATGCTATGAGGCTGCAGGGTGACTTGGATAGGTTGGGCGAGTGGGCAGATGCAGTATAATGTCTCCGTATCACATTTATCCGTTATCACTTACTCCACCCATAAAATCAGTACCCCATTCCTGCTTTTTCCCCCATATCGCTTGATTCCTTTGGCCCTAAGAGCTAAATCTAACTCTCTCTTGAGAACATCCAGTGAATTGGCCTCCACTGCCTTCTGTGGCAGAGAATTCCACAGATTCACAACTCTCTGTGTGAAGAAAGTTTGTCCTCATCTCAGTCCTAACTGGCCCCCCTTTTATTCTTAAACTGTGACCCATGGTTCTGAACGCCCCCAACATCGGGAACATTTTTCCTGCAGTTACAGTAAGTGAAAATCTAGCAGGCAAGCAGGATGCTTTCACCAACCACCCCCATTTGAAGTCCACTATCTTCCACCGCTTCTACCAGTGCTTGGTACTTACTTCCAGCAGCCACTGGTTGTCCTCCAGGATGCACCGAGCTGCAGCCTGATCCATGCCGGTCACCTGGGTTGAATTCGGCACAGTGACTCTCACGGCAGCGGCGGAACGCTTCGACGCCTCCGACGGCCCGGGACTTGCACTGAGGCCGCTCCGTGGCCAGAACTGCAGTGAGCGACTCGCCAGCCCGGCAAACACTCGCCAGCCTCGCTCCTCGTCCGCATCTGTTCCCGCCGCTGCTTCTGCTTCCAACACCCATGCAGTTGATATGAGTTTTGAAATTTTCGTTGATCACAGAATTTCTCACAACAGAGCGTAAGAAATTTGTGATCAGCGTGAGAATTTGGTGAAA
Source organism: Leucoraja erinaceus (assembly GCF_028641065.1). Classification (NCBI taxonomy): domain Eukaryota; kingdom Metazoa; phylum Chordata; class Chondrichthyes; order Rajiformes; family Rajidae; genus Leucoraja; species Leucoraja erinaceus. The sequence continues at coordinate 67,653,708 of NC_073385.1, read as the reverse complement.
TGTGTGATTGTCACGTTCAATGTATGGGAGTTGGCAGCCCTGTCTCTCTATCCCCCTCTCTCTCTCCACTTCTCTTTCTCTCCCCTCCCCCTCTCTGTCTCTCCTCACCCCCTCTCTCCCCTGTCTCCCTCTCACTCTCCCCTTCCCTCTCTCTCCTCCCTCCCCACTCTCCCCCTCTCTCCTTCCCCTCTCCCCCTCCCCCTCCCTCACTCTCTCTGTCCCTCCACCTCCCTCCCCCTCCCCTCTCCCCTTAGGTGCACCCCCACCCCTCTAGGCCCTCCCACCTCTCTCGTCCCCTCTCTTCCCCTAACTCTATCTCCCCCTCTTCTTCCCCCTCTCTCTCTCTCTCTCCCTCCCTATCTCCCCCTCTCCACACTCTGTACCTGCCTTCTCTCCATACCCTCTCTCTCCTCTCACCTCTCTCTCTTCCCCCCCATCTTATCTCTCTCTCTCTCTCACTGTCCCCTCTCTCTAGCCTTCATCTCTCTCTGGCCTCCTCCTACCCTCTGTGGCCTCACTCTCCCCCTTGCTCTCTCACCCCTCCCTTTCTCTGTCTATCTCCTCTTTCTCTTTCCCCCGTTTCTCTCTTCATCTCTCTCTTTTACCACCACCCCTCTTCCCCCTCTCTCCCATTCTCTCCTATCCTCTCCTTCCTCTCCACCCCCTCTTTCTTCCCTCTCACTCCCCCCCCTTTCCCTCTTCTCTCTCTCCATTCACACCTCTCTATCTCTCTCAACCCTCCTCTCTCTTTTCCCCACTGTCTTCCTTCTCCTTCCCTCTCCTCCTCTCCACCTCCCTGAGAGTCTGTCCCTTCGGCACAGACTCTCGCGGCAGCGACGCAACGCTTCCGACGCCTCCGACGGCCTGGGACTCTTGCACTGAGGCTCCTCCATGGCCAGAAGTGCAGCGAGCGAGTCGCCAGCTTCACAAACACTCGCAGCCCAGCAAACACTCGCCAGTCCCGGCTCCCCGCATCTGTTCCCGCCACTGGTTCTGCTCCCATCCCTCCCAACAGCCGCGGACCATGCAGTTTATCCGAGTTTTGAAATTTTCATTGATCACAGAATTTCTCACCACAGAGCGTGAGAAATGTCTGATCAGTGTGAGGGCGTGAGAGTTTGCTTGAGGGCGTGATTCTCACGCTCAAAGCGTGAGAGTTGGCAGCCCTGCTGTCCAATCCTTTAAGAATTTTATGTGTTTCTATAAGATGCTCTCTCATCCTTCTAAATTCCAGTGAATAGAAGCCCAGTCGACCCATTCTAGATAGATAGATAGATAGCCTTTTATTGTCATTCAGACTTAGTCTGAACGAAATTGCAGCAGTCATACATATAATACAATACAATAAAAAAATTTTCATCATATGTCAGTCCTGCCATCCCGGGAATTAACCTGGTAAATCTATGCTGCATTCCTTCAATAGCAATAATGTCCTTCCTCAAACTAGGAGACCAACATTGCACACAATACTTGAGGTGCTGTCTCCCCAGGGCCCTGTATAATCACAGTAGGACACAGTTTAAGGATAAGGGGGAAATCTTTTGGGACCGAGATGAGGAAAACATTTTTCACACAGAGAGTGGTGAATCTCTGGAATTCTCTGTCACAGAAGGTAGTTGAGGCCAGTTCATTGGCTAAATTTAAGAGGGAGTTAGGTGTGGCCCTTGTGGCTAAAGGGATCAGGGGGTATGGAGAGAAGGCAGGTACAGGATACCGAGTTGGATGATCAGCCATGATCATATCGAATGGCGGTGCAGACTCGAAGGGCCGAATGGCCTACTCCTGCACCTATTTTCTATGTTTCTATGACCTCCTTGTACTATCCAGTAGGACACTGTGGTGGTGGGCCTGATCTCCGATAACGATGAGAAGGCCTACCGGGAGGTGGTGGCTGATCTGGTACCCTGGTGTCAGGACAACAGCCTTCTCTTGTACGTCATAAAAACTAGGGAGCTGATTGTGGACCTTAGAAGGACACAACATCCGAGGACGTACATGCCACTGGAGATAAATGGGACTACTGTGGATAGGGTGAGCTGCTTTAAATACCTAGGAGTCCACATCACAGAGGATCTGACATGGACAACACATGCTGCCGCTCTGGTGAGTAAGGCAAGGCAGCGCCTTAACCACCTCGGGCAGCTGAGGAAATTCAGAGTCTCTCTGAGGATCCTTCAGTGCTTCTACTCTGGGGCTGTAGAAAGCATCTTGTCCGGCAACATCACAATCTGGTTTGGGAACTGCTCGCCCAGGACAATAAGGTTCTGCAGAGAGTAGTGCGTTCGGCCGAACGCACTATGGGAACTACACTCGCCCCCCTGCAGGAACTATACATCAGAAGGTGCAGATCCAGAACCAGCAACATAATGAAGGACCCTACCACCCCAGCAACGGACTGTTCCAGCTGCTACAGTCAGATAAAACGCATCCGCTGTCATGCTGTGAAAACAGAGAGGTTGAGACAGAGTGTCTTCCCACAGGCCACCAGGACTGTAAACTCTTATCTCACCAGGGACTAATTTACTGTACTAATTTACTGTTGTGTAGTGTCTTTTTAAAAGTGCTGTTTACTTTTCTATTATGTAAATACTAATTCTGTTCTGTAGTTTTTTGCACAATCCACAGGCATTGGCACTTTCATTTCACTGCACATCTTGTATGTGTATGTGACAAATAAACTTGACTTGCTCCTAAACTCAAATCCCCTCGCATTTAAGCTTTATTCACTGCCTGCTATACCTGCATGCTTACTTTTAGTGTTTAAGAAGGTACACAAAAAAGCTGGAGAAACTCAGCTGGTGCAGCGGGTGCAGCAGCATCTATGGAGCGAAGGAAATAGGCAACGTTTCGGGCCAAAACCCTTCTTCGTTTCTCCAGCTTTTTTGTGTACCTGCTTACTTTTAGTGATTGATGACCAGGTTCACCTAGGTCTCGTTGCACCTCCCCTTTTCCCAATCTGACACCATTCAGATAATAATCTGCCTTCCTGTTCTTGCCACCAAAGTGGATAACCTCACATTTACCCACATTCCAACAATATGCAATTTCTTATGTCTAAATTGAAAGTTTCCTTCATCCCAAGGACATACAACGCAGGCATGTGCCAAACAAGAAATTATCTAGAAACAAGAAGATGCTGGTTTACAAATAAAGACACTGAATGGTGGAATAACTCAGCAGGTCAGGCGGACGAAATGTGTAGGAAGGAACTGCAGGTGCTGGTTTACACCAAAGCTGCTGGAGCAAGTCTGGAGGAATTGGATGGATGTGATATTGGCCCTTTTTCAGTCCCCCACCTTCTACTCTCGCTGAACCTTTTCATGTCCAATTGCCGGCGGGACGACAGCAACAGCGTCTTGTCTTGTCTTGTCTTGTCTTGTCTTGTCTTGTCTTGTCTTGTCTTGTCTTGTCTTGCCCTCTCTTGCCCTCTCCTCTCCTCTCCTCTCCTCCTCTCTTCTTCCTCTCTTCTTCTTCGCTTCTTCTTCGCTTCTTCCCCTTCTCTTCTTCCCCTTCTCTCAATGCACCGCCGCCCCTTTTCCACCACATTGCTCCCCATGGAGCAGTCTCACTTCCGGGGATCGGCCGTGGGCGGGCGCCGTTGTGTCACGTGACCAGTGGGTTGCGTGCTGACGTCACACGCCGGGGGGGGGAAGAAGCAGCGGTCACGCAGGCGCGCTGGCTAACATCCGGGCTCGGATAGGATGAATCCTAAATTACAACATGGCGACGGAGGGAGGAGGGAAGGAGATGAACGAAATTAAAACCCAGTTTACTACCAGGGAAGGTGTTTATAAAGTGTTGACCCACTCTGAATACAGCCGGCCCAACAGGGTGCCTTTTAATTCCCAAGGATCCAATCCAGTCAAGGTGTCATTCGTGAACGTGAACGACCAGTCCGGCAATGGGGACAGAATCTGCTTTAATGTGGGCCGGGAGCTGTACTTTTACATTTACAAAGGCATAAGGAAGGTAAACATTAAGATGTTCATTTTCGCGGAGGTGGGGGAGGGATTAGTGAATGGGGAGCGATGTCTTAAACAGATAAAAATCGGTGTGTGCAGCGGCTGGTGGGCAGTCACTTGTTATTGCGGGTGTGGAGGGTGGGAGCTGAGGTGAACCCTCATCCTAGCTTGTCAGCTCCAAGCCGCACCACCTCCCCCCGTGAGCACTTATGGAAGTTGCCTTCAGTTTGCAAACACGTTTGTATTAGTGCAGAGGATTAAATCAACGCAGAGATTCCGTGGTGGTGTAATCAGTCAATTTCGCATGTGATACACATATCAGCAAACATTTAGAATAATTAAATGTAGAAAAGTGATTGTAGTTTAAATGCTGTTCCAAAATTGTCACAAGATTGCATTGTTTTTGTAGTTCATATGTGCAAGGTTCAACTTGATCGTTGCTTGCCATTTTTTTTAATGTATAGAAGTTAAAGTATAATAGTAAATGATGGAACACCTCTTCATATGGTTCCAATGAAGAGATTTTAATGTGCGTGAGGTTAGAAATCTTGCCAAATACTTACTTTTAGAATGTGATCATTTAAAAGGATTGAACAGCCATCAAATTTCATCTGATTTTGTCTTTTTACTTTGGTACAATTTTGTAAACAAACCCTTTAAAGTAATCTTGTCTTTATTTGCTACAGTGAATTATGTAACTGTTTGAAGTAAGATATCTTGTCTGTACATTGATTTACGGGGTTCAAATGTTATCCCAATCAAGGCCCAAAAGCTGTTTATTTTTGGTGGAGTGAAATATATTCTCTTTAATTATATGGGAATAATTAGAGGATAAGATGAAGTGATGAATCACTGAATCTATTCAATATTGCCCTTCTTCAAAGAAGTGAACACTAACCTAGCAAGTGTGGGTTGCATGGATTGGATAGACAGAAAAAGTGACAATTTAAAAAAATAAATAAATAAATAAAATCAAAATGGAAACGGGTTAATACAGAGTACATTTCCTGAGTTTAAAAATATCTGAACCAGCAAGTTGGAATGGGATATTCATTTGATATTATGTTGTGCCGAACATAGAAGAGAGAGTGGAGATTTTTGCTCAAGACTGCAGATGCGGGAGTCTTGAGCAAAAAAACAAAGTGCTGGAGGCACTCGGCTGGCCAGATTGATCAGTGTGAAGAAGGGAGACACAAAATAATGGAGTAACTCAGTGGGACAGGCAGCATCTCTGGAGAGAAGGAATGGGTGACGTTTTGGGTCGAGACCCTTCTTCAGACTGAAGGGTCCTGACCCGAAATGTCATCTTCCCATTTCTCAACACAAATGCTGCCTGGCCCACTGCGTTCCTCCAGCACTTTGTTTTTTACAGATGAGAGTGTTTTGTACTCTACAAGTCATTTGAATGATGGGAAAATAAATAGTGCCTAAGTACTTAGAAGAATGTTGTGAGTTATTAAAAATATACAATTATATTTATTGAGAAAAGGAAATCTGGACATGGATCAAAATGTTTTTTTTTTTAAAGAAGTTGGTATGATTGTGCTTAATTTGAAGATTGAGATTGTTAAAGAATTGCATAGGTATGCTTGTTAATATAACCTGTAGGAACTGCTTGTACAATGCCTAGTGTTTATAGCATATAAGAGGTTTTGTTTTCAATGCTGGAATCACCATAAACAAGGTAACCACTTTTCATCAGAAAATTGTTACACTGAACCTAGTTATTCATTAAAAAATGAGTATGCCATTAAGCTACCGCAATTGATGTTTTCTGTTTTTTTTCAAACTATTTAGGAACCGCCCTTGGTATATTTTGTATGGCTTGCAGTATTTTTGATCTTGGGAATAGTACAGATCAAAATCAGATCTAGCCAGTATCATATGTATTTTACCAAGTGGACTCCATTATCCACTTGAATTGATTTGTCTTAATTAAATTAGTAGCTTTCAATGTGTAAAAATGTATAATTTTATTCTCTTGCTACATCTCCTTTTAAGATTTGTATTTCCTTGAGATGTACACTTTTCCTTTTGATAATATCATTGGTAATATAGTTGTTGTGACTTCCCTGGGTGACTGCACAAATAACCAGCATCTTTATGGGGTTGAATTGTGAGCAAGCAGAACCAAGTTACCTTCCGAGGTGGACTTGTTAAAACAATGTGACAGCCTGATGTGCAGTTTACTAGAGCTGTTGTTGACACCTGACACACTTGCATGGAGATTCGAAGGTCGAACATCACCCCAACCGAAGGTTCTTTATAGTCAATTTTGGGTCATCTGCTGTAAACGATGGACCTGGATAGGGAAACTGTTTGCTACCTGCCCCTGGGTCATTTAATTCTCCACTTTTACTAAAGGTGCCTGGGGAGCCAGATGAGGTTGGTTTTAAACTGGTGCTGTTTTTATCTGGAAAAACTCAGTGGGTGCAGCAGCATCTATGGAGCGAAGGAAATGGGCAATGTTTCGGGCCGAAACCCTTCTTCAGACTGTCTGAAGAATGGTTTTGGCCCGAAACGTTGCCTATTTCCTTCGCTCCATAGATGCTGCTGCAACCGCTGAGTTTCTCCAGCACTTTTGTCTACCTTCGATTTTCCAGCATCTGCAGTTCCTTCTTAAACAACATGCTGTTTTTATCTGTTAGTCTGCACTTAAGTTCTTTGGACTTGGAGAAATGAGCTGGTGTCCATACTCTATATAAGGCCATATGTGATAGGAGCAGAATTAGGCCGTTTGGCCCATCAAGTCTTCTCCGCCATTCAATCATGGCTGATTTATCTCTCCCTCCTAACCCCATTCTCCTGCCTTCTCCCCTGACACCTGTACTAATCAAGATAATCTATCTATCTCTGCCTTAAAAATATCCTTTGACTTGGCCTCCACAGCCTTCTGTGTAAAGAATTCCAAAGATTCACCACCCTCTGACTAAAGAAATTCCTTCTCATCTTCTTCCTAAAGGAACATTCTTTAATTCTGAGGCTATGCATTCTAGTCCTAGATTCTCCCACTAGTGGAAACATCCTCTCCATCCTAGCCTTTCATATATACTTTATTTATGGTTACAAGGAGATCAAAGCTCGAAGTTCAATATTCGGGGACATTTGCTGCTGGTAAAGAAAATTGCTGAGATAGCTGTGTTAATAAAAAATGATTTTGGGGAAGGTTTAAAGGGACACGGGCAAATGTAGGCAGATGGGACTAGCTCGGATAGACATCTTGGTGCGCATGGGTGAGTTGGCTATGTACAATTCTATGACTCTGAAATAAACACACAAATGTGAGAGGCAATCTAGACTAAGAAAGTGTGAGTTCTGATTGGGTGAAGGTTTGCAAAAATAGCAAAGGAAGCAGTGGTAGGAGTAGTCAGAACATACTTAGTAACCCCAAGAAAATGTATACGTCAAGAAATAATGAGGGGTGTATTAATCATGGGTGACTTTCATCTTCTTGGGTTAATGATAGTCACAAGAATAAATTAATGAATGCATTAGGGATAATTTCCCAGGGCAATCTTTGTGGAGCCAACCAGGCTAATTTGAATCTGATAACATGCGATGGGTTTAATAAACCATCCTAGAGTAAAAGACCCTTAGGATCAGAGCATGATAGAATTTAACATTCATTTTGGGATCGGAAAAACAGTTATAAATTTAAGGGAATTGCAAATGATTAAAGAGAGACTAAAGCATAGTGTTTTTTCCTCAAGATTCAGTGTTGTAGTCTTCTGAAAATCCTTCGATTCTGGAGGATTATAAAACTGCCAATGTAATACCATGATTCAAAAAAAGGTGCAAGGCAAAACGGAAATATTAAAGCCCATTGGTATAACACCCAAGTCTGGTTGTGAGTGCTTTCAAGCTTCTGTACCTTTTGCTGGGTGGGAGCAGGGCTAAGGAGGAATGACTGGGTGGGGCAAGTATTTGATTATGTTGGCTGTTTTTTTTTGAGGCATTGTGAAGTGTGGATGGAGTTAAGTCTGTGTGATGGATTGGGCAACATTCACGACTGTCTGAAATTTCATGCGATCTTGGGCAGAGCTACTGCCAAACCAAGCTGTGATGCAAGCCCAAAGTGTGATTTCTCTGGTGCAAGCATTTTGATACAGGAGTGGGTGGGTAGGGAAGCTGTAAGCTAGTTACGAACAGTTGAGTTATGAAAGGACAAATGGAGGAGCAAAATCTTGGCAAATGGCATATAATGTGAGAAAGTATGCAGTTAACTTTGCAAGGAAAAATGATAATGTATTGTTTGAATGAAGAAAAACTGCAGAAGGCTGAAGCACGGAAGCTGGAGGTACTCAAAACGTGAAATATGAAACTAGCATTAAATACAGTGTGCAGTTTGGAAAGACTTTATTTCAAGGAAGTTAGAGTACAAAGGTAGGATTATCTGAAAAGTATAAGACTTTAGTGAGGGGAATGGTACCATTTGGCGCCGCAAACACATAGAAAATTTTAAAATATTGTACAACAGTTTGGTACAAGGGATCGACTAGAATACTTGCATGGTTTATCCCATAACCATGAAATACATTAAGTTATTGAATTGATTTTATACTAACTTTTTTTTAACCAATTTTTAATTCACCTATTCTTTATTTAATAAAGGCTACCAAAACTATTGAAAACTACAGGAATTAACATGAACTATGTGATAAGTATATAACAGCTTTCCAAAATTTAGATGAATCAAGATGAACTAGGTGATAAGCATTAACTATGGGTGGCGCCAAAACGGAGGCGCCGAAACAACGGAGGCGCCGAAACAGCGGTGCCAGAACGGCAGCACCGAAAAGTACCCGACCCATTAGTGAGGGCACCTTTAAAGAACCGTGTATAGTTTTGGTCCCATTTTAATAGAGGCAACGTGCAGAAGGTTTGCGAGAATGAAATGAATGAAAGGATTGCCTTATGAGCAAAGGGTTGGTCCGTACCTATTGCCATTTAGAAGAATGAGGTGATCTTGTTGAATCCTGTAAAAGTGTTAGAGGACTTGACAATCTAAATGCTAGGGCTTGTTTACTTTGTGGGAGAGAATACAATCAGAGGGCCCAGTCTTAGAATAAGATTGTGTCATTTAATATAAAGTGAGGAAGGATTTCAAACGGTTGAGAGTCTTCCGAATTCCTTGCCTCCACAGTTGTGGATGCTAGATTTTTTTAATGTATAAAAAATACTTTGCATGACAACATTTGTTGGTGAAAGATTTTTTGCTATTTTTCATGAGCATTGTGGAGAAACTTGTAGTGTTGCTGTTTGGAATCAGAGTTTGTAAAGTCACTCAGTTTAAAAAGAGAAAGACGGCAATGAAGATATAGGCATTGTTATTAGTAAATGGCTATTCCCACAAGGATCGAAATCTTGATGGAAGTGATATATTGGAGAAGGCTTAAGAAAGAACTGCAGATGCTAGAAAAATCAAAGGTAGACAAAAATGCTGGAGAAATTCAGCAGGTGAGGCAGCATCTATGGAGCGTAGAAATAGGTGACGTTTCGGGTCGAGACCCTTCTTCAGACTGATGTGGGGGGTGGGGGGTGGGAAGAAAGGAAGAGGCGGAGACAGTGGGCTGTGGGAGAGCTGGGAGGGGGAAGAGGGAGAAAGCAAGAACTATCTGAAATTGGAGAAGTCAATGTTCATACTGCTGGGGTGTAAACTATCCAAGCGAAATATGAGGTGCTACTCCTCCAATTTGCTGTGGGACTCACTCTGGCCATGGAGGAGGCCCAGGACAGAAAGGTCAGATTCAGAATGGGAGGGGTAGTTGATGTGCTGAGCTGCTGGGAGATCAGGTTGGTTAATGCGAACTGTGGTCTAGGTCTCACCGATGTGGAACAGTTGACACCTAGAGCAGCGGATGCACTAGATGAGGTTGGGGAAGGTGCAGGTGAACCTCTGCCTCACCAGGTTATAATCAATGATATCTCACCTCGGTCATTTCCATGCTCCCATCCGGCAGAAGGTACGGGAGCTTGAAAGCTTGCACCACCAGTCTTGGGAACAGTTTCTTCCCCTCCGTTATGATTCTGAACGGAATTCCTTCCACAAGCTAGTGTGCTGCAAGATTCATTTCTAATCCATAAAGGACATTGGACTTTGTCTACGGAACTGATGCAACACAGTGTTCTTCAATGCTGAGAACGATATTATTCACACTAAATGTGTAGGAAAGAACTGGAGATGCTGGTTTAAATCAAAGGTAGACACAAATTTGAATTGAATAAATTTTGTTAGCCACGTGTTTCATTAGCTTGGTGTTTTGCTCACAAGTAACATCACGATATCTAGACCTGTGTTTCTCAACCTTTTTACCCTTGGGGAAACCTTGAAACAATTTTCATGTCTGAGGGAGCCCCTACATAAAAATTATTATCTATTATTAATCTTTCTTTCCCTTTCATAAACTTAATGTTCATAAGGCAAACATAACATATTTTCTGATAACTGGTTTAAGCAAAAAATAATTTGTGTTTTTCTCAAGTTTATTGACAATGCAAAAAAAAACTGAAATCAAACTGCTTGTTCAAAACTGAAGCAAATAAAAGCAAACAGAAGAACTAACCTTGGAGGAGAGAAAGATAGAGAAAAAACAACACAAACTTTTCATAAACAAACAAAAACATACACAAACTTTTCATACTAACAAAAATAAACATAAACATACTTACATTTTTACAATTCATATAACATCTCTAAATGATGGGTAAAAATTACTAAATAACGTGGGTGAATGAAGGAGTGTACCTGCACGCCAGGCAGCACAGACAGGACTGATGGAGACCGTGCATGCATGTCTGTACTCGAGTGAGTCGCTTGATGATACACAAATCGTCACGTATAGCTCCTGTCCACTGACCACTAAAGGCTGTTTCACACTGGCGCTGTATAGACGTTGCTAAATATGCCGTCGTTAAATATGCTAAATAATTGTCGCTAAATATACCGTACCTGTATAATAAAATTACGAATATGAAATTAAACACAAAAATGACTAGTGCATTTACATATGATTAGCTTATTTATCGCTATTTCTCTTGGCAACCTCTCACGGGAACCGTAGTGTTCCGGGGAACCTCGGTTGAGAAACGCTCCAGTAGACAATTAAAAACAAAACATAATTTAAACGTGAAGAATGAAATAAAATACCAGAGAAAAAGGAGGCTACAGACTTTTGGCTGTTGAGTATAGCTACTGCTAGTGGAAAAAAACTGTTTTTATGTCTGGCTGTAGCGGCTTTGACAGACTGGAGTCGCAGAGGGAAGTGACTCAAAGAGTTTGTGGGCAGGTTGAGAGGGGTCAGAGATAATCTTACCCGCTCGCTTCCTGGCCCTTGCAGTGTACAGTTCGTCGATGGGGGGGAAGGTTGCAGCCAATAACCTCCTCGGCTGATCGAATGATGCGCTGCAGCCTCCCAAGCGTCGTGCTTGGTGGCTGAGCCAAACCAGACCATGATGGAGAAGCTGAGGACAGACTCTATGATGGCAGTATAAAACTGGATCATCATTGCCTGTGGCAGATTGCGTTTTCTCAGCTGCCGCAGGAAGTACATCTTCTGTTGGGCCTTTTTGACTGTGGAGTCGATGGTGGCCTCCCATTCAAGGTCCCTGGAGATGATGGTTCCAAGGAACTTAAAAGACTCCACAGATGTGACTGGTGTTGTTGATGGCGAGTGGGGTGAGGGGAGGGGGAGCTCTCCTAAATTCTACAATCAATTCTACCGTCTTAAGAGCATTGAGCTTCAGGTTGTTGCTACGGCACCAGGACGCCAGCTGTGACACTTCCTGTCTGTGGGCAGATTCCTCCCCATCCTGGATCAGTCCAATCAGGGTTGTGTCGTCCGCAAACTTGAGAAGCTTGACGTTGGTGGAGAGGAGAGAGGACGCAGCCTTGCGCTGCTCCTATGCTGAGGGTCCGCGGGTCCGAGATGTGCTTTCCCAGCCTCACATGCTGCTTCCTATCTGTCAGGAAGTTGGTGATCCACCGACAGAGGGGTTCAGGCACAGTCAGCAGTTTGGAGTGCAGTAACTCTGGCACAATGGTGTTGAACGCAGAGCTAAAATCCACAAACAAAATCCTTGCGTGGGTCCCTTGGCGGTCTAGGTGCTGAAGGATGAAGTGCTGGCTGTGGTTGACTGCGTCATCCACTTAATGCTGGAGTAACTCAGCGTGGCAGCATCTCTGGAGAGAAGGAATGGGTGACATTTCGGATCAAGGACGTAGAGGTCTAGAGGAAATCGAACAATGATTTATTTCCACCCAGAGGGGGGGTTAAAATGTGGAAAAGCTGTCTTGATTTGGTGGTGGAAGTGTGTGGTTCCAAACATTTAAAGTAGATGAGCACTGATGGCAGGGAAGGTGGGCATGAATGTGATGAGCTGAAGCATCTGTTTCTCTGGTGTATGATCTTAACTCAGTTTTTTTTTAATGTCAACCTACTGATCAACTGACTTTCTAGTTGAAAGTCAACAACAAGAAATGTAGTTATCTTTAGTATGGAAACAGGCCCTTTAGTCCAACTTGCTCACATTGACCAACATGTCCCCTTCTACACTGGTCCCACTTGCCTGTATTTGGTCCATATCCCTCCAAACCTGTCCCATCAATGTACCTGTCTAATTGCTTCTTAAACGGTGCGATAGTCCCCGTCTCAAATACCTCCTCCGGCACCTCATTCCATACACCCACCATCCTTTGTGTGAAAAGGTCACAAATGCCTACCTTTCGTCCTTAAACCTATACCCTCTGATTCACGATTCCCTTACTCTGGGTAAGCAAATTTCTGCATCCACCTGATCTAATCCTCTCAATAAGATTATCCTCATCCTCCTGCACTCCATTGGAATAGTCCCAGCCTGCACACCCTCTCCCTATAGTTCAGACCCTCAAGTCCTGGCAACATCTTTGTAAATCTTACAATGCGATACGATAGAACTTTATATATTCCAGGAGGGAAATTGATCTGCCAACAGTCATAAAACTGCACCTTTTCCAAATTAACAACATCTTTCCTACAACATGGTTCCCAGAACTGAACACAATACTCCAAATGCAGCCTCACCAATATTGGCTATCAAAGCTTGATCAAAACACAGTGCTGGAGGAATTCAGTGCGTCAGACGGCATCTGTGGAGGGAATGGACAGGCACTGTTTTGCCTGAATATCACCTGTCCATTCCCCTTTCATGCTGTTGTCTGATCCATTGAATTCCTTCAGCACTGTGCTTTGATCAAGATTTCTGCGGCTGCTGTTTCATGTATCTCTATCAAATTTGCAAAATATGTCTCTATCAAACTCTAATAGAATAACTCCCTGCGCTGCAAATACCAAAACATTATTAAAATAATTTGTGTTTAATTACTAACATTGACTCTGTTGAACACGCATTGCAAAATGTTTTCAAATTTCTCAGAGGTAATGTGATTTTGCAAAAGGAGGAAATGATCAAATCTAATTTGTTAGACCGTTTGCCAAAAATCCAGAGCAGTAAGCTGTATGAATATTTACAGATGGGTATTAAATTGCAGAGCACATGTAGATTACAAAATATAATTTAAAGAAGTGAAAACAGAGGGAAGAACTTAGTGAAACATTATCCCTGATTCTTCTTCCACAGTTGCTGACTGATGTGCTGAGAGTTCCCAGCAATTTCAAATTTTTATTTCAGATTTCCAGCACCTGCAGATATTTGATCAACAAGGAACTGCTGATGCTGGTTTACAAAAAAAGACACAAAATGCTAGAAAAGTTAATGCCCAACCTGCTGAATTACTCCAGCACGTTGTGTCTATTCTCGCAGTTTATTGATTCTCGGTCATTTGAAGAAAGTGGGACTAGAGAATATGAATGGAAATTGAGCCTGCATATCTCTTTGATGCATTGTAGTTGAATATGATCATGCTGTTATCTGCCTGCCAGTTCCTGACCTTTCTTCAGTCCAGTACATATCCAGTACATTGGACTGAAGGAAGAAAGGACCTAACGTGACTTGAATTTTTGTGGCATCACGTTGCAATGATACTTGGTTCTTTAAAATCAACCCGAACATTTGTCTTTTGAGGATTTTCTTCAGTTGTCATACCTCTGATTTAACATAATGGATGAAAGCAGAGTTACCTGCTTTGTACTCTCTGAAACTCAGGTTGCACTAAAAATAAACCGTTGAATAAAACAGGAAAATCTATTGCACTTTGTCTATCTTTGTTACCTACTACTACATACTCATGATCATTTATTTTCTATAATAATCTTTGAGGTAGTGCCTCATCAAATGCCTTTCAGGGAAATCTAAGTTTAGTATACCCATGAGTTCTCCATTATTACTTCAAAGTACGTTGATTCATTGGTCAAACCTGATTTCCTTTCACAAAACCATAGTAACTTTGCTTGATTACTTTGGATTTTTGGGCACCCTGCTATAATGTTTCTTGCAATAAAGCTTCTGATGACTTCTCGATGATATAAAGCTACTTGTGTAGTTTGCAGATTTTTATCTGCAAATGTTATTAACCTGGAAAGTGAGCAGAGAAGATTTACAAGGATGTTGCCAGGATTTGAGTAGCTGACCTATAGGAAGCGGTTGGGCAGGCTAGAACTTCATTCATAAGGTCATAAGGAATAGGAGTAGAATTAGGCCATTCGGCCTGCTAAGTCTACTCCGCCATTCAATCATGGCTGATCTATCTCTCCCCCCTAACCCCATTCTCCTGCCTTCTCCCCATAACTTCTGACACCTGTACTAATCACAAATCTATCTATCTCTGCCATTAAAATATCCACTCACGGCCTCCACAGCCTTCTGTGGCAAAGAATTCCATAGATTCACCACCCTCTGAATAAAGACATTTCTCCTTATCTCCTTCCTAAAAGAACCTCCTTTAATTCTGAGTCTATGACCTCCAGTTCTAGACTCTCCCAGTAATGGAAACATCCTCTCCACATCCACTCGCTCTAAGCCTTTCACTATTCAGTACATTTCAATAAGTTTCCCCCTCATTCTTCTAAATGCCAGCGAGTACAGGCCCTGTGCTGACAAAACGTTCATCATAGGTTAACCTACTCATTCCTGGGATCATTCTTGTAAACCTCCTCTGGACCCTCTCCAGAGCCAGCGCATCCTTCCTCAGATATGGGGCCCATAATTGCTCACAATATTCCAAATGCATCCTTACCAGCGCCTTATAGAGCCTCATCATTACATCCCCGCTTTTGTATACAAGCCCTTTTGAAATAAATGCTAGTATTGAGTTTGCTTTCTTTACTACCGATTCCTTAGAGTGCAGGAAGCCGAGGGGAATATACAATCATCTGGAGGATAAATACTGTGAATGCACAGTCTTTTACCCAGTGTAGGGGAATTGAGAACCAGAAGTCATAGGTTTAAGGTGAGAGGAGAAAGATTTAATCTGAACCCGAGGGTCAACTTTTTCACACAGAGGGTGCTGCTACGAGCTGCCAACGAGGGTAGTGGAGGCAGGTACAATAACATTTAAAATACATTTGGACTGGTACAAGGATAGGAAAGTCTTATGCCCCTGTCCCACTTACTCCATTTTTTAGGCGGCTAGGCTGTCGCCGGGGTGTTTGCCGAAAGAGTCATACATTTTTTTCTGGTTGCCGCTGGATTTTGAAATGTTCAAAACTTTTTGGCGACAGTCCGCGCCCGTGGGCTTGATGCGGACGTTCTTAGCCTGACGTAGGTGTTGTCGTCAGGATGACATAGGTTGTCGACAAAAATGCTGGAGAAACTCAGCAGGTGAGGCAGCATCTATGGAGCGAAAGAAATGGGCAACGTTTCAGGTCGGAACCCATTTTCTGACGTAGGTTATCGCCAGGATGACATAGGTTGTCGCCGGTGCTGACTTTGGTGAATTCCATTGGTGACTACCTACGTCAACCGGCGACAGGTACCGTCGACTGAGTTGTCTTATCTAGTCGGATTCAGATTCAACTTTAATTGTCATTGTCAGTGTACAGTACAGAGACAACGAAATGCAGTTAGCATCTCCCTGGAAGAGCGACATAGAATATGAGCAATAAATACATCTATTTACATGCATAGTCATAGTGTTTTCCTGGTGGGAGGTGTGTCCGGGGGTGGGGGGGGTGATTGTCGAGGTACATTGTTGAGTAGTGTGACTGCCGCAGGGAAGAAGCTGTTCCTGGACCTACTGGTCCGGCAACGGAGAGACCTGTAGCGCCTCCCGGATGGTAGGAGGGTAAACAGTCTATGGTTGGGGTGAGAGCAGTCCTTGGCGATGCTGAGCGCCCTTCGCAGACAGCGCTTGCTTTGGACAGACTCGATGGAGGGGAGTGAGGAACCAGTGATGCGTTGGGCAATTTTCACCACCCTCTGCAGTGCTTTCCGGTCAGAGACGGAGCAGTTGCCATACCATACTGTGATACAGTTGGTAAGGATGCTCTCGATGGTGCACCAGAATCTGGGGAGACCAGATGAACCTTCTTCATTCTCCTCAGGGAGAAGAGACGCTGGTGAGCCTTTTTGACCAGAGTTGAGGTATTGTGGGTCCAAGAGAGGTCATCGGAGATGTTGACCCCCCAGGAACCTGAAACTGGAAACGCGTTTCACCTCCGTCTCGTTAATGTGGATGGGGGTGTGCGTGCAGTCCCTAGACTTCCTGAAGTCTACAATGCGCTCCTTGGTCTTCTTGGAGTTAAGGGCCAGGTTGTTGTCAGCGCACCATGCTGCTAGGTGCTGGACCTCCTCCCTATAGGCCGACTCATCATTGTTGCTGATGAGGCCAATCACCGTTGTATCATCTGCATACTTGATGATGGTGTTAGTACCATGTACAGGTATGCAGTCGTAGGTGAAGAGGGAGTAGAGGAGGGGGCTCAGCACACAGCCCTGTGGAACGCCGGTGTTCAGGGTGAGGTTTGAAGAGGTGTGCTTGTCTAACCTAACAGACTGCGGTCTGTTGGGTAGAAAGTCCAGTATCGAGTTGCAGAGGGAGGGGTCGATGCCCAGGTCACCGAGTTTGGTGATCAGTTTAGAGGGTATAATGGTGTTGAATGCTGAGCTGTAATCGATGAACAGCATTCTTACGTAAGTGTCTCTGTTGTCGAGGTGGGAGAGGGGGAGTGAAGTGCCGTTGAGATGGCATCCTCCGTACTCCTGTTCTTGCTTGTCGTAGCTTGTCGGTGGACGTCCAATTGTTCGCCGGTTGTCAGTAGCTTGACGTCGACTAGGAGGTAGGTTGTTGTAGACATTGTCGCAGGGGAGTCCAGTCACCGGTTTTTCGGAGACCTGCTACGACTATGACAGTCGCTGAAAAAAGTGCCTAAGTAGGACAGGCCCACAAGAGTGACGTGGGCTAAATGTAGGCAAATGAGACTAGCTTAGATGGGGCATCTTGGTTGGCATGGACGAGTTGGGCTGAAGGCCCTGTTTCTGGGCTGTATGACTCTACCTTTTTGAATAAAGTACATTTGCTATTTAGGGATCGTCATCAAATCTGGGGACTTTTGGAAATTGAAAACAAATCTCTCTCATAAGCCACATATGCCCTAAGGATTAAGTCAACAATATGACAATAAACTAATCTGAAGTCTAGATCTGAATTTTATTGCCAAATTCTTGTACAGTCTTGTTTTCAAGAATTATTTACTGAACTGGCGGAAGACAGAATTGTGGTGAAAGAATAATATTTAAAATGGATGTCCGTGTCCATTCTGCAGTGATCTGTGCTAGGATCTTGTCACATATATAAATGTCTTGGATGCAAACGTAGAAGGGTTGGTTAGTAAGTTTGCAGGTGCCACCAAGATTGCCGGGGTCGCGGATTGTGAGGAAGGCTGTCAAAGTTTACAGTGGATTGCAGTTCAGCTACAGAAATGGTAAATGTGGTTTAAACTGAGCAAGCGTGAGGTGTTGAACTTTGGGAGGTCAAAAGTAAAGGGCCTGTCCCACTTGGGCGTCATTTGCGCGTAATTTACCGTCATCGTTTACACGTCACGACACGCGCGTTGTGCTACGCATTACGCACGCTTGGTGAAGTAGTCAGTGACGCATGGTCCCGCGCGGTGCCCCAGGATTTTGGGATGTACAAAATTTTCACGCATCATCTGCGTGATGCGCAAATGACGCCCAAGTGGGACAGGCCCTTAAGGTAAAGATATACAATGAAGGGCACGTCCCAATTCCATAACTACATGAAACTGGCAACACAAGTAGATAGAGTGGTAGAGAAGGCATAAGGCATGCTTCCATTCATAGGTCAGGGCTTTGAGTATAAAAATCAGGAAGTCATGATGCACCTTCGTAGCACCTTGGTTAGGCCGCATTTGGAAGATTGAGTGCAGTTTTGGTCGTTCCGTTAAAGGAAGGATGTGGAGGATTTGGAAAGGGTGCAGAGGATGTTTACCAGAATGATGCCTGGATAGGGGGTATTAGGGTGAGTAGAGGGAGGTTGGACAGACTTGGATTGTTTTCTCTGGAACATTGGAGGTTGCTGGGAGACCTGATAGAAGTATATAGGATTGGATAGGGTAGACGGTCAGATTTTTCTTCTCCCAAGATGGAAAAATCAAATAATATAGGCCATAGCTTCAAGGTGAGAGGGACAAAAATGTGCGGGTGACTTTTCTATACAGGGGTGTGAGTGCGTGGAACATGTTGCCGGGGGTGGTGGTTGAGGCAGATATGTTAGTGGCATTTAAAAGACTTTTGGAAAGGCATATGGATATGCCGAGAATGTAGGGATTTAGATTATACTAGACTAAGTGGGACCCATTGGGTCCCAGCATCACACGGGAGGGCTGGTCACCAACGCAATATTTCACCTCTCCACCAATTCCAATGCTGCTCACCAGTGGGTGGGGGGTGGGGGGGGTGGGTGTCTGTTGCACTAGTATGGGTGTTGCGGGCCGAAGGTACTGGTTTCCAGAGGGCTAGTATAGACATTGTGGGCCGTATGGATGCTTGGGCAGTCATCCAACTGTTGCAATGATTTTAAAAGCCAAGCTGAGGCAAACAATTGGGTCTGCACACACCCGACAACCAAAATTCATTTTGTGAACACAAACTTTTTAAAAAGGGCTGCAGCCGCTTTACGGCCGCATCGAGGGGACTCACCGTGGAGTAGACGTGTGTTCAGTGTTATTCGCAGCTCAGTCTCTGCCACACCCTTTCGCTTCCTGCGTCTGGCAGAGACTGAGTGAGGCTCGACACTTCCTGGTTTTATAGTCCCTCCCCTGCCGTCAGCGGGGGCAGCAGAGAGAATGGGGAATTTTGTAAAAACATTAATATCTCTCTCATTTTTCATCAATGGAAAAAATCCTCCGCACTCATACGGCGGAGGGGGGCTCTGAGCGAGGTGGCCAAAAATTACGGCCGTAGGTGGCGGCGTTCTCCCGGAAATCGCAGCGCAGTCGGCCAAAAGCGGTCAAGATCAGAGATTTAGTAATATAAATATGTAAGTAGATAAGTGATGGTCTTGATATCATGTTCGGCACAGACATTGTGGGCCGAAGGGCCAGTTCTTGTGCTGTTCCGTGTTCTATAACAGAAACTAGTATTGTTTCTGTGGTTCTAAGTAACAAGGATGTTTGGTACGAGTTTCTACATGTATGATTGCAATCAAACCAGGCTCCACATCTTTAACTAACGGTAGGAATTTGTAAAGCCAGAACCTTTGCCAATATGTTGTCACAATGTTGTTGGCTGCAATTTTATAACTTGCCTATTTTTTAACAACTCTGTCAGTCAAATAGTTAGAATTATGGTTCTGCATTTCAAATACTTAACTATGTAGAGCAAGCAAAGAAATGTACTTGTAAAAAGGCGATTCAAAAGCATGCAAACTAATTGTCGTGTAGAAAGGAACTGCTGGTTTAAACCAAAGAGTCGAAAGTATTTTATTGTCATATGTCCCAGATGGGACAATTAAATTCTTATTTGCTGGATCACAACCGACTATGTGAATATGTAAACATAGTACATAACGGGGGAAGAGGAAATAAAAGTTCAATAAATAACAAATATAGTGTAATAATAATAGTCTTTTGCAGCTCGGAGCTCAGAGCTTATTCGTTGTTGTGTTTAATAGCCTGATGGCTGTAGGAAAGAAGCTGTTCCTGAACCTGGATGTTACAGTTTTCAGGCTCCTGTACCTTCTTCCACATGGCAATGGTGAGATGAGCGTGTGGCCAGGATGGTGTGGGTCTTTGATGATGTTGGCAGCCTTTTTGAGGCTGCGACTATGATAGATCCCTTTGACGGTGGGGAGGACAAAGCCGGTGATGGACTGGGCAGTGGTCACAACTTTTTGTAGACTTTTTCGCTCCTGGACGTTCAAGTTGCCGAACCAGGCCACGATGCAACCAGTCAGAATGCTCTCTACTGTGCACCTGTAGAATCCTTTTCGACATGCCGAATCTCTGTAATCTTCCCAGGAAGTAGAGTCCCTGACGTGCCTTCTTTATAATTGCATCGGTGTGCTGGGTTCTGGAAAGATCTTCGGAAATATGCACGCCCAGGAATTTGAAGTTTTTGACCCTCTCCACCATCGTCCCATTGATGTGAACAGGATTGTAGGTCCTCATCCTTCCCCTACCAAAGTCCACAATCAGTTCCTTGGTCTTACTGATGTTGAGAGCCAGGTTGTTGTGCTGGCACCATTGGGTCAGACGGTCGATCTCACTTCTATACTCTGACTCGTCCCCATCTGTGATTTGCCCAACAGTGGCATAATCGGTGAACTTGATGATGGAGTTCGCACTATGTCCTGGCTACGCAGTCATGAGTATAGAGTGAGTACAGCAGGGGGCTGAGCACGCAGCCTTGAGGTGCTCTCGTACTAATGGTTACTGAGGATGAAGTGGTTCCTCCAATCGACCAGACTGGTCTGTGGTTGAGGGAAGTCGAAGATCCAATTACAGAGGGATGCGCAGGGACCCTGTTCCGTGAGTTTGGTAACTGGTTTGGAAGGGATGATGGTATTAAACGCCGAGCTGTAGTCTATAAACAAGAGCCTGACAAAGTGTTTTTATTGTCCAAGTGGTCAAATAAGGAGTGGACAGCCAGTGAAATTGCATCCTCCGTTGACCTGTTGTGGCAGTAAGAGAACTGTAGTGGGTCGAGGTTCTTGTCAAGGTAGGAGTTGAAGTGCACCATAACCAACCTCTCAAAGCACTTCATCACCACAGACGTTGGTGCCACTGGGCGACAGTCATTGAGTCACCTTACTCTTCTTGGGCACCGGGATTATTGAAGCCTCTTAAAGCAGTTGGGAACCTCAGACCTCAGAAGTGAAAGGTTGAAAATGTCCGTAAAAACTCCCGCCAGTTGTTCTGCACAGGTCTTGAGATCTCGACCGGGTATACCATCAGGTCCAGGTGCTTTCCGAGGGTTCATCCCCCTGAAGGATCTTCTGAAGTCAGGCGAATGGGGGCTCGGGAAGGCACATCAGTGTTCTCAATTTCGAACCGTGAGTAGAACGCATTGAGCTCATCAGGAAGTTATGCTTCGCTGTCGTTTGAGCTGCCTCTTGATTTTGCCTTATAGGAGGTGATGCCATTCAAGCCCTGCCACAGTTGCTGAACATCCGTCTCATCATCCAGCTTAGAGCAGAAGTCCCTTTTGGCCTTATTGATGGCCTTACCATCAATATCTAGATTTCTTATAGACCTCTGCATCGCCAGACCTGAATGCCTGGGATCTGGTCTTCAGAAGAGTGCGGATCTCATGGTTCATCCAAGGCGTCTGGTTAGGAAACACTCAGAAGGTTTTTGTTGGAACGCAGTCCTCCACACATTTCCTTATGAAGCCTGTAACCACTGTGGCATATTCATTCAGATCATTCATTCAGACACAAAACTGGGGTAACTCACCTGGTCAAGCAGCATCTCTGGAGAAAAGGAGTAGATGACGTTTTGGGTCGAGACCTTTCAGACTGAGAGTTGCGGGAAAGGGAGACGAGAGATGTAGACCATGATATAGGGACCCCAGTAACCCTTCGAGGTGAGGCAGAAGTTGATGTGCACTTCTTCGAACACTGTCTACTGCTTTCAGTGTTCTCGCTTTGGCAGGGAGACCAAGCTACAGAACTAAACTAATTATTGCATATGGAACAACAGTGATAGTTCCATCTGCAGACAATAGTTATTTGGCTGGAACTCGCAGGGTTCCTTCCAATTCATTAAAATGGAAATATTGGACGGTAGATGTGCTGATACCATTTTAAATAAATAGGCGGACAACACCTCTATATTAAAATTCTGATTTTACAGGTCATTGGAGCTATAACCTGCAGCTGCATTTTGAGTTAAAGACTAGTTAAGAAAATATAATTGAAATAGTTTTTACATAGAGTAGAAGAGTTCTCATAGACAGGCTATTGGTATTTTGTAACGGGAGTAGGCCATTTTGTCCTTGATTTTGCAAATTATTAAAAGATTGCTAATTCCATTTCCCAATTGTAAATGAAAAACCAAAATCTGAGAATCCAAAATAAAAACAAAAATGGTGAATCATTCAACGGGTCAGAAAGCATCTCCCCGACCACAGGTGCTGCTTCGCCTGCTGAGTGTTTTACAACATTTTCTGATTTTATTCCATATATCAAGCTTTCCCCAAATCCCGACTGTTTGGCAAGTGATTTCATGTGAGATAGTTACATTTAAGGTATAGAGATTCCAGGAGTCACTCTGGGTTAGCGGATATAAGCATGATAGTTGGGCCTTCCTACAGGATGGGACATTTTAATAAAATGGGGAAGAAGGTTACAGTGAATTACAATGGTAAACATGGAGCAGTTTATTTAAATGCTGATTACCCAAGGACATTGACTGCTTGGAACAAAGTGCCTATTTCTAAGCATCACACAAAACGCTTATAGAATACGAAGGATGGGAGGCAAGTCGAGTTGGAGAGTTTTGCAATCCCTGACCGAGGCAAGGATTATAGCCCTGTCCCACGGTGCGAGTTCATTCCTAGAGCTCTCCCGAGTTTTAAAAAAATCAAACTCGTGGTAAGCACAGAGAATGAACGTAGCGGGTATGTCGGAGCTCGGGGACGTCTCTTAGCGCTAACGGCAGGTACTCGGGAAGACTCGCTAACGGCAGGTAAGCACGGGAAGACTCGTGAAGATTTTTCAACATGATGAAAAATGTCCACGAGAGCCCCGAGTACCGACGAGTGGCCATTACCGTAAATCTCCGAGTTCGAATCAGGGCAAACTCGGGAGAGCTCCTGGAATGAACTCGTACCGTGGGACAGGCGTTTTAGGATTTTGTTCGTGGGTGGGTTGCAGGAGTAAAAAGTCGTTGCAACAGGTTGTGGTTTTGGAAACTGGTGAAATGAGAATTGTTTTTATTTCCCTTTTTCCATGTAAACTATCTGTCTTCTTTATTCTGCCGCAATAAATATATATCGACTTTCCAATCTTTTTTGACAAAAGGAAACTTTTAAAAAATAGGTTCAATTATTTTGTGCCTTCCAGCACCCCTACCTGTCCAACCCAGCAAAGATCAGCATATTTTCAGCAACTTTGTTTTCTCTCGCATTGTTTTGGACATTTCCTGAGTTCCCAGGAGAATGAAAGAAGGCGAGGAAATTGTTTTATGCTGCAGGCTTATGGGTTGCGTGTTTCTTGCTTTGTTTTCACAAATGGGAAAGGAAAGGCACCCACCCTTTGGCGTAATCTGCTCACCTAAATAAAAAGATCTTTGCAAAGCCTTTGTGAATAATGAATGTTAACCAGTACTTCAGAAGAATTTTCATTTCTCTTGTAGGCTGGTGTTCCATTGTCACTAACAACTTCTAACCTTTGAACAAAATACTTGCTACAAGAATTGAGGTTATTTTATCAGCGAGAGAACTTTGCCTCCAGGTGTTGGGAAGAGGTTATAATGAGAGAAAATCAGACTATTAGAATGCAATCTATGTGGCTCATCTTACATTTGAGATCTGATTTTAGGACTCGGTTAGAATAATCTTCTTTCAAAACCTTGCATTCTTTTACTCCATATCCGTCAAGGAGCCACTCCAGTTTCTGTTTGCCTGTATCAGACACTAAATAGTAGGTTGAACTAAACACTCCAGCATTTTTTTTTTGTCCTTGTATGTCAGTCTGATTTCAGCACAAGCTTACAGAACTTTTTACCTTACCAGAGGAAAGCATATGTCCTGAAAAATTAAAGATTACGTTTGGGGAATGTTACTGATGCAAAGCAATCTCCTTCCGTAGACCTCCGATACAGGATTGTGTCGAGACACAGATCTGGGGAAGGGTATAAAACAATTTCTGCAGCATTGCAGGTCCCGAAGAGCACAGTGGCCTCCGTCATTCTTAAATGGAAGAACTTTGGAACCACCAGGACTCTTCACAGAGCTGGCCGCCCGGCCAAACTGAGCAATCAGGGAGAAGGGCCTTGGTTAGGGAGGTGACCAAGAACCCGATGGTCACTCTGACCGAGCTCCAGAGTTCCTCTGTGGAGATGGGAGAAACTTCCAGAAGGACAACTATATCTGTAGCACTCCACCAATCAGGCCTTTATGGTAGAGTGGCCAGACGGAAGCCACTCTTCAGTGAAAGGCACATGACAGCCCGCTTGGAGTTTGCCAAAAGGCACCTAAAGGACTCTCAGACCATGAGAAACGAGATTCTCTGGTCTGATGAAACCAAGATTGAACTCTTTGGCATGACTATCAAGTGTCACGTCTGGAGGAAACCAGGCACCGCTCATCACCTGGCCAATACCATACCTACAGTGAAGCATGGTGGAGGCAGCATCATGCTGTGGGGATGTTTTTCAGCGGCAGGAACTGGGAGACTAGTCAGGATCGAGGGAAAGATGAACGGAGCAAAGTACAGAGAGATCCTTGATGAAAACCTGCTCCAGGGTGTTCTGGACCTCAGACTGGGGCAGAGGTTCACCTTCCAACAGGACAACGACCCTAAGCACACAGCCAAGAAACACAGTAGTGGCTTTGTCACAAGTCTGTAAATGTCCTTGAGTGGCCCAGGCCAGAGCGCGGACTTGAACCCGATCGAACATCTCTGGAGGGACCTGAAAATAGTTGTGCATCGACTGATCTGCAGAGAAGAGTTTGAGAAATTACCCAAATACAAGTGTGCCAAGCTTGTAGTGTCATACCCAAGAAGACTTGAGGCTGTAATCACTGCCAAAGGTGCCTCAACAAAGTACCGAGTAAAGGGCCTGAATACTTATGTAAATGTGATATTCCAGTTATTAATTTTTAATTACTTTGCAAAATTGTGTGTGTATTGATGATAAAAAAAGAAAGAATTTAAACCATTTGATAAGGCTGCAATGTAACAAAATGGAAAAAGTGAAAGGGTCTGAATACTTTCTGAATGCACTGTATATTTCTTTATACGTTTGGACATGTCAAGTCTTAATTTAGTTTGTACACGTTTTATCCACTTAACAACCTTCTAGTTGTACAGGCTTTGATGTATTCCCCAATGGGAGTTACTTTGCAAATAAAGATTTGCTTGGAAGGAAGTAGTCACATCAACATTCAACTTTTATCTTTTCCTTGCAATCGGCAGGCTATTTAGAGAAATTTTAGTTTAGAGATACAGCGCAGAAACAGGCCCTTTGGCCCATGCCGACCAGCGATCCCTGCACATTAACACTTTCCCACTAGGGACATTTTTTACATTTATTACATTTACCAAGCCAATTAACCACCAAACCTATACGTCTTGGGATTTTGGGAGGAAACCGAAGATTTTGGAGAAAACCCACGCATGTCACGGGGAGAATGTACAAACTCCGTACAAGCAGCACCCGTAGTCGGGATCGAACCCGTGTCTCCGGCGCTGTATTTGCTGTAAGGCAGCGACTCTGCCACTGTGACCAAATGGTTTTGGACTTTGTTTGATGTCTCACTTAAAGGATGGAGCATCTTGACTGAGTTATTTCTCTAAGTTGAGGTTTCCTCTACTCTGCTCAAACAGCAGAGCCTTGGAAAGAATCGGGGAACAGCATCAATATATTTTTAATCTTCATGTGTAGTTTGGTTTAGTGTTACAGTCACGGGTTGGATCCCGTCTTCGTGTCTGTCTGTGGAGTTTGCACATTCTCCCTGTAACTGAGTGGGTTTTCATTTTCTTCCCATATCCCAGATGCATCCTGGTGGGGTTATTGGCTATTGTAAATTGTCCCTGGTGTGGGTGGGTGACGGGGCAGGCACACTGGAGAAATATTGTAGAAAAACAAATGGACAGATTGGACTGATGGGAGTGTACTGAGAGCCGGCGTGGACACAATTGGTCAAATTGCCAGCTCGTATGTCATGAAGAAATGAGAAGATTTAGACTTCTAGCCAAGTAAGATTCCTGTTGTTTTTAATCAAGTAATTATTTTGATTAAAATGGCTTGAATTCTATAATTGAATTTGGTAGTAAGGTGAAAAGTAATTAATGCAGTTTTATTGCATCTTACGACAAATGTCAGGCAGAATGTTTTGACCAAGCTCATAACATTAGTGTGAAAAGTAAGACTGCAGATGCTGGAATCTGGACCAGAATCTCAATATACTGGAAGCTGAATGTGGTGATATACTGTGAGTCTATTTCACAAGTAACCGGGCTGGATGCTGAATCATCCATACCTTTCAAATCTAAGCCTGGTACCACATTAACAAACAAAACTATGTTTGAACTATACGTGCAAATTCCGCTGAAGCCTTGTAGCTTCAAGAATGTTTAGTATTTTTAATGTTAGGCACATCAATTCTCTGTACCTTTGTTCCGAATAAATTGTATATTTGTCAGAGACTTCAGTGTTAACATGAAATGATTTAGCATGTAATAACAATATAGATTTGAGCAGCAGTTCCCAGGGTGGTTAGGAAGTTTACAGTTCTATAGGATGTTGAATAAATGTGTGATTCACTCCCCCCTCCCAACACACCACTACATGATCTGAGTGCATAGCGTAATCCAACGATTCATTTTGATCTGGGTAACCACAGTGCCCTCCATAATGTTTGGTACAAAGACCCATCATTTATTTATTTGCCTCTGTACTCCACAATTTGAGATATGTAATAGAAAAAAAATCTAGTTTTTTTAGAAACTTTAACCACTTTTTTTAGAAAGTGGTTAAAGTGCACATTGTCAGATTTTAATAAAGGTCATTTTTATACATTTTGGTTTCACCATGTAGAAATTACAGCTGTGTTTATACATAGTCCCCCCATTTCAGGGCACCATCATGTTTGACACATGACTTCACAGTTTGTAATTGCTCGGATGTCTTTAATTGCCTCCTTAATGCAGGTATAAGAGAGCTCTCAGCACCTAGTCTTTTCTCCAGTCTTTCCATCACCTTTGGAAACTTTTATTGCAGTTTATCAACATGAGGACTAAAGTTGTGCCAATGAAAGTCAAGGAAGCCATTATGAGTGAGAAACAAGAATAAAACTGTTAGAGATATCAGCCAAACAGGCTTACCAAAATCAACTGTTTGGAACATCATTAAGAAGAAAGAGAGCACTGGTGAGCTTACTAATCGCAAAGGGACTGGCAGGCCAAGGAAGACCTCCACAGCTGGTGACAGAATAATTCTCTCTATAATAAAGAAAAATCCCCAAACACCTGTCTGACAGATCAGAAACACTCTTCAGGAGTCAGGTGTGAATTTGTCAATGACCACTGTCCACAGAAGACTTCACGAACAGAAATACAGAGGCTACACTGCAAGATGCAAACCACTGGTTAGCTGCAAACATAGATGGCCAGGTTACAGTTTGCCAAGAAGTGCTTAAAAGAGCAACCACAGTTCTGGAAAAAGGTCTTGTGGACAGATGAGACAAAGATTAACTTATATCAGAGTGATGGCAAGAGCAAAGTATGGAGGAGAGAAGGAACTGCCCAAGATCCAAAGCATACCACCTCATCTGTGAAACTTGGTGGTGGGGGTGTTATGGCCTGGGCATGTATGGCTGCTGAAGGTACTGGCTCACTTATCTTCATTGATGATACAACTGCTGATGGTAGTAGCATAATGAATTCTGAAGTGTACAGACACATCCTATCTGCTCAAGTTCAAACAAATGCCTCAAAACTCATTAGCCGGTGGCTCATTCTACAGCAAGACAATGATCTCTAACATACTGCTAAAGGAGTTTTTCAAAGCTAAAAATGGTCAGTTCTTGAGTGGCCAAGTCAATCGCCCGATCTGAACCCAATTGAGCATGCATTTTATATGCTGAAGTGAAAACTGAAGGAGACTAGCCCCCAAAACAAGCATAAGCTAAAGATGGCTGCAATACAGGCCTGGCAGAGCATCACCAGAGAAGACACCCAGCAACTGGTGATGTCCATGAATCGCAGACTCCAAGCAGTCATTGCATGCAAAGGATATGCAACAAAAGACTAAACATGACTACTTTCATTTACATGACATTGCTGTGTCCCAAACATTATGGTGCCCTCTAATGGAGGGACTATGTATAAACACTGCAGTAAATTTTACATCATGCAAACAAAATGTATAAAAATGACCTTTATTAAATTCTGACACTGCACTTTAACCACATGTGATTTATTTTTTCTCTATTACAAATCTCAAATTCTTCCTGCATACTTCCTGCGGCTGCTGAGGAAGCACAATCTGCCACAGGCAATGATGGTCCAATTCTACACGGCCATCGTAGAGTCTGTCCTCACCTTCTCCATCATGGTCTGGTTTGGCTCAGCCACCAAGCACGACACCTGGAGTCTGCAGCGAATTGTCTGATCAGCTGAGAAGGTTATTGGCTGCAACCTTCCCTCCATTGACGAACTGCACACTGCAAGGGCCAGGAAGCGAGCGGGCAAGATCATCTCTGACCCCTCTCACCCTGGCCACAAACTCTTTGAATCACTTCCCTCTGGAAGGCGACTCCGGACTGTCAAAGCTGCCACAGCCAGACATAAAAACAGCTTTTATCCCCACGAGTAGTAGCTCTACTCAATAACCAGAAATCTGTAGCCTCCTTTTGCTCTGGTATTTTATTTAATTCACATATTTAATCAATAATGTTTTATTATTAATGTTTAATGTTTTATCAATGATTCTTAACTGTCACTGTATGTCATGTTGTCACTTGCGGGCGGAGCACCAAGGCAAATTCCTTGTATGTGAATACTTGGCCAATAAACTTAATTCATTCAAATTGTGGAGTACAGAGGCAAATAAATAAATGATGGGTCTTTGTCACAAACATTATGGAGGGCACAGTATAGCTGAAAAAACTGTATTAATTGATGGTTTTCCACTCATTTGTCATGAACACAGACATGCATTTTCAGTCTCTGGATTGTATGCAGGCATGAAGTACATGTGTGAAAGGATGAAAGTGACATCGCTCCATCAATACTGGCAGCTTCTGCCTGCCACAACAAAACATCAACATGCAACAGCAGCTAAAAATTGAACGGTGGAGTGTTAATGCAATTTTTTGCTTTCTAAGTTGGATCTGCATACTACAATACTGGCTATGTAATTTTTTTTTCCACTGTACCTTCTGAATTTATGCATGAATTCAAAACCCTGAGGTAATTTGTTCAATTCTGCAGGAACTTCTGTCAAGTCAAGAGTTTATTGTTATGTGTCCCAGATAGGACAATGAAATTCTTGCTTGCCTAAGCACAACAGAATATTGTAAGCATAAAAAATACTGAACAGTTCAGTGTGTCTATACAGCATAGACCATGTATATGCACATATAAATAAACAAAGTGCGATAGGCTGTTATAGTTCAGAGTCTGTTTAGTGGCCTGATGGGTGTGGTACCCTGATCTTTCTACCACCCGCCTACATTCGGGAAAATCAACCTAATGTATCAGTTAACCTAAAGGCATGTCTTTGGAATGTGTGAGGGAAGTGGTATACATAGACCGCACGTGTAACCTCCACATAGCCATTGAGGTCGGCTTTGAAAGCGAGTTGCTGTCGCTGTCAGGCAGCAATAAACGACTGTTCCCCATGTTTCTCTCTGAATTGGGAGGGGCTGCATTTTTTCGTGGAGGAACGACATATTTTTTGCTGATGTTGCCTGAAGTTAAATTTGCTGCAGAAAGCAGAAACCTAGTCTGTCTATAATGGTGTGTTGTAGGTTTATGCCTTTACTCAGTCTTTAAGCTTCCATTCTGATTTAGGTACTCTGGGAGCTTGGGTAAAATGGATTATCCCCTCCCTGTAGCACCTGCTTTTGTGTTTGGTGTGCTTTATTTTCAGTTGGAAAGAAATAATTCTGGAATGCTCAAGTGTTACCACATAAGTGTGATGCGGCACTTGCAGGAGGTGTTGTGAATGGGGGAACTGGTTCAGCCACTTTCAGTATGAAAATCAAAATGGAATGACATGCTACCGATAAATTCTGGAACTTCATCACTAAGAATAAACAAAGCCCATTGATGACCACCATTATTATTTTGATGTGATTATCTTGGTTGTGTGCCAGACCTAAAACTGCTCTTTAATCTTGTTTATTTTAAAATTGATTTTCATTTTAAATTTTAGTGTGCAAAATATTTTAGTGTGGAAGTGCTTTAATTCATGTCCTTGCATGCAATAAATAACCAAATATTTATTATTTAGAAGATTTGGATCAATTTGTCATAGCTGTGTTGTATTAATATGGGCTTTAATTTACCCTGAAGGACACCTGATTCTATTTGCTAACCACGATCGGTTAGTTATGTGGGGAATTAATATATATTTGTCCCCCTGGTATCCTAACTACAAATATCTGATGATGAATTTGCTATTTTTTATAGGAGCACTATTAAACACTCTTAGATTTTAATAATGTATAAACCAGTTAATGAACCAGTTATTTGCATTATACTTGGATTTCTAATAGCTTCTCTTGGTTTTGTTAATGTTGCAACATTTAGCTATTCAATGATAAGTTCAGTAATATTGGGAAAGAATGTGCAGATATACATAGGCTTACCTTGATGTGAAAATGAAAGTGAGGAAGGAATATGTCAGAAAGTAAAATTCAAACCTAAATTTATTTGACAGTAACAACTCAAATTTGTATTCCATTAAAATAAAAATATCTTTCAACACGAATGTCAGTCTTCATCAACATCAGTGCAATATTACCTGTCATAGAATTTGACTATATTGGCATGATTTCAATGTTACACAATTAAGATAGGCCTGGGTTGCTTTGGCAGGAACTGCAGATGCTGGTTTATACCGAAGATAGACACAAAATGCTGAAGTAACTCAGCGGAACAGGCAGCATCTCTGGAGAGAAGGAATGGGTGACGTTTCGGGTCGAGACCCCCCTCCTTCAGTTACTCCAACATTTTGTGTCTACTGGGTTGTTTTGGGGTCCTTTTTCATTAGGCATGGATATGGGGGAAAACATTGATATTCTAGATACAATTCCTTAATATTTGTGTATACTCTTTTTACCCAATTTCTGTTTGTTCCTGTGCATTTCTTTCCTGAATGAACAAGCTAATGTTGAAAATGCATGCTTTGTATTACTTACTTGCAGCTTGAGGGATGAATAACCTGTTTTTCTCAGACGAACATGCAAGGAAGAAATGGGCGGAAATGTAAACAATGTTGAAATATGAAGTCAGTTGAATGTATTTCATAAATTCTTTCACAGGAGAATTGTATCGTAATCTTTCACGCCTACTCTTTTTGTGAATGTCGCTGTAATCCAGCTTTTGATGAGAAATTAGTTTCTTGGGGAGATGTGTGAATGAATGAATGTTAGTGTCTGCGTGTTTATAATACTCTACAGGTGGATGTGGAAGCATTAGCTGGTACCTTTCAACCCATTTTGAAATTAAGAATATTTATGAAATCAAATCCATTCATATAAGAGGGTAAAAATAAAAACGTACTGAATGTTGATTTTTCTCTCCTTAGGCTGCAGATTTAAGTAAACCTATAGACAAGCGGATATACAAGGGAACACAGCCCACCTGCCATGACTTCAACCATCTGACAGCCACAGCAGAGAGCGTCTCGCTTCTTGTGGGCTTTTCTGCAGGACAGGTTCAACTTATAGACCCTGTAAAGAAAGAGACTAGCAAGTTATTTAACGAGGAAGTAAGTATTGACAAATAATAGAGAATCTTGATACTTGTGCATCAATAATTTCCTCACCATTTTGGTGGTTTTTCTTTTTATTTTGTTGGGTGTGTTTTTAACAGTCTGAGTCAATTCCAAATGTGGACGTGTAATTACGCACTGCACGATATCTTTAGTTATTGACTAAATCAGTCTGAAGAAGGGTTTCGACCCGAAACGTCACCCATTCATTCCTTCTCTCCAGAGATGCTGCCTGTCCCGCTGAGTTACTCCAGCATTTTGTGTCTACCTTCTTTTAGTTAATGACGGCTAGGTCAAGGATCATTTTGATATCTTCCGGCATTCTTGCTTTATAGGCCAGGTATAATAAAATATTTTTCCCCTCCATTACAACATGTATAATTTAATTGAAATTTGCATTCAAATTCTTCAATTTGGCTGAAATTTAAAGTAATATAAAATAAATATGTGCTCGGATCATGAAACTTAAAGTTGTTTAATATCAAGAAAAGAGAAAAAAGTTTGGATTTATTGGACATCAAAATCAGTGAATATAAATTCTGCTCCATGAGAACATTTGATAAGCTATCAATAGTCAAGATTAATTTATTGTCTGATGTACAAGTACAATGGAGATCTTGGTCGCAGCAGCAACATTAGGCTCGAATAACACACAAAATAAATTATACATAAGTTACACATTGTACAAGATAATGACAAGGAAAAGACTGCAAAAACAATACAGTGCAAAAATATATAATTAGAAAACAAATCCATGGTAGTGCAAGAGGTGGTTCCTAGTGGTATGTTGCCATGGTCAGGTTAGGTTTGTACAAGTCAGTTTAAGAACCTGATAGCTATGGAAAAGTAGCCTTTCCTGAACCAGGTGGTGTGGGACTTCATGTTTCTGTGCCTCCTGCCCAACATTAGCAGTGAGAAGACTGAATGCTGAGGTTCCTTGATGACGGATGCTCCCAATTTGAATCGGCGTGTCCTGTAGATGCTTTTGATGGTGGATAAGGCAGTCCAAGATGGACTTGGATGAGTCCACCAATCTCTGCCGCCTCGTGCATTCCTGTGCATCGGAATTGCTGTACCGGGCAGTGGTGTAGCATAGTGGTAGTAATATATTCACATTAAAGTCCATGCTAGTATAAGTTACACCACCATATGTTCATAGGCTTAAGGGGTGAACATTTTATCATATGTTGCCTCTTGCCTCGCCTCATTTGCTGTTAGACATTTAAAAAGCACCTTTCCTATTCAACAATGTCTTCTCATATCTGTTTTATGGATTTCATTTTAGCTATTTCTTGCTGCAAAGAATCGACTAGTGTGCCTGGTTATAAT
Source organism: Leucoraja erinaceus (assembly GCF_028641065.1). Lineage (NCBI taxonomy): Eukaryota > Metazoa > Chordata > Chondrichthyes > Rajiformes > Rajidae > Leucoraja > Leucoraja erinaceus. The sequence goes on along the minus strand of NC_073385.1, from coordinate 67,620,353 downwards.
AAATTATTCTGGGAAATTAGCAGTCTACCTCTTTCAAAACCAATTATCTTTCTTGAGGTTAGATACCAAGAAAATCGAACATATCCTCCAGGTGCAATTTGACCCAATTTATTCTCACAGCTAAAACATCACTACATCTTTTCTGAATTCCAATTACCTTGAGATAAAGCAATAAAAAACATTAGCACTTTTGAACACATGTACAGTTTCTTGGATTGGGATGTTCTTTAATTTCGTATCATAGGAGCAGAAATTAGACCATTCAGCCCATCAAGTCTACTCCAGCATTCGATCATAGATCTACATTTCCCCCTTAACCGCATTCTCCTGCCGTCTCCCCGTGACCATTACACTATTAAGGAGCTGTCCCATTGCGGCGACCTAATCTGCGAGTTTAGACGAGTTTGCCCTCGACTCAAACTCGCAGCATGGTCGACACGTGGTCCTAGAAGGTCCTAAGAGATCACTGGAACTCTCCTTCATGCTCGAGAGAAGTTCCCGAATACACGTGGCCTCAGCTAGGTCGCGGAAAAATCTTCAGCATGTTGAAAAATTTTCCGGGAGTAAAATTTGGTTGGCATGTTTCTTTTTAACTCAAAGTGCAGTGAAGTAGGGCCGCAATTTAGTTACAGGCAGTCGAGGGCAGCCGTAGGCAATCTCCTTTGCCGACCGGGCATTTTGATTGGCTCATTGGAGCTTTCAGGACCCAGGAAAACTGACCAGTAGGTAAAATGCCCGCTAAACTTTATTAAACGTTGTCTGACTTCTTAAAAGTGTCTCCATTCCTTCTCCCCCCCCCATCCTCCCCTTCTCTCCCCCTCTCCCCCTCCCCCTTCTCTCTCTCTCTAAAGGACTTACCGTACACTGTGCAGCCGTCTTTCCTTCCTCTTCATCGCGGGTCTGAATTTCAGACAGCGCTCCCCCGCTTTCCCTGGCCCCCGCCTTTGCGGTGTGTGTGTGCGTGTCGGTCGATCCAGATCGAGGTTTCAACGCTGACGGTCGATCCAGCTCGAGGTTTTCCAGGCGAGTGCCCTCGAGCTTGAAGGTCGAAGACACTCTTCTTAAATCGCGGATTAGGTCGCCGCAGTGGGACAGCCCCTTGACAGATCAAGTATTTGTCAATCTCCACTTTAAAAAATACCCAAAGACTTGGCCTGCACAGCCGTCTGTGTATTTAAAATCATTTAGGCTCCAGTATGTGCTTTGTGATTTTTTTAAATTTTTTTTTATTTGAGGTACAGTGCCCTCCATAATGTTTGTGACAAAGACCCATTATTTATTTATTTGCCTCTGTACTCCACAATTTGAGATTTGTAATAGAGAAAAAAAAATCATGTGGTTAAAGTGTGTTAATGTGGTTAAATCACATGTTGTTAATGTGGTTAAAACTGTCAGATTTTAATAAAGGCCATTTTTACACATTTTGGTTGCACCATGTAGAAATTACAGCTGTGTTTATACATAGCCCCCCCCATTTCAGGGCACCATAATGTTTGGGACACATGGCTTCACAGGTGTTTGTAATTGCTCAGGTGTGTTTAAATGCCTCCTTAATGCAGGTATAAGAGAGCTCTCAGCACCTAGTCTTTCCTCCAGTCTTTCCATCACCTTTTATTGCAGTTTATCAACATGAGGACTAAAGTTGTGCCAATGAAAGTCAAAGAAGCCATTATGAGACTGAGAAATAAGAATAAAACTGTTAGAGACATCAGTCAAACCTTAGGCTTACCAAAATCAACTGTTTGGAACATCATTCGGAAGAAAGAGAGCACTGGTGAGCTTACTAATCACAAAGGGACTGGCAGGCCAAGGAAGACCTTCACAGCTGATGACAGAAGAATTCTCTCTATAATAAAGAAAAATCCCCAAACACCCGTCTGACAGATCAGAAACACTCTTCAGGAGTCGGGTGTGGATTTGTCAATGACCACTGTCCGCAGAAGACTTCATGAACAGAAATACAGAGGCTACACTGCAAGATGCAAACCACTGGTTAGCCGCAAAAATAGATGGCCAGGTTACAGTTTGCCAAGAAGTACTTAAAAGAGCAACCACAGTTTTGGAAAAAGGTCTTGTGGACAGATGAGATGCAGATTAACATATCGGAGTGATGGCAAGAGCAAAGTATGGAGGAGAGAAGGAACTGCCCAAGATCCAAAGCATACCATCTCATCTGTGAAACATGGTGGTGGGGGTGTTATGGCCTGGGCATGTATGGCTGCTGAAGGTACTGGCTCATTTATCTTCATTGATGATACAACTGCTGATGGTAGTAGCATAATGAATTCTGAAGTGTACAGACACATCCTATCTGTTCAAATTCAAACAAATGCCTCAAAACTCATTGGCCGGTGGTTCATTCTACAGCAAGACAATGATCCCAAACATACTGCTAAAGCAACAAAGGAGTTTTTCAAAGCTAAAAAATGGTCAATTCTTGAGTGGCCAAGTCAATCACATTCTGAACCCAATTGAGCATGCATTTTATATGCTGAAGAGAAAACTGAAGGGGACTAGCCCCGAAAACAAACATACGCTAAAGATGGCTGCAATACAGGCCTGGCAGAGCATCACCAGAGAAGACACCCAGCAACTGGTGATGTCCATGATTCGCAGACTTCAAGCAGTCATTGCATGCAAAGGATATGCAACAAAATACTAAACATGACTACTTTAATTTACATGACATTGCTGTGTCCCAAACATTATGGTGCCCTGAAATGGGGGGGGGGGACTATGTATAAACACTGCTGCAATTTCTACATGGTGAAACCAAAATATATAAAAATGGCCTTTATTAAAATCTGACAATGTGCATTTTAACCACATGTGATTTTTTAAAATTTTATTTATTTTCTTTTACAAATCTCAAATTGTGGAGTACAGAGGCAAATAAATCAATGACGGGTCTTTGTCCCAAACATTATGGAGGGCACTTTGCATTATTTGCACATTAGAAAATGAATGCCCGCTAAATTAAATATTTTCCTGATCCTTTTGTGAGATCTGGGGATGGTTTAATAGCTTGGATGAAACATCTGTGTGGTGAATTTCAAGGTTGTGCTGTGTAGTTTGGTGTGGAGGGGGGGGGGAGGAGGAGAAGAAGAATGGAATAATTCCATTGCTGAATGTTTTTTGTAAATGTGATTAAGGTAGTGAATATGAAAATAACACAATTCATTAATAATGACCAATTGGCCTCTTAAATCAAAAATCTGATAAAAATGGTGGCGTCATTTTACTTGAACAAGAATGGCCGCACCCAGAAATGGACTATTTACTTTGGGTGGAGGATGAAGCATCCCATAGCAAGCAAGTCGTCATGGATGCGTGCCTCAGAGTACCAAATCATTGGAAAGTCAAATCATCTTTTGTAGCGTGGTGAAAGTTTAAGGTTAGAAACAAGGTTGGAAATAGTGTCGAGCCTTTAGAAAAACATACTTAAAAGAAGTAAGTAGCGAAAATAGATTGTGTTCAGTAATATATTGCAATGAGTATAAGGAAAAAAAAGATTTGGCTGAAGTAAACAAGTCTAACAATAATTCTGGGCATGGACTTGAATGTTTTAAATAAACATTTCTTCATAACATAATATGCAGTTTATGATGAAGATGCATGCACATATGAGTAGGAATAGACATGCTAAACAGTTGAAAACTGGAAATGAAGCACAGGATTAAACTACAGGCAATAGCATGCCTCAATCTGTGCTCAAGTAAAGCTAAGGTAGTGCTGTACAAAACTAACTGAGCAACCAATAGCATTACACTGAATCTCAGGAACAGTCACTAACATAATCGACACTGAGGGATAATAAAGCATTGTTTGTGCATGTGTGTGTTACTAACAGCCGTGTGTGCTGATAACCTGGGGAAATATCTGCTGCTCCCCCTGCAATGAATTGCCCCCATTGTTTGGTAGGGAGATGAACCTGTGGCAAGCGATAGCTGATTGGGGAAAGCGGCATGGCATTTCTGTGTGAAAATGTGGGGAGCTGGCCTGTTGGAGGTGATGCAACTGCTGTCTTCTCTTGTTTGCCACCCCAGAAATTAATCTATGGCAACTTGCTCAAGGGACAACGTTAGCCATTGCCTTCTCTTCCATTCCTTTCCATTGAGCTGTCATTGTTTCTTTGTTTTGTGAGTGCAAGTTGAGGGCAGGGATTTGAACTGCCCTCCAGTACAGGAGCAATGTCAAATCTGTACTCTCCAGATTTGTGCTTCCTGGGCATTCCTCATAGCAATCCGGAGCTAATTAAGTAAGTAGGTTTATTGGCCAAGTATTCACATACAAGGAATTTGCCTTGGTGCTCCGCCCACAAGTAACAACATGACATACAGTGACAATTACGAATGACTCCGAAAACACTAAACATTAATAATAATAAAACATTAATGATAAAACACCATTGATCAAGCATGTGAACCAACAAAATACCAGGTCAAAGGGAGGATACAGATTTTTGGCTGTTTAGTAGAGCAACTACTCGTGGATAAAAACTGTTTTTATGTCTGGCTGTGGCAGCTTTGAAAATTATTTTACTTTTAAAAGATAACATTAGGTAACAATTGGATAGAGAATAAAATGCACGTTTATTTTTACTTCAAATCTCTGAACTCCCTTGAAATTACAATGACACCAAATTAATTGTTATGTACCCGAGAATTTACTAAGTAATAATTTAAAGTACGGTACGCTATCTAACTCTTTTTGTGTCTGATCCAAAATCTCAGTCAGATCCAGGCAACGCACTGTAACATTTAATGGCCGTGTCACTGACTGCATCATCAGCGTCAACTTCATATTTTCAATACTAAACTTTGCCTTTGTGGAAATGTTGAAGTTCCTGCCTGGTTCCTGCAAATGACACCATCATATAAATGTTTAAGAAAGAACTGCAGATGCTGGAAGGTAGACAAAAATGCTGGAGAAACTCAGTGGGTGATGCAGCATCTATGGAGCGAAGGAATAGGTGACGTTTCGGGTCGAGACAACTTCTTCAGACTGATGTGGAGGGGGAACGGGAAGAAGAAAGGAAGAGGCGGAGACAGTGGGCTGTGGGAGAGCTGGGAAGAGGAGGGGAATGAGGGAGAAAGCAAGGACTGCCTGAAATTGGAGAAGTCAATGTTCATACTGCTGGGGTGTAAACTACCCAAGCAAAATATGAGGTGCTGTTCCTCCAATTTGCTGTGGGACTCACTCTGGCCATGGAGGAGGCCCAGGACAGAAAGGTCGGATTCAGAATGTGAGGGGGTTGAAGTGCTGAGCCACCGGGAGATCAGGTTGGTTAATGCAAACTGAGAGGAGGTGTTGGGCGAAGCGATCGCCCAGCCTTCCTCACCTGGAACGACTGCTTGGGTCCTTGTACGGGGTCGAGGGGGGAGGTAAAGCGACAAGTGTAGCATTTCCTGCGGTTGCAGGGGAAAGTACCAGGGGAGAGGGGGTGGTTTGGGTGGGAAGGGACAAAATGACCAGGGAGTTACGGAGGGAGCAGTCTCTGCGGAAAGCTGACGGGAGGAGATGGGAAGATGTGGCCAGAGGTAGGATCCTGTTGGAGGTGGTGAAAATATCGGAGGATTATCTGTTGTAATGGTGACCTTTCTGTCCTGGGCCTCCTCCATGGCCAGAGTGAGTCCCACCGCAAATTGGAGGAGCAGCTCCTCATGTTTCTCTTGGGCAGTTGACACCCCAGCGGTGTGACCATTGACCTCCAATTTCAGGTAGCCGTTTTCTCCCGCCTTCCCCTCCCCTTCCCAGCTCTCCCACAGACCACTGTCTCCGCCTCTTCCTTTCTTGTTCCCACCCTACCCCCACATCAGTCTGAAGAAGGGTCTTGACCCGAAATGTCTCCATAGATGCTGCCTCGCCCGCTGAGTTTCTCCAGCATTTTTGTCTACCATCATATTAATGTATCAGGGAAGTTTGTTTCAGCAATCACTTAAAAAGGAAATATTTTCATCACGCACTCATTCTAAAGTGTTAAACAAAATTAAATGACCGCCAAATAGATTAAACATTTACATCTCTGGTATACTAGGGAACCTCCAGCCTGAGTCGTTTGCCAAACGCTACCTTCTGACCACTTATTGGAAATGTTTTCCCCTTGAACTCCCTAATGAGCTTATTAGTATCTTTATTTGTGTACGTTCCTAAGTTTTGCCTCCCAGTGGAAACCTCTCTTATATTACCTCCAAATGCATTTGTAATCTTAAAGGTCCCCATTGGATCAACCCTCAGTCTTTTCTTGGGAAAGGCCAGCCTTTTCAATTCTCGGTTATGGCTTAATTCAAGTAAATCATTTCTGCACCACCTCCAGCCCCTCTGTTGCAAAATGAAGGGAGCTGTAGCTGTTGATTTGCAAGGGAATGGCTGCTATTCAGCTGCTGGAAGGTAAGCAACTCCTGCACCTGGGCAGTCCAGGCCTAAGGCCAGGAAGAACTGAGTGACAGAGATCAGCGCCCAATCTTATTAGATGTTCACGGCATTGCCCTGCCATCTGCCTCTATAATTCTACTTCACCCGGCACAGGAATAGAATTCCCATTCATTCGCATGAGAGTTGATGACCTGGAGGTTAGAATGCAAAAGATTGGGTGTGCTTTTTATAATCAATAAGTTGGTTAAGCTTTCAGGAAGATAAAGTTCTGCCCCCAGTTTTGCTTCAGGTTGAGGGCAGTCAGGGTGTTTGAGACATCAGTGATATGCTGGTTGGTGCCTCTTCTAACCTTGTCACTTAACTTTGGGTTGGGAGTCCCAGGACCATAGGATCCATATGCCTGAGCCAAGTTGGAAAAGGCATTGGGAAAGAAGGTTGGGGAGGAGAACATCTGGATGTTGGCTAAATTCTGTCCCTGATGCAAGTGGTCACAATACTTCAAATATGGTGTGTTATGCGAGTTTAATATTTCAAATTTCAAACTCTCTTTAATTTGTACTTTGCTTCTGTTTTTTTAGCCAGCTTGGTATCCATTCTGCTACGTGTCTCATTACGACATTAATTCCTTTGTGTAGAAAGGAATTGTAGATGCTGGTTTACGCCGAAGATAGACACAAAATGCTGGAGTAACTCAGTGGGACAGGCAGCATCTCTGGAGAGAAGGGATGGGTGACGTTTCAGGTCAAGACCCTTCTTCAGACTCGGTCTCGACCTGAAACGTCACCAATTAATTCATTTATGTTTGCAAGAGAGTGACAAATCCCATCAGATCGGCAGATCAAGATACTAAAATGATCAACTGGTGACTCTGTACATTAAACGATGGAGTAGCCTAGATGGAGCTCATGGAAAGGGTGCTCAGTGGCCAGTGAAGGTGATGCATTGGTGGTGCATCTTTAGGAGTTATTGGGCATGCGTAATAACTTGGGATTGTAAAGCAGCTAACATACCTCAGACCCCATTTTAAGAAGGAGTTCTACAACAATTGCAAATGTTTTTTTCATGTAATTGGTCTGTGGGGGAAAAAATTAACATTCCTCAAAGGAATTCTTCCGATGAGCTGCTGGAAAATTGCTACACCATGAATCTACACGTTATGGTAACATAAAGTGAATAAAATCCTATTTAAGTAAAGAAATCCAATGGCTGTTGAAGCAGGAAACACATTGTTGTAAAACGACACTGGCTGGCTTCATTGTTGTGTATACAAATAATTTCAAACAAAGCTAATAGTTTGCAGCTGACATCCTGTCAGAGGCAGGTTATGCAAACATTAGGCAATAGGCAGAGTTCAAACCTATCCAGGTCTTTATTTTTAAATGAGTTAATGGGCAGGAAATGAAGTTTCAATGTGCATATATTTTGTGAGACTAGAAGTGGGTTAGAGTGGGAGTAGAACTGCTTCTTGGCTTTAAGAAACATTAAAAAATAAGCAGCATATATCTCACAGCGTGTGTGAGCAAGACCTTGCATTCACATACAGGAATATTCTGAAAGTTGACACCATCCCTCAAACATTGAAGGGCAGGCAGGAAAGGACAGTTTAATTGACACTTTAAACATAAAAGCAAGGAGACATTGAAGGAAATGAAATTGTTTATTCTTGGGGAAGATATCATTCCATACAAGCAACAATTTTAATTGGACACATAGATCAAGCTATGATGAAATGTTTGAATAATTCTGAGCAATGGGATCCTGAAGACTAATTCTTGGGAGAGATTAAGAGATGAAAGACTTGGTTACATATCAAGTCCTGACAGTTTTTTCTGGCTATTGTTCTCAATATGAATTGTTAAATGTGTTAAATAAATCCTGGGCACGTCTGAGATTTTAAGCTATTTATTTAAAATTAAATTGACATGCCTATGTCCTTTTATGCAACATTCAATAATAAGTAGTTCATTGTTCTAATTATCGAAATATATAGCAGTCAGTGTTTGAAATTGGCTCTTATGTTTTTAAAAACACTTTAAAAGATGTTTGTGGGGGAAATGGAATAACTTCAGATTTATGATCCATGTTATCTTTGCTTCAATGCAGTTTTGAAGATACAGAATTGCAAAACTATTAATTGGTTTGTCTTTTTTCCTCAGAGGTTAATAGACAAGTCACGTGTTACTTGTGTAAAATGGGTGCCTGGCTCGGAAAGCCTCTTCTTAGTATCACATTCCAGCGGCAGTATGTACTTGTATAATGTGGAGCACTCCTGTGGGACCGCTGCACCGCATTATCAGCCACTGAAACAAGGAGACAATTACACGGTTCACACTTGCAAAAGCAAATCTACAAGAAACCCTTTGCTGAAATGGACAGTTGGTGAGGGGGCACTAAATGAATTTGCATTCTCGCCTGATGGAAAGTACCTTGCTTGTGTGAGTCAGGATGGATATCTTCGTGTATTTAACTTTGATTCGGTTGAATTGCATGGCACAATGAAAAGTTACTTTGGAGGACTGCTTTGTGTGTGTTGGAGTCCAGATGGAAAATATATTGTAACGGGTGGAGAAGATGATCTGGTGACTGTGTGGTCTTTTATTGATTGTCGTGTAATAGCCAGGGGACATGGACACAAATCGTGGGTCAGTGTTGTTGCATTCGACCCGTATACCACTAGCGTAGAAGAAAATGACCCTATGGAGTTCAGTGGAAGTGATGAGGATTTCCAAGACCAAATACACTTTGGCAGAGATCGGGCAAATAGTACACAATCTAGGTTGTCCAAAAGGAATTCTACAGACAGTCGCCCCGTGAGTGTCACTTATAGGTTTGGCTCTGTGGGCCAAGACACACAGCTGTGTTTATGGGATCTAACGGAAGACATCCTGTTCCCTCATCAACCCCTCTCACGTGCTCGGACACACACAAATGTGATGAATGCCACAAGTCCATCAGCTGGAAATGTTACAGCCAGTACTGGAAGCAATGGCAACAACAGCATCACGACAACACCCGGCAACTCCTTACCTCCTCCTCTTCCTCGATCAAATAGCCTACCGCACTCTGCCGTTACGAATGCCAGTAACAAAAGCAGTGTGATGGATGGTGCAATTGCTTCAGGAGTCAGTAAATTTGCAACGTTATCACTACATGACCGCAAGGAAAGACACCATGAGAAGGATCATAAACGGAATCACAGCATGAGCCACATCTCCAGCAAGAGCAGTGACAAATTAAACCTAGTCACCAAAACTAAAGTAGACTCGGCCAAGACTCTGGGAACTAATCTCTGCCCTAGAATGGATGATGTACCCTTGTTAGAGCCTCTTATCTGTAAAAAGATAGCACATGAAAGACTGACTGTTTTAATATTTCTTGAAGACTGTATAGTCACTGCCTGTCAGGAAGGATTTATTTGCACATGGGCAAGGCCTGGTAAAGTGGTAAGTCTGAGCTCTTAGACCTAAGTTTTATAATATATATATAAATAAAAAATCTCTTCCTCTTTAGAGCAAATTTATTATTTTCAAAAGTGACTTTTTTTTACCATAATGGATTCCTTTTCACAGGCACTATCAAGTCCAAAATTAATATGAATTGCTCAAGAAAATTATACTGTAGTAACTTTTTTTTTTAAAGCAATGCTTGATATTGCCAGACAAAAAATCAGTTCTGTGACATTAGCTAATAAATGATTAATGCGATAAGTTAGTATTTTAAATTGCAAAGTGAAAACTTGTGAGGTTTTTTTTCATCAATCAGACCTGGAACCTCAGTTCCAGATTGTACAGGGGTAATGAAAACATAATCTTCCAAAAGCATTGGACCATCTTTTATTCTTATTAACATTAATATGGTTTTTAGATTTACTACATCCCATTGATTTCATTTCCTCTTCCCCATCCACCCCTTCCTTATGGGATAGGCTTATGGGGATACTTCACCTTGCAATCACACATCAATTTTGTGTGTGTGTGAATATGTGAAAAGCTTCATTTTTAAAATAAAGGTTAAGTGCTTTTAAATGGAATAATGTGTATAATATTTTTGTCTTTAAACATGGGTATATTTATAATTTCCTGTATTAACTCATTGTACATCTCTGTAAAAAGTTGTGCATGTTTCAATGATCTGCTGCGTACCAGAACAGTCCACAATTTTGAGTGGAATTTGGTGAGGTGTAAATATTTCTAATTTGGGTCGGATAAGAGCCAGTGAATACTGCTGGTGTGAATTAAATAGATATATCTTGTACATAAATGTTGTTGTTTCAGTTCTTCTGACTGTGGTAACAAGGTTTAGAATAACTGTTATAACATCTGAAAGTGAACATTTATTGAATCTAGGGTTACAAGTTTGGTAGTCATTAACACTGTGGTCTTGTGCATGTTTTTTAATGCATTGTTTGGAATCTTGTATCAGTACAGAAAAACTGCACAGTTAACTGTTTTAAAAAAAAAAAAAAAAAAAAAAATCAGATTTCTCTTTCCCGACTAATAAAATGCTGACTGCACCATTTCAGCTTTCATTATGTTAGAAGCATGCTAACAATCATAGATCTTCAAATTTTAGTAAATTTAATAACTTCCTGTGAAGTGCAAAGATTGCTTTGGAAAAACTGGGAAAGCTTATACCATTAAGATTTTAAAAAAATCTTAAATCTTCACTTATTAATTAAAAATAATATGCCATTGAATTTGATCTTTGGAAGCAATTAATTATTTTAACACAACCAAATTCAATCGTTACTGCAGTGAGTATGGAGTCTCCTATCTGTAAATTTCATGCAAGCATTTTCTAATCCAATAAAGAGGAGTTGTGGAGAAGTATCAGATATATTAATTACGATGATAAAAATCATTATTTTAAGATGCTTTTAATTTTACCATTAATTTTTATTTAAATTAGCCTTTGGGCTAAAGACTTTGTCTCCTTTTGATGAACTGTTTACTTTGCAATAATGTTTGATTTAATGGGGACAATGTCCAGGCAACCAACTTCTCTGTTGTATAAAATTACAGCTTCCAAATTTGTAAATGAATTTCTGAAAAGATTCCAAATTTATATTCTAGTTTTCATTACACAGCCTCGGGATTCGGGAGCCTGCTGTCACAACTGATCTAGATTAACATTTCTTATTGGGTTGCTTGGATTAAAGAGGCACTGAGTTGAACAAGCTATAGATGGTGCATTATCCAAAATACGTTGTTTTCTGGAGTCCATGTAATTAAATATTTAATCCAATTTCAAAATGAATTGGCAACTTGGATTTTATGAACTCATTGGAATTACAAACTAAGATGCGGATTTTAGGATAACGTATGTCAGCAATTATTTGGTGGGTAGCAATCTCACTTAAACTGGAAGGTTATGGCTTCAAGTCCCACAATAATCGAAGGTACGAAGATATCCCATGCTGTCATTATGCGACTTGGATGTTAAACCAATGTCCATGTTATGTTTACTCTAAGATGTACCAAGGAACTAAATGCCAAGACTTTGAAGTGTGCTATATAAATGTCTATACTTTGTGCTGTTAATATTCTATGATTTCATTTTACCTTAATCTATTTCCTTGAAAAGCTAACCAAATAAGTGTTTATCGATCCGCCCCAGTTTCCTTACCTGAAAAGATTTCCTTTTTTTTCTTAAAAAGAGCGTGAGTGTGCTATCATTTTATCTTATACTTCAGTTGCCCTTGAGATGCTGGCATTGAACCATGATTGTGAACACTGCAGTCTCTGTGGTTAAAGTACTGGCGTAGTCTTGAGACTACGGGAGCTCTAGCGTTTTGACATGCTAGTGCACATGGCTCGGATTAACTTGGGAGATGCTGGTAGTTATGTATGTATGTTGCTTTCATATTTATAGGTGATCTGTGAGGTGCTGTTGAACCATAGTCAGAATGGAGGATATGAATATTTACATTGGCGGACACTGTGCCATCAGGCAGGCTCTCTCTTGGATGATGTCCAACTTTATTGTCATTAGAGATGAATACTTCTGGATAGGTTTAGAATACTCCATCAGAATTATGTCTTTTTGTGCCTGGTAATTCAGGTTTGTGGAATAGAGGGGAAGTGGGTAAGGAGCTGGGTTGTCAGGAAGAGCATCACGCATCTCAGTACAGAAGTCTAGCCTTGTAGGTTCACTTTTTGCCAGAATGGGTCGTAAATGGAAGTATGGGCCAGCGGCACCTGGGTTAGTGAGGTGTATAGCTCCACATCTCTAGCACGTCAGATTGAAGGATTGTGAAATAAACAGCCCAAGATCAGAAAGGGTTAGTACAACGCGTGCATTTGATGGGAAGTTAAGTACAAAAAATTAGAGAAAGAGATTGGATTGACAGAAGGCAGAAAAAGTATTCAAAAATTATAATTGAAACAATAATTCCAACATTTAAAATCAGATTGTTGGCAGTGACTGATATTTATCATATAAATGATAAATTGATAAATACAGTTTTAACAACAAGAAGGTGATGAATTTGTTTTCTGCACATTACACTGGTGCAGCAATTTTGCATTTCAGTGGGGAGGCACTCACCGAGATCCCACTTTAATAATGGTTTAGTGCATCCATGGAGCCTCTGGATTTTTCACATTTGCTTTTCTCTGAGAATGTAATGTGATGTTTAATCAGTAAAACTAAAAGACATTTGGACAAGTACGTGGGTAGGAGTAGTTTGAGGGATATGGGCCAAATGCAGGACAATGGTTGGCATCTTAGTGGGCATAGGTGAGGTGGTCAGAAGAGCTTGTTTTTGTGCTGCATAACTCTTAAGACCAAATGTCCTGCTTTTCATAAACATCTTTTGACCTTTAATTATTGCCGTGTGATCTCATCCATTCTTCTGCTTATGTCATAGATATTGTCAGTTTTAACAAATTATTATTGTCTATATATTTTTCAAGGAAGCTTCAAGTAAACTAATCACAAAGAGTGCAGGTGAAGCCACAGTTTCACTGGTAGCTGCTTTGGAATGATGAAAGTTGTGACTTAAGTCAACTGATGACAAAATTAGTGTTCATTTTTAATACAGCAGCGGTAAATGTAATGAGCATCCCAAGGCACATGTTGGTCTGTCTATTATAGTTGCAGAAAGACAAATAAAGCTAAAAATAACATTTTCTTAGAGCTTATGCTGCTGGGATATTGTAAACTGAGTGTTGAGAAAATGAGTACAAGTGTACATTGAAATTTGTATCAGTCAATATAATTCTACACTCCTTTGACCTAATTATTGATCTCTTCAATATTTAGGACAATTATAATTAAGTTCACACTCTTAATATTTCTCCACCTCCATTACTTCTTGTCGTATAAAACACTTTGCAGCACTACATGGTTTTGCCAGCCTTACTTACCTCTAGTGCTGGATGTAGCCTGCTTTTAAAATGCTCAATCAAGAGCACTTTATGGCTGATATAATTTTGATATTTGTGGGAAATTGGTCAGGGATCATTTTTCCTTTGTTTACAAATTAATTTGTTTAATGTAACGGCTTTTTATTTAACTGTTTACTTCATATTCTTACAGTGGCTGACCACTATCATTAATTTAGCTTGGGGTTTAGCTTTCATAAGTCATAGGGGCAAAGTAAGGCCATTCGGCCCATCAAGTCTATGCCATTCTATCATGGCTGATCTATCTCTCCCTCTCAACTCCATTCTCCTGCCTTCTCCCCATAACCTTAGATACGCTTTCTAATCAAGAACCTGCCAATCTCTGCATTAAAAATACCCAATGACTTGACCTCTACAGGTTCTGAGTGGACTTCACATTTCATCTCTTGGCATTTGTACTCATGGCAAAATATGTGTTTCAATAAGTTTTTGTTGAATATTGTTCTTTCCCCTAAGAAAATTATAACTTTTTCTCAACTTAGTGGTTGAGAAAAGCTCTAATTTACTTTTACACACTGACAAACGGAAGTCTTGTCAACTGCATTCCGTGTACCTTTAAAATAAATGTACTGGAGCAAACTGCTTTCAAATGTTGCTTTGTTACTGTGATTCAACATGCAATACTGAATTTTTGCAATGTTGGCTTGCTAAATTTTCCTCAATTCAAATCACGGCCCAATTATTAGATTCACCCAGATTAAGAAAAATATATTAATTATGAGTTGAAAAATTCCATCATTGTGCAGAAAAAAGCGTGGTTAATACAGTATGAAGGGTGAGTAACTGAAAGAGGTTTTAATGTTTCTCCTTCTTTTGAATTTTGACCATTTTGTCACACTTGGCTTGCATTATGAATTATCTGCTTTAATGCTATGAAACACTAACATTATTTAAATATGTGCATGCATCCAGTTTCTGAAGATATTCTGATCCTTCAATAGCTTAAATCTGAGCTGTGGGCTTGTTTTAATGTTCATTCTCATTAGACGTGGACTGCTTCTGTACTCTGACTATGATTCTAGTCATGGTTTTAGTCTTGCACATTGTTAGTCTTGTAAAATCATAAACATTTACAGTGTTCAAGAATGCTAGAATGAACTTTTTAAATGAATCCAACTTCCATTTCTTGGTCCATTGCTCTGTGGGTGAAATGGCAGGCACTTTAAATGTGATGACGCTAACACCTTTTCAGCGAGTGAGTTCCGGAGACCTACACCACCCTTTAATCCTACTACCATTAACTTCATTGAAAAGCCAGAGGTCTGTAAGGAGGAAAAAAAAGAAAATGACAGGCCATTGATCTGAAATGTTAAAACGTGTAAGAAGGAACTGCAGATGCTGGTTTAAATCGAAGATAGACACAAAGCTGGAGCAAGTCGGCAGCACAGGCAGCATTTCTGGAGAGAAGGAATGGGTGACGTTTCGGGTCGACCCAAAACGTCACCCATTCCTTCTCTGTAGAGATGCTGCCTGTGCCGCTTTGCCTATCTACGATCTGAAATGTTAACTCTCGTTATCCAGAGATGCTGCCAGATCTACCAATTTGACTCTAATTTCAGCCTCTCAGTTAAGAGGAATAAGCTGTTATGATAGGCCGTGAAAGGGCATTTTATATTAAACCTCACTTCATTTTCCCTTGTTCTCAAGAAACCAATGCTGATCTAGAGCTAGAGCCTGTGGTAACTATACAGCTGTGTCTTTGTACATCTACACTTTGGTTCACCCTATAACACATTTTAAACAGTTGTGGGGTTATTCCAACTTTGTCAACAAAATAGAGAGAGTACAGAGGAGATTTACTAGAATGTTGCCTGGGTTTCAACAACTAAGTTACGGAGATAGGTTGAATAAGTTAGGTCTTTATTCTCTGGAGCGCAGAAGGTTAAGGGAGGACCTGATAGATGTCTTTAAAATGATGAGAGGGATAGACAGAGTTGATGTGGACAAGCTTTTCCCTTTGAGAATAGGGAAGATTCAAACAAGAGGATATGACTTCAGAATTAAGGGACAGAAGTTTAGGGGTAATATGAGGGGGAACTTCTTTACGCAGAGAGTGGTGGCGGTGTGGAATGAGCTCCCAGTGGAAGTGGTGGAGGCAGGTTCATTGGTATCATTTAAAAATAAATTGGATAGGCATATGGATGAGAAGGGAATGGAGGGTTATGGTACGAGTGCAGGCAGGTGGGACTAAGGGGAACAAAATTTGTTCGGCATGGACTTGTAGGGCCGAGATGGCCTGTTTCCGTGCTGTAATTGTTATTGGTCTTGTGCCTTGGCCAATAAAGGCTAGTAGCTCACAGCACATGTAGAACATCTTATCTTCCCATATCATTTTCTAAAATTTGTGGATATACTTGTTGTGATGCTTCTGTTCCCCTCTAGACTTAATATCCTCTTATTATACTTTAATATTTCTTTATTGTTTGACCCTTCTAAATGCATCACCGCATACTTTTCTGGATTGGCTTTCATCAGGCAGATCTGTGCATTCCTAGCTAGTATCTTCCTGTAAATTATTGCATTTTCTGATACTGACAAACTTTGTGACCTGTCTACTTGCATCCAGTCATTTGTAGACCATAAGTGGCCTATTCTGAGCCCTGCAGAACATGACTGCATACCTACTTCCATTTGCAAGAATTGCCATCCTCTGCTACCCTCTGCTTTCTGCCGTTTAATCCATCATGCCACTTCACTGTGGGATTTTACTTTCTCAATCAATTTGGCATTTGGAATCTTTTCAAGCATTTATTAAAATGCATAAAAATAAGGCAAACGCTCTCCATTCATTGTCATTCCTCAATACGTCAAAGTTTACTTAAGTTAATAAAACATGACATCTCTTTTAAAGATGGATTTGCCCACTAATGTTATGCTGGCTGTAAGGGATAAAGTTGCTTATTTTCAATACATATTCTTCCTCTGTGCCAGTCCATCCCCCTCTTTGAAGACCAGTATTAATTCAATGCTTTACACATCTTTAGCCTCACACTCTATAGCTGAGTTCATCCTACCTCCAAATGCGCCTTGTTGTGACAGCAGCACTGGAATTTGGGAATGTGGAGGTTAGAACATTTAAACTAAACTATGGACAATTTTGTGGCCCAGGGTATAACACCTATTCACTATTTGAACTACAGTCTATAGGAAATGCAGATTTTGTATTCAGCAAAGTTGACGCAAAGCATCAAAAACTGTGGAAATGACAAAAAAAAGTCCTGTATTTATTGCTCAGATCATGGTATACTTGTTGATATGGCCCCTGATTAAATAAATACCCAACTGTTCTATTTGCTGTATATAAAAATTCTATAAATAAATGTCGGCTGAGGGCAAGATTAG